>NC_071611.1:41132638-41732638 GCF_024509145.1 Vidua macroura
GCAGTATAATATATGTTTGCATGAGTGTGGGAGAGGGGAATAAGGTCTATTTTCCATAATCCTTGCTTCAAAATAGAGACATTTTTCCCCAGCAGTTTTGCAACGCAATTGAGGCAAAGCATGCACCGGGGACAGGATCTCAGGGTGCACACCCAGGTCCTGTTCCTGAGTCCAGTGATGAAGGGGGGTGGCAGCAGTCAGTCCTTGGTCAGAAAAGGAGGTCGAGTCTCAGAGGCACTGCTCAGCTCTAGGGATTTCTCGCAGATCCACTGGTAGAGATTGTCACACCGCATACCCCACATTTCCCCATTAACTACTGACCAGCAGTTTGAAGTAGGGCGTTTCCTAGGAAAGAGAGCACATCTCAGGGCAGCAGTGACAACCTCCTCACCATGGACACCACTTCCCATAGATCCTGGTGCTGCTGGGGCAGGCAAGGTACCTGGCACAGAGATCAGCCTTAGGAAGTGTCACATTCCTCCTCCTGCTCTTCTTCTCTGCCACTTGGAAATTTGGCACTGCACCCCACAGCTTGGCTCTACCCTCATCCCCCCTCCCTTGGGACACTGGTCATGGGTGTGCATCAACCCTTTTATTGAAGGGTGTTACAGGGGCAAAATAGCATCTCTTTAGTTTGGCAAAAGGGCAGGTGCTTATGCCAAGGACTCCTGCACTTACAAGGGTTTGCTGTCCATCCGCATAGATCTCCTTGCCGTATAAAAAGGTTTTCCTCCAATCCAGTAGTATGCCTTAGATGCATGCACAAAATACTAGGGGGGAGAGAAGCTGTCAACCACCTACTTCATGACCAGCACTTGCCAGGTGCCCAGGAACCCCAGGGCTGGCTGTGCTTCTCCCATCAGACTGCCAGGATGGGAATCTGGGGCTCATGGTGCCACCCTGGCACCTCCACAGATACTGCTGCAGCTGGCCCCGTGGGGCTCTGCCCAGCGCCACCCTCCTGGGGTATCACAACCCCCCTGCTCTGTACCGGCACTGTCAGTGGTGTCCAGTCATCTTGGACCATCAGCTGAGCAAATCTCCCTGCACAGTCTTCCTGGCTCTGCTCCCAGGTCTTTTTTGTCACCGAGATGAAGAGACACTTGCTCCTGAAGAGTACCCAGCCCCTGGGGCAGCAATCTGGGGGCAGGGGCACAGCTCAGGTGCTCATCCTTCTATGAATGGGGAGCTCAGCCTGGCTGAGTTCAGCCTCTGCATCTTCGCAGCAGCATCTCCTGTGCCCCAACCCTGTCATGCTCTACCTGTGTTCACGCAGGCAAGCAGGCTCCTCACATTCCTCTCGCTGGTGCCGAGCTTCCCCTGCACCTCCTGCATCTCCTCTTGCAACATAGCCAGCTCCTGCTGGGTATGCCCCAGCTCAGCATTCCTGCTTTGCAGCTCCAGCTGGCTGATGTTGCCCTCGTGCCACGCTCGCTGCAGCTCTTCTCTGGCCCATGCCAGCTCCAGTTGTGTCTGCTCCAGGCTCTGCTCCCGTGCCCTCAGCTCCTGTGACAGGTGGCCCTGCTCGGCCATGTGCTTGCGGGAGGAGTCCTGCAGACTGCGGGTGACCTGCCAGTCTGGGGACAGGGTGGGTGAGCTGGACATGGGCATTGGGCCCTGCTTGGGGCATGCCTCTTGCAAGTGAGAGTAGGGATAAGAGTATCTGGCTGTGGGTGGAGATTGTCCTGTGGGTGCCAGTGGGAAGGGAATGGAAGCCCCAATGATGGCAGGTGGAGGGGAGACATTGCAAGGCAATGAGAGACGGTGGGAAGAAAATGAGAATCAATGAGAAGGCTGTGGAAGGCAGTGGGAAGCAATGGGAAGGCAGCAGGAGGCAGTGGGAATAAAATGGGGAGGCAATGCGAGGCAGTAGGAGGAAGTGGAAGGAAGTGGGAGGCAAAGTAAAACAGTGGGAAGTCAGTGGGAGGGAATGGGAGGCAGTGATGAGAAGGCAGTCAGAGGGATTAGGAGGCAATAATTAGGGAAGGAGTAGAAGGCAGTGGGAGGAAATGGGAGGCAATGGTTGGCAATGGGAGGCAGTGGGAAGACAGTGGGAGGAAATGGGAGGCATTCATAGAGAGTGGGAGGCAGTGGGAGGGATTGAGAAGCAGCGGAAAGCAGTGAGACGGCAGTGACTAGGCAGTGAGAAGACTGTGAGAGGCAGCGGGAGGCAGTGACACAGAGTGGGAGGCAGTGGGAGGGATTGGCAGGTAGTAGGACGAAGGGGCAAGACCATGGGAAGGGGTGGGAGGCAGTGGGAAGTCAATGGCAGGCAGTGGAAAAGACTAGGGGAGACAAGGGGAGATAGTGGTAGGCAGTGGTAGGCAGTGGTAGGTAGTGGGAAAGGCAGTGGGAGGCAGCTCGTGGTAGCCATGCAAGAGCCTCGGACCCCAGCTCCAGGCACGCCTCCGCCCTGACAGCCCCCCGCAGCCAGTCCCTCGCCCAGCCCGACGCCCGCTCCTGCTGCCGCCCTTCCGGCTGCCCCCAGCCCGCGGCAGGCACCGACTCACGGCAAGCCCCCAGGGCCACGACGGCCACCAGCAGCAGCAGCAGCAGGAGCAGGCTGGTTGCCAGCAGCGCTGTGGGGACGCGCCATCGCCGGGTCCAGCGCCCTGCAAGAGAGGAGCACCGCAGGCATCACCCCGTGGTCCCCTGCCACCGCCCTGCGCCGGGACCTCCCCGCGACAGCGGCTGCTGCCCCTTCCCACCTGGGCTGGGCGCTGCTGTCACCGGCCCCAGCGGCACGTTCTCGTACGGACTGTCATCGTCGTCGGGGACGGTGGATGAGGGCCCCGCGGTAAACTTCAGGTCGGCATAGACCACACTCTGGGCCATGCCCCGGGCGGCCGCGTTGGCCCTGCGGGCTCTGCTCCGCTTCAGTGGAAAACTGCAGCTGGTTTCTGCAGAAGCAGAAGTGTGCTGAGTTCTGACGGAGGGGAAAGTACGGCCACGGCACCGGCGCCCTGCCATTGGCCAGGCACCACCATCTCGCTTCCTTCCACCCCCCAAAACTGCTCAGTGTCCCCTGGGATGGCGTTGGGGCAGTGCAGCTCGGGGCTGGAGCATGGGGCAGAGCTGTAGGGCTCAGCCTAGAGAGAATTCATCAAATTTCCTAGGGCAGGGGAAAGCAGGTCTGGCTTCCAGCTGGGAACAGATAGCTCTCCTGCTGACTCCATCCAGGATGGAGGTTGCCTCTTCTTGGTGCTCTGCTCCAGGATCTGAGCATCGCTGCCCTAAAGAGACTTCCACATTGCAGTATAAGCTTTCACTTCTCCTCTCATCATGGCCACATCTCTCCATTCTGCCACCAAGTACACTGTGGAAAACCACATCCCCGACACTGAAGGGTCATGATAAATGGCCCTGTTGCTTTCCCCTTGACCCCAGGTTAGTGCTTCCAAGCAGTAGGAGGTACATTGGGCAGTCACCCAATAAATGCCACTGGCCTTTCCCCTGCATGTCCTCCCTGGGTCTGGGCCCCTGTATGCCCAGGCGGATATGCTCCATTTTCTTCCAGGAGGTTGAGTAGAGACTGCCCAACTTTTAGCTTTCTAAACCTCCTTCCTGTCCCCTTTGAAGCTGGCTTTGATTTTTGCCTTTCTCCACTGAGGAGCACCTTCCTTTGCTCTTGCAGAAATGATGGACAGTGGCTATGTAACACTGTCCTCCACCAGCACTACTGTGCATCTCCAGTGCTGTCCCAGGGACTGGCTGTGTTCAGATGTGCCCATCTGGCCTTCTGGAAGACAGTGGGAGGCAATGGCAAGGCAGTGGAATGGAGTGGGAGGCAGTAGCAGGCAATGGAAAGCAGTGGGAGGGTTTCGGGGCATCCCTTCTGAAACCTGCCCTTCTCTGGATGCAGTTCAGTAGAGACCTCTGAGACACTGAGAGCCTGGAGGGACCAAGAAGGTGTGAATGCTGGGATTGTGGTCTTGGGAAGGGAAGGCAAAGGGGACGTCACTGATTTTTGTAACTCTTTGGGGCTCTTTTGGAGCAATGCCAAAGCTGGGGTCTTCATTGGAGGGGTCCAGGGAGGGGATGAGAGGTAGTGGAACAAAATACATGATGGGGAAAGTCCCATTCTCGAAGGCTGGGAGAGGAAATCTCTATCTGTGAATACCTCCAGCCCTCCATGAAGCTGGAGGTATTCATACAGCAATTTGCTCCTGTATTTAGGATTGCCATGCTCTGCCCCATAGTTCACAGATTTGGGTCTATCCTTTGCTCTTGCAGTGACACCTGGCTGTGATGCCCTCACCCTGCCCTGTGCCTAGGGGGACCATGAGCACTTTTAGGGAGTGGGAGGGGACGGGCTGGTGTTTCTGGGACCAATGAGAGGGCCCCGCAGCCGTGCCTCACTAGTCCCATCTACTACAGTGCAGACCAAACTTCTGCTTCTGCAGATGCTGGCTGCACTTCTCCTTTGCACCTCCGAGAGACGGCGCAATCACCGGGAACAGGGACATCTCAGAAAGGCATCCCAAGGGTGGAGCGGGAGCCAGCGAGGCTCAGGGCTTGCCCAGCGTTTGCCCACATGGCCCAGCTTTATGCTGACCTGAGGTTTGCCAAAGTGATGGGAGGCCGGAGCATGGCCAGCCAGGCGCTGGAGGCAGGTGAGAGCCCACTGGCCCCGCCATGCTGTCCCTGCCATGCCCAACCCCACAGCCTCAGCTGCTCTCCCCTGCCTTCCTCCAACAGCTTTCAGCATGAATGAGGCAGAGAGCCCCTTTGAGAACACGCAGCCGGCACTGGCAGGGCAGGATGGGGATGGAGCAGAGCCCAACTCTGGTGAGTATCCACCTGGATTCCAGCAGACCCAGGATGGTTCTAGTGTGGGTTGTGGGTGGTGTTTTGGGGTCCTCCCACTCCCATCACCCACACCATGCCATCTGTGCTGTCATGCCACCACTCTCCTACCTGTATCCAGGAAGGAGGTCTGGGGACTGTCACGGGTTTTCCAGCTCTTAAGGTGATGTCTGTTGTCTGTTGTGTCATGCAGGGTGCTGGTCCCGTCGATGGTGCATCCCTGTGGGTCTGCTGGCAACTTGCCTGCTGCTGGTGGCCACTGTGGCCCTGGGGGCTTGCTGTGAGTTGGGGGATTGTGAACATCTAGGGCAGAGAGTGGTTGGGTCAGGGAGGCATCTGGCTGGGGTGGGCACTGTGGGTGAACAGAGGCATGCTCATGCACACTCACTGCTGAGTCCCTGTGCCCTGCCTGCCACAAGCTGGCCTATATCCCTCGCACATCCCTCGCACCTCCTTTGCCTCCCATTATCCCTCTTCCTCACCTTACTTCTGTTTCTGCTCCTTTTCTTTCCCATCCTGGCATTGTCCAGCCTCATATTGCTGCACCCTCCCTGCCCGTAACCTGCTGTGTCTGTTCCTACACCCTATCCTGCCTTGTCCTGCTCTCCCCTGCCAGATCCTGCCCAACCCTTAACTGTACACTTCCCTGCTGTGTCCTTCCCTCCCATCCTTTCCAATTCATCATGGATAATTCCCTGCCTTGGCCTGCCCATCCCACCTCCCTTAAGCAGGGTCAGTCCCACATCCGAACTGTCCCATGCACATATCTTAGCTCACCCACCCTGTCCCCAGACTGGCAGGTCACCCGCAGTCTGCAGGACTCCTCCCGCAAGCACGCATCCGAGCAGGACCACCTGTCGCAGGAGCTGAGGGTGCAGGAGCAGAGCCTGGAGCAGACACAACTGGAGCTGGCATGGGCCAGAGAAGAGCTGCAGCGAGCATGGCACGAGGGCAACGTCAGCCAGCTGGAGCTGGACAGACTGAACACGGAGCTGCGTCGCGTCACGGCAGTCCTGGGCAGGACAGAGAGGGAGATGCAGGAGGTGCAGGGGAGGCTCAACAACAGCGAGAGTACCGTGGCCCTCCTGCGCTCCTGCACAGTTATAGGTAGGGTGGTGATGGAACAGGGAGGGGGTGCTCCAGGTGACTGGCACCACTCAGCAGGTGCCAAGGGGCGAGTACTGGCTTTTTTGACCACATGGTGGGACAGGGTGGTTCAAGAGCTGAAGCAATGCCTGGAGTAGACACTGAGCCTGTGATGTCTGCTGGGAAGGTGTGGAGCTGTTCCGTGTTACCCCCCCAGGGTACCTGTGGCTGAGCAAGCCCCTCAGCTGTGCCCCTACCCACAGATTGCTGCCCTTCGGGCTGGCTGCTGTACAGGGGCAAGTGCCTCTTCATCTCTTCAGAGAAGAAGACATGGGAAGACAGCAGAGATGAGTGTGAGAAGACATACTCTCAGCTCCTGGTCACCAAATCCTGGAGTCGTTGGACTGTGCCGGTAGGGTGCTGGGGGAGCTGAGGGCAGGAGATGGTGTATCCAGCCATTAGGTCCCCAGATGGCTAGCACGGTTCTGGGGGCTCCCTGTCCTGCCAAAACATTGGAGGGTGCAAGGCTGTTCTCTGGAGCACATGGCTGGTGGTTGACACAGGATAGAAAGGCTCTGGCATCCCTGGATGTTTCCCAAGCTGGAGCAGGGCTGGAGGGCTGCTCAGCTGTCCTGCTTCAAGAAGCTCCAGCCCCAGGGGCTCCTTTGGGAGATGATCACCCTGCTGTGAAGTATATAGTACTGCTGTACATGGGTGCCATGGAATAAAACATGGAAAAACACTTTTTCTTCTTCTCCAGACCTTCCTGAAGAATGCAGATGTCCCATACTGGATTGGATTGCAGAAGGGCAGTTTTCCTTGGTACGACTATGGCTGGCTGGAGGAAGAGGACCCAGATGGTGAGGGGGCCTCAGAGGCCTGGTTCTGGGTGGATGGCTCCCTTTACGAAAGGTACGTGACAGCGTTGCCTCTTCCCAAAACTCTCCTCCTCTGTCATGGCTCTAGGAAGTGTTTTAAATCCCACCAGTACCCAGTTCCAGGCACAGGCCATGGGAGACAAAGAGCATCAGAGCAGCGGGGACTGTGGGAAGGTGGGTGCAGTGGTGAGCTGTGGTGCTTAGAGGACACACAAATGGAAAACCAAGACTAGAGGGTGGGTAAAATGCAGGGCATGTGAAGCAGGAGGCAGCAAGAGCAGACAGAAGAAACCTCAAATTTTATTTGGGTCCTAGGCAAGGTGTTTGAGCACCACCTCTATCCCCCACATGCCTTCTTGATTCCTTTCCAAAGGGAGATCAAGCCTTCCTGTCTGTGGAGAATCCTGGGCTCCTCCCTGCCACGTGCACCACCTCCTCAGCTCGCTGCCAGTCCCTCTTGCAGTGTCTGAGAGCACTGGGGAAGAACAAACCTGTCTGGCCAGGTTCTGGGTACCTGGCCCTCCATCCTCAGCCCTGCCATGGGAGCTGTGCCCAGAACACACCCAGGGCCCAGGCCAGCTCCTCTGGTCATCCACGTGCCTTCAGGGAGGAGCTGGCGCTCCCCACTGCAGGCATGGAACAACCCCAAGCAGTGAAGCTGCTCCACAGCCAACCCCACACCTGCATGGCACACTTTGGATCTTCCTGAGCACCACGGCTGGTGGGCAGTGGGGAGCTGAGAGGGGGGAGGCTAAAGGAGTGTCGCAAGCACTACAAACCTTTTACAGTGTTTCTCAGCCTGCCCGAGGAAGTGCAGGGATGCCTCAGCTGAGGCTTCAGCCTGTGAAATCAGTAGGGGAGGACTGGGGGATCCCCTTTTGCTTGCAGCATCCAACCCCTCCTCTGCCAGTGTACAAAAGGCAATTGTCAGCAGCCACAGCTGCCTCAGCAGGGTTTGTAGAAAGAACATGTTAGTGCCTGATGTGTTGTTTCCCCATTCAGGCCATGGCAGTCAAAATCAAATGGAACCTGTGCCATAATAAGCCGTGGGAGCATCAAACCCGCCCAGTGCACTGGTCCCAGTGACCTGCACCTCTGGATCTGTGAGAAGGCAGCAGGGCCAAGCCTCCCTTTCAAGTGATGGTGGCTGCTGGCCCCAGCACTGCTGTGGTGAGTCCTGCTGAGTCAGGTACACACACAGGCCCTGTGGGGTGTGCCTGGAGGAAAGCAGGGGGCCTGCAGCTCTGCCTGGGGCATGGTGAGCCCCTCTCCCTTGTAAAGGGAGAGGAATGCAGTCACCTCCCTGTGCTGGATGGAGCCTGCCTCCATCCCTTTGCTGTCATGGGCGTTCTGGGTCCAAGGTAGTCAAGAGCTGAAGCTGCGGCTCAGCAAAGGGGCAAGATGGGGGAAAACCCTTGGCGAGGTGCTTTCCCAGCCCTGTTGCATGTGGTGGAGGCTAGGCAGCATCTCCCCCTTACCTTACCTCACCCTCCTCTGCTTTCCTTTGCAGCACCTGCACCCTGCACTGCCTCTGCTCCACCCTTGCTGTGCCCAGGATGTCCCATCCATTCCAGCCAACCACTTCCCTCCCACAGCTCACTGCCTCTGGGCCACCCAGGTCCTTCCCACTGATGCTCTGCGGCCCTTTGCCTCCAGATGATGTGCTTTGGCTGAGTGGTAGAGGCTCCACAGCCAACCCCACACCTGCATGGGACACTTTGGATCTTCCTGAGCACCATGGCTGGTGGGCAGTGGGGAGCTTGGAACCTGCTGCAAAGTGGATCAAGCACTGATACTCAGCGCTGGAGCCATGCCACATCCCCAGCATGGAGAGAGATGCAGTGCTGGCATGTCAGGAGTGGGAGCTGGGGATAGCAGAGCCCCACCCCCCCACAATCCCCTCCCCACAGCAGGAATTTTCCACCTGACCCCATTGCAGGAGCAGCTTGGTCACGGCTTTTTAACCCAGCACTCAATGGCCTCGGCAAAGCCTCAGCACCCAAGGAGGGAAGCTGAGCCTGAACTGGCTGGTGCCTGTGCTGACGTTTAGGGATTTTTTTTTTTGTGCTAATTAGAAAATAGAGCAATGACCTTTAGGGTCCCGTGGTGTGATTGGGCCTTTCAAAAGCAAAAGTTAACTCAGGCACTTGTAGCAGGCTGATGCTTTGCAAGACAACTCATCAGGACTTTAAATAGCTGCTACACACGTGCGCGTGTGAAGATTAGGCAAAGCAGCCCTGATGTAACACTGTGGCCAGGTGAGAGCACAGGAAGTTATGTTCAACCAGGCGAAAATGCTCTCGGTTTATGATAAGATTGTGTGTGCCATATATAGTTGATGAACTGCTGTGTGAGTAAGCTTGCATGAAGAGCAAAAGGGTGTTAAAGGCAGGCTTTTTGGAGGGGGCATGTGTCACTCATCTGTCTTGTCTGCTGGCTAAACTCACTTGATAGCAATAAAGAGACCCAGTTTGTCTGCTCTTTGTTTTCTTGTACACCACAGCAAACACAGACTCAAAGGCATGAACTCAAAGAACCTAAATAATGAAAGGGAATTTGTCTGAAGCCATCTCAATCAAGGTGGGTGCCTTAGGGGAGTTCAGGTAATGGGCTGAGCCAGGCTGGTTTACAGTTCTGGAGGAGTTCCCCAGAATGCTCAGGCAAGACCATGCAACCTTCTGGGCCCACATCTGATGTGCATCCAAGAGACAGAACCAGCAGTCTGAGTTGCTAGGACATTCAGGTTTTAATGAACACTTTAAATAAGCTGGGTATATATTACTAGCAATTATTATTAATAAAAACCACAAAGAGTTCTGCATTCACCAGTGCATTGTGCAGGAGGGAGGAAAGCCGGCTCCCACCCTTGTGGGGGCCAGGCAGCCTAACTTTGCTGCCCACTGGCCCCATCCCCATGATGCCAGGATGGCATCCTGGCCCCTCTGCCAGCATCTTTCTCCCCAACCTGCATGCCAGGGAGATGTGAGGCACTGTGCTGACTCAGCACCCAATCCTCAGCATCGGTCAGGCAGGGACAACCCCACTGCTGGCAATCCTCCCCGTGCACTGCCCACAGGCATTGCCCCTCTATGGTCCCCTGCCCTCTTCTCCCTATGTCAGGGACTGGCTGTGTTCCCCATGCTTGTGGACCCACATGGGTTCACCCACCAGCCCCCCAGGATCCCCAAAAACACACATACACACACTGACCTCTCTACCCCAACCCAGTCCCTCTCACCCACTTGGGTGCAGGGAACTCCCAGCTCTCCCAAGATAGCAGGCTCATTGTATACCCCTCTGCAAGATCCTGCAGAAGGGTGAGCCCTTGGGGAAAGGGGGTCCTGGATCCAGGGCTTGAGCCCTGTGGCCCCCGCAGGGGACCAGTCCTGCCGCTTGGGCAGTGCTCGGGGCATCAGTGTTATTGCACTTTGGTCCCCAGCAGAGACCCAGCCCACCTCCAGGGTTCCCTGCAGATCCCCAAGGCTGATCCTGGTGGGGTGGGTGCCTGAGTGCCTGGGCGGCACCATGGCAGCCACAGCACTTGGCACCATGGCCACTGGTGGCCACCATGTGCTGAGTGATGGCAGACCATGGGGATGTGCCAGGCTCCTGCACTGCCCAGTGCTGTGGCTGCAGAGGGGTGCAAGGGGCAGCTGGATTCAGCCCCACTCCCCAGGGTCCCCATCACTAGGACTGTGCCTCCGGCAGCTTCAGGCTGGGCTCAGCCAGCACGGGCCCCGGGGCTTTCTGGTGTTGGCCCCGATCGTGGCAGATGAGGCTTTTGGCCTCGCAGTTGAGGTTCTGGTAGCGGGGCGGGCTGGGCGCTGGCCGGTGGCAGATGGAGGCAAAGCTGAAGCTGAAGGGACTCAGGCAGCAGCCAGGGCAGGGCAGCACTTCGTCCTGCTCCAGCATGGCACCAGAGCTGTGCCCAGGCACCATGGCCGAGCACTCCGTCCGCTCCAGTGCTGCTGCACAGGAGATGCTGAGCTCAGAGAAGCCGTGCTCCAGCCCACTGCCCCAGGCCAGAGGTTTGCTGACCATCATGTGGTTGTTGTTGATGAGGAGCCTGTTGGGGGCCTGCACGTCTGGCTGCCAGGCCCGTGTGCCCGAGGATGCGGTGCGGATGAAGTTGCTGTTGAGGGGCAGTGGGGTGGGCTGCACCGGCTCAGAGCTGTCTGGGCCACAGTCCATCCGCTCCTCCGCCTTGGAGCTGGGGGTAGAGGCTCCTCCCCACGCTGGGGGAGGAAGGAGGGTGTGGGGCTGGGGGTCGTCAGTGGGATGAGAGGACCCCATACCCAGCTCCAGGCCCCCCCGGTGGGGCAGCTCAGGAGAGGAGGGCAGAGAGTGGCACTTGCGGGGGCTGGTGGTGGGTGCTGAGAAGTCACACTGCACCTCCACGGCGGGCTCAGGTGTCACAGGGTTGCTGAGCTGCAGCGGGGCGGGGGGCGGCAGGTCGAAGGTGAGCGAGATGACCGACTTGCTCGGCGTATCAAAGAGCTTGATCTTCCCCCCCTTGAGGTCCTCACGCTGGGAGAAGGGGTTGACACGGGGGGATGTCTCCTTGGACCTGGCCCCACTATAAGGCTCCAGCGGCCACAGCAGGGCGGGCGACTTGGAAGGGAACATGTCAGACTGGCTGCGGGACAGGCGCTGGTCTGGCTGCAGGTGCTGCGTCCCCAGCTCATGCAGGGGCGACTGCTCGGTGTGGCTGGCTGACCTCCTGGCCACTCCTGGGCGTGGGCACAGGAGAGTCTCACCAGCAGACAGCAGCTGCCCATGTGGGGTGCTACCGGGTGTTGGGCACCCAACAACATGGGGGCGCACCCCAAGGGAGGAACAGGGACCAGCTCTATCCTGCAGACCTCACACACCCCTGTCTCCTTCCCCTACAGCTGATGGGGTGGGATGGGAAACCCCATACTCCCCCATCTTTACACCCTGCTATGGCCTGTCCCCGAGGCGCCCACGTACCACTGAGTGTGGCTGCGGTTCCAGATGCAGGCAGACTCTCCCCAATGCCGAACAGGGTGGCCCTGGCACCCTCGGCACCCAGCTGGTGCTGCAGGATACTCTCCAGGCACTGCGTGATTTCCAGGAATGAGGGGCGGGAGGTGGGCTCCATCTGTGGGCAGGAGGAATTCCACATCAGGTCTGTGCCTCCTCAAGCACCCCAGGGAGCCCTGCACAGCAGAGGCAGCTCCCTGCTCGCCCTGTGAGCAGGCAAGGCAGCCTGTCCTGCCTGCCTGCCCTGGCTGGGAAGGGCAGTCGGTGGAGGTGGGAGTCTCACACTGCAGCAGTGAAAAGCCAGCTGGAGGAAGGCCGCTGGGCAGTCAATTCCCACCATGGTGCGGAAAGTGGTGACATCCAGACCAAAATCCTGCACCAGGGAAAGGAAGAAGAGTAAGGTTGGGTCTCCTGTGGCACCACAAGGCCCAGGGGACCTAGCATGGCTGGCCCCCTCCCCCCTGCACTGTCACGCAGGACGGTGGACCTGGAAGCACCCCAGTGGGGACACAGGAGGGGAGCACACTGATGTCACCCCAAACTGGGCTAAGGTTGGGGGATACTAGGACACAGATACCGCTTCTGGTCTCTGCCTGAATCCAACTGCCCTGTTCTCCTTTTCAGGCTCACTATGGGTTCTGCGGTTACTGGCAGAGACCATCCCTCCCTGGGCAGCAAGTGGAACACAGCACCCCGGCCCTAAGATGTGGGACCAATCCTGCACATGGGTCTCTGCCCAACACAGAATGACCCCCCCTTTTTTGATGAAGTGGTCCTAGCCTCAGTGCTACTACCCACAACTCCCCTATTCCCATCCCAGAGAGTCACCTCAGTGCGGGGCAGGTAGTCAGGGTCAGCTGGCACACGAGCAATGGTCTCGCACAGGATGATGCCATATGCAAACACATCAGCCTGCAGAGAGTGGGGAGTCATGGGGGTGCCCTGCAATCTCGAGGTGATGTGCCCACCACTCTGCAAGGCCACAGCTCTTCTCCTCCCTCTAGAGCCATACGGGGGGTCTGGCACCTTCTCACCAGAGGGATGCCCAATTCCTTCCCTCTAGGTGCATCCCAGGACTGCAAGCTCTGCAAACCACTGGCAGAACAAGCCTGAGTAAAACCCCACACAGTACCTCAGGTGAAGAAGAGCCTCACCTTCTCGTTGTAGATCTCCCCACGCAGCACCTCAGGTGCCATCCAGTAAGGGGAGCCCACCACGGCCAGCGGCTCCTTCTCACTGCCCTCACTGGGAGACATGGTGGAATATCAGAGGCTGCCCAGTTCCCCAATGTCCAACTTCCCATCCTCCTGCTGCAGCAGCCCAGATCACCATCTCCATCTCCCTTCCTGAGCTAAGCCTTTTCCATGCACTCTACAAACTCATCTCTCCCCAGGTCACACCACCCCCTTCTCCATCCCCTCCTAGCCATTCCCAAACTGCTTCTGGAGTCCCCCCTGCCAGGAAGTATCTCACCACCCCCATTTCTACCCTTTTAGCTGCATCCCCAATGTCCATCCCTCTCCAGCTTCTGCCCTGAGTGGGCTCCAGGGATGGGGATGGACAGGTGGATGCTGCCCACGTACCTGTAGGTGGGGATCTTTTCTGCCAAGCCGAAGTCACCCACTACAGCTGTGTAGCCACTGGCCTCGCAGCGCACCAGGCAGTTCTGTGGGCACAGGAGGACCTGTCACACCAAGTGCACCAGCCCTACTTCCCTGGCCACCAGTTTCAGGATGCCCCAACATATCACAACCTCCTGCTCCCCAGCCTTCCATGTCTGGGGCAGCAAGGCTGCAACACGGGTATGGGATAACAAGGGCAATGCGGTGCCTTGGAACATCCTGTACCTTGGAGGTGAGGTCACGGTGGAAAATGCCCTTGGAGTGCAGATAGTGTAGGCCATGGGCGATGTCGAGGGCCAGCTTGACACGCATGGACCAGGAGAGGGGCACAGGGCTGTCCAGCAGCTGCTCCAGGTTCCCACCGTTGATGTACTGATGGGAAGAGCCCGGCCATTGCATCACAGCATCCCTCCCCCCCATAACACTGGATACCCATCTCTCATCCTAATGCATATTCCAACCACCCCACACCACAGCCTCCCAGTAGGCCTTGCCTGCACATGTCACAGGCCAAGAATGTGTCCTCATAGGTATCACTGTCCCTTCCCCAGGCTTGGAGGAACCCCGAGACTCATGGCTGTTGCCACACTCTTACCTCTGTCAGTGCATGCAGCTGTCCCTGGTGCACACACACCCCCATGAACCTGCGAGATAGAGGGTAGCTGTGGTAGGGACTAGCCCCAAGAGCTTATCTAGTGTCAGCAGTAGCTCCAAACCCCCAGGCTAGGGAAAAGGGGGGGCCAGCAGTGAGGAAGCAGGTCCTACCTGAGGATGTTGGGGTGTGAGAGGCGGTTCATCAGCTGCACCTCCCGCAGCATGTTGCCCCGGTTGCTGGTCAGCTTGTTCATCTTCAGCACCATGATCTGCCCCGACTGGCGGTGCCGCACCTGGAGGGGGATGCAGGGAAAGCTGAGCCCCACGTACCTCTGCAGCCCCCATGGACACCAGGCTTCACCCAGCTCCCACCCCAGCCCAGAGAGGAGAGCTAAGCATCCCATGACACCCCAGGGACCACTAGTGCTAGGGGGGCACTTTCCCCACATCTCCAAGCACTCCCAGTACTGATGACACACAGCCCCATCCTTCCTGGGGCTTGTCATGCTCCCTCCACCATGCTACACTGCCCTGAACTCTTGAGAGGCAACAACAGCTCCCATAAGCTGTGAGCCCAGCTCTACTGTAATAACAGGCAGGTACAGTATTGGGGAGCATCAGGAAGGATTTGTTTTGGGTCAGCAACACCAAGCCAGACCCTACCAGCATAGGGTGGAGAAAAGAGGGGGTACACTGCCCCTCTGAACCAACTCTAGGTGTGGCCAGCTGTAGTGCTTGACCCTAGTCTGGCAGGGCATGGAGCCTGGATGAGCTGTATATTTAGCCAGCCCCAGCCCAACACTGTCATGTGATCTGGGTGCCTGATCCCCCACCAAGAACAGCAGCTGAAGCATGGCCAAGCACAGACACCCCATCCATCTGCAGCTCCCTGGCATGTGCAGGGCAAGGGAAGAAAATGGGATGCCCTGACCTAGCACTGTTATGGGGGGGCCAAACCAGTGATGAGGGTCCCCTCCTGAGCAGGTGCTGGGGGTGGGATGCCAATCCTGCCTCAGAGCAGCAGCTGCCTGGGGGTCAACCCAGTGGATCCCAGCTGCCCCCCAGCACACACAGAGCTGTGCACAGAGGCGCAGGCATTCCTCAGCGCTGCCGTCAACTCCCTGCTCTTCTCCTTTTTAGTCAATGCTGGCTGAGGCTGCTGAGCCAGTGCCAGCCCCTGGCCAGCCTCACAACACCCCCACAACACCCCTCACATCAGGGATTGCCTTCCCAGGCAAAACACAAGGTGTTGGCTGGAGGCAGGATCCCCAGCATCCCTATCCTGATCACAGCTTGGCCCTTGTCCCCACCACAACAGAGGGAGGCTGGCATGCTGACCCCTCCAGGGCTCTCCTCTCACCCCATGGCCAGCACTGCTCCTGGGGTGCATGCCATGATGGGGATCTATCCAGCAGAAAATACCCAGGGGATGGGGCAGCAGCACATCCCTTCAAAAGGCTCTGGGGAAAATGAATGCTCTATGAAGGTCCTTCTACATGTCTGTGTGCACTGATGCCAAACCAGTCCCAGTCAGAGTGGAAGTGAGAGGCAATAACTAAGCTGTGCCACCACCAGCTCATTGAGCTCATGGAGAGGCTTTGAATAATTCAGCAGACACCTGCCTGTGGGCACCCCGCTCCAGTTACACCTGTGTCACCTCCAGCCAGCCCCAGACAGCCAGCTGGCACTCCTGACACACCAACAGGGGCCACGTGACAGCAGAGCTCAGAATGGACCCTGGACGAGTGGGAAGGGGACACCCTGGACACCTGCCACCACAGGCCCCTATCCTGGCACCCCACCATGCTGCAGGAAGAAGGGAGGGTGGATTTCCCCATGCCTCCTCCTTGCTGAGCACCGGACATACTGAGCTCCTGGGCTCACGGAGAGCCTGTCCCAGGGTCAAACTGCAGTGCCTGCTGTGGGGAGCACCCAGCAGGTGCTAATGGTGCTCCAAATAATTCCTGTGCTCACTACCCTGCTCACCATTGCACAGCAGCACCTGGAACTGCTGCCAATGCCATCCTGACACCCTAGGACTCCTTGGTCACACCTGGACCAAGGGCAAGGGGCAATCCCACCCCATCTCACCGATCTTTCCTCCACCCCATCCCTGTAGGTGGGGCAGCTGAGGGCAGCACCAGAAACAGAAACTGGGCTCTCAGCCAGACTTCAGTGCAGGGCTTAAGGAGGTGGCCTGTGTGACCAAAGTAGGGTGGGCACAGTCTCCCTTGGTCCCTCCAGCTCCCCATGGAGCCAGGGGTTGAGGAAGGCAGAGCTTGGACAAGGCCAGCAGGATCCGCAGCCTTGCCAATCCTCTGACACTGGGTGCTGCCCAGCAAAACCCATCATTCCTGCCCTAGCTCTCCTGGTGGCAGTGTTTCCTTCCCTTCCCACGCCATGAGGGGCTGACAGGACTGGCTCAGTCAGTTTGGCTGGCACCAGCAGCTGCCAGACAGCAGGACCTGGCTCAGTGGCACAGGCAGGCTCATCCCCGCTGGGATGACTGGAGGCGGCAAGGCTCCGGTGCCATGTGCCCATGTCAGGAATGCTGCACAGCATGCACAATGTTGGCACTTGGTGGCCATGTGCCGTAAGGCTGGCCAGCTCCCTGCCAGCAGTGGCGGCCCTGCATCAGGGAGCAGCATCTGGTGGACATCAGCTCAGCCCCACATGGCTGGGAGGTGCCCGTGGCTTAATTCCTCATTAAAAAGCCAACTGCCATTGGAATAGGCTGAGTGCAGTCACATGGGGTTGGACACCTTAAGACTGGAGGAGAGGCAGCCTGGGAGAGGGAAGGTCTGGTGAAAGCTGCTTCTTCAGGAATTATCCTGAGGATCCCAGGAGCTCTTGTCCAGTACAGCCCTGCTCCAATGTCTTTTTCCGTGACTCCATCCCCATGGGGCATGATGTCCTTGAGGCTGCCCAATGAGCTCACCTGCAAGACCCCGTTCTACCATCTCCCCTGCAGGGCCAGCCCATACCTGGGACAGCAGGGAAGGAGTTATACTCCCTTTCTATGACTCCCACAAGCACTGGCCAGTTTACCCAGTCTGTCCAGGAGCTAGCACCAGCATAGCACCCTGGCCACCCTCTGACACAGACACAGCAGCAAAGGGCATGAGCCATGACTGCAGGGGGCTTGAAGCTACTAAGGAGGTTTCCACCCTCACCGACATCCAGAGAAGGCAGCAGGCAGCACAACCTCCTCGGGCAGGAAGGTGTCCCCTCTCGCCTCTCTCATGCACTCTGGCATGGTGCCCAGGAATCCCAGCAAATTCCCCGGAGCTTAGCTCAGCTGGGCAGCCTGTGGGGCTGCAGGGGGAGGGCAGGAAACAGGCAAGTCCTCCCTCCTCACCGATGCTCCCTGTCATCCCACATGGCTGGTCCACGGGGCACTTCACGGGGGTACTGCGGCTGAGCCAGGGTGCCGTTGGTCCCCATCCCATCTACCACCAACACACAGGGCTGGGGGATGGGCCGGGCTGGCGGCAGCCCCAGCTGGGCACAAGGGATCTGAGCTCTTTTAACAGCGGAAATTAGAGTCTTATTTAAAGAGCATGCTAATCAGAGCAAGCAGATGGCCTGCTCCCTCCCCACAGCCTGCACTCCCATCTAGACATGGGGCAAAGCTCCTTGACATCCCCCCATCTGGAGGTCTCAGCAGCCATCCCCCCTGCAGCCCACACTGGGGATGGCCTGGCACACAGCCCCACTGTCTGCATATTCCCTTGACCCCTGCCGCACACAGGCAAGGCACAGTCACACAGGGACACCATCCTGCACCTGTCAGCCCAGAGAGTTCTGTGGGGAAGACAGGAGGGGGGCAAGGGAACTAGCAGTGCTATTGGTAACCCCACAGCCACCCACAACAACTGCATCTGAGCTCACAGGAATCCCAATAACACAACTGGGTAGGACTGGAAAACATATTCATCAAATGGAAAAGGCAGAATCAGTCAAGACAGACTTTCTCTGAGGAAGAGACAAAGCATCTGCTCCTGGAGGGTGTTTGAGTATCAGCAACCCCCACCTCCTGTTCTCCCAGGAGCGGCACTGTGGGCACAGCAGAAGCCGGGTCAGTGCCAGTGTTACACAGTGGTGGCAGATCACTGGCTGGCCTGACTGGCAAGCCTGGAGCATGTCCTGTGACAGAGCAGGAGAGGGGCTGGCAGCTCTCCAGGTGGTCAGCACACCATGTTTCCTGTGCCCAGGACTCCCAAGTGGCAACTGCAGGGCCAGGGCTGCTCCCAGCCTTGCCATGGCTGGCTGACCTTGGCTAATTCACTTCCTCCCTGCTTGCCTTAGTTTCCCCATCAGTGTCACACTGCTTCATTCTGCTGTGTAAAACAAGGCAAGGTCCCTGATGAAGGGCAGCAGATAAGAGGAAGGGACTTGCTCCATTAGTTGCACTGGAAAATTGGAAGTAAATAGAAAACCCCAAAGGTTGGCAGGGAAGCGAGCAGAGATGGGCAAGTGACAGTGATGTCAAAACCCTATCCTGAGCTCTGCTCATGCTGGGAGCTGCTGAACCACACAAACACACACACACACACACAAAATGCCATGGAAATGGGGCGATGGACAGAGCACATCACAGAGCTGCACCCTGGGAGATGGCATTTCCAAGAGGATGCGCAACATCAGGGCATGAGGCTGAGATTCAGATGAGTGAAGGCCTCTGAATACAGCCCCAAGGATGCTGCCCACAGCCCCTGTGTCTGCTGCAGACAACACACGGGAAAGTAAGAGAGGGATCTGGGGAAGAGATGCAACAGTGGTTTAAGGGCTGAAGAAAATGCCTGGCACAAACAGACCTGGCTCACTCTGCTCAGTCAACTGGAAATAGAGAGGTGGCTTCCTGCAATGTCTGTGTATCTGAGAAAATGGGGGGGCTATTGCCTCTGAAATTGCACAGGGAAAGGCAATGAGAACCAGCTGCTCCAGAGGGAAAACAGCCCTGCTCTGCAGCAGAGTGGGGGATCAGCTATGAACAAGCGCCATGAAAAAGAGCAGCTTCTTGTCACTGGTGTCTCCTGTTTGCTCTGGACAGCCTTTCTGAGAGAGGTGCTTGACTGGAGGGGCTAGCTTGGGACACCAGGGCTTGGATACACTGAGCCCTTTGGCTTTCATGCTGAGAAGCCAGTCAGATGCTTGTCAGCACCCTGCCTGACCCTGGCTCAGCTTCACACCAGGACTGAGCTACCTGTACAGGGGCAGAGATGTCAAGGTCCCCTCCCTGTCCCCCTCACCCACCAAGGCTGGAATGACGTATGGCTCAGCAGCCACATAGAGCAGATTCAAGTGCCCACAGCCTTGGAAAGCTACAGAAGGAACAAGAGAGGTGGGAGGAAAATGGGTCCTGGGCTGCCCTGCCAAGCTCTGTTCTCCTTGCAAGCTCTGGTGGCCAAACCCCAGCTCAGATCTCAGGCTTACCCCACCATCCTTCTGAGCTCTTGGACTCAACCCAACGCATGAGCACAAAGCCCCATCTGGCCCCCTCCCATTCCTGCTTCCTTGCCACCACATGTCAACTATTGATCCTGATCCCCTTCCCACCCCTCAACCTTTGCCAATCCCCCAAATCCTACATGCCAGCGGCCCCACAAGAACCTAAACAACATATGGGAGAAGGAGCATTTTGTGGCTCCCATAGAGACTGGAAAAACAAAGAGGCAAGAAGAGGCCATGGCCTTGCTGAGACACAGGAATATCCATTATTAAAGAGCCATATCCACGCTTGACATTATTAAATGCCTCCCTCTGCTCCAAGGTGCTGCTGTGCACTCCAAGCCAGAGATCAATAGCAAGAACCCAGCCAGCAGGGAGGTCATGGCTCCACTGGGAACTCCAGGAGGGAGCATGGAGGAGAGGGACCTTTATGCACATTCTCTATGGCCCCTCACTGGACACCTCTTTTGTGGCTGAAGAGGAAACGGGTCTTGGGGTCTCCCTGCTGAGTGGGGAATGGTGTCAGGGCTGGAGAAGGACCCCAGGGTACTGCCAGGATGTGAATGCCCTAATGGTTGTGCTGCCTGTGACCTCAGTGACTGTGGTGGCAGGTAGCGGGGGTTGTGCCCAGCCCTAAGCCACTCTTTGAGGGACATAAAGCCACTAGATCACCACTTAAGGGCAGTCCTAGCCCAGTGGCTTATGGTACCTTAACTGATGTTGAGGCTCAAAACAACACATGCACACACCTCCCCTCTGCCGGGAGAGGCAGTGGTGACAGTGAGGCACAGCCCTTCGTCCCCAGCAGCAGTGCACTGGCCTGGCAGGATATTGCCACCATGCACCTCTGTCTCACTGTTGGAGACACTGAGCTCCCCACCAGCACTCACACACCCCTATCCTGGGCATGGGCCGCACACAGCATCCCCAACCTGACAGTACCAGAGAGGATGGAGGACAAAGGCAGCTCTGGAGGCTCAGCCAGGAGTCAGCCCCGTGCTCTTCTACGGCATCACACCCCTGTCCCACATCCAAACACCTTCGTGGGGAATCCTGCACATCACCTGCTCAGCAGGCCCGGCAACGCCGGACATCACCTTGGAGTGGCTAGGAACACTACCTGGATTCCCTGCCACCGGCACACCCCGGGCGGGCTCGGTTGTCCAGCCTTTTGACATGGGTCCCCGGGGCTCGGCTGCCCGCCACCCGACCCCCCGCGCAACCCACGGGGCAGAGCTCGGAGCGCTCAGACTCCCCGGCTGTAAACAGCGCCGGCGCTCCCCTCCCCCTGCTCGGGGGGATGGAGGCACAACGCCCCGGCCGGGACGGGGCGAACGGCGGAGTCCCCACGTCCCCTCCGCACGGCATCGCCTCGAACAGCCCCCAGCCTCGCCCGGCTGCTGGGGCTGGAGGGGGGGATCACAGTCCTCAGCCGAGGGCGCGGCCGGGGCCGCGCTGTTGCCGCGGTCCCGGGGGACGCCCGATCCCGGCGGGATGCCCCGCGGCCCGCCATCCCCGCTCCCGCCCCACACACCTTGAAGACCTCGGAGAAGAAGCCGGCCCCAATCTTCTCGCAGTAGAAGTCGTCGATGCGCGCCAGGGTGGAGACGGCGCTGCGCAGCGCCCGGTACGAGGAGGGCCGCAGCCGCCCGCAGCCCGGCCACGGCCCCGCCGCCTCCCCCTCGCCATCCCCGGGCCGCCGCGGCAGCTTCTCCCACTCCATGTCGGTCCCGCCGAGCACCCCCAGCGCCATTCACATCCTCCCCGGGGCAGCCACGCGACCGGGGCGCCGCCGCTCTCCCGGCCTCCGGGGCGATGCTAGCGGCGGCGGCGGCGGCGGCGGCGGCGCGGGGCGGGCGGCGCTCCGGGGCACTCCGCGCTCATGGCCCGGCGCCGGCGCCCCCCCGACCCCTGCCGCGGCCCGGCGCTGCGCCTCCGCCGCCCCGAGCGCTGGCACCGGCGGGGCGGGGCTGGGGCGGAGACAGCCCTTAACTCCTTGGGACCCGCCGGCGTCGCCGCCGAGCCCGGCAGGAGATCCCCCCTCACCGCCTTGCCCCGCTCCGCCCCGACGGGCAGCGCGGGGTCCCGCACGCCCCGATGTCCGCATCCACCGGCGCCGGCCTCCGGTGAGTGCCGAGAGGGCGTCTCCCTACGCGCCAGGGTGTGCTGTGAGGCCCTGAGATCCCGGGGCAGGGCTTGGGCACACCCCACGGACAGAGGGCTTTGACTGTCCCCAACCCCTGGATGCGCCTTACAGGCGTGGAAGTCTTCCTCCCCTGTGTCCCACCTGGATGCACACTGTAGGTGCGGAACTTTCTTTCTTCCCTGGGCCCTGCCGGGATTCCCCTTTTAGCTATGGGACTCTCTTTGTCTTCGTAGCACCCAGTCCCTGATGGATGGACAAAAGGCATGGAGATCTGATCTCTCCATATAGCCAGCCCCACCCTATACAGTGTCGTGGGACCAGTTCCCCATACAAGTAGCTGTTGGCAGTTTGAGCCCCATTGGTATAGGCTTGGATCCTGCCCCTTGGATCAGGGGCTCTGATTCTCTCCGTGCACCCAACCTGGGTGGTGTCCCAGGGGCAGTAGAGCTGTCCTCCGGAGGAGCAGGGAAGTGCAGCCTCTCCGTGACAGCATGCCCGGTGCCTGTTGCACCCTTTTGCCTTCCTTGTTTTCCTGAGCTCTTCCACTTCCCCCTGGTTTTTCTTCTGCTTGCTGCTTTCCTGCCTCAGGCCTTTTGCCTGCTCTGAGGCTGATCCATCCTGTCCTTCCTGCCCAGGGACTTTCTGCAGCTGGATCTGCCCTTCCTCAGTCCCACACATTTTGCTGATGCTCTCCTTGGCATTCACCTGCCTGTGCTGGCCCAGCCCTGCCCCAGCCACCTCTCTGGGCACTGCCACAAACTTGACTCTCCAGATCCACTCAAACAGCTTTGCTCCAGCTGTTTCCCTGTGTGGTAGGACTGACTGCACATGCCCTGCACCACTCTGGCTGATTTTCCTGCTGGGAAAAGCAGCCACATAGAATATCTCTTGGTGTGGCATTTTTTTTGCCAGTGCTTGGCTACAGGTGCCACCAAGCACAACATAAACACCTTGGACCATGAGCTGGGTTTTCTTCCTTGTCTCAGGAGGGAGAATAACCCTGTGGGCTAGAGCAGGGAACTGAGCCTCCCATTTATTTGTAATGGGAACAGTGCCCTGCCCTCCCCCTAGGAATTCATGGTATTCCTGCTCTTCCAGGCCTGCAGAGGGAGTGGGTTTGTGCAGGGCAAGTTTCCTTACATGTAGGGAGGCAGAGCCTAGGGACAGGGCTCCGCCAGTCCCTGTCTCATGGGGTCTGAGCCATCCTTTTCCTCACCAGTACCACTCCAGACTGTCAGGGTATTAGATAGCATGTGTCAGGGAGGCTTTTGCAGCGATGGGGTAGAGTGCTGTGCAACAGGTCACGTTCTTAGGTTTCCTCAGCCTCACGTGTCAGTCCTGCTGACAACAGCCTGACAAAATGACAGGAGCAGCTCCATGAGGAGAGGAGAGAACAGCATCTGCACATGGGGACAGGAGGCTGCAGTCTGTGCCCTCCTACCCTGGTGTCCAGCTGGAGCTGCTCAGATGGGTGGCAGTGGGTGCCTACCTGGGCTCAGCCCTGGCACCTGAAATGTGAGCATACTGATACACCCACAGCCCAATGACCAGCTCCTCAGTGGTGTGGGACACTGATCAGAGGAGCACAGCCAGCTCACCTGGGGCAACAAGGGGAGCCTCTCCCTTCCACTTGAGTGCAGCAGATTCCTGATGGTCAAGGCACTGCAACAGGGATGGGGAGGCCTGGGGAGGCATCTTGAAGAGAGAAACTCAGGACCACTGCCTGATCAGAGCTTCTGCTGCTCACAAGTGACTGGGTTTACATCCAATTAAGTTGTAACGGATAAATTAAAGCCCTGGAGATGGCTCTGACTGTGGAAATTGCTGCTGCAGGATTTGCAGTCCCTTCTCTCATCAGCACTGGTAACTCTACTGTGCTATTTCCATCACGCTCTGCTCCTGCCTGGCACAGCAGGGCTGAGCTGAGACATGGCTAAAAGTCTCCAGTGCCCCAAATCCCTCCCATGGTGCAGGCAAGTACACTAAGCAGCTGAGTGCAAAGTCAGGCTGGGCTGAGCCTGCAGCAAACCCTGAATTAAGCTCCTCAATCCCTGGTGAGGAAAAGCAGGAAGGAGGTCTCCCTGGCTGTACTTTGCTCACGTGGATCTGCAAGGGAGAGAGGAGGGGGGCTTTGTCCTCCTTGCCCTTCTCTTTCTGGGCTCTACATCCTTTCCCTCCTGCAGGCAAAAGGCTCAGGGATTAGTAAACATCTTCACCCTGTCTGCTGGGAATGGTGCATCACCCAGGCAAAGCAGGGGTGGGAGCTTTCAGCTAGCCTATGGAGGCTGGAGCTGTGGAAGTGCAGAGTTATCTTGTAAGGAACAGGGCACACTACAGGTGTGGGGTGGCCAGGCTTTGTGCAGGGCAGTGAGAGATGCAGGATCTCTCCACACAGGAAACCTGGTCCTTGCTGCACTCCCACCTCTATTCCACAACAGCACTGTGGCACTGGGGTCCTTGCAGGACAGCTCTGATTGAGTGAGCCAACAGTAATCCACCCTGACCAAAGCCTTGCCCTGCTCAGAGCCCCAGAGCCAGAACTTGAGCAGTCCCTTCCTTTGCACCCATGTGCAAGAGCCCATCCATACCTGAGATTCCTTCTCTGCAAATGCTCTGGAAAATCAATGGCTGCTGCTGCCAGGGGTGTGCTGCCAGAGAAGGCACAAGGCTAAAGTGTGTGAGGGTTTTCCAGCCTGTAGAGGCTGTGCAGACACAGGGGTGAGCAGGACAAAGAGCACTGGCTGACTCAAATTACTCCCTTTGGTGCTTGTATGCAGAATGTGTGTGCAGCCTCTTGGTTCCAAGTATCCTCTTTCCTTCTGTGCCAGAAGATCTCTGCTCTTTTCCCACACTACCACACATCACCCTGCAGATCTCCACCCCCAAGTCCTGTATGTTCCCCAGCTCCCTGTTTATGAGACAACTGTTCCCTGAAAAACATCTAATGCTTCTGCTCTGTAGGAAATAAGAGATGACGGCCCAGCAAGGGCCATTACACGGTGATAGGAGGCCTGGTCAGTTTAAGGAGCCCAGGGTACATGGTAGTAAGTCTCAGCCCCAGCCTGGTGATGTCCAGTGACACCCAGTCCAGGTGATGCAGGACTACATTTCCCAGTGTGCTGTGTGCTGCTGAGCCCGGGAGGGCTGTGCATGTTCCACACCCAGCACCATGGCTGCAGGTTGCAGCAGCCTTTGTCCAGATGCCAGCAGGGACTGGCAAGGTCCCTGCTGTGCAGGCACATTGCTGTGCCCCCCTTTGCCTCCCTGTCACTCCAGCTGCAAAGCCATTGAGGGGTTGTGTGCAACATGATGGCTGCAAACATTTGTTGTGTCATTAATATTCTTCCAGTATAGTCAGCACAGCACCTGGCAGCAGTTGCTTGCTGCCTCCTGTTATCTCGTTGATGCTTCTCATGCCTGGGTGCCAGTGCTGTGACATCCATGGAGACAGAATCCACATCCATCCCTGTCTCTTAGTGCTAGACAATGATTTCAGCCCCCTGTTCTGCTTCTCCTCAAGCAAACACCAGTGCCTGTGCCTGGGGGGCACTGATGCCTGAACCCAGCTGAGTGTGTGCCTGCTGGAAGCCCCGTGGGGGCAGTGAAATTGAAAACATTGAGAACACTGATAAAAGAAAGCCAGCCATCACCTCTGAAAAGGAGGGACAGGCAGCTCTGGCTGTGCCTGCACCACGTGTAACCTGGGGTGACGTGACATGCAGCCATGTGAGCACAACTGCACAGAATCATAGCATGGTTTGTGTTGGAAAAGACCTTAAAGATCATCTTGTTCCAATCCTTCTGCCATGGGCAGGAACACCTTGCACTAAACTGGGCTGCTCAAAGCCACATCCAACCTGGCCTTGAACACTGCCAGGGTTGGAACATCCACAACTCTGGGCAACCTGTTCCATTTTGCCTCACCACCCTCACAAAGAAAAATGTTTTCCTAATATCTAATCTAAACTTACTCTTTTTGAGTTTGAAGTCACTCCCCCTTGTCCTATCACTTCGCAGTTCCTGATGAAGTGCCTCTCTAGTTTCCCTTAGCCCCCCTTTAAGATACTGGAAGGTTGCTATGAGGTGTCCACACAACCTTCTCTTGAACCTTGAACATCCCCAGCTTTCTCAGCCTGTCTTCATAAGGAAGATACTCTAGTCCCCTTATTACCTCCAAAACCCTTTCCTTGACTTGCTCCAACAGTTCCAAGTCCACATTCTTGCAGTGATTAAGCACTACAGAGACCTTCACAGATCACCAGGAGCTGGTCACTTCACGCCAGGTAGGGACAATGCTACCATCTCCAGCATTACCCACCCTCTTCCTGAACCAGCCTGAACACCTTATCTCACAATACCTGGCCATGCTCCCATCCTTCAACACTGCCCAGCAGATAATAGGGCTTTTCCTTGTCCTCTTGACCCAGACCTGGGAAATCTGGCTCTCAACAGCTCCAGACTCATCCCATGAGGTTGTGTCAGTGTTTCTTCACCTCCTGCATCTTGCCAAGCAATTAGTAACACTCCTCAGGGACTTTGCAGCACACCTGAAGGGCTTATGGTTCTGCCAGATGTGAGGCAGGAGCACAGATACCAAGAAGCTGGTCTGGCTGCAGTGCTGGGACAAGTGAGGCCATACTAGAGCAGACTAGGTGGTGACCCACAGCACCTGTTGCAGGAAAGCAAGTATCCTAGCTTCATCTGGGGCAGAATTCATTTTCTCCCTAGTAACTGGTTCAGTGCTGTGATTTGGATTCGGTTGAGAATGATGTTGATAACACACTGATGTTTCAGCTGTTGCTCAGCAGTGCTTACCCTAACTCAAGCACTGGTCAGTTTCCCATGCTCTGCCAGGGAGCAGGTGCACAACAAACCAGGAGGGAGCACGGCCAGGAGAGCTGACCCAAATCGGCCAAAGGGATATTCCATGCCATAGAACACCATGCCCACGAGTTGCTGATAACTGCTGGGTACCAATAAGTGGGTGGTGAGCAAGTGTGTTGTCCCTCATTTAATTCACTCTGGTTTTATCTTTCTCCTTTTAATTACAATTATAGTTTTAAAATTTTATTATTATTAATAACAACAGCAACAGCAACAACAGTATTTTTAAAATATTAAACTGCTCTTATCTCTACCCACAATTTTTTCCTTCCCCTGGATTTCCTCCCCACCATGGCAGAGGGAGAGTGAGTGAGCATCTGTGTGGTACTGAGTTGCCAGCTGTGGTTAAACTGTGACATCAGGGCAGCCAGAGCCTTCACCTGTGGTTCATCACTGCTCTTTGATCTGTATGGCTTAATGTTGCTGCAGGGAGGAACTCAGAAGCAGCACAGCAATGTGTAGGGAAAGTCTGGTAAGGGCATGCATAGCTCAGCACAGTCCCTGCCAGAGACCCTACAGAACACACCCACAAGCACAATTCACCCCAGAGATCCTGACACTAACAAACCAGCATCCTCCTGCTTCCCCTGGCTTCCTTACCCATCTCAAAACTCACAAAAAGAAAACCTTCTGAGGGAATGCAATACTGGAGAACCATTCCCCTTTGAGCACCAAGCTTCTGCTTGAGAAGGATCCCGCATCCTTCCCCAACCCCATCAGCGTGAGTGAGAGAGATGCTCCCAGTCCCTAGTGCTCTCCTGACCCTAGGTAGAGATGGTGAAGCCCTGCCTATTCTCCCAGATGCCTGAGCAAGAGGTGGATGCTGCAAGGAGCTCCCTACCCCTGAGCCAGTGGTCACTCAGCCTATACCTCTCTGAGTAACTCCTTGGTCTGCTCATGGTCCTGTAATCATCCATACCATGGATTTTTGTTTCCTGACACAACTACAGCTTGCGCTAAATAGGGAAGGTTAAAGGGCGGTCATTGCTCACATTATTCACAAGAGAAAACATGGACACAGACACCTCCAGGCAGAGAATTCTTCTGTGTGCCTGTCCTCCTGTGTCTGTTGCCTTTCCCTTTGGCTTCCTCTCTCTGTGCCAGGGCACAGAGGAGCAGTGTGACTGTACTGTACTCCAGATGACCATGGGAGCCCTTCAAATGGAGGTCACCATTGCCACAGCTACGTGTGGGCAGTGATGCTGTCTCCAGGTGTTGGAGGACTGGAAAGCAAAGGATCAGTTCCATGTGCAGTAGAAAACTGGGAGCTCCCTGTGACTGCAGGCACTTCCTAGCCCTTTCCCGTGTCCTTGTGCCCTGTCCAGGCAGGGCAGGCTGAGGCAGCACAGGCTGGAGCACGGCCTCCTAGTGTGGGGAGGGAAGGCAGCTGTGCTGTGTTTGTTGTGGAAGCTGCACGTGGAGCCAATTCAATCACAGCTCTTTATTGCTTCCCCTAGCTGTTGAAAATCTCATTATGTTTAGCGAGCTCTGTGAGCAGCCCTGCCAACCTTCCTTGTGTCCTGTCTTCTTCCATGAGTCTAGGCATGCTGGCTGCTGAGGAAGTGCATCAGCACATTCCATGTGGCCTAGGATGAAAAACCTGCACCCCAGTATATATAGATGGGTCTGGCATGGACAAGATGTATTGGGATTTTCCATGAAGACAAAGGCAAGGGAAGGGGGTGTGTGTTCTAAGTGGGGACATCTCAACAGCATGACAGCAAGAGCACAGGGCTATCCACAGACAGCAGCCTTGTACTTCACAGTGGGTCAAAAATGGGGAAAGAGGGTGGGTCCTGCTTGGCTCTCTTACTGTCAAATGTGAGGCTGATGGTCCCAGGTCAGTAGCACAACAAGCAGAGGATACTTGAGCCAGGACAAATGATGGCAGGTGGGATATGTGCTGGCTCCAGCACAAGGCAGAACTGAGACAAATGGCGCAGGGCTTTGATCCTGCTGTGTCCTGCATGCTGGAACCTGGTTCCATTAATACCTCTGATTACCCTGACCTAATTTCTGTCCACCTGTGTCATGCGTGGCTGGTCACCCCACCCTGCGGAGCTCTTGTTCTACAGTGGCTGATTGCACCAGTCCTGGACTGACTGGTCTCTGGGGGCTAATTACAAGAGACACCCAGTGCTGCAGGCTGTGGGTGAGCCAAGTGTGTCACCACCAGCCCAGCACCTGACATGTAAGTCACAGCATGATGCACGGCAGACCCTTCCTTATGGGTCATTCAGGAGCGTCTCTGTGGATGCTCTGTAGCCTGGACTCTCACAAAAAAGGGATCATAAAAGGCATTATGCATGTTTTTGCTGGCTGAAGGGGCACAGGGCTCCCCACAGGAGGTTGTGGCATGAGACAGAACCTTCCCTTTTCCCCCAGGTCTGCTGTGATGCTGCTGTAGGTCTGCTCAGTATCTTGACCTTGGACTAATCTTGGGCTGGAGCACACGTGGCTTTATGCACATATTTATATAACAAAGGGCAGCTGCTCTCTAAGCTCTGGGCACTGTGCCACTCACACCACTCACACTGACTTACCAGGACACAGTGCCCTCTTCTCTCCTCTTGTCCCCACCTGCCCAGCCTCTGTGGAGGATCATTCCATGCCAAACTTTGGTCAGGGTCTGAGTGCTGGGGAAGACAGCAGGCTCCCAGGGCTTTTGCAAGGCCACGCACTGAGGAAAGGAGTGAGCATGGGCCCAGGCAAGACCTTTCCAGTATCCCATGTGTGAAGGAAGCTGCTTCGGGGAGGTATAGCACTCTACTGATGGTACCTGCAAAGCCAGGAGGACATGGACAGGCATCCCAGGATAGGTCAGGTAGGAGCTGTCCCAGCTTGGGGTCCCACTGGCAGCAGTGATGCCTCCTCAATTGCACCATTGGTGCAGCACCAGGCAGGATGATGGGACTGTGAAGACCACAGAATACCAAATAACACCACCAGATGGGACACCTTATCCCCTCCACCACGCCAGTGGCTTAATTTCACTGGAGAAACCACAGTTTGACTTTTTCTTCCCTTTTCATATGGTTCCTTTTGAAGTCACTTCTCTCTTCCCAGATACCTGATTGGCATATGTGGTTTCTCAGGATTTGTTTTTCTTTGGAAGCTGTACAGGCTGAGAACTGTAAAAAGGGAAGTCCAAGCCCTTTGTTTAATGGGATAGAAGGAGAGACTCCAGGCTCCACCAAACACTCCATCAGTTCTCTAGGAAAGAGAACTGTGATGAGTGGGGTCAGCACATGGTGTGGGGTGTAACATTTGAATGAGAGCAATGCAGAGAGGCTTGAATAACGAAGGAGGTGCAGGGTGAAAGGTTTGTCAAGGAGATAGAGAGCTGCTCGGGCAGCTGAAGACAATGACCACGGGCACAGTATGCCACCCATGATGAAGAGCAGATGGTGGGAAGGGGGTATAAAGCACGAGGGCAGAAAGAGCAGATCAGGAGCTCTGGTCTTGGTGCAGAGAGTCTTTAGGCAGTAGGGTTTGGGGGGAAGCTAGTCTGACCTGAGATACTTCCCCAGATCTTAAAATTCTCACCTTCTCGGCTTAGCCATGTTCCCTGTCCAAAAACTAGGGTGGGATGTGCTGAAGATGGTTCTGGGGATGGAAACAGGAATGGCCGGACCAGATGTGGAGCTGCTTGGATGCCAGAGCTGTAAACCCCATTTCTGAGTGCATCTCGCTCAAACCAAAATGCAGCATCCACTTCCCCCATCCCCCCCCACACCCTTCCCAGCCTTACTCCATCCTGCTTCCAGCTGTGAACTGCTTATGTCCAATTTTATGTGCTAAAAACACCTTTCTGGGCAGTCAACAAATGCGTAGCCAAATGGGAGACAGTGGCAGTCTGAGCATGAAGGGGATTTGGGATGTATTTGGGGTTGGTGTGGGCAGCAGCACCAGGCCAGGAGGGCCTGGATGGCCTGGGCAGGGGGCAGTGGGCTTGCAGATTTCCGGAGGGATTTTAATCATGGTGGCACTTCCAGGGCAGAGTCTTGTCTAGCTTGACTGTGTGCTTCTGGGGAGAAGGCATGTGCAAGTGGACTCAGAAAGGTGGGGAGATGCTCCCTATGGAAAGCAGTCAGCAGGTCCTGCTCCCTCCATTGGGAAGAGACAATGTAGCAGTGATAGCAAAAGGATTATCCAGCCCTCAGGGCCTAACCCTGCTCTGCCCAGCACCCAGGAATGCCCTCCTGGGAGCCCTGCAACATGCTGGGCTCTCCCCTGTCATAGCTCTGCTCTCAGCACACCTATCTTGGATCAGACCTGGCAGCTCCTCAAGCCTCCATAGGAGCAGAGATGGTAGCCTTGTGCTGGCTTTTGTAGCCTTGAGTGACCAGTTGCACAAGAGGGAGTCCCTGCCCCTGCCACCAACTAGGTGACAACAAAAGTGCCCCAGTGCCATCCCTCTCTCAGGCCAACAAAGCTCCCTGCAGACCTCCCAGATATTTTACTGGGTTCAAGGCAGACCATGATAATTGATCATGATCAGGCTGTCACCTGCCAGGATCAGGGCTGATCCCCCTGCACCCCTGCACTACTGGGGCTCCCCTTACCCTCCTTCTACCCATAGGTCTGGGGTTCTACCCCCAGCTCTGTAGATGATCTATAGGGGTTTAAGATGTCAGTGTTCTATCCTCATTTTGGGAAAGGGGCTGGACGGTTCCTAATTTCAGGGTAGCGTGGAGTGTGGGCCGCTGTCATGTTGATGGCACTGCAAGATCCCTGTGTGGAAGGAAATTTGGGTCTGGTGGGGCTGGGAAAGTTGCTGGAGCAGTGAGGAAGAGCCCACAGTGGGGTTCAGGATTGGGTTCTGGCTGGATCCTGTAGGCATTTTCCAGTTCTCCCTGCCAGAATATGCTCTAAGTTCTGGCAGCACAGGTTGCAGCCCTGATAGAGATAGATTCTGCATCCTGGAGAGGGACCAGCACGATGTGGGGACCCAGACCACCAGGTCACACGGGGTCATGTGCTTGGATCTGACTAGGCTACCCTCCTCAGGCCTGAGCCTGACCCAGTAGCTTTGGGTTGACATCCCAGCCTGGCTGCAGCCCACCCCACCACCTGACCATCATCTGACACCACCGTCTATAGGTACAACCCACAATGGGCTCCCTTGGGACAGGTGTGAGCTAGGGAGGAGAATAAAACCCTAATATATGGGTGTTGTTTGTGAGTTCTGACACAGTAATAGACTTTACTATAGGGGAACATGGTGGCTGTGTTAGCAGTGCTTTCCACGAAGCCTGATTCTCAAAAGCCACAGCTACTTCTCCTTTTCCTTGTGGTTTTGTGGATGGTTTTGAGCCCCCAGTGCTCTTCTCTATCAGAAGTAAATCTGATTGTAAATTTCAGGTGATTTGTGTTTTTCTCTCTTCAGTCTGCAAGTTTGAGTCCTGGTAGTTCTTCGACGACTGAATGGACCTCCAGGAAACAGCCCATCAATCACATTTGCAATGAAATTGAATTCAATGCATATAGCTGAGTGTGCTGGCTTTCAGTATTTCTTCAGCATTTTTCTAATGGGTGCTATACACCAAGAAAAGAACAAATCTCAAAACAATGATACATTTCTAAGGAGGGAGAGGCCAAACACAGATTTCCAGGCCTTAGGACCAGGGAAAAGAAATAACCTCATCGGGGGCAACAGGAAGCCTTTTGTACCACTTGTGAATTTTTGAAGCTTGACTGTTTTATTCCATTGGTTTTGCTTCTTTCATATACCAGAGAGAGTCAGTGAGAGTATTGGTGTCTAACTCTGGGATTTTATCAGAACATGACCCAGTGAGTGCTGGGTGTGGCCATCCTACTGCACAGGAACAAAAAAAAACTGGTTCCCAAAGGACAGGGATCCACCAAAGAAACAAGAAGGGCATGACTTAGTGCTGCTGTTCCTCTTGCTGAAAGCTTTCTAGAAGACTTCACTCATTAACCTCACAACAGCTGCATGTGACACAGCTGGACTTGATGTAATGATGTTCCCAAATGGATCTTTGGAGACATCTAGTTTACAGAAAGCCCTCAGTGTTGCTGGTTTACTGGGATAATACAGATATACCAAGCAGTGTCCTGAGGATGGTGGTTCCTGGGAAGGAATCTCCCAGGGAACTGAGGGCCAACGAATTCCAGCTGAGTGGTGAAAAACACCCTGGGTTGTAGAACCCCAAGACTGGGTGACAGCACCCATTCCCAGAACACTGAGAGTGTTGCACCACAAGGCAATTGTGCTTGTCTATCTAGGAAAACACAGAGAGAGAGACTCTGTAAAGCACAGAGTTGAAAGAGGAATGGCCCAGGAGAGCTGCAACAGCACAGGGAGTCAGGACTCAAGGAAGCTTGACATTGTGCAAGAGTTTGTGAGCTGAAAAGAGGCTCAGAGAAGAGCTTAGTGGTGACATCTGCAGGGACAGAAGACTGGGGGAGTGTGAGTATGCTCCATATGAAGAGCACTTAGGGAATTCTCTCCAATACCCAAAAACCCTACCTGAGCTCAACAGTAACAGGAACAAGATACCTCCATCCATCTCCAAGGAGACCCTTTTATGCCCATACTGTCCACGCTGTCCTTGTTGAGTGCTTCCTGTCCTAAAAGGCACTGACAAAGAGCAGCTCAGAGCAGGAAAGGTTTGGAGAAGAAAGGAAAAGAGAACACTTGCAGGTTCAGGAGCTTGTCGGATGTGGAAACTCTACTGATAGGATTCAAGACCAAGAATGTTGCAGCTAGATCAGTTCAAGGTAATAAGAAGAGAGATTTTTGGATGTATTTAAAAGATAGTAGATATCGTACTTAGGAACATGTTTTAGTGGTGGGCTTATTGTGCTGGCTTAGTGGTTAGACTTGATTGTCATAGAAGTGTTTTCCAAAATAAATCATTCCATGATTTGAAGGAGAAAGTGATGCATGCAGCCTAGGGTGGCCTTGGGCACATAAATCAGGGGTGTGTTCCTCAACATCCTCCACTGGATCTGGAAGGAGAGAGGAGAGAGACAGACCTGAGAAGGTTTTGGAGGTGCTTGTTTTGGACCAGGGCTATGGGAGCCTGAGGTAGCAGGGAAAAGGCTGGACTAAGACACCTGGGAGACTGCATGGAGCCTGTACCCACTGTCTGTGGGAAGATGTGTGAGAATCAACACTGAGGCTGGTGGGATGCTCTCTTTCCAAAGAGGAAGCTTCTTGCACCACATGTGATTCCCCTGTGGGGCTGTCTCACTTCTGTGTGAGTGCCTCTACTGTGCAGGGCTGCGCAGACACCTTTCCTGAGCGACTCATGCTGAGTCCTGCCCGGGGACTTCATGCCAGCATGGCCTTGCCAGCACTGGCTCTGACATTCTTCCTGGCCCTTGCTCCTCTGCTGCTGGCACGGGGACAGAAGAACCACAGTCCTGTGAATCCATGGGTCCATCAGGAAGCAGGTAAGAGCAGATTGTGCCTCTCTCTTACAAAAATGATTTTGCTGCTCCTCTTCCTGCACATTTGCTACATGGCTTTACCCTGCTTGGCCCATAGCTGAGGCTACGAGAGGGCTGGAGCTGATATCTGCATATGCCTGAGACACTCAGGCATCCTTCCTTCATGTTGTGGTGGGACAGAGCTCCATTTGGGATGGAGGGCAGCAAGCCTTGGTGTGCTGGGAAACTTCCATGGGACTTGCAGTGTCCCTCTAGGAGGTGGGTAGTGTTGCTGGGAGCAGGAGGCGGCTGGATCTTGTTATGCAGCAGACAGATGAATCCAGAGCAATCAGAGCAGTGATGGCCTTTCTGGGCAGTTCAAGCAGCACCCCTGTCACAGGTGATGATGGTGTTCATCAAAGACGTGATCTGTGAGCTCTGTTAGCTGTGATGTCTGCTCTCTCCCATAGTCCCTGGGGCTAAGGGAACTATAGTTTGGTGGGATTGTTCACATCAAGAGGCTTATTCTATTCTTTCTCCATGCCAGCAGAGTTAAGGGCAGCTCCTGGGTCTCTGCTAGGCTCTTCCTACAAAGAATGTGGGTTTTCCTGTGGTGATTATGTGCTGTGCCCTGGGCTTGCTGGTACCTGTTGAGGTCCCCATGGGGCATGGCATGGCTAGGGGATGAGCTGTGAGTATTCTTTCTGTAGGGAAATGGGAGCAGAAGTGGCTAGCCAAATCATCAGATGGGTTGTGAGTCATGCTGCCTATCAGTGGAGGCTCAAGGGATGCTGCACTTCCATCAGTGGGCAGCTCTCAGCTATCCAGGGCAGGATGGAACCTCTTCTCTCCTAGTCTGTACTCATGTCTACTGACCCAAAAGGATCCTGGATGTCACCCTTGGGCAGGGTGTGTGTTACTTCAGGGTGTTTAATGGCAGGAGGGGGGAAGGTGTGTGAGGGGGGTGCCTGATGAGGCTGGGACCAAGTTAAGGGTTTTATGTCTGCCAGGTAGTTTTCTGTCAGTGAGGTGTGTGATCTGAGGGCACTGGGAGAGACACTGTTGAAGGGGAAGAAGTTTCATGTCTGCACCACGTGGTCTAAAAGGATGGGGCTGGTGACCACTGTCCTTTGGGGTGGAGAGCTGAGACGAGGGTTGCCATGATGGCGTGGAAACCTGCTGCCAGAAAAGGGAAGTGGTGAGTGCTGGCTGGTGGGAAATGAGCAGTTGTAGTTGAAGAGAAGTGTTTTATCCTCATTCCGGGAAGGCCAGCTCCATGCCCACTGCCTCCTCATGGACTTGTTTTGCACTGAGTGAGCAAGTCTAGGTGACATGTCCACCACGGCAGGACAGGGCAGGCTCACTTTGGGTGAAGTGCAGAGACTAGGCTGAGTACATTGAGCAGGGTGTGAGCTTTGTGGCCACTGGTGTGAACTTAGGTGGTCTGAGGGGCAGACTCTAACTGAAAGCTTCTTTCACCCAGTGTGGAAAAAGCTGATTAACACACAGAGTCAAGGTATTTGATTTATTTACAGTTCTGCACAGAAAAGTGTGCTAGGTGGCAAATCCACACATCCCGCACACTGAGGCAGACAAAAGCAGATATACTGACAGAGACAGAATCTTTGGCTATTAGTATATCTTACTGAAGTCACTGATTGCCTGCATTACTATGACTCATCCTTTCCCTTCTTCACTGTAAAAGCATAGTGTTCCAAGAAATCATGGTACATGCTAAGAGAGTGGTGGTCTTTTTGAGAGAGGGAGGCAAATGAACTGAGAACGTGGGTTTTTTACTACAATTAAGAGCAAGGATTCATCACTAGGGTGATGAATAACATAACAAAACTCATCAAAACTGGGTGTCTTCTACCTCACAGGTAAACATCCTGGATGAAAAGGGGGTTATTTTTTTGTTTTTCCCCTTTCAAGGACTTAGACGATTCATTTTCTGTCTGCCTCATTCCTGTAGTTACTGCTTCCACTGCAGAATTGCTTGGTTCTTTCTCTTGTTACCTGCAACTTTATTCCTATTATTTACCATTGCTGCTTCCACTGCAGTATTGCTTGGTTCTTTCTCTTGTTACCTGCAACTTTACTCCTACTATTTACCATTGCTGCTGGCAGTCCCTTCTTGGGGACCAAGATGTGGAATCTGGAATGGCAGCAGAGATGCCCTGGGTCTGGTGCACTCCCCCAGCCCCTGTATTTGTGGAAGAGAGCAGCATCTCCCAGGCTGCTGGATCCCTCTGGCTGGGCTGTCTCTGCAGCAGCGGGTGGGCAGGATAACCCTGTGGATAACCCTCCTTCACTGCCCTTGAGGGTGTGAGGAGGGATAAAGCATCTGGGGGATGAGGCTCATCCTGGATGGTGCCACCCCACCGGGTGGAACTCCCTCATCCTCATGGATGCTGCTGGAGCCCAGTGACCCTCAGGCTCTGTCTTCTGGCTTTTGCACACAGGAAAATGTAAAGCTCCCTCAGACTGGGACCCCAGACTGCAGTTTTACCCAAGGAAGAGCAACTATGCCTTGAACGAAGTGGTGCAGCTCAGCTGTGCTGGGGAGTTTGTGCCATCTGTCCCACATATCCAATGCATTTCCAGAGGTGAAGGGGCCCAGATCCTGTGGAATGAGACTGCCACCTGCAAGGGTAAGCACAGCCCTGCACCACCCTGACCCAAGGTCCTGAATTGGTGACAGACCCTCTGTGACTTGGTCATGCACATGACAGTGCAGGAATGGCAGACCTGGATGCCTTGGCTTTCCCCCATGTCCTGGCAGTGACAATGCTCTTTTTGTCTCAGCACCTTGCTGTAGGCACCTGCTGGGCTCTGTGCTCTTGGGGAGAGGAATCCTTCCCAGCCAGCATCTCCTGCCTCAGCATGGAGTAGGAATAGCTGCAGGGGTTCTGCTTTTTTGCCTGGAAAGCTTCTCTAAGGGTGGGAGGCTGTTACTGCAGCATGGCTCACCTGTGCATGAGGGAGACAAGAAAATGGGGGCTCAAACACCCCATGGAGGGAGCAGAATCCAATGGAGCCTTGTGACTCCAGGAGATGGGGTGATGAGGAGCCCTGTGTGCTTGGAGAATGTCTGGGCACATGACACTCGTATGTGTTGGGGTCAATAGTTAGAGTCATGAGAGATCTGTCCCACGTCTCCTCTCATAACCTCCCAAAAGTACTCCTCACCCAATTTTACCTCTGACAGAAACATGCCAAAGGCCTGCTTGGTGGGACCCCAGACTCCAGCTGGCACCAGCCCGTGACAGTTACACAGAGAATGAAGAAGTGACTCTGAGCTGCAACAATGGTTTCCAGCCATCCTTCACCCATGTCAAATGTGCAAATAGGGTTCAGCCATCGAATTATTCTGTATCTCTAAAGGGAGATGTGTGGCTGGGGAGAAACAGCAGTGCTGTGTGGATTCAAGTTCAGGGGAACATAGTGTGCATTGGTAAGCAGGGTGTCAGGAAGGGCTTCCTACAGAACTCTGTGGTCAATCTGTGCCCCGTTCATCCATCTCCAAGCTTCCATCATCACTGTGGCCAGGCATGCAATTCTGATGCCATGTCAGGGCCGCTTGGATCTCAGGCATTTGATACCTGAGACCATTCCCCTACTGAATTCTGGCACATCTTTGTCCACCACCTGCCTGGACAGGCCCCAGCCCCAGCTGACACTCACAAGGAAAACCCCATCCCAACCGGCCTTGCCAAGGTGTCCCATCATAGCAGATGGATGTGTCACCTTCCCTCTCCTTTCATTGGCTAGAAGGACTGCTGGGATTGTTGAGGCCCCACCACATACCCTGCTCCTCCTTGGGACCTCCCAGCCCAACTAACATGCACTTTCACCTCTGCCAGAAACATGCCAAAAACCCCAGTGGGACTTCAGACTCCAGCTGGCACCAGAGCAGGAGAGTTACAGGAAGAACGAAGAAGTGATTCTGAGCTGTCCCAAGGGTTTCCAGCCACCTTTCACCCATATCAAATGTACAGGAAAAGTTCTGTCTGTTATCAATGGAAAACCTATACACAGAGAAGCTTGGACTGGAAAGGACAGCAGAGGCAGTGTGATCAACATTCAGCCCAAGTTCAGGGCACAGTGCCTTGGTAAGGAGGCATCAGGAGCATTCCTGACTGCCCTGCTCTGCCCTTCCTGAGCAGGAAAGGCAGCCTGTGGGGGCAGAGGAAGCTTCTGGGTCTGTGCTGCCTGGAGAAATGGCAGCTGCTGCTGAAGACACTGTTGAGGCAGCTCCTGAGTCTGCTCTGTGCCTGCCCTGGGGTTCCAGGGGTGCCCTGGTGAGGAGATGACTGATGCCAGCTTTAGTCCCTGAAGGTCCTGACAGTAGGGAGTTTTGGTACAAAGGTCCCTACCTTGATACCAAAGTAGCCATTCTGGCAGTAACCAGCACTGCCCATGGCACAGGAGGTCAGGGGCCATGCAGGGCTTCAGGCTGTCTTCACAGGGGGCTGGGTGGTGTGTGGGAGACACAGTTCTCCCTAAGGGCTTCTGGCAAGACCATGTGCTGAAAAGTCAGGGCTACAGTATTGTAGGTCTGACAGGCATTTGTAGCACAGGAGACAAGGGTAAAGGTGTGTCCTTCTCCTCTTGTGCTGGTTCCTCCTCCCTGTCCCTGCTGCATGCTGTCACTGCAGTGTCAGCTTTGGGGCTCAGACTTTATGCCTCCTTAGGAGGAATCAGGGTGTTGTCATCCTGCCTGAGGGACAAACAGGGCACCAGAGTCTCTGGGCAGGCTTTGTGTACACACCCCACATGGTTTCCCCTCAGTCCCTGATTCCAGCTCCTCCTAGCCCTTCCCAGGACACCTGGGGGAAGGTGTTTGGAGTCCTTCTTGTCATCATCCTCTCTCCAAGAATTGATGGGGAAGGGCTGCTCTGCAGTGTCCTGGAGCTTACCTCTTGCCCTGATGGGCCAGGGAAGGGGATGCCCTGCTCCATCCCCTGGCATGAGCCACACTGCCCAGCCACACTGCCCAGCTAACACCTTCCCATCTTGTTGGTGCAGAAAAATGCCAGAAGCCCCAGTGGGACTCCAGGTTTATCTTTGACCAAGAACAGGGGACCTTCAACCCAAATGAAGTAGTGAAGATGTGGTGCCCTGAGGGGTACTGGCCTCCCCCCATGGAGATCAAATGTGTGACATTGAAGCCAAGGGAAGGTTCCATGATTCCTCGTAGTGGCTGGATAGTGAGGAATGGCACAGACACCTGGCACCTTATGGAAGCGAACTTGACCTGTGTGGGTAAGTGAGGAAGCCAGACACTCTCCCAGTGCTCTCAGTCTGTCTTCCCCAGGCATGGAGATCAATTCTGCATGTGTGGCACAGCATCAGTGCCCTGTGCTTTGGGTGGCCAGGGCATGGCAGAGAAATCCAGAAAAAAATCTGGATACAACCCAGAGTTCCTGTTGGTGACTCTGGCATGTGTAGTCTGTGAGAAGGCAGAATGTCCTTGTCTACTCTGTGCTGGGAACAGGCAAGTGAGGGAATGGTGGGGTTGATGGAGTTTGATGTCAAAGCTTGGAGGGGGAGGGAGGGAGTGATCCTCTTGGAATGTTCCCTTCACAGATGTCCTCCAGGTTGTCCCTGAGACCCTGAAGGTTTTCAGCACCAGCATCAAACTGAACTGGACCTGCATGCTCCCTCATATGTGCCAGCATATTCGGGCCAGGTGCCAGCTGGAGCAGCATTCTTCCTCAAACTGTGAGGCTGAGGAGGTGAAGGTAGAGGACATACTACAAGGCCAGGAGGGAATGTTCACCTGCTCCCCTCTGCAGCCCTTCACTGTCTACAGTGTCACCATCTCCCTGCTGCCTAGCACAATCCTATACACACGGCTCATCAGGACAAAGGAAATGGGTATGTTTACATGAAATGTCAGGATGCCCTTCACCCTGAAGCTCAGCCAGAGTATCTGCTCCCTGCTGTGATGGTCCTGGGATCACAGCTGCTTGCAGCCTGTGAGAATCTGGGGAAGGGGCTGTGCAGGGCCCTACAGCACGGTGTTCCCCCTCCTTACCACACCATTTCTGCAGAGGCACAGGCAGCCTTTGTTGGGGACAAATAATTGCTATCCAGGCATGATCCTGTTCTCCCGTGCTTCCAGTGCCAGACAAACCGGAGCAGCTGTGGCTGGATCCTGACAGGGGCTCTCTCAGGTGGAGCTCACTGCCCTCCTGCAAAGGGGAGATCATCGGATACCAGGTACCGGGAGTCCATGGAGTGCCCGTGGTCCCCCTACCTAGCCTGGAGCTCTGTGCAGACAGCCTGAGGAGAGGTGGGAACCCTCCTTGGTCAGGACCCACAGGCTGTACCCTGCTGGTGTTCCTGGTAGGGCCAGGTCCCCTCTTGTGCCCAGCCAGCAGTAACAGGCCCTCTCCACAGAGCTGCCCAGTGCAGAAGCAGAATGTTGGTGCTACTGTCTAGCAGCTCCCTGTCCTTCCTCCAGCTGAACATCACCACCATGAGAGCAGAGGACGGCAGCTTCCTTGAATTCAGTCAGGTGTTTGTGAACCAGTCTGTCTCAGAGTATATGCCACCTCATCAGACAGCTGGCAGCAAATACCTGGTGACAGTGCAGGGCCTGACGGCAGCTGGGGCTGGGGCTGCATCACAACTGGAATTCCAAACCTACGTCCTGGGTAATGGTTGTTCTGCCCTGTGTCTGGTTGGGGTGGCCTCTCAGGGGTGAGTGCTGAGTGTGGAGCAACTTCCAGACCTGTGTGTGCAACCACTCTGTCCCAGCTCAGACAGGGGGAGGGAGTGTGGGCCCTGGCCCAGCAGTGGGCGTGAAGCTGGGGGAGTCCTTCCTTGAGGGCTTTCATTGGCAGGTCTGCAGAGGGGCTGCACCACTTCGGTCACTGTTTGTGCCTTTTATACCAGACCTATCCCCTCTACTCTTCCACTGAAGAAGGTGACACCCATCCCTGCATTTGGGTGCACAGGTGTCTCAAGGTCAGAGAGCACTAGGGATGCTGAGCCTGGGTCTGTGTCCTCCTGCTGTATGCAGGATGGCTGAGTCAGGCTGCCAGACCCTCCAGCTGGGGCCATGGGACAAGGCCCTATGCTCCAGAGACTTCCTCTGCCCTGCCCAAGCAGACGTGCAGGCAGGGGAAAGCTTGCTGCCTGTCCCTGCAGCAGCCAGGGCAGCATTTCCACACACATGCAGTCACCCAGCAGCAAGGCTGGTGCATCACTGCTGTTGCACGGCCCAGGCTGTGGCACCCACTCTTCTCTGTGTGTTAGTTTCAGGACAGCCTGTGGGCCCTTGGCCTGGGTCAGCAGTCACTGTAGTGGTGGTGATGGTGCTTTTGATCCCCTTGTCTGCCGGGATCATCTGGTTCATGCTGTTCAGGTGAGTTGCAGGAGATTTGGAGTCTCAGTTCCGTCTCAGGCCATGTGGTGCTGTGGGGTGGGTGGGGATAGAGAGGGTTCCCCAGCTGCTCCCACCCTTCTCTGGGTGTAGAGGATGCAGCTGGCTGGTCCTAACACAAATTTGCTCTAGGGCTCTTAGCTGGGGCTCTTCTTCAGGGGTGGGATGGGGCTTTGTGTGCTGAGAGGCCCTCTCCCCTTGTTTTTGGTGCAGCCCCCACTGCACCAAAGGGGACTGCTGTCCCCTGGGGTGTAGGTGGGCGATGCCTGCCAGGGCAGAGGGAGGGTGTGCAGAACCCTCCATGCTACTGCTGCTGGGTTCAGCAGGGTCTGGCCCAGGTCAGCCTCTCCCTGACTCAGGACTGCCGTTTTCCTTCCCAGAAAAAAGAAGGCAGTGTTGCCCAGCAAAGCCGAGGAGGATCACTACACAGGTAGGATCCCCAGCACAGAGGGGACTGTAGGGCTGGAGCTGGGAGAGGAGCAGGTGTATTTCAGGAGGGCTGGGTGGCATTCTGAGGTAGCTCCAGGCAGCCCACCTGGCTTTGGCTGACCTGTCAGACCAACGTGTCCCACATCTATTCCCAGCTGACACTCTGCTCAGTAGCCTCTTCCAGCGGCTCCTGGCTGTGGTGCCCCTGAGGTGCCAGTGAGGGTTGGGAACTGCTTGTCTTTCTCACTCTCTCTGGGGTAGGCAGCAGCTCTTCCCAACCCTGCTGTCCTGATGATGTGCATCCCAGGATGATCTGTAGCCCCCAGTGATGCTGCCTGCCTGAGGCTGCCCTGCTCCTCCCACAGCTCCTGGGTCCCTTAGGCTGTTTCTGTCCTCTTGTCCCCTCCACAGAGCTCCAGCCCTATGAGAATGTACATGGGGATAATTACGAGACTCTTCTTGAGAAGGATGCAGGTAGGAAATGTGTTGTCCTGCCTGTGACCCCACAAGGCACACAGAGGGGACTGCCAGCTCTGATGGTGTGTCTGAGCTCCTTATGTTGCCAAGAGCATGCAGCAGCCTTTGCCCTGGGTTCTCCTGTTCTCCTCAGGTAAGTCTGGCCGGGCTGGAGAGCCCTTTCCCAAGCCCCTGCCTGTTCAGGAGAGTCAGCAGTGAGGAAGAAAAGAAGTGGAGTGGACATCTGAGGCTCAATGATGATGGCACTTCCCTTCTCAAGGCTTGGTCCTCCACCACCGGAAGCATGACAATGAATTATCTCATGGGTTATTGATTTCCCCCAAAATTTTCTTCTTTATCAAGCTCCAGAATCCTCTGCCACAGCACATGAACAGCTTAAGGCATGGGATGACCTGCTTGTGCCAGCAAGGACATGTCCTGGTAGTTCTTTAGTATTCTGGCATAGCTATCTCACCAGCACCTTGGTGCCTGCAAATGTTCCCTGAAAATGGATGAGCTCACAACTCCTCTTTCCAACCTGTGTCCTTGTACCCATCTATACCCTGTCCTCTGTTTGAGTATGGCCTAGCTGCACAGCCCTGGCCACTGTGCTGCTGTGTCTGAAACAACCAATAAATTTTTCTGGTTTGCAGGGGGTGCCTGGCCCACAAAAGCTCCCACCTTGTCATGGGTCCTCCTTGTTTTGTGTGTGAAAGCCTTGACCCCATGAATCTTCATGGAGGAGCTTGGAGTAGGCTTTTCCAGCCCCTGGCAGCTCCAAGGAAGCACACCTGAGGTGCTGCATGCTCCCAGTGCAATGCTTTGGGTGGCTGCATTCCCTCCTCCCCATCCTACAGCTAACATCATCTCCACTTGCATAGCTGGGCCTCTGTGTTTGTCTGTGTCCTCCTCTGTGGGTGTTGGTGCTTATCTCCCATTTTGTGAGGTGCAGCTGCCACTGGCCCTCTTGGGAAATCTGTGTCCTGCAGCCTTTGGGATCTGCTGGCTCTTGGCGGCTGCTGCTGCTGTCCCATCCCCTCCAACAGCCACTGTCTCTCATCCTGTGGGGTGCCAATGCCCAGTGCAGCATGGATGCTGAGAGTCCAAAGGCTCTCCTTGGTGAGGGGTGCACTGCTGGCAAGTGGGGCAATCAACCTCTCCTTCCTCCAGCTCTGTGTGTTGCCTGTAATGATTCCATCTCCTCCTTCTGCCCTTGGGCGCAGAGGCTCTCCTGAGCTCCCTGGACTCCGGTGTGACAAGCTGGTTCTGACTGTGCTTTTTACAGCCCTGAACACAGAGCTGTCATGTTTTTTTGCTTATCTCTCATGGTTTTTTGTTATCTCTCTCCCCTGTCAAACCTGCCAATACCCAGTGCAGCCTGGAGGCTGAGGGGCAGCCTGAAGGCTCTCCTTGTTGAGGAGTACACTGTCAGAACATAGAGCAATTGACCTCTCTCTTCTCCAGCTTTTTTTTTAGCCTGGCATGGCTTGCATGTGCTGGTAAAGGCATGTTTTGACAGTTCTTCATATGAGCTGTCTTGCCCATCAGCTCAGTACCTGCAACTGGCCCCTGGGACCAAAATATCTCCTTCCTGTGAATTGTTGTTGGTGTGACATGTGTGCCTGATGGAGCAACTCTTTGTGGGTATTGGGCAAAGAGGAGAAAAGAAATTCAATGCTGTGTGACTGCTGCTGGTTGAGAAAGGCGAATGAGCAGGCTTGGGATAGGGGAGAATGGTTGCCACTTCCTTGGCTACCCTGCTTCCCACTCCATCCCCCCATCCCCAGTCACAGCCTGGGCTGTCAGCTTCATGACTCCACCTGCTCTGTCCACAGTCAGTAAAGGCTTGTGGTTTGGACGCGGCTACCTGCTGCCCCCAGCTCCTGTCTAGTCACCTCATTGCCCTTGTGAGGAGCAGTTCCCTGTGGGTGCTGAGCTATCTGCACTTTATTGAGAGGAGCCATGAGCAGGGCACCCTTTACCTCAGGCAGGAGTGTGTCCTGTGCATGTGCCACAGGAAAGCTGAGGGAAAAGAATGGTCTCTGTGCCTCTGCAGCCCCCCATGTCTGATCACCCAGCCTTCTGAAATCTGAGACATCCAAAGTGGATGGGAGGTTCTGGAGGAAAAGTGGTGGCTGCTGATGAGCAAGAGGCATGGTTTAGTACTGCGAGTGTTTTCTCAAGCACACAGCTGGCACTGTAGGGCAGCGTGGTCTTCACACTTGGGGACAGAGGAGAGTGCTGCAGGCTGAGAGGGAGCAGGAGGAGGAGGCAGCTGAGGATAGAGAAGTGGTGAAGAATGAGAGAGGGTGTGGGTTGAATGTTTCTTTTAGAAGGGCTACAGACTGTTTCAGGCATTGAAGTACTCCTTGCAGTTCGTGTCCCCATTCCTATCTGTGCTTCTGACCAGGACTTTATGTAGATTCTCAAAGGTCCTCCAACTCCTATGATCATTGAGGGGAAGTGACTCATCACCACTCTAAAATGCACAAAGTGTCAGGAAGAACTTGGATATTACCTCAGTAACAGGAGTAACACTTGAATGCCCTAGTAACTAGGAGGGTTTTGGGAGGAAACTCTGGGATCTTGTGACAAGGTTCCTTCTGTTGAGTCCCAGAGCCTGGGTGCTCCTGGGCCAAAAAGATATCAAAAGACAGAAGTGCTGACAATGATGGGAGGTTCCCTGCCCAAAGAGGAAGCCTTCTGCATCTCATGAGGAGACGCATCTGTTTCCTTCCTATGGTTGCAAGCCTTGCAATCAGATACAGATGCCTGGGCTCAGAGGCAGCGAGTGTGGCTGAGATTTCAGTCCTGCCTGGGGACTTCATGCTAGGATGGCCCTGCGGTCACTGGCTCTGAGGTTTCTCCTGCATCTCCTTGCATCTCTACTGTCAGCACATGGCCAGGAAGAACTTTTCAACATCCAGATAGTGCCCCAGGGAACAGGTAAGAAGTGGTTCTTCCTCCTGAAAGCTTCTGCTGCCTTTCCTCCTCTATGTTGGCTATTCATTTTCACTGCCTGCAGCCCTGGGCTGGAGCCCCGTGGACCCCTGAGGGCTGTGTTAGCCGGGGCAGCTTCTGTCTGTCCCAGGGACAGGAGATACAACACAGTGTACACTGGGGTTCTGTGGGATAGACAGAACTGGATGTGCGGTGATGGGTCAAGCCCTCCAGAAAAGCAGGTTGCCAGTCATTCCCTGGAGACAGTGGGCATGCTGAGGGCAGTGCAAGAGAGAGCTTGCTGCTGCTTTGCTAAACAGATGGATAGGGGCAGGATCAGTGGCTGGGTGCGTGAACATGAGGAGGTCATGGCCGTGTGCCAGGGGACAAAGCTGCTGGTTGTGGTGCTCCGCTGAGCATCTCTGGTCTTCTGCCATCAGGGCTGTTTGAGAGCAAAGCCTGAGCACAAGGGGCTTGTCACAGCATTTCCCTTTGTGGCAAAGTTGGTCTGCACCTTGTGAGATCGCTTGTGTGCCCCTTTGGCAGAAGGCAGATTGTATTTTAAACCCCTTCAGGCCTCACAAAGCTTCTTGCAGAGGCTTGAACAGACAAGGGCTCCTTCCTGGAGCCAGCATCCTTCTCTGTAGGAATCATTGCCACAAAGCCTACCCCTGCAGCACTGGACAAACAGCTGGGACCAGCTGCTCAGCTACTGCCTACTGAGCCTGGAGGATGGTGAATTTGGTGGGGAGGTGATGAGAAGAAGGAAGGGTCGTGTCAGGAGGAAAGGGGCAGGGGCATTGGTAAAGCAGGAGATGTGAATGCAGAAGGCACTGCTCAACCCCTGTCCCTCTGCCCAGCGGTGTGGGGCAGGAGGAGAGCAGCCAAGGCACTGAGTGAGCAAGAACAGGGAGGACAGGAGTGTAACAGGGGCGTGGCTGATCCCTGTGGGAGGGATGAGCCATGGCTGAAGGGCCCTGCATACCAGCAGGAGTGGTGGTGCCATGGCCCAGCAAGTGCCACCTGAGCTGGGCTGGGTGACAGGCCTGGATGAGAGGCTGGAGGGAGTCCCCTGATGCAGGGCTGATTGTCCTAGGAATGTCCCTGCTCTGGGCTTTGGAGGAGAGAATATGATGCCCATGGACACAATTGTGAATGGGGCAGGATCCTGGATGAGTGACTCTTCAGAATTTCCATGCATCAGGAAAGCCCCTTCCCAACAAGGCTTGACCTCAGGTCCCATCCCAGCAGATGGATGTGTCACCTTCCCTCTCCCTTCATTGCTTGGATGGGTTGCTGGGGATTTCTCTCCCACCACTCCCTCCTATCTCATCTCATCACCTCCAGCCCAAATAACACCCTCTTTCACCTCTGACAGCAATGTGCCAAAGGCCCCTGTGGGACTCCACACTCCAACTGGCACCAGACCAGGTGAATTATAAGAAGAATGAAGAAGTGAAGCTGAACTGCCCTGAAGGTTTCCAGCCATCCTTCACCCATGTCAAATGTTCGAGCGAAGTCCAGTCCTTCACTGGTGGGAAACCTGTATACAGAGAAGTCTGGACTGGAAAAAACTCCCGAGGTGCCTGGGTCCACATTCGGTCCAGCGTGGAGTGCAGCGGTAAGGAAGGGATCCGGAGCCCTCTTGGCTGCCTTGCTTTGCCCTTCCTGAGCAGGGAAACCAGGGTGTGGGGCACAGGAGGTTTTGGGGTCCGTGCTGCCCAGGGAAATGGCAGGTGTCAAGTCCAGCCTGCAGGTCACCCCTGAGAGTGTTGATGATAAGGGTCTCCCTGAGGGCTTCTGGCGAGAGCATGTGCACAAAGGGGAAAAGCATGGGAGAGGGATTTGTGGTGAGGCTTGTGGCCAGCACATGGCACCACTGTTGGAGCAGGATGAGAGGGCTTTGCTGCCTGTGTCCTCTCAGATGGTGTGGCAGTGAGTACTACGGCTTGCTCCATGTGAGCTGGGCCCCTCCAGGTTGTGCAGCATGGTGGGTTCAGGCTTAGCACTCTCTTCTCACAGCTTAGGGCATTCAAGTTCCCTCCATGGTGGAACAGAGCTGTACCTGAGGGATTGTAGAGATTCTGGGAGGCACATACACCTCAGTTTTGAATCAATGGGGAAAATTTCTTGAGCAGTAATAGTCCACTCATTTGCCCACATTCATTCCTGTTCAACTCCTCCTGCTCCCCTTTGAGAGAGCTGCAGTGACCACCTTCAGATTCTTCCTTTCCCTCCCAGTGGGCTGGGTGATGAGCAAAGTTGTCTGACGGCAGCATCCTTGCATGGCTGGGAGTGGAAAGGGAATAACGTGACCTTCTGGCAATCTTTCCTTCACAGAAGTGCTCCAGGTTGACCCTGAGACCTTTGAGATTTCCAGCACCAGCATCAAACTGAAATGGACCTGCAGGTTCCCTGATGCCTGCCAGGGCATGAGGGCCATGTGCCGGCTGGCAGCGCCTTCCTCCCCTCCCTGTGAGGCTGAGGAGGTGAATGGAGAGCAGATGTTACATGGCCAGGAGGGAACATTCACCTGCTCCCCTTTGCAGCCCTTCACTGAGTACAGTGTCACCATTGATTTGCCCCCCAACACAACCCTGTTCTCATGGTTGTTCACGACAGAGGAAACAGGTTCGTGCACAGAAGTATCAGAGACAAGGAACAGTCCAGGGCTGTGTCACAGGGTGGATAGATGTTCCCCTCACCTGTCAGCTCAGCCTGATCATTTGCTCCATGCAGGGATGTGCCTGGGATCAGAGCTGCTTGGGTCCTGTGGAGCTCTGGGGAAGGGGCTGGGAGAGCCCTGAGCAGGGCACACCCCGTTCTCATTGTCCCACTCCACACCACGCTGTTGTGCTTCCCACTGCTGCAGCACACGCAGCCTTTGCAGGGGACAAACCCTTTGTAGGGAGTCCCTTTGCAGCCTGTCCCTTGGCCAGGAGCTGCTGCAGCCTCCTCTGGCCTCAGCCCCTGCTCATGGCCCTGTGTGTGACCCAACTGTCTGTGCTTGCAGTGCCGGACAAACCGGAGCAGCTGTGGCTGGATCCCGACAGGGGCTCTCTCAGGTGGAGCTCGCTGCCCTCCTGCAAAGGGGAGATCATCGGATACCAGGTACCAAGGGACCAGGGCAGACCCTCACCTCCCGGCCTGGAGCTCTGTGCAGACACAGTGGGAAGTGTGGGAAAGGGACAGCTGAGATGAGCCACAGTTCCCAGCCAGTAAATATCTGGCTGTGATGAGCACAAGGATTTTCTGTGTCATTCTCAACATTCTTTATGCTGTGGAGATGCCCAGAGAGGTGTGAGTGCTCCATGTTCTCTGGGCTTACTTCCTAGGTCTTCTTTGCTTTGAGTCTGGCAGGCTTTTGGAGGTTGGTGTGCAACACATGGTGACGTGTCTTCTGGGGTGTCATCCCAGGGTTTCCTGTGCCTCTTGAATACTTATTTCTGGTTCCTGCCACAGAAAAACTTGTGGCTTGAGTAATCCTCTGAAAGTTCCTCCTGAAAGCCCCTTCTCCAGAAAGCTACACCATTCTGTTGAGTTTTCCTCAATGCATGGCTAGAAGCATCTCCTCTGTCTCTGGATTTGGGACATGTTCCACAACAAAACCCTGCTCTCCAGCAGTGGGAGGGGGTGTGACATTGTTCTCAGAATGCTCTAGGTACTCTCTGAGGACAGAGGTCTCCACAGTATGACAAGGACCTTGCAAGCTGTTTCTTAGCTCTGTCCTGGAGAAACTGTCACACAAACTCTTGACAGCACTGTGAGTCTGTTCAGCTGGTTTCCTGCTCCCAGACACCAGTGCTCATTAAAAGAATCCTTTTGTTCCACTTTCAGTTGCCTTCACTTTTGCGTAAGTCCAGAATACATTTCTGTAAAGACAGCAAGTGAGAATGGCCAGGAATCTCGTGACAAATTCAGATGATGCACGGGCAAATGAGGACCCTTCATCTCTATTACTCATGGAAACCTTAGCCATTCTCTTTTTCTCTTAGAGAAAGCCTTCAGAGTCCAGCTTTACACAAGAGAAAAGAGAAGCTTTTCTCTGGTGGAGAATGTCACCACAGTGCCTCTGGTGTTGCAATACACCTGGGGTGCCCTGTCCTCAGGCTCAGTACATGTATCTACAGCCCTTCAAACGAGCAGCCTCCCTCTTCCCTTCTCAGAGGCTCAGCCCTTTGCTCACAGAGGTTGCTGCTCCCACATCCTGAGTGTTGGCTCCAAATTCCTCCTCTCCTCTGTTTTGAGCTCCCCGCATTGGGCCGAGGCTCCTGCCCGTTCTTGTCCGGAGCCTTCCCCAGGCACAGCAGGCAGGCACAGGGAAGGGCAGGCTGGCAGGGACGTTGCCAGCTGCGGGCACCTTCCCAGCGGGCAGCCGCGAGCTGCTGCGTTCCAGCTGTGTCTCCTGTCCGCAGCTGAGCATCACAGCCAGGAATGTCGGGGACAGCAGCGTGCTGGAGACGGAGCGGCTGCGGCTCAATGGCTCCGTCACCGAGCACCGGCTGCCGGAGCACAGCCCTGGCAGCAGCTACGCCGTGATGATCCAGGGACTGACGGCTGCTGGAGCCGGGGCTGCGCTGATGAGGGAGTTTCACGGCAACAGCAGCTCCGGTGAGCTTTGCTGTGTGGCCGGGCCAGGAGCCTGGGCACGGGCGAGCCGTGCTCGGCAGCCTACGCTGCCCGGGGCTGCCCCTGCTGCTCGCCCAACCCTGCCGATGCTCATTCCCCGGCTGTTCCCCTGCAGACACCCCGCGCCCCGAGGGCATCAGCTGCCGCAGCGTCCGCGACATCGCCCCATCGCAAGGGACGGCCGTGCTTCCCCTGAGACCCATCGCCCGTGGCTCTGAGGCCGCCAGGTGAGGGCAGCTCCCCACCCCCCCGCCCCCTCCCCGCCGCTCTGCAGCCCCGCCATGGCTCTCCCCACGCCAGCGCTGGCCTGCACACGCCTCCCTTCCACTGGCCCCTGGGCCCGCGTCCCACTGCCTTTGGGCCCTGCAGGGAGCACCAGCTGATCGTGGCCGCGACGCACAACGGCTCGCTGATCGAGAGCATCTGCTCGGGGCAGCCACCGCTCTCCAATGCCAGCGTGTACCTGGCCGCTGTTCTCAACCTCACCAACCCCACGGACTTCGTGCTGGGCGACGGCAGCCGCGGCCAGGGCCAGCACAACGCTGCCCTCCGCCCGGGCCGGGACTACACGGCCCTTCTGCGCCTCGTCCGCCTCGGCCCGCAGGTACCATCGCGGGGCTCCTGCTCTCTGGGGATGCTGCCGGCCGGGGCGGGGCTGCGCCCCTCGCTGCCTCTGCGCTGGCTGGGAGGCCACGCTCCTGTCCCGTGCCTCGGCACGATGGTGTCCCTGGTCTCCTGGGCCACAGCCGGGTCACTGGGTGGGTGTGGCTAGGCTAGTGCTGCAGGAGTGGGCTGAGCTCTCCCTCCTGTCTCCTCCAACAGGCAGAGAAGTTCACCTGTGTCTGCTACAGCTTCTCTGTTGGTAAGTGTCTCCTTGGGCTCCTGGTGCCCAAGCCTCTCTCCTGCCTCTTCCCTTTTGCCAGCCTGGCAGATTCTCTGGAAATGAGCTGACCCAATGCAAGAGCTTTTGGGTCTTACGTGGAACAGAACAAACTCCCCACACACGGGGTGATCCTCCCTCCCAGAAGAAACCTCATCCAGGACACAGGCATACACACTATGTTAGTTGCAGAGCAGACTGCGGGCCAGTGGCATTGGATTGTGATTGGACTGGTTGTGCTGTTGGCTGTCCTCCTTGTGGCTGCAGTCATCCTGTGGCTTGTGGTCTCCAGGTGAGTGGGAAGGGGACAGGTTCAGCAGGTACATACACAATGCCAGTTTCTTACCCAGGACTCCCCTTTGCCTTTACAGAAAAAGGAAGTACTTGCCCAGCAAAACTAAGGAGGATAATTTAAAAGGTAGGAAAATGCAATTCTGCAGACAACCATCACAGAAGGGACTATCGGGCTATGGGGCAGGTGGGATGAGAGCAGCAATCTCCCAGGAGAACCTGAGTTTCAGGAGAAGCAGCAGTTTGTACACTGCATTGACACATCTCCTGATTTGCCTTAGCTGGGGATGGTCAGGATGGCTCTGCCCACTGAGCCCCACATGGAGGCAGAGCCTGGTCCCAGGTAGTGCTCCCTGCCTGGAGCAGGGACAAGGTGAGCGAAGACGAGCATTCCAAGGGCTCAGGTCTTTGAGTGACCCATGTCTGTGCCATCCCTCCCGGGAATCTGCAGGGAGGGGTCTCAGGAGGGTCAGGCTGAGGGGCTGCTGCTCTCACCTCAGCACTGACAGGCACCTCCAGGGCCCTGTGGTTGGGCACAGCTGGGATGAAAGGGTTGGGCTGTGTCAGGCACTGCCATGTGCTCCAGCCTGTCTCTGACACTGGGTGTCCTTTTTCTCCACAGGTAAAGCTGGCTAGGCTGGAGATCAGTCACTTCAGCCCCAGCCAGGACCATGGAGACATCCTGAGCAAAGGGGACATGGAGAAAATGGGAAGGATGACCCCAGCCCAGTGCTGATGGCTGCCATGTCCCCTGGCTCTCCTGTGACTCTGACCAGCACGGGAGTCCCATGAAACTCATCAAATTCAGCAGGGCAAGAGGAAAACAGAAGGCTGAGGAGAGCTGAGCTTTTCATTCCTCAGCCCCTTCACCTCCCAGGTTTTGCTTACTGCTTTTGTAAGGCCTTTGAATCGGGCTTTCTGTAATCCTTTTTTTCAGGCTTTGCTTTCCTGGAGGCAGGGCTTGTATGCTGGATTTCCCAGTCCCAGACTCACACAGGCTCAGGTTGATGGCATTCTCCTGCTGTCCTCTGGGTTCCCAACTCTTCTGCCCCCTCTGCTGATATTCAGCCAAACCCAGGGCTTTGCTTGGCCTGGCTCAACTGCTTTGTGACTCTGCCTGTTCTGTCAATAAGGAATAAAGGCTTATGGATTGGAGGGGCTGCCTGTCCTACACAGCTTCTGCCTGGTCCCCTCATTGCCCCCGTCAGGTCATATTCCCCTGCAGGGAGCTGACAGTGCCTTGTTGAGGGGAGCCACAAGCAGGGCTGCTGTGACCCTGTATTCCCCTAGAGGTACCTTACAGCTTTTCTGACCTACTGAGCTGCGCTGGACAGTTCTAATGTGAGTTTGGAGCAGATGTGTGGTGGGAATCCATCAAGGGTGATGGCCCTCCACACACATTTTGGCCAAGAGTGTATTCTGTGCCCATGCTGTGGCATCTCTGGGCTTTCAGCTCCCTTGTTGCCCCTGTGCCAGGTCAAACCTGGAAGAAAAGCAAAGATCAACAGTCACCACCACCATGGCCTTTACTGGTGAGACACAGGACAGAAAGCCACGGGGTCACTCCTGGTTCTGAAGTCTCCTGCCTTTGTGCAGCAAAGACAGAACCTGTTTCTGTGGTGCTGCTTGAACCACATCCAGGATATTCAGGTCAAGCCACTGTAACCTGGGATTGCCATTGTGCAGCCACAGGCCGATGAGAGAGCCTCTGTGGAGCTGGTAGGATTGTGGCACTTGGAGCAGCACCAGGAAGAGATTGTGTGGGGTTTGAAGGACCAGTTTAGCCCTGCAGAACCATGGGTTTTCCCACTCTTGGCTCTTGTTGACTTTGGGCTTCATGCTTCTCCCAAAGTAGGACAGGTATCCTGTGCTCCTGAGCACCATGGATTTTACAGCAGTTTGAGACTTCTCTGACCAAACACAATGTGGGTGTTGGTGCTACCTCACTTTCCTTGGGCTTCCTGAGGGCACAAGGGAACCTGGATGGGACAGCTCTTCTCTTCATCCTTGGCAAGGGAGAATAGGTGAAGTCTTGGTGCCTCTGCTCTGGTCTACATACTCAGGCTGTGATTCAGATAAGTTCCTTCATAAAATGCTGGGCACAGGGTCAGGTTCCCATTTCAACACCTGGCCAAAATTTGGAGACAGTCTAGTCTGTGTTCTCCAACCACAGAGGACCCTTGGGGTGGTTTCTCAGGGGAGTGAAGCATCTTGGAGTCATGCACATCCCTTTTTTCCCCCTCTTGCTTCATCTGTTACTAATGAAGGGCTGTCCAGGGAGTCAAAGTCCCATCCAGAGACAGGCCGTGGTCATGCCCCTACTTGAAATTCCCATAGGTTTCAAATGAATTCAAATAACTGAGGGCTAGTTCATAGCAGAGCCCATACTGTTCCTGTGGATAAAAGGATGCACATGAGACTCTGGTGGACCAACACCTGCAGTGGCATGTCAGCATTGGTCTCCAACAGCTTCCTGACACACAGCATGCCAGACACAGGTGCAGTCCACCCTCCTCCTCCCAGCTGGAGTCCACCTTCCCCTGCTGAGGAATCCAGGCATGTGCTCCAGGAGCTGGAAGGATGGACTACACCAGCACTGGAACCAGCTGGTTTTGGCAGGAGAGCCAAGCTCCACGACACAAAGTGTTAAGTAGGCAGGTGGACCAGAAAGGGGCCACTCATCATGCAGGATACTTTGGTGCCCGTTCAGTTCTGCAGAACCTGCCACTGAGGGAGTGGGTATGTCCCAGCAGCAGAAAATGGAGTTTTCAAAGATCTCATCAGCACCTGGCGTCAGGATGATCTGAGCACAGAAGGGCTTGGGCAGCTACTGGGGCAATGTAAGATATGGCTCTTGTTTTGGTGTTGCCATACCAGCTGGGTTTGAAGTCAGCACCTACCACATTTTTAATGAACTGTCTCCGCCTCCTCTTCAGCATCCTCACAGCCTGGGATACATCCACCATGCCCTCGCTTTGGATCTGCTCACACAGGAAACCAGCAGCACAGAAGATCCCACTCCGGCTGGCTCCATCCCTGTGGAGGAGGGCAAGGGGAGCTTCATTTGCTCTGCGATGGCAGGTGGCAGGGCTGAGCCTCAGAGGTGTCCCCCTAGACCCCCACACTCTCAGGATGATCTTGGCCACAGATGCCACACCCAACCAGCCTCCACAGAGAAGCCTTCCTCCCTTAACATAGCTGAATTCATATCCATACATCCACCCGAGATGGAACTATCACCAATGTCACTGACACAGCTCTGTGTCATGGCTGCTCCTCTAGGAGACATCACTCACCAGCAGGTGACAAGGATATGTCCGTCTTGGCTCTGCCGATGGTGTGTCTCCACCTTCCCTAGCAGGCTGATGATGGTGCCAGGGTGTGGAGGAAGGTGCTGCTGCATGGGCCAGTCTGTCAGTTGATGTAACCGGATTTCCATTGCAGATTTCTTGGGCTAGTGGGGAAGAAAGACACGGCAGAGACCTATTGGCTTCATGGAGGGAAGGGGAGGGACAGTGCATGCCAGTCCAGCCATGCACACTGGATCAAGAGAGCAGCTCCACAGTGGGACATGCCACTCCAGATTTTGCTCTTCTCCACCAAGTGCTCTGAGAGCAACAGACAGACAGAGCATAAGCGAAGAGGTGAGCACCAGCTGCAGCTCAGACTGACACTAGTCCTGTGTCCAGCTGCCTGCAGTAGTTCCTCCTCCATGAACCACTGAGATGCACAAACTCCATCCACAGCTGCTGTCCTCCAGTTGGAAAGGTACACAAAAACACCTCTGAGTTGTACCTCTGCCTGCAGCCTCACTTTCTTGGGATTAACCTCTCTGCCAAGGCAAAAGACTCTGCTCTGGCCATGCCTTGCCAGGACCCCACCAGATCCCTCTGCCATCTCTAGCTGTGACTTTGACCCCAAATTAAAGCCTATTGACAGCTGCTCTTCCCAGCTCTTGCAAAGATTCTTCTCAAAGGAGTTTGCCAGCTCTGAGCAAAGGGCCCACCTGCTGCCTGTTGCTGAGGACAAGTGTCCAGGTTGTGAAGCCAGCCCCAGGCTCCTCTGAGATGAGCTGGACACGGAAACGGCCATAGTCATCTTCGCCCTGGGTGGGCCAGAAGTGCACATATGTCTGGGGGAGGGCGAGAGGTGCATGATCACACATGGCCCCCACCTGCACGCAGGGCAGAGCTCGGCCCCTCACGTGGGTGGGCTCACACCATCCCCTTGCCCATAAGCCGCATGCACATGGCTCTGCCAGACACTTGGTGGGCACCAACCCAGTGCTGCAGCCAGAAAATAACACTGCATCAGAGAGGACACCTGGGTAGGGATCAACAAAACCTGAGGGATGCTCATTTGCAGTGAAACCAAGGACTGCCCACTGCTGTGGAGCTGTGGTGCTGCCACTGTCCTCAGGGCTCTCCCAGGTGGAGCCCCACAAGCTTGCAGTAAGTTCTGGTGCGAGCAGGGTTCTCATGGTAAGATCCATGCAGGGGCAAAGGCAGAAATCACACTACTTAGCCCCACAGGGAACCAGGAGAGGGGAGAGCTGTGCTTGGGCTGCTGACCTTGTCCAGCTCGTGGAGTTGATTCAGCACAACTACCGATGTGCAAGTGTAATCCCAGACCAGAGCCCAGAAATCCACCAGCGTGGTGGGGAAAGGCAGCTGGGTGATGATGATTCTCTCCTCCTCGGTGTACGTCTGCAAAAGACACGACGATGTGTGTGGGGGGAGAGTCCCACAATCCCCACAGCGGGAAAGGCTCCCTCCCGCCCTGCTGAGATGGAGAAGACACAGGCCACCCCAGCCCTGCTCAGAGCAGCTCATGTTTGCGCCCCGCTGCCCTCTCAGCTCATCACAGCCGGGCTCAGCTCCCAGCAGGCTGCGGCTGGCACACGCTGCTGCGCTGCCTGGGCAGGTAGTGCTCCGCCGATCGCGATCGCGGGGGCCATCTCCTGGCAGCAGGGCCAGCAGTCACCGTGAAGGAGTCCGAGGGTTGTCACACCTCAGCCCGGGCGGGGTGCTCTAGCCTGCCCTTGAGCAGAGCTGCGCAGGAGGGTCCCTGCTGCCCCGAGCAGCTCCCGCTCTCGCCGCGGCCGGAGCCTTACGCTGGCAAACACGGCGTTGATGTAAGCTGGTGAGCCATCTGCGTTCACCGAGGACATCAGGATGGGCCGGCAGGAATCTGCTGCAGAGGCAAGGCACAGAGAGAGGGAAATGATGGGTCATTCTCTCCCTACAGAGAGTCCTACAGAACTTCTTCCCTACAGAAGTCCCCTGCCCTTCTCCTGCAACAACTGCAGTCAGTGGGCTGGAGAAGATTGAACGGACAGGCACCACTACACCCACGGCTGTGACTACTCAGGGCACCCTGATTAAGGGATGCCCAAAACCCTAAGGCTGATCCACCCTCCTCATTGCTCCTTGATGTGCCTCATCCGAGCTTCTCCACTGGGAAAGTTTAGACCAGGGACATATTTATCCCAGGTGTACCTCATGTACCTCCAACAGGCTCAGAGGGAATCAGCCTAATCTGTATTTATTAGCTACTAAGCAGAAAACAACGACTGGACCCTGAGCCCAACCTGTCAGTGTCATGTGCTAGGGAGGGAAGCAGCAGGAAAGCATCGTTCCCCCCGTGCTGCTTTCAGGCACTGGTTTTAGAGCAAGAGGCTGCCCAGCCCTGCCAGTGTTACCTGGCAAGATCCCTGGCTTGCGGTTCTTGGGCTGGTTTCTGGGTTTCTCTGCTTCTCTGCATGGCAGGAGCTGGAACAACTCAGAAAATCTCTGCAGGGCCTGTAGAGATGATTCATCCAAGTCAGTCCTGCCTGTCAGCAACTCACCTTCTTGGGCCACTGCAGAGAAATGATCCCCCATCTCCATCCCACTGCTGGGGAGGGGAGCAGGGAGGGGGCTGGCATCACAGATGAGCCCTCACAGCACCAGTGTACTGTCTCTTGGTGGTACCTTGAACTCCTTCTCTAGGACACTGTTGTGGCCTGAGGTCTCATCTTCTCGAAGGCAGTGGACGAGGGTGGTGATGCTCTCCACTGGGACCCCGGTGTTGCCGCAGAGCAAGCCTTCGAGGAGCGCCTCGTACAGGAAGCTGTACTGCTCCTGTGTGAGGACACGGGTCAGCTGCGCAGTCTGGAGCCAGTCCAGGAGGAACCCTAGAACTCCAGATCACCAGCTGTCCTCAAACTGTGCCAGAAGTGAGCCAGGTTCATCCTTCACCTTCCTGCTGCCAGGAACTTCTCATTGCAGGCAGCCCTGCTTCGGGACACAGCCAGCAACTCCAGCAACCCAGACAAGATCATCTTCCTGAGGCTGAATGCTCCCTCTCAGAGCAGACCCCTGCTCTGGGGAAGGCAGCCTGGAAAACCTGCAGACTAACTAGACCTCGTACAAGAGGCTGGTTGGTCCAGCCCAAGTGAGTTTTCTCTGAAGGAGCCCAGCACTAGGCAGATCATGAGGACACGGTCCCTAGGCCAGGACACTGCTGCCCAGGAGCTGCCAGGAGGGCAGACATCCTGAAAGCCAGAGGGACAGGTGGACTCCCAGTCATTATCCATGCCTACAAGACAGCCCTTCTGTGTCAGGGTGACACATACAAACAAATGCTGCTGATACCTCAGAGAGTCTCAGGGAAATGCAGATTCCAGCTAGGTTTGGACACAGCATTGAAAAAGATCCTTCAGTCTCCATCACCTGGTAGCCCAAGTCCCTGTGGCTAGATCAGGAACAGCATGGCTAATGTGGCTTTGCATGCCACATCCCTGGGAAGGGTGGTGTTGACAGCAAAGGGTTAAAAGCAGAAGAATGGCTTTTCATTCAGAAGGAGCAGGGCGTATTCTCTCAAGTGGCCTTACAGCTGGGAATACCAAGGTCTGGAAAATGACAGTGTGAGAAATCCTATGTTTTGTGTATAAACAGCCTACTGCTGTTTATCCTCTGTCTGCTTTGGGGAGTAGAATGTGTGTAGAGGGAACACAGGTGTTTACAGAGACCTGGAGCCCATTGTCATGAACATGGTTGAGCTCCCTGTTTTGGGACAGATAAAAGACCAGAGATCACAAAAACACAGAGGGGATCACAGCCCAGCTGGTAAACTACACGTGCACGGGCCTTTGTTAAATGGGTGAAAAGAGCAGCCCCACTGTCCCCCAGGAGGAACTGAGCCTGATGGTGCTGATGTTCCCACTTATGTGTTACCTGCTGGCATCCTCCAGCTAGCAAGGTATTGCAACAAATTTACTCTTGGCATTTCAGCCATGGTTTTGTGGTTGTTCTGGCCACCCGCCTGTGTCGACTCCCACAGGTGGAAATTGGATCTGCAGCCCGAGGTGCGGAGGGAGCAAATACCTCTCCTCACCTTGGTCTGCACCATGCTGACCCGCTGCTCCCGCAGCTGCTGCACACAGTGAAACACATCCACCTTCCCCTCAGCCTTCCCCATCTTCAAGAGGAAGTCCAGAGCGATGAAGGTACCTGTGCGCCCGATGCCTGCACTGAGGACACAGAAAACTGCACATCAGTGCTGCCCTGCTGGCTGTGCCCCAGCACCCAAACACCCTCAGCCCGGCACCTGCAGTGCACCAACACGGGTCCAGCAGGTGCTTCCAACACCCTCTTGTTCACCACCTCCACCAAGCACAGGAGCTGCGATGGGTTTCTGGGCACCCCGTGGTCCGGCCACAGCAGGTAGTGAAACTGTTCTACTGCTCTTGGGAGAGCACAGCCTGCCTGCAAAAAAGGAGACATGGCTGGCAACAGGGAGCTGGAAGCGACCAGGAAACCTGTGTGAAGTGATTGCATGCCAACAAGGAGGCAGCAGTGGAAAAAACCACTTGAGAGGGGCACCAGCACAGAGTGCTCCCTCTAGCATCACACCATAAGGACTGCTCCACTACAGCTCCTCAGACAGTAAAGGGCAGATTCATCCATCACACAGCCACCCAATTAATTTTGTTCTCTGCTTCACCATGAACAGTGAACGCAAAGCAGGGAAAGCAGCTTGTGCCCCAGAGGAAAATGATAAAAATCACAGCTTAGGGTGATTTGATTTCCAGAGTCATCAAAAAGCCCTGCCTTGCCTAGAAAAGATATATCCTAAGGCTGTTACTACACTAATGTGAATGTAGTCACTTGTTACCAGCCCATTCTGATTTTTTCTAAACATCACATTCACTTGGCATGAACTAATGCTACATCTTGCCATCAGGTGCTCTTGGAACTTTAGATTTCAGCTACATATTGCTCTGGGCAAGACAAGAAAGGACAGGAATATGCATAACTGCAATTTCTTTATATTGTACCTGTTTTCCCTCCTTGTAACTCCTTCACTTTTTGCCCTTTATGTGAGGTGTAACTTCAGCAGGAGCACACATCCTGGGAAATGACCTTATGTAGGTTATCTTAAACCATCAACTACCTGCCCTGGTTTAGGGCTGTAAGTGACCAAGGCTCTTCAGTGTGGACCTTCTGCAGATTGATTCAGGTGACAGGCAGGCACCTGTCCCATCATCCTGGATGTGCAGAGATTCCATTCTATACCCTTTATCTGCTTTTATACCCTTTGTAATCACCTCACTCAAGCCCTCAAGAATCTACAATATTCCCATGTGCAACGTCAGTCCAGATTCGTCTGGGGTGACCACTGGAGCTGACTGACTGCCTTTGCCTGCCACAGAAACCTGGGACTGATGCCCTGGCATGGATTCCATTTATAGCAACATGCTAACACCCTTCCTTTTTGTGCTGGAGGCTGGGCTCCTCACTGGGTCCATGTCTGAAGGCTCCCACCAGCTGCTGGAACCCAAACACATCCTGCATTCCCACCTCAGCTCCATGCCAGGCTTACCTTCTGCAGGCAGAAGATGCGTTTTACAAGACCTGTGGTGGTCCAGGTGTTGTTGAGTGTCACGGTGAAGTCACCATAGACCTGCTCGTGCTCCGGCCAATACTGCTCACACTTGGTCTGTCAACAGCAGTGAAACCTCTGTGCACAGGAAAACTCACAAGGAGAGCATTGCAGGGTTGCAGAGCTGCTCCCTGCCCCCACTGACAGCTGCACTGGGAGCACAGCAGGTGAGGAAGCCTGGGCTCTGGTAATGCCCAAGCTGAGCATGGGCTGAGAGGTTTTCTCTACCTTGTTCTGTTCCACTATGCCCGTCAGCATCACAATGACTGAGGTCTTCTCCTGCCAGACCATGTGCCAGAAATCCACCACTGTCCCAGCCAAGGGGCCTTGGGAAAGAAGAGGAGAGTCCTATGCCAGTGTCCAAGTCATAGAGATGCGTTCCCAGGCACAGTTTGGAAATTCCCAGGCTTTCCTCTGCCTAGACACAAAGGCACAGCCAGGGGACATAGCACCTGAAGGGGGTGCTGGCCACATCAGCTTCATCATCATGTTAGAAAGGGAGAGAAAATGAGCCCACGTCAGGGATTCACTGCTGTTTTAGGGGCTTTAGCATGCAGACCCTTGAAATGACTGTCAGCTGCTCCCACATTTGGGGCCCTATTTTCCAAAGAGCATTTCTGCAGCTCTGCAGGGAGACTGTATCTGAGTACACTGCGTGCAGGCATGCCAGGCATTTGTAGGATTGTCCCTGTCATGCCAGCTGACAAAGGGAACAAACTAGGCTTGAGAGTGGAAGGACCATGTCTTCATACTGGGCAGTACAGACACCAGCTCCAGCTGCTGCCAAGCTACCATTGAGACCTTCCATGCCCTGTAGCACCTGTAACAACTGTTCAGGATAGAGATCCTGGAGATACAGGGACTTGGAGTGAGCCATTCACAGCTCCCTGGCTGCTATCCCAGTTCCCCATTTCCCAGATTGCTCAGGGCAGTGAATGGCATCTCCTGAGGATGAGGTTTGGGAGCACCTACCTTGAGCTGCAATGAAGAAGTGTGGACTTCGGTAGGTCTGCAGGAGAGAGATTCAAACTGCTCTGATCACATGAGTTAGATGTTTAACAGGGAATGAAATAAAGGATCCATCCCCCAGGTACCAAAGCCCGGAACTCTCAGCACAGTGTGTCCCACAGCACCTCTCCTGGCCAGCACAGACAGTGGGTACCCAGGGGCTGCATCTCAGTTCCTGCCCCCTCACATGGGTCCCTTTTTGTTAGAGATGAGAACTGCACACAAACCCAGACTACTCCAGGAAGCTCAGAGAGGATTCAGGGGAAGTGACATCTCAAAATCTGCCAGCTTAAGGGCAAAAAGTACCAGACCTCAGCTCCCCCCCCTCCCAGTGTGAGCAGGGCTGTCCTCACCCAGCACAGCCAGGCACCTTTCCTACCCTTCCCAGGGTAACAATTCCTCACTACCTACATCCACATAGCTGGCATTGATGTAGCCATTCCCGGTGTCAGAGGGCTGCAGCACCACACGGCTGTGATCATCTGAAAGAGAAGGGAGGTGAACTGATGCTTTAGGGCAGGAACAAAGAGACTAATTAAGGGGAAAGGCATAATTTATTAAAGTCTGTAATTGTCTGTTGTCTCCTCAGCAGCACCCCAGGCCTCAGGACATGTTCAGGGTTAAAGAACAGCTGATGAGACAAAGGGTGACATGGCACAGCAGGAAGTACAATGGAGTTTTAAGGAAGATTTTGAAATGGCCAAATGTACACGCCATGTGGGGCCCAGAGGAGCTTTAAAGTTTGAAAGAAATTAGTCACTCCTTCCACTTTTCCAAAATACCTGCCTCTGGTTAGGACATGGCAATGTTCAGCAATGACTAGCATCAGAAACATTAGAATATGATGTTTGGTTAAATTTGCAGGAGGATTTGAAGAGCAGAACAAGGATGCTCCAACAGGATATAAAAGAGTGGGGCCAGAAATGCCTCTGGGTTTCAGTGGCCATGGAGGATGAGATGAGCAGTCAGTATTTCTGAAGTGCTGGAGGGGCACCTACACCAGCCCAGCATTCTGTGCTACCCCAGCCAGCTCCAAGAGCCTGAGCCAATCCCTGGAGAGCTCTGCTTACATGGGATGATGCTCTTGTAGCGGTTCTTGTTTTGATTAGAGAGCTCCTTGCCAGCAGTGCAGGGGTGCAACAAAGCAGAGGACAATTGCTGCAGAGGAAGAAAACAAACCCACTTAGCACTGGGATGTATTCTGGGGCTGGCCAAGGCCAGCTGCATCACATACCAGGGAAGGGCTGAGGAGTGGGCAGTGCAGCCAGGTGGGAAAGCAAAGCTAAACCAGACCTGATATTCTCTAAGAAGCCCAGCACCATGCCTATTGACTGATTCATCATCTGTCTGTTCTGCCTCTATTTCTTCTCTCTTAAACATCTTCAGAGCCTCCAGAAGTTCCTCCACTGGGATCTGTGTGTTTGGCTTGCATACATCTGCAGAGACCACAAGGACAGGACTTCAGCATCCAACTGGTGCTAAACTGGCCAGTCCTGGAACTCTGCAACTGGGGCTGAGATGGCATTGCAGCAGCCAGAACTTCTCCAAACCTTAGACTGTCCCTTCCCACAGAGGTCCCTTCTCCTGGGAGGAGTCCCTTTCCCTGTGCCAGCCAGCTCTGATCACCTTATTCCTGCAAGGAACTTGTGGAACCTGCAATCATCCTGCCTGTGCTTTTAACAGACAGCCTGTCTAGACAAGGCACACAGGGCCCTTGCTCATACTTCACCTTTCTGACATCTTCTCAGGGGTATAGTGCTGTTGTTCTCCGAGCCTTTTGAACAGTTGCGCTTTAGCCTGCAAAACAGCAAGTCAGGTGCACAGACCAGCAGAAGAGAGAGACAGACGAGTAGATGTTGCCCATCTAACCACCCTGCCTCATCTCAGGCTCCACTTGGACACTCTGGGCCACTGCAAGCTGCTGAATGCGTCACAGAGGGCAGGAGAGGTGAGGCACATACTGACCTGAAGATCACAAAAAGCAGCAAAATCCCCAGTGCCAGGAATGCAACAGTCAGTGCTATTGCCATAACCACCAGCTTGCTGTCCAGCAGAGATGGTGGCTCCTGCCCTGCAAGCAGCACAGCCTAGGTTCAGGCTCCTGCACAGCCTGAACCAAGCATTGGGACATCCCACAGGGACATGGAGAGAAAAGCAACTTCCCTTGTCTTCCACCCCAGGCTTTGCATTAGAGAAAAGCTAAGCTGGGGCAAAAGCAGCAGGTGCTTCCATGGTGTGATACCCTCTGTTGTGGGCCAGGTGTCCCTGAAGGTCCCAGGGATCTGCCAGGTGAGGTATCTGCATTTAGTGGTTGTACATACAGCAGGGGACTACTGGCACTAGGACTAAACATGTGGTGATGGCAGGGATGATGTACAATGTCCAGTGGTCACTGGGACCCACATATCCAAGAGTGCTGAGAATGTCCAAAGCCCATCAACCACAGATAGCCTCAGGACATAGACAACTTCTGTGAGGACAAAAGTACGGCAATACCCCACTACATCTGCCCTGGGTCAGCTCATTTCCAGAGAATCTGCCAGGCTGGCAAAAGGGAAGAGGCAGGAGAGAGGCTTGGGCACCAGGAGCCCAAGGAGACACTTACCAACAGAGAAGCTGTAGCAGACACAGGTGAACTTCTCTGCCTGTTGGAGGAGACAGGAGGGAGAGCTCAGCCCACTCCTGCAGCACTAGCCTAGCCACACCCACCCAGTGACCCGGCTGTGGCCCAGGAGACCAGGGACACCATCGTGCCGAGGCACGGGACAGGAGCGTGGCCTCCCAGCCAGCGCAGAGGCAGCGAGGGGCGCAGCCCCGCCCCGGCCGGCAGCATCCCCAGAGAGCAGGAGCCCCGCGATGGTACCTGCGGGCCGAGGCGGACGAGGCGCAGAAGGGCCGTGTAGTCCCGGCCCGGGCGGAGGGCAGCGTTGTGCTGGCCCTGGCCGCGGCTGCCGTCGCCCAGCACGAAGTCCGTGGGGTTGGTGAGGTTGAGAACAGCGGCCAGGTACACGCTGGCATTGGAGAGCGGTGGCTGCCCCGAGCAGATGCTCTCGATCAGCGAGCCGTTGTGCGTCGCGGCCACGATCAGCTGGTGCTCCCTGCAGGGCCCAAAGGCAGTGGGACGCGGGCCCAGGGGCCAGTGGAAGGGAGGCGTGTGCAGGCCAGCGCTGGCGTGGGGAGAGCCATGGCGGGGCTGCAGAGCGGCGGGGAGGGGGCGGGGGGTGGGGAGCTGCCCTCACCTGGCGGCCTCAGAGCCACGGGCGATGGGTCTCAGGGGAAGCACGGCCGTCCCTTGCGATGGGGCGATGTCGCGGACGCTGCGGCAGCTGATGCCCTCGGGGCGCGGGGTGTCTGCAGGGGAACAGCCGGGGAATGAGCATCGGCAGGGTTGGGCGAGCAGCAGGGGCAGCCCCGGGCAGCGTAGGCTGCCGAGCACGGCTCGCCCGTGCCCAGGCTCCTGGCCCGGCCACACAGCAAAGCTCACCGGAGCTGCTGTTGCCGTGAAACTCCCTCATCAGCGCAGCCCCGGCTCCAGCAGCCGTCAGTCCCTGGATCATCACGGCGTAGCTGCTGCCAGGGCTGTGCTCCGGCAGCCGGTGCTCGGTGACGGAGCCATTGAGCCGCAGCCGCTCCGTCTCCAGCACGCTGCTGTCCCCGACATTCCTGGCTGTGATGCTCAGCTGCGGACAGGAGACACAGCTGGAACGCAGCAGCTCGCGGCTGCCCGCTGGGAAGGTGCCCGCAGCTGGCAACGTCCCTGCCAGCCTGCCCTTCCCTGTGCCTGCCTGCTGTGCCTGGGGAAGGCTCCGGACAAGAACGGGCAGGAGCCTCGGCCCAATGCGGGGAGCTCAAAACAGAGGAGAGGAGGAATTTGGAGCCAACACTCAGGATGTGGGAGCAGCAACCTCTGTGAGCAAAGGGCTGAGCCTCTGAGAAGGGAAGAGGGAGGCTGCTCGTTTGAAGGGCTGTAGATACATGTACTGAGCCTGAGGACAGGGCACCCCAGGTGTATTGCAACACCAGAGGCACTGTGGTGACATTCTCCACCAGAGAAAAGCTTCTCTTTTCTCTTGTGTAAAGCTGGACTCTGAAGGCTTTCTCTAAGAGAAAAAGAGAATGGCTAAGGTTTCCATGAGTAATAGAGATGAAGGGTCCTCATTTGCCCGTGCATCATCTGAATTTGTCACGAGATTCCTGGCCATTCTCACTTGCTGTCTTTACAGAAATGTATTCTGGACTTACGCAAAAGTGAAGGCAACTGAAAGTGGAACAAAAGGATTCTTTTAATGAGCACTGGTGTCTGGGAGCAGGAAACCAGCTGAACAGACTCACAGTGCTGTCAAGAGTTTGTGTGACAGTTTCTCCAGGACAGAGCTAAGAAACAGCTTGCAAGGTCCTTGTCATACTGTGGAGACCTCTGTCCTCAGAGAGTACCTAGAGCATTCTGAGAACAATGTCACACCCCCTCCCACTGCTGGAGAGCAGGGTTTTGTTGTGGAACATGTCCCAAATCCAGAGACAGAGGAGATGCTTCTAGCCATGCATTGAGGAAAACTCAACAGAATGGTGTAGCTTTCTGGAGAAGGGGCTTTCAGGAGGAACTTTCAGAGGATTACTCAAGCCACAAGTTTTTCTGTGGCAGGAACCAGAAATAAGTATTCAAGAGGCACAGGAAACCCTGGGATGACACCCCAGAAGACACGTCACCATGTGTTGCACACCAACCTCCAAAAGCCTGCCAGACTCAAAGCAAAGAAGACCTAGGAAGTAAGCCCAGAGAACATGGAGCACTCACACCTCTCTGGGCATCTCCACAGCATAAAGAATGTTGAGAATGACACAGAAAATCCTTGTGCTCATCACAGCCAGATATTTACTGGCTGGGAACTGTGGCTCATCTCAGCTGTCCCTTTCCCACACTTCCCACTGTGTCTGCACAGAGCTCCAGGCCGGGAGGTGAGGGTCTGCCCTGGTCCCTTGGTACCTGGTATCCGATGATCTCCCCTTTGCAGGAGGGCAGCGAGCTCCACCTGAGAGAGCCCCTGTCGGGATCCAGCCACAGCTGCTCCGGTTTGTCCGGCACTGCAAGCACAGACAGTTGGGTCACACACAGGGCCATGAGCAGGGGCTGAGGCCAGAGGAGGCTGCAGCAGCTCCTGGCCAAGGGACAGGCTGCAAAGGGACTCCCTACAAAGGGTTTGTCCCCTGCAAAGGCTGCGTGTGCTGCAGCAGTGGGAAGCACAACAGCGTGGTGTGGAGTGGGACAATGAGAACGGGGTGTGCCCTGCTCAGGGCTCTCCCAGCCCCTTCCCCAGAGCTCCACAGGACCCAAGCAGCTCTGATCCCAGGCACATCCCTGCATGGAGCAAATGATCAGGCTGAGCTGACAGGTGAGGGGAACATCTATCCACCCTGTGACACAGCCCTGGACTGTTCCTTGTCTCTGATACTTCTGTGCACGAACCTGTTTCCTCTGTCGTGAACAACCATGAGAACAGGGTTGTGTTGGGGGGCAAATCAATGGTGACACTGTACTCAGTGAAGGGCTGCAAAGGGGAGCAGGTGAATGTTCCCTCCTGGCCATGTAACATCTGCTCTCCATTCACCTCCTCAGCCTCACAGGGAGGGGAGGAAGGCGCTGCCAGCCGGCACATGGCCCTCATGCCCTGGCAGGCATCAGGGAACCTGCAGGTCCATTTCAGTTTGATGCTGGTGCTGGAAATCTCAAAGGTCTCAGGGTCAACCTGGAGCACTTCTGTGAAGGAAAGATTGCCAGAAGGTCACGTTATTCCCTTTCCACTCCCAGCCATGCAAGGATGCTGCCGTCAGACAACTTTGCTCATCACCCAGCCCACTGGGAGGGAAAGGAAGAATCTGAAGGTGGTCACTGCAGCTCTCTCAAAGGGGAGCAGGAGGAGTTGAACAGGAATGAATGTGGGCAAATGAGTGGACTATTACTGCTCAAGAAATTTTCCCCATTGATTCAAAACTGAGGTGTATGTGCCTCCCAGAATCTCTACAATCCCTCAGGTACAGCTCTGTTCCACCATGGAGGGAACTTGAATGCCCTAAGCTGTGAGAAGAGAGTGCTAAGCCTGAACCCACCATGCTGCACAACCTGGAGGGGCCCAGCTCACATGGAGCAAGCCGTAGTACTCACTGCCACACCATCTGAGAGGACACAGGCAGCAAAGCCCTCTCATCCTGCTCCAACAGTGGTGCCATGTGCTGGCCACAAGCCTCACCACAAATCCCTCTCCCATGCTTTTCCCCTTTGTGCACATGCTCTCGCCAGAAGCCCTCAGGGAGACCCTTATCATCAACACTCTCAGGGGTGACCTGCAGGCTGGACTTGACACCTGCCATTTCCCTGGGCAGCACGGACCCCAAAACCTCCTGTGCCCCACACCCTGGTTTCCCTGCTCAGGAAGGGCAAAGCAAGGCAGCCAAGAGGGCTCCGGATCCCTTCCTTACCGCTGCACTCCACGCTGGACCGAATGTGGACCCAGGCACCTCGGGAGTTTTTTCCAGTCCAGACTTCTCTGTATACAGGTTTCCCACCAGTGAAGGACTGGACTTCGCTCGAACATTTGACATGGGTGAAGGATGGCTGGAAACCTTCAGGGCAGTTCAGCTTCACTTCTTCATTCTTCTTATAATTCACCTGGTCTGGTGCCAGTTGGAGTGTGGAGTCCCACAGGGGCCTTTGGCACATTGCTGTCAGAGGTGAAAGAGGGTGTTATTTGGGCTGGAGGTGATGAGATGAGATAGGAGGGAGTGGTGGGAGAGAAATCCCCAGCAACCCATCCAAGCAATGAAGGGAGAGGGAAGGTGACACATCCATCTGCTGGGACGTGATCTGAGGTCAAGCCTTGTTGGAAAGGGGCTTTCCTTGTACTTGTAAAGTGTGAAGGATCACTCATCGATGAACCTGTCTCTAACCATCCACTTCTTGCTGTGGACACTTCTATCCACCTCCCACAGCCCAAAGCAGGGAGATTCCCATCTTATGTCTCCCTGTGCATCTCTCCAGAGCACTGCCATGTACTGCCATGCCCCCACTGAGCACAGGTCTGTCTCTGCCAGGGACAGCTTTGCATCTCCATCCCCTGATGGATGGCATTGCTCCTTCCCCAGGTCCATCCCATACAGCCTCCTGTCCCAGTGCCAAGGGCTAAACCAGCCCTGCATCATCAGGGCTCCCTTCATTCCCTTCTGCTGCAGTTCCTGCAGGTGCAGGAGATGTTCCCCAGGTCCCTTATCCATGAGCCAGCAGGAGACAAGCAGATCTGTGATTCCACAGCAAAGATAATGGAACTTCCATTGGCACCTGGGTAGTAGCCTTGGATCCTGCCCATGGCCTGGACACCCAGCTGGGAGCCCTAGACTTGGCCTGCTCAGGAATCACTGCAGGAGATTTCAGCTAGCCCAGCTGGTTTTGCCTGGTCTGTTGTCTCCTGGCTGGGTTGTCCTCTTCAGCAGTTTGCACAGACAACAGAGCCCCAAGGAGGGTGAGGGTAGAGGGGAGACACGGGAGAGCTGCTGCAGCCTCACTTACCCATACACAGGACATCCCTCTCAATGCGTGTCCAGGCACCTGTGCTGTTCCTGCCCCACCAGGCATCCACATAGACGGGTTTTCCAGAACTCACTCCCTGAATTTCCTTTGTACATTTGACCTCGGGGAAGGAGGGCTCAAGAGCTTTGGCACAGGTCAGTGTCAGTTCTCTATTCTGTGGGAATTCGGTTTCATTCTCCAAAAACTGAAGTCTTGCATCCCACAGAGGTTTTGGGCATTTTGCTGTCAGGGAGAAAGTGTGAGAGTCCTTCTCAGTGAGGGAATGCTCAGGCAGGAGAAGGGACCAAGGCTTTTCCATGATGAACCATGGTTAATGTTCCTCAACACAATGAGGAAACCCATGGAGCCCCAAGAGCAGAAAAAAAGCATGTGCCTGGGCAAGGAGGTGATACAGGACACTGGGAGAGGTGAAAACTGAGGGGCAGGATCTGTCCGCCTCTGACTTCCCGGTGACATACAACTCAGAAATAGATTGGGAGATGCAGGGATGCAACAGGGATAGAGAAAACCTGTCCCACATTGAAGGCTTCTAACCCTCCCACCTTGGAGACTGCTCCCAACTGGGACTTGACTCTGAGCTGTGCCCAAGGTGTCTCACAGATATGGCAGGATGTCCAGGTCCCATGCAGAGTGAGAAGTGCATGTAGCAGGGGAGACCTACTGGTTCCCAACTTACCCGTGGTGCAGATCAGTTTCTCTGCTAACCTATGCCATGTTCCCCAAATGTCCAACACCTCCCAGGCATCCTTCCAGTTTGCACATCTGATCATTGCAAGGGGAGGAGCGTCGTTCATCCAGCAGCTCAGTGTTACCACTTCACTGACCCAGTAAAATCTCTGGTTTGGCCTAAACTGGAGCTGTGAGTCCCACTGGGGCTGCTGGCACCTCTCTGCACACAGGAGAGGAGAAGGAGCTCATGTAAGCAGGAAGGGAAGTGGTCTGCTGAGATATCCCTTGCTCTAATTTTGACAGGGCCCGTGTCCTTTGGTTACCACATTCAACTGCTGATCCCTCTCTTGCAGCCTAGAACAGAGTTATTGGTGGCAGCAGACCACCCATGGAGCAGTTCCATCCATGCCCACTACAGTCTTGCAGGCTTTCCAAGTCAGGCTCCATTTGGAAAAGGCTGGGCAAGGACTGAATTCCTTCCAAGTCTTCACTCAGACTTTTATCCCCTCCCACCACCTTGGCCATACACCCAGTCATTGTTTGAAGGCACAGGGCTTGCAGTAGCCCCCAGTGCAGGGATCCTTGTTCCTGCCTTTGAACCCCTCCCAGGAGCACAGAGCCCAGCAGGTGCCTACAGCAAGGTGCTGAGACAAAAAGAGCATTGTCACTGCCAGGACATGGGGGAAAGCCAAGGCATCCAGGTCTGCCATTCCTGCACTGTCATGTGCATGACCAAGTCACAGAGGGTCTGTCACCAGCTCAGGACCCTGAGTCAGGGTGGTGCAGGGCTGTGCTTACCCTTGCAGGTGGCAGTCTCATTCCACAGGATCTGGTCCCCTCTGGAAATGCATTGGATATGTGGGACAGATGGTTCAAACTTCTCAGGAATCTTCCCAGCACAGCTGAGCTGCACCACTTTGTTCAAGGCATAGTTGCTCTTCCTTGGGGAAAACCGCAGTTTGGTGTCCCAGTCTGAGGGAGCTTTACATTTTCCTGTGTGCAATGACCAGGAGGCAGAGCCTGAGGGTCACTGGGCTCCAGCAGCATCCATGAGGATGAGGGAGTTCCACCCGGTGGGGTGGCACCATCCAGGATGAGCCTCATCCCCCAGATGCTTTATCCCTCCTCACACCCTCAAGGGCAGTGAAGGAGGGTTATCCACAGGGTTATCCTGCCCACCCGCTGCTGCAGAGACAGCCCAGCCAGAGGGACCCAGCAGCCTGGGGTATGTTGCTCTCTCCCACAGATGAAGGGGCAGTGCACCAGACTCTCTGCTGGCACCACTCATTGGCATTCCTGTCATTCTGCTGGACATGATCTGCTGACACCCACAGGCACACTTGCTTGCAGCAAAATCCCACTCAAGTTGCCACTTTGCTTTTGGTTAGGATGTTACACTTGTTATCTCCTGTTGTGTTGTATTGTATTATTTGCTTTGTCCCTGTTTTTCCCTCGTTTATGGTTTCATCCCAAGTTGTCTCCCCTTCCCTAAATGTCAATCCCATCCCCACTCCTCCCAAATCCCTAGAAATTTCCTTCTCAATCCCCATATCCCCTCTCTGGCACCTTGTCTGTCACTTGACTCTCCAGCCCATCTCTCTAGAAGCTTCCATGTAGGGCATCGAGTGATTGGCCAAGGGTCAGGGGTCTCCCCTCCTCAGCTCCCCGATATGTTGTCCTGCTTGTCAATTACTTCGTGTCCCACTCCCCTCTATCCCCCCGTTGGTGGATAGCCAAACCCTTCCCTTGTTTCCAACCCCTAAGAAAAGGGGCTGCTCTGGGCTCCTCAGGGGCTTTCCAGCATTGTATCCCCTGAGGCCAGGAGCTCCCCGGAGCTAGCAATAAACCTTGGCTTTATACAACCTGGATTGTCTTCTCCCAGTTCCCTCACCGTCGCCAGCAGTGCCTTCCTAGGTAAGGGCTCATAACCCTTAGCTGCTCTTCTGCATTCCTGAGCACAGAAGGGCATGCCCTGCAGCTGCTGTGTCGAAGCTAGCAGGGAAGCACCAAGAAGACTCTTGGTGGACATTGTGGCAATTTCCTCTGCTCTAACGCTCTTACAAAATATCTGCTGGCTCCTAGGAGCAGCTACCTCCTCACCCAAGAGGAGTGACATCTCCTCGTCTGAGTTGGCAGAAGGAGCTTAACAACACATAGGTATTACACCAGCTGCACATTTTGTTGTCTTTTGCGACACATAGATTGGGCAATTGATTGCCAAACCTACATGAAATAAATCTTCATATTTGTTTTCATTAAATTCTAGACAGCAGTGCTGCTGGCTCTCTGCATGGCCCTAATTTGGGTCTCTACCCTCTGATCAGATCCCACTTTTCACATAAGAATTTTAACTCTCTGTGAGTGTTCCTCCACCATTCAGATTTAGCTGTAGCTGCCCAAACTTTGTCCAAAGTTACCAGGGTGCAGTCAGGAACAAACACTGAGAGTTTGCACTGCTTCCATCCAAGTGGCATCAGGACTCCCTAGGAAACCAGGAGTGGTCTGCATACCTCATGCAGTAGTGGACCACAACAGCTGCACCTGCCCAGACAGGATGGAACCCCTGACAAACTAGTGGAAAAAAATACCCCCAGACTGGCAAATTGAGCATCAAGTATTTCAGGCAGGTGAGAGTTACTCATGAAAGCACGTCCCATGTTTTAATTTGCATTTCAGGCCACTGAATTTTGCCTATAGGAAGACTATTCACTGATGGGTATTCTTTGATGCTAGAGGTACCACAGAAATGTGAACAACAGTTGCTTGAAAAGAGTCATGTGGGGCCTGGCCTAAAGCAAGAAGCAGTTTGAGGGGATGGAAACTCTGCAGTGGAGGCAGCCTTAGGAGCTGAGGGGGTTGTGAATGCTCACAAGCATGTCTGGCCTCTCCCACAAGGCCCCATTCTTGAGTTCAGTGTGAGGAGGCCTCACCATTTTTCCTTTTGTAACTGTTCCACACCTCCTGGTAGCTGTGAGAGCTCCCACAGCACTCAAAACCCACTGGCAGCACCACACATGGCAAGCTGCTGGGCAGGAAAGCAGGAGGAAAAGATAAATTCTCCTTTGCAGGCACTCTGCTGACACAGGTGCAGATTTCAAGAGGTATCTGGGACAGCGTCTTTCCACAAACATGGATGCTGTGCTGGCAAGGGTGATTGCAGCTGCACAACAGAGGTCTGCCTTGCTTGCAGCTCTCCCTGAGTCTTTTCATAGAGCAAAGCTCTTACTGCTGAAATAACTGTGAGTGAAGCTCTCTAGACTTGCCAGGCTTCCTTGCAGGGGCAGGGGTAACTCTGTGTGTGAAAAAACTACACCTCATGGTTGCTGCTTTAGAGATGCAATACAAAGCAGACTTACTGTAGCAAAAATGAGAGCTAGTCCTTGTTTAAAGTTTGTCATTTTTCCTTTTACTAAAAGGTTCTACTTCTGCACAACTGAAATCAGGCATCTGCAGCATTATGCTAATTATTTTTACAGGCACTTTGGACTCATTCAGTTTTTCATAAAAGCATAGAAGGGCTTGGGCTGGAAGGTTCCCAAGGAAGATCACTTAGTTCCAGCCCTCCTGTCATGCACAGGGACACCTTCCATTACACCAGGTTGTCCAAAGCCATCCACAGTCTGGCCTTGAACACTTTCAGGGATGGGACATGCACAGCTTCACTGGACATCCCGTGCCAGTGGATATCAAAGTACTGACTGCCACACTTTGAGTGTTGCAGCTAACTCCTCCCCCACAGAGCGGTCCATCCATCAAATCCACACCTTCACAGTTTGGAGACAAGGATGTCATGCAGGACAGTGTCAAATGCCTTGCACAAGTCCAGGTGGATGATGTCAGTCACTCCTCCCTTATCCACAAACGTTGTCACTCCACCATAGAAGGCCAGCAAGTTACTCAGGTATGATTTGTTCTTTGTGAAGCCATCACAAATAATTTCCATGTGCCTCAGAATAATTTCTAGCAGGAAGTGCTCCATTATCTTGCCCGGCACCAAAGGGAGACTGACTGGCCTGTAGTTCCCTGGGTCTCCCTCATTTCCCCTTTTTAAAAGGGGGGTTGTGCTTCTCCTTTTACAGTCAGTGGGAGCTTTACTGGAAGTTGCCAGCTACAACTTCTCAGCTATGATGGATAGTGTCTCTGCCACTTCCTCCAACCTCTTGCCCCACACATACATCTGATCAGATCCCATGGATTTGTGCACCTTCAGGTGACTCAGATGGTCTGAAACCTGTCTTTTCCTACAGCAGGATGGTCTTCATTCTGCCAGTCCCTTCTTTTGTCCCCTGCAACTCAGGTTACCTTTCCTTGGTTATGGGCACAAGGAAATAGGTGCTGCATACGACTCCTGGGCTGGAAGCGGGTGTGAAGGGATTGCATGAACTGAGTGGGCATAACAGCCACACATTTCTGACGAGGTGTCCACCTTCACCAGGACTCCAGCCAATAATTTCTCTTAGACCTAGGCACTTATCAGACTTAATCCTTTGCAGGAACATCGGCCTCTTCTCTGTTGTCTTTGTTTCAGGTGAAAAGGCCTCCAGAGATGTGCAGACCTGATCCAGGTTTTCCTCAGTGTTCCTGTCATTGTGTGCTGAGCTGGAATGTTGGGATGCTGCTGGGATGCAGCGTGGATTCCAGTGCAGCCTCAGGCAAGGGTAAGCAGGTGAAATGTGCTTCTGCAAAGACCACACGTGTGCCAGCAGTGTGTCTGCCCTTCGGACACAAAGACTACACAGGACAGCAGTCCTGCAGGCAAACCCTCTTGCTCCCTCCTTGCTGCTTTTCTGCCCACAGGGTCCCTTGCAAGCACCAGGGGGATTCTTGTCCTCTGCGACTCATCCTTTCCTTCCCAAGTTATCTGAGCTGTGCTTGATGCCATGTGCTTGCTGAGAGTAGCTGAGAAAAACAACCACTGTTTCCACAGAGAAAAACACTGTTTTTCTAGTTGCACTGGAAAGTTGCACTGTAAGCCACTGAGAACAAAACATGGGTCTTACAGCATCTCTCTGAATTTAGGAATGGAGGAGATCATTTGGCCCCACTTTTTAAATTCCTCACAGGCTCCCCTGTGCCCTTTGACCTGCCAGATGTGCCCCTATTGTGCTCAGGGGCAAACAGAGGCTGATACAGCACCCACATCCAAGTGGGACATGGACCATGCTGAGCAGAGCCCAAGGGCTGGGTGGGAGAGATGAGAAAAGGCAGGCAGAGCCCACAGATCATTCCCATGCTCAAGGAATCCAGTGACTGGAGAATACCACTACATGGGAATGCACCAGCCTCAGAAATTATCCTGGGAGTTAAGTGTCTGACAGAGGGATGGGTATAGCAAAAAAAGCTTACTTGCCTTGCAGAGGGGCAGTGTACACCAGCAGGGCAGCCTGAGGGACTGCCAAATCCTATTTACCTCCTGCACACAGAGCACCCTGCCAGCAGTGTCCAAACATCACAGCCCCTCCAGGGCTTGCCTCCTGCCCACATTCCTACTGCTGCAGAGGAGCTGAACCCCCTGTCACAGCACTGACACCATCTGCATCCTGGCATCTACAGCTGCTCAGAATCCCTCCTTGTGGCATTTCTGATGATTGTTTGAGAATAAAGCATAGAAAGCTCTGCTTCTCTGCAAAATGGGGAAGAGAAGACACTTTCAGTCCATGCCTACTTTCATCTCAAGAACACTGTTGATTACAATCCAGCTTGGCCTTATATCTCCAATTAGTCCAAGCCTGTCAGGCATGTGATTATCACTTGAGGCTCATTGGGAGAAACTAATCCATGGCTGCTAGGTGCAGTCAGGATGCACAGTCTGGGAGGGACACCTCTGACTTCATGCTCCTTACACTCGTTTCCAAGTAATTAAATAAAAATTGCTGTGAGAAAAGGGCACCTTGGAGCAAAGGAGCCTGTGCTCTAACCAAGGGTGGCTTCTTGTGTGCTTTGGAGGTGTCCATGGGAATCTGTCAAGGGACCTCCACTGGAGAGATGGAACCCCCCACTAGTGCAAAGCAGTTGGATGTATTTGTGGGGCTATGATGGTGAAAGGAGAGTACTCAGACAGAAAGGGGAAAGAAACACTCGGCTTCCAATCTTGTAGGGATTAACAGCAACTAAGAGTAATGGAACAGTTCTCAGGCACTGTTTTTTACCTGCACAGTAATATGTAGAGAGCCGCCCACAGGCTCTCTGCCCCAGCTAGAGAAAGGAGGCTGAGTCAAGTGAAATTTCAGCAATGAAAATATAGAGTAGATGTGACCAAATAGGCACCTTTTGTAATGTGCAACGTGTGCTCACTGTGAAATGAGAAATACTGAATGCCTGAGACAGGAGTGGTAACAAAAGGTTGGTCTATTTGCCTCCAAAGGCAGATATTTACTGTTTTGAGTTTTTTCCTAGTTGATGCTATTAAATGAATACTTTCAGATATTTTTTATTACTCATGAATTTAGAAAGCCTTTTTCAGAAATGTCTGGACTGCCTGTCCCTGCTTCAAGGAGTTATGAGCCTGGCAGGGTAAACAAAGCCCTAGCATGGGCCAGAAGGGGAGGGTCAGGAGAAAGGAGAAACAGTTAATAATTAAACAGATAATTCAGGTCAGGCTCCTGGGTTCAGCCCTTTGCTTAACAGCAAAGGGTGTTCTTTTTTACACTATATTATCTCACACTCAAAGAATAAAGGACAAGGTGAAATCTAAGAAGCAGTAGGCAAAGTTCAACCCTTTTGGCAGGGCAGCTCAGCAGCTGAGAGAGGTGACAGCAAAGTGCACTGCAGTCTTGCTGTGTTTGATGCCATGTGCTTGCTGAGAGGAGCTAAGAAAAGCAATCACACTTTCCACCAGTGGGGAGATGTGTTGCAAGGCACTGAGAACACAAACACGGGTCTCAGACCATCTCTGTACTCCTCACTAACCACCAGAGCTGCTGAGCAGGTGTTTAAGAGTGATGGAGCAGAGAGACCCTGGGGATGCTCTGCTTGGGAGTCATGGCAGGGGAAGGGGTGGCAAAGCAAGTCACTGAACAAGGCATTGTGAGAAGAGCTGGGAAATGGTGGCACTTTAACCTGTACTGGTCCATCAGATGCTAAAGGACATGTCTAAGAACAGAAGGCAAAATTTGTGTTTCCTGAATCTGTGCTCTGGTGATGGGAAGTGGGAGCATTGTGGAACACACAGTTCACCAGCCTTGGGTGCCAAGCCCGAGGCACTCCTCTGCAGTACCTCTTAGCACTCATGTTCCCCATAAGATCTACTCTAGGCACTGTTTGGAATTCAGCTGACACAAAACCTTTCAGATTGGCTATGGCTTAGTTTTAGCCACCACTCTCCCACCCCTGGTCATTGCAACTGTGCTCTTTGTTAGAACATCTTGTCAGCTGCCACTAGATCACTACACAGTGTCCAGCAAGGCTGATGAAAAAGGGGTCAGGGCCAGCTTGGATGCCAGACCCTTCCTTTGCACAGGATATGTGCCCTAGAAGCTTCCCCATCTGCCTTCCAGATGCACTGGGACTTTAAGGGGAGGAGAGTTTTGTACAGGTATGGCATTTCAGGGAGGAAAAACGCCCTGTGAGAGCAGCACAGCAAGACAATAAGGTGGCAATGGGACAACGACACAATGCACCCTGCTCAGTGCACAGGGTCCCCATGATGGGGTGAGCTGAGCAGCAAAGCCAACCACACATGCAAACCACATCGTCTACCTGTGACTGCACTGCTGTTCCCTACACTGTTCTCTGTTTCATTATGCATAACGGGTTCTATTTTGTATCTGCCAGGAGATATGCTCAGGGATCCCAGCCTATTGTTCCCTCCCTCTGTCCAACAGCTTTACCTGGCCCCACTGCCACTGTCAGCCCATACCACCCTAGCAGGGATAGGAGAGACCCTCCTGCCTCACTCGGGCCATCTTCCTTGCCCTGTCCCTCTGCAAGAGAAGGACCCTGATCCCTCAGGTTGGAGCTCAGCAGAAGTGCCAGGATGGGATGAGCCCACATGCTGAGGATGCAGGCGGGACTGCTCACACAATTGGGTGTGGCCATCACATGTTTTTGGCTTGGTTCCTCTTTTCACAAGCACCAAGGTGCAAAGTCAGCACTATCATCTGTGTCACAGGCAGCGCCAGACTCCTCTGGGGATGGCTGGGTGACTGAGATCTGCAGAGTGTGACAAGAATCTGCAGGCCTGCAGGTCCCTGTTGCATCCCATTGTACACGACACAGACAGATCCTGGTCTTAGTGTGCACCTTGAAAACAAACAGGAAAGCCATGGTTGCACATGCTGGCCTGGGAGAACAGCTTCAGCAGGGATCTGGGAATGGGAAGACACTCTGGGCAGAAGAATATCCTCTGTTGCAGTTTTAGCCCTTATTTTTTTTGCATGACAGTGTGCTGTGCTTACACTCTCTGCAACCACACACATTTTCCCTAGAAACGGGCTCCCGTGACACCTCTCACATGGTACAGACCCTGATGTCACTTCACATCAGCAATTAAAGTTTCTGATCCCATTCCCTGTACTCTGTCACAGCCACTAGATCAGCTGTTTTCTCTAGCCTGCATCCACCCAGATACAACACCAGAGCGGACCAAGATGACAGGATTAGATGGTAGTTTAATGGTTTTTATCACCTAGCTCCAAGTTTAATGATTCTTATCACCTAGCTCCAAGAAAATTAGTTTAGAGAAATGCTCCAAGACAGTTAGAGAACAATGCAAGGTCACAATTCCTGGACCCACAGTTCAATTGCCAGACAGTGCAGCCTCCTGGGAGGACAGAGAACATGTGAGCCTGCAAATTCCCACTGACTCTGCTGACATCAAAGTGTGCAGCCAGTGAAGGAAGAGCCCAGCAGAACCCTGGGGGTGCCCTGATCCTTCCAGCACCAAGGAAGTGCACTGAAGAGCAGTCCCGGAATATTATAAGACCTGTCCCCAGGCTCGCCTGGAAAACCAGGGGCTCAGCTCATGGCTCCCCAGGTGTTTGTCACGCACTGGCACCCATCTCCTCTGTGGTGAGGACATGGCACCCTGACACTGTGCAAAGACAGACGGACACCTTGTATTTGCAGCTCCATGGAGGAACATTACAGACTCTGCAGAGGCTTTCCCAGTGCCCCAAGCTTTGCCCTCCATCCCCAAACAGAGCTCTGCTTAACCACAACCCAACTGGTAGACTTGGGCCTCAGTCTGGACATCAGACTTCTCTGATGCAGCTGCTGTATCCTGCATGCCATAAAGTTGCACAGCAGCTCTGCAAAAGGAGCACAGTAAAACCTTGTCTTGGGGGCAGAGGAGGGAGCACTACTTACCTCTTCCCTGGGGTTTTCCATAATTGTTGGGATAGGGCTTACCACGATTTTGTGCTGCCAGCAGAGGTGTGAGGAGCAGGAGAACCATCCATTGCAGGGCCATGTTTGCCTATGCTCCCAGGGCAGGACTGAGGTCTTAGCTACCCTGGCTGTCTCACTGCACACCCATCTGATTGTGAGTGTTGTGAGCACGGAAAGGAAACAGGCAAACAGAGAAATCACATATGGTGCAAGAAACTTCCTCACTGAAGAGGAAACTCCGCCAGTGTCAGCACAGCCTTCTTTCTCTTTCAGCTCCATGACCCTTTTGCAATTTTGCTGTCTCTAATTTCTTGTCACAGTTTTTAAGTCTTCTGTCAGGACCAGCTATTAACCACAGCTGGGATGCCTCCTCTCCCAGCACAGATCTCAAGGGGACTTGTGAGGTGTTCTGGTTCATGCTGGGCTTTAGCAGGAAGATGTGCCTTCCATACCCACCCAGATATTCAAGCAGTGACTATATCAGGACAATCCTCACCTTTTTACTGCAGTGATAAGTATTGTGATAAAAGGGACTTCTGAAGGGCACAGATGATCTTAATTACCTGGCAGTGTGTGCCATGGATGGGAAAGCCAAGGTTTTGGCAGGAGTGGTTGGGTGCTCAGGATTGGCCTGAGAGCAGATGTTTCAGCAGAAGGGGACAAGAACCCTGGAGGCCTCAAGCTCAGCTTCTGTGGCACATTGTGTTGTCAAGCCTTGATGGGAGCCGACATGACATGAAGGGGTGGGAGGCCAGCACAGGCAGTGGGGCAGTAAAGGGACAGGCAGCCTGGTGAGGCTGTCTGTGCATCTGGAGGCTGATGGCACTGGCCACAGCAGCAGACCCAACCATTAGAGGAGGTCCAGGGCAGGAGCTGATGAAATTGTGTTTTCCCAGCTGTTTGAAATGACCAACAGCCATAGACCATTTCAATGACCATAGATTGAAATGACCAACAGCCCAATTTAGGTATAAATCAATCAAGTAATTTATTAAGCAAGCGGCAAGTAAATAAAACAGTGCTGGGCGGCCGGGGAGTCTCCTGCTCTACCAACAGCACGCAACTTCCACTTTTCGACTCAGGTCTTTTATACAGTTCTTTCTCCTGGTTACATGTCATTTCTTCTTGTACTCTGCACATGTGTTCTCCTGTTGCTAGGGGGTCGTTTTCTGCCTCCTGGTGGTCGAGGGGATGAAGGCAGAGGTCTTCCTCAACATGCCCGGTGGGTGACCTTCTTCTGGCTCATGCGCATTACAGCTTATTTTATACAATCTTTTTTGGGTATGTCTGTATTAGGCTTGCTGATATTGCAAATGTTTGCGGTTAAAAGTAGCACTTGTGATTTGGTTACCCAATGGCATAAAATTGTTGAAAATAGCATTTGCAAGTTTTACAAAATTGCTTAATGTCTTGTCATCTGAGTAATAGACAGCATAGGTTTCTCAATATCTTATGATTTGAGTAACAGACAGCATAAAGTCTATCACACCAGCCACCTTGCTGGATGTACCTGGCCTGCATCCCAACTGAAACACAGAATTAGGAGAAAAACAAGCCCTCAAGTCTTCTCTGAGGCTTCACAGCCAGGCTGCATTCCCTTGTGATGTTCTCCTCTGTTGTGCTCCTCAGCAAGGACTGGTGCTTGCACTCCTGGGGTCAGGCTTTGCTTTCTGCTGATTTGCACACCTTTATTCAGCAGCACTGAGCAGGCCAGTGCAGTGTGGCTGTCTCCAAATATATGCCTCCCAGCTCAAAAACTAACCATGAGCAAATCATGGTAGAATTCTTGTTTTCTTCTTTTTCTGCCAGTATAGGAGCTGCCTGAGGGCAGATACTCCTGCAGTCTTTTACCTCTAAGGGACAGAACAGGAGACTGCCCAGCCACATTCCCTTCTAGACTCAGTCTCCTTTGTCTATGTTTCACCTCTTCCTGCAACAGAGCTGGCAGGGCCAGGAGTTCCCACCTCCATGAACCTGCTTTTTTATTTCCTTTGCTCAAATATGAAGCTCACCCACAGAGAGTTCACTGTCCTCAAACATATTTGCCCTGGAAAAGGTGTCCTGGGGCTGCAAGTACACAGACAGGACCCTGGCATGGCAGCAGAGCACAGCCTGGGAGGCCCTTGGGAGGTTGGTGTGTTCTGTCTCAGGTGTCTGGGAGGTTTGGGGAGTGGAGGGAAGCAACTTCTGCTCTGCCTCCAGCAACAGCAGCAACTCAGAGGTCACCTCACCCTGCCCCTTTGTGTGTCTAGGCCTTTCAAGAAAAAAATTAAAGAGCTGCAAAAGCAAATGGTGTCAGTAGGAATAGGTTTTTCAGTTTGGAAGTTCATTGCAAAAGGAGTAGGAGAATTCCATACATTAAAAAAGTCTAAAAAATCACATCCCTGGTCCCACTCTGCACTAATCCTAACAGAACAATGGCTCTCAGCTCCTATGTCACCAGTATCTGGCATCTCTGGAAATCCTTCATAGCCCCACATGAAACCTCAAAAGCCATGGGCAAAGCAAGTTGTCAGGAAACTTTCTAATTCTTCACACTTCCCCTTGCTCCACATCACAAAAATTCAGCCTTGGGTGTAACCCAGGCTCTGGCAGGGAGGATGGAGGGGTGTTGCAAATCAGTTCTGCTTTCTCTGGAGGGTCCAATGCCTTCTGGTCACACCAGGCAAACTGAAAGCCACACAGACAGCTGCATCCACAGCAGGGCTGGCTCAGCTGAAAGGATGAGCAGGCTGGATCTCAGCAGATGTAGGTAAGGAGCTGCATCCTGCTGCAATGCCAGGGTCCAGGCAAGCTGTCAGCAGTGTGTTCCATTTCACCACAAACCTTCCAGGGCTTTGGCACTGGACCCATTTTTGCAGCAATCATGTCACCCCAGGGACGTCACTCTGCTGTGAAGACATGTTCTCTTGTCTACCCTACAGACACTGTGGCAGATCTGCAGTTGAAGTGTTTGCAAAAAGGGCTGCTGGCTGCTTCTACAGGCTGTTCTTTGCTCACTTTTTTGTTTGCCTTATCAAGAATTTACATCTTATCTCTCTGATACTATTTTTGTCCTCTAGACATGACTTCTTCTCTTTGAAGGAACCTCTCTGTTTTGAATAACCTACGGCCCTGGTGGTTATTCCTGCTACTTTGTCTCTACCTTTTGATTCCAGGAACTTTGAAAGGCTGCCTTAACTCTTTCCTGGACACTGTGACGGTGCTGCTTTATCTGTTCCCTCATTTCCACATATTTCCCCTTTTTGATGCTGATTAAGATATGCCTGGATTTTTCAGTCTTTGGTAATTACACAATGTCATAGAAACAAAGCATGTTGTGGCTGTCACCAGCAGGCAGCCCTTTCCTGGGAACATGCTCGACCCATATTTCCTGCCCAGAGCAGTTCTCTATCTTCCTCCCAGGCTTGTGGTGCATGTGGAAAGCCACACGCTTGCCCCTGCCTGGTATTGCAAACCAGTCACAAAAATGCTTGAAGGCCAACAGCAGTAGCACTACACCCTGCTCCTTTCTTTCATTTGGGATTTCTGTTCCCAAAGGTGTATTCATGGTGCAAAGAGGTCTGCATCTCTCCTCTGAAGCAGGGACCCCATCACTGAGGCCATACCTTGGAGAATCACAGAATCATAGAATAGCTGAGCTGGGAAGGACCCATATGGATTATCAGGTCCAAATTTTTGCTGCACACAGGACTCCTGCAAGAGTCACACCATGTGCCTGAGGGCACTGTCCAAACTTCTTGAGCTCTGTCAGGCTTGGTGGTGTGTACACTTCTCTGGGGAGCCTGTTCCAGTGCCCAACTACTCTCTGGGTGAAGACCTTTTCCTAATACCCAACCTAAACCTCCTCTGACACAACTGCAGCCCATTCCCTCAGGTCCTGTCACTGGTCACTAAAGAGAAGAAACCACTTTCTGAAAGGTCTTGGCCTGCAGCTGGAAGTCAGTGCTTGCACCCATACATGATCCTCCCCTGCATGACACTCTCCAGGAGTGGCATCTAGCTTGCCAGCCCTCCCCTGACAATGAACACACGCAGCTGCTGGCACTAGACTGGCCCTTGCCCCATGAACGTCCCAGCCAGGGGAGAAGGGCCCTGGGCTGTGAATGTCACTCATGGGCAATGCCGCCACTGCAGTTCACTCCGAGGAGGCCTTGTGGGTTTCAATGGGTACAGCTGGAGGCACTGAGGCAGAGTCAGAGAAGGGCCCAGGGGAGAAAGTCAATACGGCAGGAGCCAATTTCAGTGCCGAGCCCCAGGATGGTGCCGCAAAAGCAGCACTGTCCTTCCTCCAGCTGGAGGAGGCCTCAGCACTCCTGGCCTGCTGCCGCAAGTACAGTTGCACTGGCCAGGGACCTTGGAAATGGCTTTGGTGACTTTGGGCTGGGACAGAGACAGTGCAGGGAGCTGGCCTCTCCCCAGGCTAGGCTGCAGATGGGCTGGCCCAAAAGCTGGATGTTCAGCTGTTTTAATATGAGGGTTAATATAAGCTTGTACTTAGTTTTATGACCCCAAACTAGTGGCCACAAATATGCCAGAGTCACCTGCATCCTCATCCCCAGCCTGGCAGCCCCTGCCCATCATGGTGCAGCTGCTGAATGGAAACTTTTGGGATTTCAACTGTTCAAGGATGGGGCTGGATTGGATGGGCCTTAGAGCAACTTGGTCTGATGAGTGGCATCCCTGCCCACAGTAGTGGGCATGGAACTAGATGATCTTTAATGTCCCTTCCAACCCAAACCATTCTTTGATTTTATGAATTGTGTGTGTCACTGCCCACTGCACACTGACAGTCTGAGCATGGGATCTGGCCGCCAGGAGGGGCATAGAAGGAAAGGCATTCCCCTCTCTTTTCCAGTATGTATCAGGCCTTTCCATTGGATATATGCATTCCAGAGTTCCTTCAGCACTGACACCCAGGGTCCATGGTCAGAGGCTTTGACCTGAGGATGAGCCAGGTCCTGATGACCTAGGTATAGAAGGTCCAAAGGGATCTGCCAGGACCCCCTACCACTTGACACCAGTGCAGGTGGTGTCCCCCCCTCTCAGCTGGCACATGTCCCTCAGATTGTCATGCACATCTGGACTCCTATTGCACCCTAAATCTGCCCCAGCCTTGCGTCTTTACCCCATGACTTTACTCCTGCCAGCACTGGGTCCCACAGTCATGTGGGTCATCCCCCCCAGCTTCTGTAGCATGCAGAGCAAATTCCTGTACCATGAAACTGGGCTCCTTTTTGATGAATCTCTGGGCTCTACATGATGAATCTCTGCTCCCAGGGTTCACCCACAGAGCCCAGCAGTTCTTTGCTAAGACCTGCTTTTGAGATCTGAAAGGAAGACAGGAGCAACTTTGCTGAGCAGCAGCTCAGTGATACCTGCAAGGAGAAGGAGAGGAGAACACTGCTGCTGCTGCCCGCTGAGACAGGTGGGACTGACTGCATCTTGGTGCTGCTCCAGAGCTGCCACTGGCCTGGCTCTGCACCTCAAGACATAGGAGGGGCCTGGACCAGCAGTGTCCCCAGAGAGCAGGAGCCCCCATGATGAGTATCTATGGTCACTCAGTGTCTCTTCTTCCTGTTTAGCATGACCCTGACGGAGCTCATAGGCTCATGTTCCCATCAGGATCCTACAGCTGACCCTCCAGGACCAGGCCACCAGCAGGGCCACTCGGTCACAGCTCCAGTACTGTCCCATACTGTCCCAATGTCACATACACATTGCTGTGTACTTTCAGCCTTGCAGGATTCATGGGCTTTGTGCCCTGTGGCCAGTTCCTTGTTGCCATAGGCTATCTGAGAGCTACCAACCTGGATCTGCTTGACTTTAGCCAAATGACCCCAAAGAAGACCTCAGCAGCTGCAAGTTCCATAGCAGCAATCCCAAATCCAGCCTCTGACACCATAACCACCCCTCTGTGCCTCCCCTGCATCCAAGGCTACCCCACGTACCCCAAGTACCCAGGGAGCTGCTCAGTGTCAGTGCCCACAAAAAAAATCTCCTTTCCTGCCCCAGCGCTGACTCAGCACCCTGGGGGGGCTGTTTGCCAGCAGATGGTCCCCTTCCTCCTTTGGGCCAGCCAGTGCATGCAGGGACAGCACCCTCGCTCCATGGAACTTGTAAACAGCCCTGACCATTGCCCCCACTGAGAGCTTAATCAAAGAAGGTCATGTACCGGCCCTGCCTGCTCTGTGCTGCTCCCAGCCAGAGCAGGGGTTTATGCTGTGGATTTTTTTATGTGGATTTTTTTCAGCAGTTTTGATGCACTGCACATGTGCAGATCATTTGTCCACATGGATGCAACAAACTCCAGAGTGGTGTTCTTGCAGTGAAGGCTGAAGGCACAAGCAGAGCTCTTCCCTTCTCCTTTTGAGCTGCTGAGTGGTAAAGAGAAGAAGTGGCTCTTGGAGTTCATAGTGGACTTGGAGGCCCAATGTTTATCTTGAGTCTAAGTGTAGACTCTCTGGAGTCCTTCCTTGTGAGTGACCCACAGCCACTGAAACTCATGGCTAGGTTGTCCCAGACTATGGGTCCCAGCCCACAACCCCTCCTTCACCTTCACCTTCCCATGACCCAGGAGAAGCAAATTCCAGGTTGAGATGGTGTGACCTCCTGTCTGAAACCTTCTTGAGTGGCTGCAAGCAATGCACAAGGAACCCCAAACAGTGCTGCCTCCCCAAGACATATCATCATCTGTAGTGCCCACCCTCCCACCCCTCCGGCCTGAACTGACAGGTCTGACTGCTGGGGGCAACTTATGTCTTCCTGAAGGTCTGGTGTAGGCTGTGGTGAATGCAGGAGGAAGCCTGCGGTGCAGTGTCCCAGCACTGGTAACCCACAGACCCTTCACAGCGATGCGCTGAAATGATAAGTCTGGGTAGCAGGGAGCTCAATCAGCACCTTTTTTATTAATATGCATCATAAATAAAGAAATAAATAAAGGCGAGACACCTCATTCTAACAGGGAAATACAAATTAAATATGGTGCAACATCCGCTAAGCGATGTACAAGCAGGAGGTAACCTAGCAAGACCAGGGCCCCTTGCCATGGTGAAGCCAGCCCAGGCACGATGCTGTGAACAGCGTCAAGCTGGCCATGGCACCAAATACTGGCATGGCCTTTCATTAACACTGTTCCCCACCTGACAGGCAGGTGAAGATCCCCACTACAGCAGGCGGCATGAACATGGCAAGGAAGGGGTTGACTGGCATTGCCTCTACCAAGGACCCCAGGACCTCCAGTATCCCCTTGTGTTTGTGCACAACACTCATCCCCCCCACCCCACGGCACTGCTCAGCAAGACCAGAAACCCTGTGCCAAAGGGAACACCACCCCTCCCTCCTCAGGCTCCCCAGCTCCCTCTAGGAGCACCTCCAATCTACTTGCTGAGAGCACTGCCCCCAGATCCCTAGCCCAGACAGGGACCCTGCCCTCATTCCCTCCCCTCCAGCGCCCTCCACTGAGCATCCCAGGGCTTCCTAGGCACTGGTTCCCTGCTCAGTGTGGAGGGCACAGAGCCTCCCCCCAAAGCACCCATCTCTTCACAGGGTGGCACTACCCATCCTGGACCTACATAATACTGAACAACCCCGTACCTTCCTCACAACCCCACAGACCCCTTTGCTCCACACTCAGACACATACCCCATCCCCCTCCCCTGGCTGTGGCCACACACAGCCCCAGCCCTGTGGTGAGGCACTGCCAGGCCACTTGTCCTGGTACAACCCACCAGGAACCACTACAGCACACTAGGACAGGGATGCTCTAGTGTGAGGGAGCCTACCTTGCAGTGCCCCAGTAAACACAACCCACTAGCCCAGCCTTGCAGAGACCCTGCCAATGCAGGGTGCTCCCACCCCTTCAGCTGAGGATGCCAGGGATGCTGGAGGCTGCAGACTGCACTGCCACCCCCAGGGAGGGGACGGCCAGCATCCTGAACCCTCCAGCATCCAACAGCTGGGCAGCAGGGCAGCGCTGCCCTGGCAGGGACTGCCTGGGTTCCTGTAGTGTACAAGTGCATGGCCTGTGGGTGCTGCAGACAGTGTGGGATGGAGGGGGGGGTCAGGCGGTCCCTGGTGTGGCTGCATGCAAGGTGATCCCTGGCAATAAAGGTGCAGCTCGCAGAAGACCCCGGGGGGCTAAGCTGGCCTTTGGCAGCTGCACTAGGAGAAGCAAGAAGGAACGACCTACGGTTACTGTATTCTGTAATGGCAGGAAAGGTAAGAAACTAGCAAGAAGCTGTGTTTGTTCCCCTGGCAGGGTAGGCTACCTCAGAGGAGCCTCAGCAGCCCAGGGAACTGTGCTTGGCCTCTTAAATGTGTCAATAGTCCTCGTCCTGAGGGTGGGTGACGTACATGATGGGCACCAGACCCTTCTTGGAGCCAAGGCTGCACTGCAGCCAGTCACCATCCACCTTGGAGATGACGTGCAGAATATCCCCTTTGTTGAAGCTCAGTTGTCCTGACTCAGTGGCAATGTGATGGCAAAGAGCCTTGACCTCACTGCAGGCAGAAAGAAAGGAGGGTTAGCTCACCTCAGGACACTCACCCCACCCAGGGACCACTATAGGCCCAGGGGAGAGAGGAAAACACGCCCTGCTTCCCTCCCCAGCCAGACTCCCAGCTGTCCCTCCAGCTCCCCATCACCTGCAGATTGCAGAGATGTGGTGGATGGATGCACAAGCTGCATCACTGCCCCAAATAATTCTCTGGTCCATGATTATAAAGGGGGCCAGGCAAACTGAAACAGGTAGACCCATGCCACCCTCAACCTAACACATTCCAGCACCTGCAGGATTGCCCACTTGGTGTCACTCACCAGGTAGGGTGAGGAGACATTCCCCGGGCTGGTCGTGCCACAGCAGATGCCTCAGATGGTTCTGGATGGGGAGGGTCTGGCTCCGGGGCTGCTTCACGGCACATGCTAGCCCCAACTGTCTGGGCCACCAGCTGGAACACGGATTTGTCCAAGCTCAGCCAGCCAGAGGGCAACCTGGAAGGAGGAGACAGAAGCAGCCAGTGGCAGGAAAGTGCACCTGGGGAAACAGAGCAGGTGCGCTCATGGCAAGGTCACGCCTTACAGGTTTGGCCTCACTCATGAAGTGCACTGCTAGGCAGCGCCCCAGGTCTCGAGGCGGGGAGGGCTCAGATGTAACACCACAGCCTGGACTGGGAAGGACATTTCCAGTGGTCATTTTCAGGAGCAGTAAGGGTGTCTAGAGGGAGAGGCAGTGCACAGGGGTCTCAGCTACTGGAGGCAACTTCACCTTTCCCCCACACCTGTTGTAAGCAACAGGGATGGCTCTATGTTCTCAACATGTGGTTTTGGGAGGGATGGAGATAATGGGGCCATGTAGCAGGGTTTAGATGCCAAGGCAGTGACAGAGCTCAGGCAGAAGAGGGAAGCCTATGAGATGGATTGAGCAAAGGTCTGGGAGGAATTAAGGCAGGCTGGTAGGACTGAGCAGGGTTACAGACCCTTGATGTACCACCATGGTGTAGCCCAGTGGTCAGCTCATGGCCTGACTTCCACCTGTACTGCCATACTCCAGGTCAACCAGCCCTTCTAAGCCCCAAACCACCCCTGCCCTTACCTGTTTGGTTGTCTGGGCTCTTTTTGTACCTTCCTGGACCCAAACAAGTGTCCCCACTTGATGGATTGGCTGCCCTCTGATGCATTGGTGCTGCTGTCCTCTTGGGGGGCTGCTGCTGCTCCCACTCTTTGCTGAGCCTCCTTCTCCTTGCTGTGCTTTAGCTCTGTAAGCACAGAGTCTGGGGGGCTGCCCATCCAGAAGGGCCAGCTCCGTTCCTTCACTTCTTCGCCAACCACTACCTGCTGGGGCTTTTCCAAGGGCTCTTTCATGGCTTCAGGACTTGGCTTGTTGGCCGCCTTAGGCCTCTCCTCTAAGGTGCCCTCAGCAATGGGACAAGCCTCTGCACCCTCCACCACACCTTCTCGGGGAGGTGGTGCCTTATGTGTCTCCACTGACCTGGGTGCAGGATTCAAAGCCGCTTTCTTCTTTTCAGAGCGGATGAACTTTGAGCCTTCGGCTGAGCTCTCGATGTAAATCTGAGATGTCTGCATGAGCTGGTACCACCAGCCTGCCTGCTTGTCCTTCTTCCCCTCCCACGTGCTCTCTAGCATCTTGCTTTGCTCTTCCTCCCTGTCACCTTCTCCACAGGAAGCCCCCACTCCCTTGACCCTCTTCTCACTCACAGCTTGCTGTGGGCTGAGCCCTGGTGAGATATCACCATCTCTGGCACCCCCTTGGCATGTTTCAGGGGCGGTGCTGCAGCCATCAGGATCCTCACTGCTGCCCCGGGTCTGCATCAGCTGCAGGGTGGAGTGCACAGAAAGCAGCAGGTCCTGCTTCACACGCAGCAGCTCCTTTTGCTGCTGCTGCTCTTTGCCCATCTGCATCAGGTGGTGTTCAAAGAGGAGGTCTAGGTTGAAGGGCAGCAGGGAGAGAGGCTGGAGTAGGAGCAGGAGCTCCTCAAAAAGAGGTTGGCACACACTGTGAGACAGGCACAAGAAGCCCACTGGTTGGTAGTGTGCCAGAATGATGTCTGTGGGAAAAAAGACATTAATTAGAGGAGATGCTCTTGCCACCATTGCCAAGCCACCATGAAGCCGCTGAAGCTATGACGAAAGGAGATGGACACCTGTTTTTGGTCACAGTGTGAGGCTCAGGCCTGGGTCAGGGAGCACCAGATGCTCTGTGACCTCTCAGCAAACTGGCCCAGACAGAGCTTTCCAGTTGTACCTGCAGCCAGGACTTGCCTAGCAGACTATCAGCCCAGATGACCTCTGCCACCAAATGCCATGGAAGAAAGATGGGAATGCCCTGACAGCCCCAGCTTTCGCTTCCAGGTATTAATGATGGTCTAATAGATGGCTCTCTTCTTCTTCAGAAAGCCAGGATAAGCACAGACCCTATTCTATTCTATTCTATTCTATTCTATTCTATTCTATTCTATTCTATTCTATTCTATTCTATTCTATTCTATTCTATTCTATTCTATTCTATTCTATTCTATTCTATTCTGCTATAAAACAGATACATCCAGTAAAACTTGCATTTTTAATGTCATGTTTTCCTTTCCATTTCTTCCTATTTTCCATGCCCTCTCCAGGTAAGTGTGCACTTCTCCAGTCATACAAAACTCTCTGGGCAGGGAACATTGAAACATAGAAATTTGGGGAGGCATAGATCTGATCTCCTGGAGATAGATTGAGGGATCTGCACTGAAAGCCTTGGATACTAGCTGCAGGCAGGGAGGAGCATGGAAGTCCAGGTTCAGGTGGAAGGAGCTGCATGATGCTTGGACTTCCACTTGGGATTTCCCTGCTACATTGAGACTCTATGTAGCTTAGTCCTTCACCTCAGGACAGAGAAGAGCAGCCCAAGCTGAGAGAGCAACAAGAGAAACACATTTCCATCCCATGCTCTATTTGTGTGCAGAGTTTGGTTCCCACTGCAGCCCACAGCCTTCAGGCTCTTACCTTCATGGTTGTAAAGGTGGTTGAACCAGAACTCCAAGGACTGGATACTGCAGGAATGGAAAATTAGCAGGGTGAAAAAGAAACAGTGAAAATCTATTAACCCCATTCATCCTCACTGTTCTGCCACAAGAAGTGTGGCTGGAAAGGGGCATTATCAATGCATGAACTTGTGAACCTCAGGGAAAGGACAGTGGCTTATCAGCATGCCCTGATCACGAACACCCAGCCTGTCACTGAACATCTACACAGCTTTACATGTGCAACTGTAACCACAAACAACCATGTTTGCAGCAAGATTCTTCACTATTTTGCTCCTATGTCCTTGATAGAGCTTTGTTCTGCTGAGAAGAGGCTGCTGTGGAAGAGGCAAATGATCTACAAAACTAAGACCAGTGCTGGTGGCTCAGCCCAAAATATGCCAGTATCCTGTGCCAGTGGGGGAGAGCTGGGTCACCCTGTGTGGGGAGAGCAGGGCAGAGCTTGTTCCTACCTGAAGGAGTTATACAGCATCTGGAGATATTGGGAACTCTGTTGCCACTGCCAGAGCTCTTGCTGACCACCAGAGAGGAACCAGGGAAACACCATCCCAGCAGTGCTTATCCCTTCACCCACAAAAACCTATCACTGCCTTCCTCTGTTAAACACACTCCTTATCCAAACTAGAAGGGCCAGTCTAGAGTCCAGGACTACATCAATTTCTCCTTCAGAGTCTCATGCTTTTGGATCCACTGCAGGTCCAGGAAACAGTGCTTTAAAGAAGAATTTCCAAGAGTAATTCATGCATATATTATGTCTAATCTTAGATAAAGTTGGGCAGAGTTTTCTCACCTAATGTTTTGGGGTTAAAACAGACTGACCCTGTTCTTCAGTTGGCTACAGCCACTCATCCTCACTCCTGACCTGGAAGGAATTCTCTGAGGCTTACAGCTTCTTCCTTCCCTTGCCTGCTTCTGGGAAGCGGCTTCCCAGATTTTTTAAGTTCTTTTCATGGTCAACTGTGCCTGCCTGAAGTCAAGGACCAACAGGTGCTGTGAGCCCTGGACAGGGATGTGCAGCCACCCCACGGGTCCTGCTTACTTGAGGAGGCCGAAGATGAACGCGTTGAACCGCATGGTGTGGTTGGTGAGCTCTGTGTACTGGCTGATCTTGCTGTAGAGGCTGTGCAGCAACTTTGTAGAGGGCCCTGTGGAGAGAAGCAAATTGCTGAGATTAGCTGTGGTGAGCAAAGCCAAAACTGTACCACAGGATGGAGCATCAAGGCAAGACAGATGTCTGAGTGTCCATGTCTGTGTGTGCACTGTCTCTCCACCATCGCAGTGCAAGCTCAGGCCATAACAACACTTAAGACTACACATGGGAGATGGGCTGTGATCCATCCCAGACCACCACTCCAAAACTCTGGAAGAGTTTCATTACCACAAGGACCTGCCTCCTGCACTTCAGTGACAATCACAGCCACTGGCTCAAAATCAGCATGTAAAGAGAATATTGTGGTGTGTGCTTATAATTTGGGGTGTCTGCAATCATAGAGATAACTGCAGAGCTGAAGATTTGCCATAATCAGGCTTTGAGACTTCCCAGTATGATGCAGAAACCAATGTGGAATTAATTTTGTGGGGTTTTTTTCTCCCTTTTTTTATTGGTTTGGCTTGTTATGGGAGAATTTGCAAATTTCAGGGGAAATGACAATAAGTACTTGGGAAGATTAGTGCAGTGTGTCACCTTTCTTGCAGGAGATGGCACATGTGCACCCTGTTTCATGCAGAAAAATGGATGTTTTGCACTCCCATCCTTAGAGCCAACCTTCCCCAGCACCTGCCAGCCTCAACTACCACAGGCACTACTGCCCAACATCCATACCTAGCTGAGTGGATGCCTCCACCACGCTCCAGGGGATGTTCCTCCTCTGGCCAATGATCATGTCCAGGACGTAAGCCTTGAGCCCATCACTCAGAATGTCCCGGACAGCTGGGCACAGGTATTTCAGGATGAGATGCCCCACATTGGGGCTCACAGAGCTGTTCCCAAGTTTGGCCTAGTGGACAACAGGAAACAGTGAGAGTGCTGCTAACCATTTTCAAGGTACACTGGATGGAAACAGTTTAGCCCCACTACAGACACCTAGCAAGCAACATCAGGCTCAGCAGCTCCTTGAACATGCAAGGTCTTTGCTTTCTCTCCCGATGCTTCATACACCTGTTCTGGATTGCTCTCTGCAAGCTCTTCCCCAGGCTGGGAAGATGTAATAACTTGAAAAAAGAATATCCTAGATTGGGAAGAGGATATCCCAGTTAGAAAGCATGCCTGGTTCTTCCAATAGGGATAACAAGGCACTCCTGCTGGAGGAAGAGAAGAGCTGGGGATATTCCCGCTGGTGTAGATTTTCTTGAAGCTGATTTTGGAGCAGGAAGCACCATGCCATATAGAACTACCAGCACTGAGGGGTTTTGGAATACTTAACTCAGTGACATGTCAAGCTCTAACTCTTAGGGATTACTATAAATAAACAGATGAGGGCAAAATGGATGGCCAGAGCTCAGACTGAGGTGAAGAGGAAGCATGTAAGAGCCCAGCACCAACAGAGCAGGGACACATTCTGCTGGTAACAGTCTTTGAGCTGCCAAGGGGTCCATCCAAATAGGTCAGGCAATGGTGTTCAGGGCACAGATTTTACCAGCTGAGCTGGAATTATACTGACCAGTTGGCACAGGTTCACAAAAGCCCTGAACTGAAACTGAACTTGGCTCAGGAATAATCCTGTCAGATCCACTGAGCACAGCAGCAGCAGGGATGGATGCTGCCTTTTGACAGGTGAATGCTCAGCCCCTGGTTATACACTGATGTATAAGGAAACCTGAGGTTAAAACCACAGCATTGTCTGATAAGCAAAGAAATGGGAGAACATTGCAATCATTCCCCAAACCTACACTGCAAGTATTGGAAATTCACTGTGAATCCCTAAAAAGCCATGGGAATCTCAACAGCTCCAGTTATGTTGCACAGCAATCTCTGCATCAGCAACAGCCATAATTAGGACAAAATTACAGTGGGCTCTGAGATAAGATTGAATGGTTTTGGAATCTGTCCCAGTCAGGTTTTTCCTTGGGGATGGCATGCCAGGGGAATTGTCATGTCCAAATAGTGTCACATTGCTGCCCAGAGTCACCTGACTGAAGCCAAACATTCAGCACTGAGAGGAGGCACCACAAACGTGCTGGGTGTCACAGGATTGCAAACAATGGCTGCTACAAACACAAGCAAAATTGGTCTGCTTCTTTGTTATTCCAGAAATGGGGGATGAGTGAGCACAGGCCAAAGACAGCCAGCCCCAGGGCAACCTAGATGCACTTCTGTGTTATTCCAGAAATGGGAAATGAGGAGAGCACAGGCCTAAGACCACCAGCCCCTTAGATGTACTCTAAATACTCTAATGTATTCATGGTAAGAGCTACCATGTGACTGACCAACTGCCCCAGATGAGTGAAGTCTGATGCGCTTTTTTATCATCATTAAAATTATATGATATCTCACTTTAAAATGTAAGATGTTGAGGGATGGGGAACACTGCACTGTACCCTGGCACCAGTGCCAGACCAGAGTCATGGGACATGTGGAGGAGGGAGACACATCTCTCCACTGTGTGAGAAAAAAGAGCTGGTGTGCTGCATCAAACCAGAAGGGCAGCTGGCCTGGTGTTTCTTCTTATAAAGAACTATAATAAGTACATAAAGAAGGAGTTAAACCATAACAAACATACATAATACTTGCCCTTTATGCTTTCACAGCCTACAACTACTTCCAACTCAGAGCCTAAGCTAGACATTATTCCTGTATGTTTAATAAACATAATTTCCTTGTGTTTTTCTGATCTTCCTTTAAATACATGCACTTACTGCATCATGCAGAAGGAATTGTCACAGATTTATTATCTGCTGCACGGTGCCTTCACCTTTGTTTGATTTGTTCTTGGTACTCCTGCCTTCATTAGATAACCTGTAGTTTTTGACTGGAGGAGAATAGAGAGGCAGTCTTGCTCTGTAGTCTCCGTGCCACTCAGAATGGAGTTGGATGCAAGACATACCTTCACCCCTGGATCCCTGCTGGTTCCAAAGTGAGCCACAATCAGGTCAACAGCCGTGTTGATGGCCTTCACCAGACCTAGAGGAAAACAACAGGTCAAAGAGCTGCCTGAGGGGCTGCTGGGGAGGACTCTGACAAAACACTCCTGGAAGTAATCAGCCAGGGGCACTGCAAGCCCATGATTACACACAAGCCCTCTCTGCCAAAAAACATGCAGAGACTCTCCTAAATCCTCACCAAAAGTCTCCCTGCTGGTTTCAGTACTCACCTATCAGCCTGCCAGTAGGACAACCTGTCAATATTCCCAAGGGACAGGAACCATCACCTCCACACTCCAAGCCCTGAGGCAGCAGAGGTGGGATCTGAGGCAATGTGTCTTTTGCTGCCTTGATGCCACAGGGTGGCAGGGCAGAAGCCTTGCATTTTGTCATGACTTTCAGTAACAAGCCAGTGGTGTTTAATCTGTTACCTGCACCAGGATAATGTGAGAACAGAACTGAAACAGAAGGGAAGGCTGGCTGCCACCTGGTAATTATGACCACATAGTTGGTAAAGGCATGGGAACCTTTCTGCACATCCCTTGCCTCTAAAATGATAACAAATCAACTGTCAAGTCCTGCCAGCCCTGCCTCTAGCATGGATCCCACCACAGCCATATCTTGTCTTGCTTTGGATTCTTTTCTCCCATCTTTTTATACAATTAATACAATTTTATACTACTTAGGTAGGACTGAACAGACTTTTAACCTAAATTACAAAATCTCAGGTTGGCACATCTGCAACATCACACAGATATACACAGGTCTACCGTTGTACACAGAGCCTGGGGTGGCAGCATGGGTGAGCCTTCGGGTCACACTCCTGTGCCTGTCTGCTCTCTTTTCCCATTCCTGTACACCTAAGATCCTTTCTAATCATATTTCCTGGGAGAAGAAGCTCAAGCACACTCCATGGCACATTACATGGTCCACCAGAGATGTATGGACTCACCCTTCTTCTGCAGCAAGTCGATGGAGATGGACTCTGTGTTGCCATCTGGGGAAAGGCAGAACTCAGCAGGAGGTTTCTCCGCTAGGGAGAAGTAGTCAGGGAAAAAGTCATTGTAGGTAAGCTGAAGTTGCCGCATTGACTGTCCTGCAGGGATAAGACAGAGAGGACAAGGATCAGCCCCAATCCCACACACCAAAGCAGTTTTCATGCCACCTGTCCTCTGCTGGGACAGCAAGGCTACAGGCTTGTTGCTACCCTAAGAGTGGTTTGCAATGTGTGCCTGCATAACTGATCCCCATGGCCTATCCAATACCACCTCCAGCTTGACTGGGGGCCCACAGGTTCTGGAAGATGCTGTGGGAGGTTCACTCTCATGGGCTAGGGCTAAGGGAAACCTTGCTGCACCAGATTCCTCATGCTGCTGCAAGCAGGGTCAGAAGTCAGCAGAGAGAAAATCATTACTTGTCACACACAGGCATCCACAGACAACAACCTGCATGTTTGCTGCCTGTTCTCTGGGATGGCCTCTGTTTTCAATGGGCGACACATAGGAGTTCTTCCGTGTGCTTGACTTCCATCTGTTTGACTCTGTGCTGTGCATTTTCTCTTGAAGAAAGATAGAGAAAATGTCTCGGTTGGTGGAGTGAGGTATAAGGCTTTGAGGAATTCCCTCCATGGCTTGAGGCTAGCCTGTAGAATGCTCTTCCTCCCACAGACAGACCACACTGCTCTCCCCACAGAAGTGTCAGAGGTTCAGTCAAAAGCAGCCTGCCCCTCTCAGCCCTTCCTGCACAGGTTTTGGAGGAGAAGGAAGACCTTAAGGGCAAAGCCTGGAGAAGATGGAGTCCTATGAGGGTCTTTAGTGTTTTCAGCTGCCTCATGAAATCTACAGCTCAGCACCCAGCACATTGTCAGTGCTGGGGCACAGGATGGTCAGGCACTATGGGGCACAGATCTGAGATCTCCAAGGGCCCCAACTCCTGTGTGAGACAAACTACAAGCTAACCACAGTCCAGGAGCATTTATTGAGGTCTAAGCAGGCTCTTGGGCCATTCGCTTTGCCCTTCAACCCAGCTCAGAGCTGGACCTGACTGCTCTCACCAGTCAGGAGAAGGAAGGAGAAGGAAGGCTACAAAGAGATTTGAACCAGTGAAGCAAGGAGAAGGAAGGCTACAAAGAGATTTGAACCAGTGAAGTAATTTTCACCTTCCTTTGAACCCTTCAGCCCCACTGTGAACAGATGTATCATCCCTCCTGCTCTGAGCAGGCAAAGCAGTGATGAATCCAAGCTTAACTCGAGCCTCAAGGAAACTGAGCCTGAGTCCCAAGGTCACCTCCCAAGACCCCCCAGCAGAAAGGTGGTGCGCACCGTTCAGCTTGCAGTGGAAATGGCTGGTGCTGAGAGTGCCAGGGAGCTCAAAGATGGGGTTGCCCCGGTTCAGCTGAGGCTCTTGCTGCCTCCTGTCCAGGCTGCCCGCTAAGCTGGGCAGCCCTGAAACGCGGTCCAGACCCAGGGGGTTCCTCCGCCTGTACTCCCGCCACTTCAGCGCTTGGGGGGAGAGGTGGTTCGCTGGGATGCCGCAGGCAGTGAGCACCAGACAGGATGATGAGAGCACACGGGAGGATGCGGAAGGGAAACGGGAAGGGAGAGTAAGAGATGGAGGACAGAGAAAGAGAGACAGCACATTACTCAGCAGTCCAGCAGCATTTCAGGACATTAGCACACGCACATGGAGACAGGTGGATGCCACTGCCTGGGAAAGCAGGGCAGGAGCTTGGGTGCCCTTGTGGCTGCAAGCACAGAGGCAGCAGGTTTGGGGTGCAAGCACCTGGCATGGAGTGCTGTAAGATCAGCAGCCCACATTGCCCTCTCTGGAGACACAGTATAGGAGTTGGGACAGGAGGGACATGCTCTTATTGCAGGTCTTCCTGAAGCATCCAGATGCAATTTTATCTTGGTCTGTGGCTATAGGAAATGGTGGCACTATAGGGAGCAGACATAGGTACAGGGAACTGTAGATGTTCCAGACTAGCAGGTCCTGGAGGATGGGTACCTACCATTGAAAGGCCGTATTCCCATGTTGCTTAGGGGACCAGAGCTGCTTGTCTCACTGCCACTTCTCCAGTGTGAATCTGCATGGCCTCCTACTCTGCTCATGGACATGGCACCCACTGAGAGGGGTGGGAGGGACCCACTGTGCAGTCGGTATTCAGAGAGTGGTGGGCTTGGTTCCAGGGGGGCCTCCTTCTTGGGAATCATCTTGGGGTTCTCCTTTTGCCTCAGGGTGTCAGCTTTGGTGGCTTTGGAGGGCTGCATGGCACTGACAGCAGGAGATGACCTTGTGGGAAGGAGGTTAGCGGAAATGGGGCAGGACCTGCTTCTGGGGGGCTGGCTGTCTTCAGCTCTCTCTGCAGTGGGTGAGGCAGAGGAGTCCACGCTTTGGAAGAAAGGCACATTGCATCGCACAGGGGAGTAACTGCCCAGGGGGGATGGACGGGTTGTTTCGGGGCCAGGCTTCTTGATGCCCCCATCACCGTGCGAGGCAGCTCCGTCTGCTGAGCGCTGGGTCACGAGCATGCCATGGGCCTGGCTCCCCACCACCGCCACCTGCTCTGCCGAGGTGGCCAAGGCTGAGGACTGGGAACTGGAAATCTGCTGGCTGGCAGAGCGGTTGCTGGACAAGCTGTAGAACTGGGAAAGGCTGGAGGCAAAATGGCTGTGCAGGGCACGTGCCTTGGATGGCTTGCTGAAATGGTGCTGAAAAACAAAGGGCTGGATGGGCAGAGTTGTGGGACGCTGGTCCTTGCTGTAGCGTACCACAGGATTGCTGTCTGTGCCACCACCTTCAGGGAGAGAAAGGGGAAGAAAGTGTGAGGAATGGGCAGAGCAACAATCATCCTCAGACAAGCAGATACAGGCAAAATGGAATGTGCTCTCTGTTGCAGGAGGAAGAGGATGAGCTAGAGGTCAGTTACAGAGTGTTCAAGTCTGAACTGGTTACACACATCAAGAGATGGCAAGATAGAAGATATGTGGCCCAAGTGCAGTTTCCAGCTGTTTGGAAGAGCACAGCACTGCACCAGGACCTTGTCTGTCCTGGTAGGGTCACCAGCTTCACATCCTTTCCCAATCTCTTGCCCCCTGGACAGCACAAAACCATGAGATCAGGTGCCTGCCTTTGAGCTGCCTCTGCCCAAGCAGTACCACAAAGTCAAGGCCCAATACTTTGTAGTAGAGTCAGATTTCTCATCCCAAAAGACTGTCCACTCCCACATGCCCTGTGGACTTGCATAACCCAACACAAGCATTACATGCAATAGCACTACAGCTCTGCATCCTGGATCACAATATATTGGTGCTGTTGCAAAGGCTGCCTGTTTCCCTTTCTTCCTCCCTCTTCTTTTCCCTGTAACTGCCCCCACTTTGGAACACAGAGCTTCCTTCATTCTTCATACCTCTACCAGACCTAAACAGGACATTCCCAACATTCCGCCTCCAACACTAGAAAGTGCCAGTCTGCTCCAGCAAATGTTGTGCTAGAATGTCCTGAGGGAGTGTAGTGGGCTGATCTACATGCCTCCAGCTCCTGGTGGAGCCACAAATATCCTGAGGGACACATCTGAAGTGTGACACACTGTGCATTCAGTGCAAAACACAAAAGGAACTGGGTGCATATGTGGGGCTGAGTGATCAGCCCTGGTGTACCCACTGCCTGTGGGGCATTCCAGACCTTTCTCCCTGTAGCCAGATTTTAGTAGGGCTTGCTTTCCCTCTAGCCCCTCTCAGAGCCTCTAGGCTTGCATGCTGCTCTGGGCTGGAGCAGCAGATATGCCTCCATCTCCAGCTGCAGGCAAGAGCTTCCTGCACAGCCCTTATGCCTGCCTTGCTGTCACAGTGCAGAAGGAAGGAACCCACTGGGGTGGTGGGCAGCAACTGCTGGGATGTATTACCCTGAAAGCTCCTGTCTGCCCCCTCCTCCCTGAGCAGGGCCTGCTCCTTCCAAGCCCTCCCTCTGAAGCTAAGAGGGCTGTTGCCATGCTGCCCTCTCCCAGCAGAGACTTGCCTTCACTGCCATCCCACACCAAGCACACATTCAAGGGTCAATAAACAAACAGGACAATAACTAAAAACCTTAACTAAAAGGCCAAAATCTCTCCCACCCCTGCCATGGCAATAAACCACATTCTTACCTCCTGCCAGAAATTTTCAGAACATTAAGTGGAGACAGTCTGTTAAGGTACAACAATTTTTTTACATAGTAGGGGCTATTTACTGCAGTGGTCTGGTTAGAGGCATTTTAGAAGGGCTTTTACCTGTGAAGCAGGTATAATACCTGCCTAGTGCAGAGACAGAGGTCTCCTGCAGTGCTGGAGAAATGACCATACTTCCAAAGGGAACGTTACACAGCTTCCTCGTGAGAACAAATGACAACAATATCAAGGCGGAATACAACTGACATATTACAGGCTTCCCCACAGAGGTAAATGTGACAGGTCCCACTGGGAACCTTTGGTGCAATGCACAGCACTGTGGGGGACATGACCAGGATATTCCAGCAGAGACATAGAGATTACACTCTGCGTGACTCACACTGTTAAGTCCTAGCAGAAACTGTGTGAGCTTCCTGTACCTGCATGGAAAGGAGACTGCTGGCTATGCTTCTTCCCCTTCCACCTCTGCCCCACATAACTCCAAAAAAGAAAGGCTGTGATTATGACCCTGCTGAGCACTTTAACATCTCTGTCTTAGGAGCTAAGGGCAGGTGATTCTCATGGACAAGCACAGTAAATACCGTGGAAGGGATACAACCCTTCAAGCTGCAGACTCTCTCAGTATTAATGCCATGTCCTTGCTAACACAACATGAGAGGTATGAAAAAAACCTCAGGAGGCTTTAGAAATACAAGGACAAGACACTCGCCCTGATAAGAGACTGAAAGGCTTTTGTGACAAAGCACAGCAAGGCTTTGTCCCAGGGACTGGCAGACCAGGAACCAAACTGCCCCGACACTGGTCTCTTATCACCATGCAGGTTTCTCTGCTGCTCCCCTCATATCCCAGCGAGCTGCCTTCCTTTTTACATCTCCCTTCTGCCTAGTTTGGCTCCTTACCATCTGCTCGGGCTCTAACATCTTTTTGTCCACGGCCATTGGCAGAGCCACCCGAGAAGCTGGCATCTGCCTCCATCAGCAGGGAGAGAGAGGCTTGCTCACCTGCCCCATGCCCACTGGGGACTTTCTCACTGGAGATGGAGTCTTTGGTGGAACACAAAGCCTGGCTGTCCCCAAAAGCATGATTCAAACAAAAGCCCTCGCAGCTCCGGTTCAGGCCATGGATGAAGGGCATGGGTGGAAGACTCTGGCTGCGCCGAGCTCTTTCTTCAAGGAAGGTTGGGCAATCCTGCTGAGTTTCAGGGATAGGAGAGAACTCCAGGGAAGAATCACCACTGGAGCGGTGTGGTGGGGAGGTGCTGTTCTTTTTCCGTCCTTTAGCCAGTTCAGCAAACGATGTCACCCTCTTGGGGGGAGAGCTCTGAATAGGTATTGCTGGACTTTCACTCAGCTTGACTGGACAGCTCACCATGCGCTCCAAGGAACCCAGCCTACTGCCAGGACTCCTGTCCAGGTTCTGATCATAGCTCCTGGAGCGCTGCCGGCTTGTGTTGAGGTTCGGTGGTGACACATTGACATAGACCTGACCCTCAATCATGTTCTGACTGGATTCTCCCTTTGGCTCCTCTTCACTACACTCTACATTGCCTTCTTGTCTCAGGTCAGGCCTTCTGAACAGATAGTATTCTGTGGGCTGGGCTGGGCTACCCTTGGTCTGGTCTTCTGAGCAACTAGTTATGGAAGATCCCACAGGGCTCGGGGATGACTGGGAAGACAAGTCACACGTGACTAACTTATAGTAATTCTGAGTAGCCACAACAAGCCGTGCTTGGCTCTGGAAGCAGGCAGTGAGGTCTGAGCTCTCTGAAGTGCAAGGCTCACAGTGGAGGTGATAGGAGTTGCAGTTAGCATCAAGGACAGGTGAGGAGGAGTGTTGACACCCACACACCTTCCCTGAACTTTCTGGGTTATGTGACTCACAAGACATCTTGGATTCAGTGGGTGATGAGTGTAAATCCAGGTAAAAAGCTCCTGTGTCTGAGTGGCTGCAGAAGGAAGAGTCACAGGACAGGTTAGCTGAATTCAGATTGGATTGAGGCTGACCATTCATTTTGTTGTAGAGAGCACTGAAGTTCACTAGGACCCCATCAGAACTGTTGCAAGAAGAGTCACTGATGTAGCCCATCTGTTGGTCAATCACTTCAGACTGACTTGATGAACTGTAGCAGTGACAGTGCTGGATCTCTGAGCTGGAACAACTGCATGTCCTGTGCAGGGCATCCTGATTCCTCAGTGGTTCACCCATGTTCTGGTTCCACTCCTGGTCACCACTGTCAAAGGAGAAGTTGGAGGAGCTGCCACGATGGCAGCTGCATTCATCCAGCTCCATGCGTTCCGAGGCCTGATGGCACCTGTTCGCATTGTTCCTCTTCTGGATGTCGTCACTGCTGAGTTTGTCCTCTTGCCCGTCCACCACACCAGACCGGCTGGCCATGTTCCAGGATTTCACAATGTGTTTGGAGTCGTGGAGGTGGAAAGGGGGCAAGGCCAGATCCTGCAGATTGAAGGGAGGCTTGCCATCAACAAGTGAGTTGTGAAGGTGGAAAGATTTTTGACCCAAGTCATCCCCAAAAATATTGAGGTCTTCACCCTCACTCAGCAGGAAAGGGTTGTGTCGCTTACTGACACTAGGGACAATCAGATCCCTTGCTTTTCTTTCTTTGTGATCCGAGGTCTCTGCTGAGGTTTCAGAGGTCTGGAGAAAGCTGCTGTACACCAAGGAGTCAGTCTGTGAGAGGTCTCTGTCTGGAAGGGCAGAGGTCCGTGAAATGCTGAGATCTGGCTGGCAGAAGGGGTTGGTCCTTTTGCTCATGGAGCAGCACTGTCTATCGGGGATCTGGCAATGCACCAGGGGAATGTGATGGACAATCAGCGTCTCACCAGTCAGTTTGGGTGGACTATCCATGGTGAGGAATACTCTTCAGGGCATCAGTGAAGCTGGTACCACCCATAAACAGGTAGGGCTGCACGTGAGAGGCAGGAGGGGCACTTCTCATGAGGAAATTCAGATACCTACAGAGAGACAAAATCACAAAGGAAGTCACCTCTCAGGAAAGGCAGTGACTATTTAAAGCATCCTTGGTTTGACTGAAGATTTCATGTGTTGACAAGAATCAAATAGACTGGTTCCTTGTCAGCACAAATCCCTAAGCATGAGGTCCTTCTTCTGGGAAACAAACCATCACAAAGTAAAACAAACACGTCACCCTCCATGCAGGCTCCTGGGACAACACTTGTGATTTCACCTGACCCCTCTAAAAGTTATCTGAAGAGAGTAACTGATTTCAGTCAAGAGGCCAAAGAGCTGTACAGGATTTGGGCCAAACAAGACCTCACTGCAGATGGCACTGTGTGCTCACAGGAAAACAGCACTGGGTCTGAAGTGAAGCACTGCACTCTGGTGAGAGCAGTCTGTCTTCACACACTGGATTAAACGTATTTGCCTCCTTTTATATACATTGAACTTTCCTTCAAGAACCAAACATGGCAACGTCTTGCAACAGACACACAAACATGTCCAGGAAGAGACTGGGAAGCAGGAGCAGACTGGAACATAAAAGCAGCAACAGTCATTCCTCTCCAAAATCCAGGAGACCCCATGAGGTCCTGAGACCTTTTAATGGTGCCAGGGCACCATGCCAAAGTATGCAAATACTTATGTACACAAAGGTCTCTCCAGTGAAAAGGAGTGGATGGCTTCAGTGGGACCATGGAGAGCCACTGGCATTGGTCAAATAGGTTCCATACAGCACACTGAATTTTGCTGACCTTTGGCTGATGGTGAAACCTCAGCTCAAACTGGTCCCTACTGTGGTCTGGGAGGGGATCATATCTCTCTGCCACATTATCTGTGTCATTTACCTGCTTATTACCTACTGCACTTCACAACAGTGTGACTGCCACAGTGCCAGAAGCCATACAGGCAGGGCACTGCACAGGCAGGGCACTGCGTGCCCCACTCTCCCTGTATTCAGTAAACAGTAGGTTCTTACAGAGCCAGAGAAATAACAAAATGGTTTGGGCTGAAGGGGCCATAATGAATATCTTGTTCCAACCCTCCTGCCAAAGGCGGGGACACTTTCTGTAGGACCAGGTTGCTCAAAGCCCCATCCAATCTGGACTTGAGCACTCCCAGGGATGGGGCAATTTCTCTGAGTAATCCATTCCAGTGCCTCTCCACCCTCACAGTAAAGAATTTCTTCCTAATATCTAATCTAAACATGCCATCTTTCAGTTTAAAGCTTTTCCCTCTTGTCCCACCACTCTCTGCTTGTGTCAAAAGTCTCTCTTGTAGAGAGACTCGATCTTGATCTTTCTTGTAGATGTTCACCAGTGTTTGTTTGATATGGGAGACCAAAGGACAAACCCAGTTCTCCCTCCTCACCTAACCACAAGGTCCAGCCTACAAGCACCTCCAGCACAAGTCTGGAGGGGGTTTTCCTCTTGCCTTCCCTTCTACAGATCAGATAATCCAACACAGACAAGTGCTTGGGCAGGCAGCTAAGGCAGCAAGGAAAGGGAAAAACCACAAAAGACAGCAGTGATCCAGGATTAGTATGAGAGATTAAAAAAAAGATCTAATGCTCTCACAGATCAACCACTTGCTCTGAAAACCTTGGCCCAAGCACCCTTGGTCAGCATTACACATCCCATAACTCATCCAGGCATCCCCAGTCATCACTGCACCCCAAAAATTACATCCTGGGATCCTGCTCTGGACTCCAGGGCCCCCACCTCTGATCTTCACACTCCAGAAAGTGGTACTGACAGTGGTTTTTGCCTACCTTACCTCAGCATTTGTTACTGTGGAGTGATAATGGATTTAGAGCAGACCTGCAAAGGCACATGGGAGCACAGGAGGCAAAGTGAGAAATGTGGGTTAAATGAAGTTAGAACAAGAGTATAAGCAAGGAGACAGCTACACAGAAACATCAGGAACTTCACTTCTTTCAGCCTCAAGGTGTAAGAATAGCAATTAGAAGATGATAAAAATGATCAAAACAAGTACTTTCTTCCCACGCACTGTAGTGCTTCTCACAGACACAGGATGATGCTGGCAGGAAATAAAAATACACAGAGCTAATGTTTGCAGTAAACATCCAATAATGCTGAAGTTAATGCTAACACCAGTGTCAGAGAACAGACAGGCCTTCTGGTAGATGCTTCCAGAGACTTACATGGCCAGGACACTCACCTACATGTCTGCTTCACCTGGAATGTTTCATCCAGGTTTAGGCTCTGAGGCAAAGAGGACCATTTGGACCAGGTGGTGGACATCCAACTGAACTACTAATTGTGCAACCCTAAACTCCCCCTCACCTGTAGTCTCCCTAAAACCTCTATCAGCCTTTATACCCCTTTCAGTGTCGTCTCTGTCTTACAAGCCTTTGGCTCCTTTCCCACAGCTGCAGCCACAGAGGCTGATCCCTACTCAGCCCAGATGCTGGGGGGCAGATTTTCTTCATCAAGGATTCCTAAGATCCCATTGCTCAAAAGACACTGTGGATAACAGCAGCTCCTAACCCTGAGAGCATGCGCGCGCGCATGCACACACACACACACATACACAAAACTTGCTGGAGGGGTGTTCCTGCCCAATTTGAGCCCTGTGCACCACTGATGGCATAGCAGAAGCTCTGAGTTTATCTGAGTTTATTTCTATTGAGCTTAGCAGAAGCTTATCCTCTCTTCCCGCTCTCACCTCACAAACATTTTGGGTAAAAAACCGGTCTTCCAGTGCCTATCTACTCATGTAGCCCACCCCACCTTTGTTACTGCTCTTGTATCTGATAGTAATGTTCAGATCACATCTCTCCACCAGGCTTTGCTATATTTCAAGTGCTTCCACAATGCAACCACTTGAAAAGCATAATTTTGAAGATACAGACTTCACTACAGTGATGGCAGCGCACTTCACTGCTGAAGCACCAGGTCTCTGCTGCCTCTGGGGAATGGCTGCTCGGAGCAGGCTCCCAGCACCAACACCCATCTGCTGTCAAGCCCTGCTGAGCAGCACACAATTCACGTCAGCATAGAAGCTGCTGTGGGAGGACAGGCTTGCACAGACACACTTTGACATTTGACGGCAAAATGTCAGAGCTGACATGCAGCCATTTCCCATCTGTCTCTCCAGTGCTCTGTCTGCAACACCAGGCTCTGGCTCCAGCAGCAGCACAGGCTCCCGGGTGGGCTGTGATTCACTGGCCACTAGAGACCCTGCAGCAGACAGATGCCCATCATGCCTGCACCCACAACCTACTCCCAGCATCAGGCTCTGAAGTGCAGGATCACAGGTGACATGCAGACAGCTCCTGCCAGGAGACATTCTGATGGCTTCTCTAAGGATGGGCATGACATTTTGTGCTGTAGCTACTCCTTTTCTCTCCCTTGCAACCTCTCCTGGCTTCCTCTGGACTTAGGGGTGCAGGGAGGTTGGCAACAGCACTGCCAGCACAAGGACTGTTCAGTTCCCAACACCAGAGCATCCTCCCTGGCTGCACCATTAGCTGATCCTTATTCTGGAAGACTGTAGAAGTGTCCTTCCTCTTCCTCCTCGGGGTCTGCTATGCTGGGATTGACATTGGGGAATAAAATGCAGCAAGCAGACCAGTTTCAGATTTTGCTGGTTTTGATCACTTTTTCGTAAAGCCCTCACTTCCCTTTTGTAACAGGAAATTTAGAGATGTAGATAGGCAGTTCATACCCGAACATTGGCAAATCAGTTCATTCTTCTTATTGTTGTCCTGTATCCTGCTCAATGCTACACACATAAGAGCAAACACAGCATCCAGCACTGATTCCTGCCTAGAACAGGGGATAATAGCATTGCAAGGCAGGCAGGCATGCAGGGAGCACGACGACTCTAGACACATCTGAACATCAGCCATTTTATTTTCAAATGTCAGAATTCTTGCCTTCTCCATACTGACACCATCTGCTGCAGCATGGCAGATATGGATTGTTTATTCAGGGAGCTCTTCCTTGAGGTGCTAAGGTTTCCCCGGAGAAGGTGAGGGCCACATTGTGGATGCTTCATTCCAAACAAGATAATACCGAGCAGGAAAAACAGCTTTTTGTGAGACACCTGCATTTGCTCATGAATGATTGTACCCCCATGGAAATAAACACACACAACAAAAACCCCTTAGCTGCAGTAAAGCTCTAGGTAAAAAGCAGGTAAATGCTGAGCAACAAAGGATGGTTCAGCACTGATCTGAGAGCCACCCATGAGGTCATGTCTGAGCTTTAGAGAGGAGGCAGCATGCTGCAGGTAACAGGAGCATGCAGAATCCTTTGGGCTCTGCACTCCATGCCTTTTAAGTCCTTGCTGACCACCACACAGAGGCCCTCAAATCCCTCTCCTGTCACGCCCCTAAGACTAAGGACACTGTGCTAATTCAAAGGTGGTTGGTGGAGCTTCATGGCTCCTTGGCCTCGGATACCAACTCCTGCCTCTGCAACACTGCTGAGAAGATGCAGAAGCCACCAGACCTGGCTGCAATTGCCTCCAAGGGCTGATGAGTTATGTGTGGTGGCTGCACACCTCCAGGCATACTCTGATATTTGTTATGGCTCCAGACACGATTTTGGAGTTCTAGAGCTGAACCCTTAATAGCCTGCTTTCCTCAGTGCTGTCCCCTGTACACACATGGGGTGACAGGGCTCAGCTCGCAGTAACACAGGCTTCCTCATAAAATGTAATGCATTGGAGGAGGCAGGCAGAGATATGAGAGATAAATGTGATTTTAATGTAAAAAGACTGCACATAGAGCACAGAGGATGAGGAAGCAGGCGCAACATCATCAGAACTGTCAGCTGGAGGCAATGCTGGGTTTTTGGAGGATGGCTTTTCTGAACAGATTATTGTTTCTACAAACCTCCATCACTTCATCCATGAAATTGACTGTCCAAAGGAAACCTTTAACTGTGAGGGTTATTGCTGACTCCTTCTGTATGGCTATGGTTTCATTGCCATCATTACCTTCCTCAGACAGACCAAAATTCATCATGTCATTCAAGGGTGAAATATGCAAACACAGGGTTAAAAGCTAGGTGTTCAGTTTCACAGAAGAAGCAGAAAAAACTGTTTTGTATTAGAGCTGCTTGTTCTTTGAGGGTCGTTCCATGTGAACCCCTGACTCCTACAGTGCATTTGCATTAATATGCCTGAAGAAACCTCACAGCCCTACAAAACAAGCACCAGCAGAAATACTGCAAAAAGCAACGGTTTGTGTGATTTTGCAGACAAAGGCACAATACACTTATCTCCTCTTTGCTCCACGGGGAGATATATTTTCAGTTTACTCCCTGTATGTCTACCTCCAGTCAAAAGGGCTGGGAGATTGATCCAAACTGAAAACCACCCTTCAGACAGTGTGGGGGATCTCAGGGCTCACTGTATCCAGCACCAATACTGCAGTTCATCCTTGCCCCAGCTCTGCCACTCCAAATGCTGCCAGAAAGTACTGGATGGTTTTAAACAAACATTTATTAGCAAAATTCCAGAAAACTGGAAGGCATTCAGGGAGCAGCATCAGAGAAGAGGATAAGTGGTTGAGGGTGAGTGGCCTCGGGATAGGTCTGAACCATGGGAATGAGAGGGAGGAGGTGAGGAAGTCTGTAAGTTGTTGCAGGATGAGTCTAGTTAGTAGTATTTGTTTGGACACCTGTTTCTTTCTTGCCATCTAATACATCTCTATTGAATTCACACCTTCATTAAATGCTTTATTAAATCATCCAGGGAATTTAATGGAAAAAAAAAGGCGTAAAAGGAAATGCTAATTGTTTGACTCATCCTAAACCTCCAGCTCTCCTTCTCTGCCTCAGGGGACCACTAGCATTGTCAGGGTGGTCTGCATGCTCCCAGGGTGAATATTCCAGCACATTACGTTTAAAGGGAGCTGCAGAAAAATAGAAATACTAAATACTTCCTAAACTTCTGCCTGTGTTCAGGCTGATTCCTCTTGTGGTGCTGTGCAGTGATTCCTGAAAAGACCACTTCCCTTTTCTTTCCACAAAGCCCTGTCTTGGCCAGGGCTTTTCCCAGTGATTTCCAGGGCAGCCTGACTAAGCCCATGATTAATGTATCATTACATCCCAGAACTACATAGGATTATGATGTGTTCCAAATGGAAACAACAGCACGTGATGGTCAGTCACAGCCCTTGTGCTACTGGTAGAAAGGAGCTGCATGGGCCAGGGGTTACCAGCACACACAAAATTAAGCAATGGGTGTAGTGTCTGTATTGCTGATGATGACACAAGCAGCATGAGGCAGGTACTGCCTCCCAGCCAGAAGACAAGAAGCCCCAACTGCTCTGTGCATTTAGAGTTACACAAGACATCAGAAATAGCTTGAGCAGCAGATCTATACCAGCTAACACAGGAGCCAGGACAGTGACCGAACCAGTTTCTCCCATTTCTGTGCTCCCTTGCTCTGTGACTCATCATCTGGCATGTGGCACTCGGCAAGAGCCATTTACAGGCCATGACTCAGCATCCACTGAGGTGCTCTGGGATGGAACCTGCTCTTCCTCCTCCTCCCTGCCCCAGCCCCCAGCACATATGCTCCTAATTACTTTATGCAAATCTGCAGAGAAGAAAAAGACTGATGTTTCTAGCTGTTCATATCACACAGAAATTGCTAATGAGTTAAACCGCAGACACAGTAAATCCTTTCTTATCACAGACTCTCTAGTAGCAGCAGCAGTAGCAGCAGGAGGGACTATGCTTGCATAACATCTTTTAGCCTGAGCACTCTGAAAGCTTCCTGAACATCTTACAACAGCAGAAATCAAACAAATCCATTTTGAAGCACAGATCTGATTGGGTGCTGTAGCCTGGTTTTGCAGGGTCACCAGAGCACTCAAGAACCCACAAAGAAAGAAAATCCTATAAGCGTATGAAATTTCTGGGCACAATCAGTATTCAGAGATGCCAAGACTACCCCTCCCTAACTGCACAGCTTTGGTCAGGCCTTAGTGATCCTGACCTAATGGATGACTTCCCTGTTCATGGCAAGGGGGTTGGAACTAGATGACCTTTAGGGTCCCTTCCAACCCAAGCCATGGTATTTTTCTATGATTTGTGCAAAGCAGGGCTGCCAGCTGGTTGCTTCATCAACGTGCTCCTTCTACTGACCTGCCCAACTGAGGACCCCACGAACCAGCAGCTGCAGCTGAGTGGTGACAAAACCACAGCCATAAACTGTGGGTGAATCTAAGTCAAAGCCAGCAGAAATCTGGACTGACGGTTTTCCCACCACCTTCTATGCCTGGGAGCTGTGAGCTCAAAACTCTCCACCCCAACAGCCACAGGAAGCAGGGAATGGAGTGTTTGGCTGAGGAGTCAGGAGTCAGGCACTGAATTCAGGAATCAAGGCCAACACCCTGACCTGTTCCTGCACAGGGTGGCAAAACTGTTCCCTAAGTCTTTGTGTTCCCTAGAGCTACATGCAATAGTGAATCGGCAGCTATTCTTATTCAGGCGTCCACTGCAGGGGTGAAGGCTCCTGAGATGACATCAAGAAGTGGAGAGGACACAATAGTCCCAACAGCAGTGGAGATTTCTGGGCTTGCTGAGGATCTGTAGCATCCCTATAATTAGAATCCCTGAATCATAGAATATGTTGAGTTAGAAGGGACCCATCAGGATTATCAAGTCCAACTCCCATGGTGCCCTCCATAGAGCACCCCAAGAATCACATCACTGCAGGGAGAAAAGGCATGAAAGTGGAAAATTCAGTGAGGAAGAAAAACAGAGTTGTTTTCACTCAAGATGACCTGGCAGCTGGGGGTGCTAAGACTATTCAGTGTGGGAAATTGCATGTACTGTGTTTGCTTTGTGTTGTTTTCTATCTGTCTTGAGAAATGGAATTTCTGTAGAAGACAAAAGAATGCTGTCAATGATTTAAATCTTGTTTTTCACAGGCTTAGGCCTCACCGCTGGGAGAAAAAGAGATAAGAAGCTTGGAGGTTATAGAAAACACAGAATTGTGAAGCGCTGCACATGGGCTAGGCCCTTTGAGATGTGGAGGCTGGGGAACGGGCCCATGTGCTTTTGGTCCCTGCTAAGATGGAATAAGCTTAGCAGTGTATGTGTCCCCAACTGGTTTTGAAACCTTCCAGCCAGTAAGATGATGGGATAAATCTACTCTTTGCACTTCAGCTGTGGATTGTGGTCACCTTGGTTACTTGCATCTATCAGTTCATACAACACTGCACCACACTCTGGAAAGACCTCTCAAAGAGAAGTGATAAATCACTTGCATTGGATTTTCTTCCCTAACCCTTACTGGAATCTGGCTTCAGGCAACAACACAGTGTTAGCCAGACCATGGCAAAGCAGATGGCCTACTTATCCAAAGCTTATGGGAGGATAATTTCAGGAGTAATCTTCATCTGCACAAAAAAAGCACATGAGGCCAGCTCTACCTCAAGTAGTCCTGTGTCTTCTACCACCTTAGTGACTTGGGAGAAAAAAAGACAAGCTAAGTCCTAAAATGGACAAAGAAAGTCTGTCTTCACTGTGAACAAGATCTTGCTGCAATACAGCTCAGCACATCCATACAGACTTCAGCCACTCTGTGTCTGGATATCTTCCCTATTGCCTTCTTTCTGTGCAGATTAAAACTGGCATTACACTTCGGTCCAGACTATGCATTGCAGGAATCACAGCTGCAAAACAATCCCTGCAAGAACAAAAACTCTCCCTGCAAGACAAAAACATTAGTGACCACTTGAAAAAGCCTGACAAATAAAGAACTCAGCCTTAAGACAACTCAGTAAAAAGAGGCTGTAAAATGATGTTTACTGTCTCTTCAGCCCAGAGTGCCACGTATGCAGGAATCACTCTCAAGTGAAAAACAAACATTTCTGGGATGGTGGGTTACAGATGTACAACCTCATGAATCACAACAGCAGAAACAGAACAGTCAGCAAAGTGGCTACAGGGAAGTCAAGTAAAACCACAGCCAGGCCAAGCTCTTAAAATAACAAAATATCACCCCACAAGCCACGGTAAATAAAGCAGCTAGAAATGTCAAAAAGTGCCAGTAGGATTATTTTCAGACTGGAAAATAATTGCAGTGCTGCAATGGTTTGCTGCCACATCCCAGTGAACAGGAGAAGCAGCGCAGGTATGGCATTACCTAGGAATGATGGACATTTGATCTTCCAGGCAGCCTGAATGCCTGCATCTGCAAAGCTGTATTAAATGATGCAATCCTACATGGAATTTAATGCACACTGCGTGCAAACAAATCAGGAACGCCAAAATCAGGCACAAACAGAACACATCCCAGCAGCAGACTGCTTTTACTCAATGTTCCTCCTACCTTCTGAAGGACACTAAGACCACATATAATATAGATGTCAGTATTATGTTATATTATATTTACATGAATATATATAATAATACATAGAAATACATTATACAGATAATTTATTAATACATGGATATATATGATAGTAATACTGATACCCAAATGCTTTTAGACCACAGGCTGGATTTTACAATCCCTTGAAGGCAGCTAGAGGAAAAGATTGTTTAGCACTCATATTTCAAAATGGAAATTGCCTGATTACTTTTAAGATCATGCATTTATTGACCCTATTTTTGGCCAGGTAGCTGAACAAACAGATCCTCTGCAATTATGTCTGAATCTCATTTCAGCAGAGTTCAGTGTGGGTAAAAATAAAAAAGGCAGAATTATTCCTGGGATGTTGAGACAAGAAGTATCTGATGAAATAACAAATCCTTGGGCCATCGTGAGATTACCCCGTCACCAGCAGCCTCCTTCATTTGGGAGTAGTTTACATTGCAGAGCATGTTTCATAACCTGCCCATTGAAATTTACAAGAGTATACAATCATCCCTCAGTGTCCTTTTTGTTTTTTGGAATTCTTGCAAATTTTTAAAGCTTGTAACTTCCTGAACCAGTGCCTTCCACTCCAAATGACATGCCTCACTAGTAGTTATCTGTCAGTACTTTTGAACATAGGGATATTTAATGTCATTACTTGTCCTTGGGCTAGGGCAGGGAGAGGATCATATTTTCTACTCAATTTGCCAACCTTCAGTGCCAAGATTTCTTTTCTGCTCAAGCACAAGAGTATTCCCAGATCCTTGGTCCGATTACCAACCTCTCTCCAAGTGTCTCTCGGGGTCTGGGTGTCAGGATGACCCCAAGATTGTAAAAGTCCTTGTTCTCCCAGCCCGTGCAGCCAAAGAAGGAGTCTGGATGCATAAGATCAGCTTTTCAAGGTTGTTTATTTTTCCTTACCTATAACATTCTTTCTCTGACAGGTCAGCCATGGCATTCTGTCTGTCCTCTAGGGCGGTGTTACCATTTTATACTAAAAGCCACGTGTACTATGTTTACAACAATGTGCCAATATCTAACACCTATGTTGACAGTGTGTCTCTACCTTAAACCAATAAAAAAGTGTCACCATCACAGCAAGACATGGAGGGCAAGGAGAAGAAGGTCAGGACACACCCAAATCCCTCCTTTATGTCCCCTGAACTCCATTCTAAAAAAGCCCCAAAATTCCACTTTTTCACCCTGTGTTAATTCAACTACTACACTACTCAAACCTTTGTGGCTTGTAATTCCTCATACAAAATTGGCAGCTTTTTCCATGGGCTAAAATCAAAGCCACAGCTGTTTTTGACTTCTTGCCAAGGTCTCTGAGACCCCTGCCAGGGTCTCAGGACAGCCAGAGGGATGTCCTGGACTCCGACAAGTGTCCTCCTGATGTGTGAGTGCATTTGTATGTTCACATGGCTGGCAGCAAGGGAGATCTCAGGAGGTTCTGGATGAAACCACAACATCAGTTTATATAACAGAATATTTTCCATGCAGCAGAACTAACAAAAGGCAAGCCAGAATCTTAATAAAATACTTATGAAGCAGACCAGACACTTGTAATGATTACACATACTTTCCTTCTGAGAGGGGAAAGTATCCCTTGTAGGGGCTGACAACCCAAACCAAGCTCAGTTTGTAAAGCTCTATTCAGCACAGTTTATTTTAGGATATCACTCCACAAGACAGCTCATGTGCTAATTAGGCTTGGAATGACTGGGCTCAACAGAGCATTAAGGGTAAACTAAATTGATAGCCCTGGATTAACCAAGGTCTTCTAGTGATCATGTTGGGCCACACAGACCTATTGACTAGGGGAAAAAAAAAAAAAAAAAAAAGAGGGCAAACAGGGATGATCCTTGACTCTGTACTGGGAGAGCAGTCAGAGTTCCAGGAGACCCACCAAGTCTACTGAAAAGATGGCCAGATTGGATGGGGCTTTGAGCAACCTGGTCTAGTGGGAAGCATCCCTGCCCATGAAGGGGCTTGGAATGAGATGGGAACTTCAGGGTCCTTTCCCACCCAAACTATCCTATGATTCTGTGAGCAGTCTGTTTTTAATCACTTCAAGGGTATTTGAGAGAACTGAGGAGACACTTTAAGACTGCAGACTCACAGATCTTTGCAGATAGGACATGTTCACATTTCATTATCTTCGTTCTTGAAACTGTTGCATCCTTTCTGGACCATTAGTCTCAGAGAAGACATGTAGCTGAGACAAATGTTTGCCTGTGTTAAGACCTTGAACTGAGATGGGCCTTAACAAAACCACAAGGTTTTAAAGCTCTGCAACTTCTGAACACATACTATAAATACACTGGGTAGTCTTATTCACAAGAATGCCAAGCCATTTGGGAATACTGCTGGGCTTTGAAGTTTGAAAGCAAGGTTCACGGACTAATTAATCACAGTATGTGAAAAGTATTCATATTATCAGTTTCAAATAATCCTCCTTAATTTCCTGGAGTGCTTTCACATTGCAATCAGGGCACCTCATAAATCATTATTTTCTTTCTCTAGATTGTTCAGTATTTCATATCACAAACCCCACAGTTTCCCATTTAACACAAGTAACTTCCACTTTTTCAATCTCTCCTATTAGGAACATTTTCCAGGGACTTGTTCAGTTTCCTAGGCAGTTTCTCAATTCCTTCCAGCTATGCATTCATGCTTCTGAGCTGCGGTGACTAATTTCACACAGTTTTCCAACTGGCAGTGGGATTAGAAGCTGTAAAATAATTGTCCATTCCATTTCTTATGTACCTTAACATCCATATGTACATGCCTGCCAGGTAACATCCCTTATGACCAGGGTGACAAGTTACTTTTTGCAGTTTAATGACATCAGTTTAATGAGTTGGAATGCATTTAATCAGTTTAATAATTTGGAATCTGACAAAGTGTCCTTTCATGACTATCTTCTCTTACACACACTTATGTAACTTAGCATCAAGCTAAAAAATTTCAAAGATTACAACAAGACTAGCCTAGGAGAAATCAGGGGATTTTTTTTAACATATCTGTTCTCTGAGGAAAGGAGTTTCTTTCCCCTTGTCTCTGGAATGTGGGTTTTCGAGCTTGCTCTCTCGGGCTGCATAAATTCTCAGCAGGTCAACATGCAATTTTTCTTTGAGGTCCCCCAAGAGATAAAAGGGTCCTCAAAGTCTTACTAGGGTCTGGGCTGAGGGATATTTCTCCACAGTGAATTTGCCTCACTAAAGCAGTGAGGTCTAGTGGCCTGCACCCTTGAAAGAAGGTTCCCCTTTCATTTTGATGGGCAGGCCGAGAGGTTGTTGTGGTTTTTCTTTTCAACCTCAACTCATGCCAAGGGGAAAGCAGAAACAAAGCACTGGACCAAAATCCTGATTATTGAATGTGCTCTGGTACAGAACAGAATCACTCCTCAGTGCTCCTGGGACAATTAAATGCATCATTTCAGTTTGGGTTTTTTTCTCCACCTTGGGGAACCAAATCATGTTGCCAGCACAAAGCCTGAGAGAGGTCAGGGTTATGGAGATGGAACTATTCTATGGAGTCTCTGACACTTTTGCAAAGTCACCAAGAAATCTGGAGATTACAGAAAGTCCAGTGGATCAAAAATGACTTGTGGTGTCTCAGATACGGCCAAGCATAAATTGAATGGCTGTGGCTGGAGCACTGCCACCTTTGTGCAGTAACCACCCCCATGCCACTGCCTGTCAGTGCCAGGACACACCTGTTTTCTTGCAGTTCCCCCTCTCCTCCTCTCCCACTGTCCTATGAACTGGCTAGCCCTCCTGACCAGGGTCAGGGATGCCTGAGGTTACCCTGTGCTCCACGCTGCCTCACCTCTCCTCTGACCCAGTGCTCCACCAAAACCAGCCACTCTGAGGAGCACATGGGAAAAAACAGGCTGTCAGGCTCACTGTAACAAGCAGTCACCACCTCCAGAGTGCTTTACAAAGACAGTAATTATAAATAGCAAGGGCCTATAGAAATGAAAATGAGGCATATGACATGGGGCTGAAGGAGGAGGAGACATCTGAGTAAGGACAATGCTCTCTTCAACAACATTCCAAGCACTACAACCTGCAGTTGGAGGACAAATCCCAGCAGTAGGGTAAGATGCCACTGACTGTGGGCAAGTGAGAATAGCTTGTTGCCAGTAGGAAAGGTGTAGGCTAAGTGTAGATTCATGCTGAAATCCTTTTGCTGGTTTTCTGAAGGGAACTACAATCACTGCTCAGGCTAAGGTGTACTTGGGCAAGAAACCCCTTAGAGGCCACTATGTAACTCACAGGAGACCAAGTGGTGAAGGAGAAGTTGATCAGAATAAGCCTAACTCCAGGCAGATGTGTCACTCCAGGTATCAATCATCAGAATTAATTAGGAAGCCAAGGAAGATACACTGTGTGGGCCAACAGCATCTTGGGACCAGAGATATGAAATATTTACTCCTCCCACTGGATCTTCTCCTTGTGTGGGCTTATCATTTTGCCACCTGAGTTACTGGAAAAGGTTTGAGGGTGGGACTGCAGGGAAAAAACCATGTAAGCAAACACTGTAATGAACCTGCCTGCCAAGAGAAGAAAATTGCACTAGCACAATAATCAAGACAGGTCATTCTCCCTGCTAAGAAAGGCATCTTGGAGTACAGCTATGCTATGTGAGCTTACCAGGGGCTTACATGTGACAGTGAAGCCTGAGGCACACATCCCTGGTCTTAGCCATGGGAACCCCAGAGAGGGACCAAAAGAAGTTATCTTGCTCAACAACCCAGGTGAATTGGGCCTATAGGCAAAAGGAGGCAAAGTAGCTTGTGGCTGGTCCTACACCAGTGCAGGCAGGCCATAACAGAGATGAACGAGCACACTGAAAGTGTTTAGGGCATGTTCTTCCAGAAGCAATGGCAGCTACTGTGAGTTTGTAAAAAATAAGGTAAGGTTCTGGAGTAAAACTGATGAAATTAGTAAAATTGGGTAGGGAGCAAAGACTCTAGTCTGAGGTAACAGAGGGTCTGAGGAAAATATCAGGTGAAAACCTGCTGTCTATTTGCCAGGGTTTTCCATATGGGCTCTAACTGAATATTTTTTCCCTCCCAGAGCAGAAACTCCCTTGTTCCCAAGAGGAACTGCTAGCATTCATACACTATGAGATATCTCTGATACTGTCTCCAAAAGCATAACAGGGCAGTGACAATTGTTCTCTGCTTCCAGAGAGCATTTTGTGTTGGAGCACAGAGTGGCAGTTTGGTGGCAAGGCCAGTTTCCTATCACTTGCCAAGGGTCAGTACAAAGCATTGCTAATATGACTCAAATATTGATTATTTATCACTCAAAGGTACTGCCAGCCCCACAGCCTCAGCACTGCCCAAAAACCAACACACGTGTTGGTGTGCAAACTCAGAACTTGAGCCTGAGTAACAAGTTGCCATCACCCACATTATGGCCACACACCAACATTACAGCTCTGCCTTCCCCCTCCATCCCATTTACAGCAGTTAACAAACACAGCGGGTTTTGATAGGGTTTTTTATCCCACTACCTGTAAATTTAGCAACCATCAGCCTTGCCCAGTAAGAAGTACTCGCATGTGTCTGAGAGGTAGAAAAAAATACTGTCTACACCACCCTGAGGCTACAACACAGCCGTGGTGAGGAGACAAAGAACTTGTGGGCCAGCCTGCTTTTGTGCTCATCTTAAAACATATGTCCTGGCTTTGACCCACTTTTTTCAGAAAATGAATATTAAAATCATTTTCATCAAGAGAGAAAACTGAAGCAGAATCAGAGACCAGGGGTATTTTGACAGCCCATTTCTTTCTTATTTGGAGAGTAACCAACTTTGAGATGTGAGGACATGCAGGGAACCTACTTGGCAGACAATAACAATAATGGCAAATCCCTGCTAAGGCTCCTTAGCAATACAGCTGTCATTGATCATTGCTACTGATTTCACCCCCTGCCAGCCAAGCTCTCTCAGCTTCTTCAAGCCTTATCCTACAGCCTCTTACAGAGCTGGAATGTGTTGGTGGGCTTCTGGCTCTTTTGGTCTTATGGACTGACCAGCCAGAAGCACTTTATCCACATCAGAACACTACCCATGAAACAGCAGAGGTAGAAGACAAGTGAGGTTTTTCCACTACCAGTCAGATTCCAATGGTTTCCACAAGCATGAGGACAAAATCTTGTCCAGTATGGGCCTTGATCCCACAGCTGACAGGAAGGTACCTCCACCTCCAATCCTCCACCTCTCAAGTATCAGCAGAGATCTTCACATCTCTTACTCTGGATTTTCTTTTTTTGGGTCCAACTATCAGAACTAACCGTGCCTGCTGAGATGAGTTTTCACCCAGCACCCATGATACAGAAGTTGCTTTGGATTGAACATCTCAAGCTGACCCAGTTTATATTAAACAGAATGGTAAAAAGCAAACAGAGCTGTAATGAAACCTTTTTAATTTTTAAAGAGCAGATCTCTGGCGTGTCAGAGCAAACAGTTATAATGCCAACAAAACCAAGCAGCTTGGAGAAGTATTGCAGAAAATACTTTGAATTTAAGTAAAAAAAAAAGTAAAATCTAGACTGACTAAAAAAGATGAGAAGATTAGAAGAGAAAGGCTCCTGATCAACCTGAATGAGTAACCACACCAAGAAGAATATTAGTGGTGAGAAAACCAACACCTTCAGTGCTGTTTTGGCAAAACAAATATTGAAACTGCAGCAATGACAGGTTGGATAGTGACAGAGGGAAGGTTGGATAGTGACAGAAAAGGAAATGAGCTTTTGACTGGAATCAAATTCAAAAAGATGAAAGCACTCAAGTCAGAAGGACAGGATATTCTTGATCCCAGAACAATGAAGGAATAGCTGGTTGATCACAGCTGGCAACTACACTATTAATAAAAATACCCATTAGAAAAGAAAGGAAGAAGGTGAAACCATGTGGCTGACAAATATTAAAGGTGAGTGTCTTTAGCTGTTCTGCAAAGGCAGGGAAAGTGACCCATGTCAGATGTATAAACCTGCCCTTACTATTACATAAGTCTTTCAGAAAACACTGGAAAAGAAATATAAGACAGGGAAATAAATTAAAAACAGGGCAAAGCACAAGAAGGGGTTGCAAAAGTCAGAGTATTGTCTGGGTAGCAGGAACCACACCAGAGTGAGATCTTGACTCACCAGAACATCAGACTGGAAGAAAATTTAGATGTCTGGGGCTAAAAATTTGTTTTTTGTTTGCTCACACAGCCTCAGACACCTGACAGGCAGTAATGGAGCTGTGGGCAGACCATTCCTGAGTTCACAGCATATTCTCCTGGGTCACCTGCACTTTCTGCAATGCAAGTCCAGGTCCCTCTTATCTAGAGATCCAGCTGCATTTTATCTCCATCATCTGCATCAGTGCAGAGAGGAAGATACAGTCCTGGGGATGATTTCAGTCAGGTCCAGTCACCAGAACCTCTTGCCCATCTTTCAAGCATCTCAAGGCAGAGATTATCTGTGCACTCTCACTGCTTAACAGATGTTCTTGTAAGAGTGGTACCTACTAGCCAGGCACAGCCTGTATGCCCTGGGGACATTCCCACCCCACACAGAGAAGGAGGCTGCATCACCTTCTTTTTATTCCTTTAGGCAAGCATTGTACACACAAACCATATATACATATATGTTTTCTTCCACATGCTGATACAGGTATGTGTGTCCTGTACATTCTGTTGCACATCCTGTCCTCCAGCCCATGATGTGCTGCACACAGTGATGCTGTTGTTACCCACCACCAATCTCCCATAGGAACCTGCTCTGCAGCAGCACCACAAACCCAGTCTGGTTTGCTGGTTGCTGTCTCCTGCACACCTGCAGAAGACATCCCACTCCCTGCTCCCATCAGCCTGAAAGGGATGGATTCTGGGAGACACAGAGAGGTTTTCCCAGGTCCAAGAGCAAGACAGGGGTGAGAAGGAGCTGCAGTTCAGGAAGCCTTATGTTGCTTCCGGGACATTGTCATCAATCTGCAAGAAGGCAACATGCCACTTTGAGATTTTGCTGGAAGCCCTCTCCTCCTCACCTGGCACCCTGCACTGAAACCCTGGGTTTGCCTTCATCACTGGGTATAAAGGCCGTGGAGCCTTGTCACTCCATAGGGACAGAGAGGAAGCAACCAAATGAGAACCTGCAGCATCAAAATGGTTCCTCCGGAGAACTACTGCAGAAAAGGCTGTGCTGAGGATCACCCCCACCCCCACAAACCCTGCAGGGCTGCACACAGCACTGAGTGTCTCAGGGAACACAGTGAGAGGCTGGAGAATGACAACAGAAACAACACATTTGCATTCCCTGATAATGACAACCCTGAATTTCCCCTCTGTGTGCTCTCCCATTGGTCTCTGACCCAAACCTCCTGCTCCCCCAGCTCTGCAATGCCTCTCATCTGCCTCCTCTTTCCACAGTTTCTCTGCAGCTCTGCTAAACATCTACCATTTTATCTACATTTTTCCTGTCATCCTGTTGCTCTTTATAGGCCTAAAAAGCTTTGTCTGAATTATTCTTAGGTCACTGGCAAATGGGAAAAAAATTCTGTAAATAGGTAAGATCTGCCAAGCTCACTCTTTAGCAACATTAATATAAAAGGCAGCAGGTGTGTGGAGATAAAAATACAGATCTCTACTTCCCTTTTACTCTAGTACACCTTTATGACACCCATCAATCCTCACCTTGTATGGTATGTTACTCTGTGACTCCCATTTACTTCAGATTCACCCAAAATCCTGCAATTGCAACCCCACACGCTCAGCATTTTCTATAACTCCAAAAGACTGAATCTGCTATTCTATTATCTCCTTTTGTTATGACATTCCCATTTGCACATTCCCCTACAGCCACGTCACTTTAACACGTATACCAAAATCTCATTCTTTTATACTTTTGCTTTATTGTTCTCACTGACATGCTGAACATTGCCCCTCCAGCATCTATATCCCTATCCCACATACATCCTTCTCTTTGTTCAAACCCTTCTCCTATTTGCAGAGGCAATTTAATGGAAGGATTTGTGCAGAGGGTGGGGGAGGGAGGAAGAAGAAGGGAGGCAGGGAGGGAAAAGAGGGATTTGGCTATAACAAGACCATGTAATTAAGCTCCAGTAACTGGTACCCAGCCCGGACCCCTCATTTCAGTAATTAAAAGCAGTAATTCCTCCATTCCTAGATAACCTTTCTCATCTGACCTGTGAAAAGAAGCAGGGAGAATGCATCCATTTACACAGCCAACAGAGACACACCCTGGCAACACAAAGGACTCCAGCCTGCACAGAGCCTGTGTATCACTTAGCAAAAAGACAGCGTTTTACACGTCGTGATATTTACCCTAATGCCTTTTGAACAAATAATTTACCAGCATTTAGGGGATGGAAAAAAAGAAGGAAAAAAAAGAAAAAGCCGAAAAAAGAAGGCAAAAGCCACAGCGACAGCAACCTTTCTTATGTCTGAGCCCTTTGTCTCTGTCTTTTCATGGAAGCGCTGTCCATCGAAACAGCTTTTGAGCTGCACAGCAGCATCACTGCCAGGGATGCACGGAGAGCATGGCAGCTGGCAGGACCACAACAATCCGTGCGGGCTCAGCTGTCATGGCAGGCACAATGGAGAGCTGTGCGGAGGCACTGCCAGGGCGAAGCACGACTCGCCTCTGCACAGCCAGCCCCGGACAAACAGCTACAATGGACAAACACACATTCTGCGCAGCAACCACAGCCTCCTCGCTCGCTCACATCCATGACAGCCACAGCCAGCTCCAAAGCAATGCAGCCTCTGAAGAGACAAAGCAGCCCTAAAATCCTTAAGCTTCATCGGCTAGCTGGCATCCTCCGCAAAAACAAACCGGCCACCAAGCGGCCTGAAAACCAACAGCACAGCTGACACTACCCCGGTAATTCATCCATCTCACCTTTCCACAGGTCCTTCGTCCCACGTCCCCTGTCAGTGAACACACTCAGCTCCAAGGCACTCCTGAGCGCTCGGATTCCAGAAGACTCCGTGTTCTCTCACCAGGATGCTGTGGGAAACACAGAGTCAATTTTTTTTTTCTGATTTTTTTTTGTTCTCACAGCTGCATCCCTGGCAATGCAGAGGGTCTGCGCAATCACATATCCGATGCTCCTGCTGCTGCTGTGACGTTGCTGCGTGTGAAGAAGCAAGCATGCCCAAAGCACTGCCACTTCAGCGCGCAATCAGTCCCTGTGGAACCTCAGACAAGGCAGGGGATGGGAGGGAGCAGAAAAGGAGATGATGGAGGATTGATTCTTACAGAACAAGGAAATCAGGTACGCAGCATTAGGAGAAATAAAAAGATCTAAGCCTGTGCCATAAAATAGAGCTGCAGCATCCTATTTTGTGATGAGACTGGATTTTGGATGTTTTGTGCCTGCAGGCTGCCTGATCTCTTCACCCTGTCTTTGCAATGGAAAGCAAAAGGGACTGGAGTGTTCCTACGGTTGATAATGGCAGCTAGAACCCTTGGAGATAAAATGGCAGTCTGCAAAGCAATGCATAGGAGGAGGAGGAGGAGGAGGATGGGAAGACTGCAAGAAGCTTCCTGAAACTTCTTTAAATTTCAGTAGTGCCTTGCCCTAAACAGCTTAATCAACAGTATCTATACAGCACCCCTGAAATGCAGCCACCTCCAGAGCAAGATGCAATCACCACCACTTCCCACAGTGCTGAACCCACCTGGCAGGGGCAGGATGTCTGTAGTCCCTGCTCTCACAGGGGACCTCAAATCAAGATCCCACCAACTCTTAGCTGCAATTTGTGATTAAAGTACTGCCCATGGCTTGGGCTAGATCCCAGCATCTCACAACCCCAGAGCAGATCTTCCTACCTGAAAAAGGGGGTCATTACCTGCAGAGCCCAGGCTCTCTTGCTATCAGGAAGGATTTTTCCGTATCTGGCTTTCCAGAGGCAGCTGGTGAAAAGGGGTGATGGAACTTCCTCCACAGGCAGAGCAGTGCAGTTCCTGACAGGACAAATGTGGCTACTTTTGCTTTTCTACCTGCTAGGGCATAACCATATACCCCAGAAACTCAGCTGTGCTCTGGCCTGTGCTGTGCCAGGGCAAATGTTTCTAGCACTGGAGCAGCATCCATCATGGAGACCACTCACATTACTGCCCTTTCTCATCCAGTCCCGTGCCTACAGCCCTGTGAAGAGCCAAGCACAGCCCAGAAATTGGAGTACCCACACTGGAAAAAGCAAAACCTCTGAGCCACAACCTCCTAAACTGAGGTTCTGTGGGAAGTGAGCCGATCAGAGCATGGCAAAGAAGGGGTAAAACTGTCACATGGACACAAAATTCTAAGAAATTAAGAACTGCCACATGGCTGAGTACTTTTTTATGCCGTGATGTCCCCAAAGCGGCGAACAAGTAACACAAATACAACAACACAGACAATACAAAACTTTACAGAAGCTTCTGCCTCTGGAGAGGTCAAATAAAAAAAGCTATGACATAAAAAGCTATGACAGAAAAGTGTTAGGCTTATTACTGGAAGTGGCTGCCAATTATCTCAGATCCAAGAACACTACAAACTTTTAAAATGTCTCTTCAAGTAACATTTAAATCAGATTTCTGTCAGAAAACCATGGGACTGGGGGTGGTTCCCAAGGGCTTCAGATGCAGGAGTCCAGAACTCCCCCCAGTGCAAAGAGACTATCCCACTGGGAAAAGAGAAAGGGCCTTGGGCTGTAGGCTGTGCAGACTGTTTGCAACACACTGGAGCCAGCATCACAGATGCAGCTCTGCTACTCACCTCCAAACCACAGTGAATGATCCCTCCACCAGTCCCAGAGGTCAGGCTCTACAGGCCAGGTCCTTCCCAAGAAGTCAGTGTATCTGTCCTTTCAGCAGCACTTTGTACTCCCCAGCCCACTGCCTGCCTTTCATGGGATGCTGGGGACCAACTCCACTAGATGGTCCTGTTCAAGAGGCAGGGACAAGCCCCCAGGAGGATGCAGGAGCGAGGGACCTACCTCGATGCCTGGCCATTACAGCAAGCAGAAAGCCAGTCCTGGCAGGCTCTGCTCCAACCAAGCTGCTGTAAATGAGACCATTTACTGCGCTCCCATTAATGTGCAGCCCCAGGACCCCTGTATGGGCCAGTCCCATTGTACTGTCAGTGTTAATTAAGGCAGGCTCAAGCAGATATCTCCAGCCCCTTCAGCTGGGACAGTCAGGGAGCAACAGTGAGGAAAGAGATGAAGAGTTTCAGCTGTGGAGCTCTGTGCAGAACAAGGAGCATTTGTTACCCAGGAGACTCATTCCCACAGCAGAGAGGAGAATGGAAACTATTTCGGTGCCCTCCCTCGTCCTCCACAAGCATTGCCAATGCTGACGCCAGGAGGTATAAATGCTGGCAGGCTGAGTGCTTGCCTTCATCCCTGCCCCTGCCACAGGACACTGGCATTAACCAATTCACTGACAGCAATTCCCCTCTGGTGTAGCAGACACACATACCAGAGCAGATGGAGTCAGGGGGTATTTTCTTTAAAATCAGACAGAGCAGTGAAGCAGACAAGGGGTTCCCAAAGAAACACTCCTATTTACATCTCTGTTCCCAACATAAACGTCTGTACCCTCCTCCCCAAAATACATTCTGCATGTTCCCCAGATCTCAAACTCACACGGCCTCGACTCTCTGCAGCACACACCCCTCTGCAGCATCTCCCTTCCCAATCTGCTTCACTCAGCAACAGCGCTAGGAACTGATGGGCTGTCCCAAAGCTTTGCAGGCAGCAGGAGATCTCAGGTGCTAATTAATAAGGAAGAACAAAGCTCTTTCCTGCAGACTGTCTTCTCAGAGATGACTTCTATTTGATCATAGAGATGAGTCAGTGTAAGAAGGGGAGCATGGCTGACTCCACAGTGTCATGCAAGGAGGGAGCAGGGATTATGCAGGCTGGTGACTGTATTCCTTGGAGAAGGAAGGCGAGAGAGATGGAGGTGTCAAGACATGCATACCCCTATAGTAACAGGGGTTCGCATCTTGCTTCACCTGGTCAGGTTCTTCCCACAGACTCCAGCACTCTGTGGTGTAGGTAGCTTGGCAGGAGAAAATTCCTTATTAAGCAATATCAGTCTCACTATCCACAAGCACCCCAGGTGTCGGGCAGGATTTTAGCAATCTCGCCTCCTTACCCCGAACGCACAACACAATCTCCCATCTGTGAATTCCAGTAAGGAGGCACATCCTCCTCCCAGTCCTGGGCTGCAGCAAAGCGTACCACTTTAGGGGAGCCACAGGTGTTGCACTCACACTGGACATGACCAGTACATGTACCTGGAGATCTTGGTGACAACAGCTAGGTCACAAATAGATCAGTTGGGTGTTAGAAAGCCCAATACATTTCGGTCTTGGACTTGGGCTTCTTCCTTCATATACTGTGGAGGAATTGCCTGCTAAGGTCAGCACACCATGTACAAGAAGAACCCATTCCATTTTTGCCACAATTGTGCAGTAAAATCACCCACCAGCTGACCCAGCCTCCCATCTATTTGTGCAAAGCTGCTCTAGTGATGCATGAACTGGAAACAGCTCAGCCCCAGATTCCAGTCAACTGTCTGGGCTGTAGGTCTGACATCAAGCACTATGCTAGGACAGGTCTTTAATCTTCTCTCACCATCAGGTGTGGGGCACAATTTGCCCACTCTTGAAACTGACAGGCAGCTCCAGCTGCTGCCTCCAGCTTACAGCTGTACCCCAGCAAAGGGAGCTGTCTGCCACCTCCTCTTAAAGGGCGGGCATTTTGACTAATCCCTCATTACCTTCAGTGTGTCCATGCCTCTCAAGCAAACAGAAGGTGGTACAAGCAACAGCAAGCTCTCCATCACAGCAGAAAACCTGTGCCTTGCTATCTGCAGGTCCAACAGCAGGACCATGCCTAGGGTATACATTCTGGCCACATTTGTAGCATGTCCACAGGGACATCTTCACTCTTTCCCATGTGCTGGACCACTCAGGAGCAAGGCGAATGCACCTCAGTGTCTTTCCACGCTGTTTACCCATTGTTTGTGGCAGAAATCTATATCCCATGGCAACCCCACCCAGCACCAAAACCATACAGGCTGTTTGGAAAATGCCAGAGAGAGGGATGTTGTGGTCAGAATTGAACTTTTATAAAAGCATGGGTCTGCTCAACTAGAGCAAGGGGGAACCAGAAAACAGGAGCCAACAGGAAAGCAGATGATGAAATTTCACAAAAATTCTCATAAAGGAAAACCAAAATAATTCCCTATTCCTTCAAGGCCTGTGCTTCATGGCCAAACAACATCTTTCTGACACACAGAGATCAGTGCAGGCCGATTATTACCGACATACACTCGGCATCTCTTCTGTTTGGTGGGAACAGATACAGGTGCTTTTGAACGAGGGGTCAAAAATCTGAGCAGACTGATAAAAACATATGTTAGCACAGTGGAAATGCCTGCCCTTAGCGCTCACATTTCCCTGGGGGATCACCAACTGATCCACACCGAGACTGCTTTCCAAGGGGAACTGAGGACAGAGGCACAGGAGTCTGTGAGGTTTTGCCAGTCAAAGACACATTCTCAACATCCAAATTCACCAGCCCATAATGATGACCCTGTGTCCCAGCGAGCCCTGCCCACTGCCCACAACAGCAGGACTGATTTCTTCAGGGCTAGCAACCCAATGCAGGAGCCACAGCTCCAAATGAGGAAATGGCTTCAAAGGAGAAAGTTGTTGCTGTTTTTTTAAAAAAGTTTCTTGTTGCTTGCTGTCTTCTAACATAATTAATTCCCCAAGTTCGGTCCTCTGATGTTTAAGAATATTCTCTGAATTTCCAGCTTATCTTTATCCATGCACAGCTCACCCCCATTCACTCATGTTCCAAAAATGAGCTTTAACATCAGCATTTATCCAGCCTGTGTTTAAAGTCATATAATTTGAGTTCTTTAATCACTTCACATTAGGTAGGCTTTCCATTTCTTTGATCATACCCACTTTCCTTCTCTGGACCTGACCCAGTTTGCACGCAGCCTTCAGAGAGTGACTGGAAATGTTCACAGTCTTCCAAGCAAGGTCCCCATGCCTTAATACACTAAAATTTCTCCATCTCTGCTAGAAATGCTTTCTCCAATGTGTCACATTGGATGACGTTGTAGCAGTCAGAGGCCCTGCAAGGCCTCCATGGCGGTCACTAGCCTAAGATAAGAAATGCAGAGTCATGATGAGTGGACCAGAGCTGCCCCTCTTCCACACATCAGACCCCTGTTATCTCCCTGTAAGGCTATAGGTTGTATTCTCCTCGACCCCAGCCATTGGACAATTTCCACTCCCTTAGTACCATACTTAAACCCTCACCTCTGCCCACTTCAGTGGAAGAGCTGTCACTGGAACCCTTTGCAGAAGCTGCCAATAAAGACATCTCTGCAGAACTCCACACAGCCTTCACCTCTCTCCATCCCTGTGTCTGCCGAGGCACTTTGTGAGCTGAAATCACTAAGAGCTGAAATCACCTGAGCTGAAATCACTCCACAAGTGCTCACTGAAGTAGCCAGCGGCTCGGAACTAGCTGGGGGGCCCAGACAGGCTGCGCCTCATCAGCACAGTGCTATCTGGGACACCTACCGTGGCTGCTGCCCGGGGGGCCAGACGGACCCCCGGGACTTCAGGCTGTGATATGACATGTATTTTTTCCATGGCTACATCATGTTAGATGCTCACAGTCACCTTATACATCACTCCGAGACCCTGAGTTTTCTCCCACTGTCACTTTCCCCCAGTGAGCTTCCAGACAGAGATTAACTTTTTGCTCATTTCTCAGGCACACAGCCATGCAATTTTGAACTATCCAGTTCCCATTTGTACTGCTCTTCAAGGAATAATCCCAGCTCTTCCTGCTGAACACTGAACAGCCTCTGATGATGCTTCCTTAGCTTTGTGTCTTTAGGAAATATCACTACTGAAGCCTTACTTTTTGGTGTACAGAGCATTATTTCATGTATTGAACAGCTTCCATTTTGAAGGTGATCTCCACTAACAACTTCCCTTCAGAGCAGTAGTTCCTCTTTCAACATTCCTGTTATCTTCCTCTAGTCTGTTTACTGCCTCTAAGCTCTCAAAGGGTATTATGAATGGAAGAATTACACAAGGATTAAAGGGAGGCAGGAAAAGCACTTGAGAGATCCATTTCAGGTTATTAAACAAACACAATACTAGCAAATGTCCTGGAACAAATAGACAGAATATGGTACTCTGTGTCCTGCTCCCACTCTTTGCTGACCATCTGCAACCACTTCTAGAAAAATTATACTGGGCAAGGTGTTCCTCCATCCCAATCACCATCTGAATTCCCAACTTCCAGTACTGAGGTCAAATCCTTCCTAGTGCTGGCAATTGATGCTTCACTGCCCAGGAACAGAGGCCCTCACAAGCTCCATAAAAAGTCACAATTCCTAGATAGGACTAGTGCTGGCATGGCTCCGCACAGGGCTGGGCTCAGTTCCACGTTCCTCCACACTACTGAGGCATCTATGGGAAAACCAAATCCTACCCACAATCAGCTGCCTGTCTCCAGTCCTTTCCAGCTCAGGATTCCAGTATGTTTGCACCCCAAAGGAGGCTGGGGTAACAGGGAGATTTGAACCCCTTGGAATTCTGTGTGAAAGGGAGAAATGACCCTACAACCCAACTCCTGACACACATCTTCTACTCCTAATACTTAGTACTGCCCAAGCAAGAGCACAAAAAAGTAGCTAAATGTTTCTAGACATGGGAAATCAGAACACAAACAGCAGAGCAGCTCTTGGATAATGTCTGAAGGCTGAGCTTCAATCTCATAAACTAGACTCATAAAGCTGCACAGAAAATCTTGAATTAAAGCAAAGCCTGGACATAACCCATCCAGACTGAGGTTTCAGGATGTTTTAAATAGGAGCTCAGCTCTAAGAGCAAAGCTATTTCTTCAAGCAGTCACTCAGATATTGATGCTACACTTACTGGGAATATAAACTCTCGGCACTCAAAACCTTGGCAAAAGAAGCAGAAAGGGCATTATCAAAAAAAAAAAAAAAAAAAAAAAAAAAAGAAAGAAAAAAAGAAGCCTTTTAATCTGGCAAACAGTCACTCCGAATCACTCTGAGCAGCCATGGTAACAGTGGATATTAAGGTGTTAGTGGCTTCACTCCTGTTAAAATTTGTCTTCAAAGCAGGATCAATGCTGCCCCCAAAGCACCATTTACCTAAATAACTAGTTTCACAGTAACTTAATAGTTCCCCACTGCCATGAGGGAAGCCTTAAGTTGTCACATAACATAATACACTGGGGCTGGTGAACTTGGCACCCACAGCACTACTGCATTCTGACCTCAAATAAAAATTATGTACTTCCAACTAAGCAGATGAAAAGCTACAGGGCTGAGCTGAATCTAGACCCCTGAAATGGTTCACTGTGTACACAGCATACATTGCTCAAGGACAGTGGCTGCTTATGGTTCCCATGATGTGCAGCAAAGTGACATTCCCTTCCCACTCCAGGGGCATGGTGGGGCTGACTCAAGGGTGACTGCACTGCACATGAGGCTCAGCTCACAGCAACTGCAATGGAAGGGATGAAGCAGAGAAAGGGCAAGCAGAGGAGAAGAAAAACATCACTGTTGGACGCACAAGAGGCCACAAAAAAAACATCCTTCCCTCTTGCTCAAAGACTGAATCATAAACATTTCAGTTTTCCAAGGCAACAGTAAGTATGAAAACTGTTCTGGATTTCCCTGCCCAGGCCAGGGAGGTTGTAACTAAGTGATCTTTGTAAGACCCAAACCATTCTATGATCATATGATTCACACAGAAAACCCTCATTAACATCACTCTGCACGTGCCAAAGTCCTTCCCTGCCATCCTCGTTCTGAGCAACAGCAAAAATCAAACAGACACATTGTGAACTCACCACAAAGAACAGAAAGTTCCCAACAAACTTACCAGCTCTCAAACATTCCCGCTCCACTTTGCAACGAAGCCCAGGGATACATAACCACTGGCTAACTTATTAGAGACAAATGGTATCAGTTATGGTTGTTTATACTGATTTTCCTTCTAAGTTTCTCCAGTTACCACTCAAACTGGACACGCAGTGCTGCTGTGCACTGTTACCTGCCCCAGTTGTTTTAGTGGCAAATAGAGCAGTGTCTTGGCAGCTGCAAAGCACTCTGTGATTAAAAGACACTTGAAGATTCACTCCGTTCCCACCTATCAGCAGCAACAGAACAGCACAATATTGGTAGGCAGAGGGCTCCCATGCTATACAATTGACTGCTGGGCTCTTGAGCACCCACATCCCAGCAGGCACCTAAAAAAGCTGTGAAGGGGAGAGGGAACAGGACCACTGAAAACTTCTTGAGACTCTGTCTGACACTTATATGTTAACCTGCTGCCTCTCAGATGGAGCAGTTGTCTCTTACTCTTCACCTGTGCTGTCTACAGTACTGCTAGCTGAAAGGATAAGGTCTATACACAAACAGCAAATTGACATAAATTACAGCCATTACCATAACACTTCACACAGCACAGACTGCACATCCTCACCCTTAATCACTGTGCATGACTTGCTCATTCAGAAGGGATCTGTGGTAACTGCAGATTACAGGGAGAGCTTGAGCAAGAGTGGCATTTTGGTTTGAGCAGGCAAACAGTATGCAGGGTTGTATGAATAGGCATGTCTTGGATGTGCAAGACTTGGAGTCATCCTTCCCCTCTGCCCACACTGGCACACAGCTCATGGACATATCCTAAATGGACAAACTGCTGTGAGCTTGAAGACAACATGGAAAAAAGGACAGAAAGGAGTAAACTGCAAAGCAAGTGGGTTAATTCTCAGGGGGAAACCAGGGAGTACATTAAAGCAGTTCCAAAATGTATAAAAGGCTGCTGCCAAGAGCAAGTGAACAAGCTGCTCTTCACATCCCCAATAACAAGAAGAGGATTCCTGAGAGCTATACAGGGGAGTTGAGGTTAGACATCAGGTATAAGAGATAAAACTAACCATTCACTATTCCAGCAAAAAATCATAACAGTCAGGAAGTAAATTGGTTTTCTTAAAGTTTTCCATGGTCTTGTGTATCTCAGAAGCTCTTTGCTTTACTTACTTAGAGGTATGTACCCCTGTTCATCTTCACAGGCCCTTCCTGTTAAAAACTGGAAACAATATATTTTTGCAACTTTACTGCAAAACAAATGCCCATGTTACAATCTTGGTCAATTCACAGCATCAGGAAATATCGATAAAAGGAAGAGATTGAATTGCTAAAATGAAAGAGGTAGCAGGTAATGTCCTAATTAATGGGAGCTTCCAGAGATTAAATAAAGAAACCCAAGGAATGGCATAGCCCAAGTCCACTGTGCCTGCTCAGGGAGACGTGATCATTACATGGCTTTTGGAGGTCTTACTGTCCTGTAACTTTTGTTTGACTCAGAAAACAGGAAGCCTCTAATGCAGGATTAAAAGCTGAGAGCAATTTATTCTGTGAGGCAGAATACTTGGAGAAACACAAACATGCTCCTCGAAAGACACAGCAAACGCACAGGTGCAGCTGAGAGTAGAACAGCATCCTGTGCCAGCTGATCTGGCTGTTAATCCACTGGCTGTTAAAAACATACTCCAGATGTATCTTTTCCCTAAGTAGAATATGCTCTGTGTGAGCTTTCAGCCAGTAGATTCACCCCTTTTCATCCACCACAGTGAAGAGACCTTCTCCTCAAGAATTCAGTCTTCTTGGAGACTATCCTAGGTCACAGCTGAGAACCCTTCTAAATTTCTCTCTGGTTATTACTAACATCTTCCCATCTACCAGGGCAAGCTGTCATGGATCATCAGTTAGCTGTATTCACGGTCTCCATGATTAAGCAACCTTGTGGCTGTATGTGCTTATCGGTGTGCATTTAATTAACACAAAGAGTCTTAAATCACAGCTCCCAGCTGCCGTGCAAGTTGTGCAAGGTCTACCTCCCCCAAAAGTCACGGTCAAACAACAGGCAGCCACACCATATGCAGACAGGCACACAGAGCCAGAAATGGGAAATTTGTTGGCTCTGGGCAGTGATTTCGCTGAGGTTGGAGAAAGACCCCCAGTGAAGGAAATGCTATAGGGATAAAGGGGATCTGTGTGTAGGAGGAAATCCTGTCCTGTTCTTTAAAATAGAAGATAAAAGCTGGCAGAGGCAAAGGCCAGGCAACAGTGGTGAGGCAGGCCACAAAGGCAAAGCAGGTCACAGGAGATGGCTGACAAACATGACAAGCTTGGATTGTGTCAGGCAGACTGAAACAGGGCTCAACCTCCTGTGAGGCAGATGAAAGAGCTGGGGCAGACCACTCTACACATTCCCCAGGGAGACATGGCACCTCAGGAACTCCTGGTATCCCTGGTGTGTGGCTCTGGCACCGCAGAGACTACCAGAGAATAGTCTAGAAGGCTATTCTAGATAGAAGAGCCATTAGAAAACAAGAAACATCCAGCAAAGAGGTGCTTAAGGACAGCAAACAAGACATCCCCACACACTCCAGACACATTCCAGTCACAGGAACAAGAGCATGCCAGGGTGGAAAGAGCCCTAAAAGAGCCCTCAGGAACTCTGTAATATATGATGATACACACAGCCTGGGCTGAGGCCTAGTAATAAGCAGCCACCATGGTGACTCAGAGAGCTCTTTGCTGGCTGGACACAGGAGAGCAGCAGGAAGGAACAGAATAACTGTGGAGCAGGAAGCCCCTGATGAAGGACTGATTGCCCAGAGCACGTTCCTGGAGAAACAGAAACATGCTTTTCATCCCCATGACGTACTTCCATGTCCGGACAATTCTGAAGTCTGTGCTTTCAATACATGCTTAAGAAAGCACTACATCCTGTGCACACACCCAGCCTGTGGCTCTTGACACACAACATGGAAAAGAGAAGACCAACCAAAAGGTGAGAGGGCAAGAATTATGGAACACTGGAGATACAACAGTACAAGCCAGAAGCCAAGCCTCTGCTCTACTCTCTCACTCGTTCTCAATGCAACAGCCAGGGAAAATGCTTGGTCATGATGTTCAAACAGAACCTGCTCTCCATCCCTGGGAACATCTGCCAGAATTAGTAATCCCGTATCAGAGGACATGAAGCATAGATTGTCCAGCAGCACTTGTAACCTTTTTAGCAATTTTTTGCATGCCTGGTGCTTTCACAGCTACCTTCCCTTTCAGCTTAAAATAAATGCAGCCCTTCTGAAAGTGCTCAAAGACTACAGAATCACAGAATCATTTAGGTTGGAAAAGATCTCTAAGATCATCAAGTCCAGCTGTAACCACCCAGCCCTTCCTCTACAAAGCCAGAAACTGGAACTGATGTATCTGGGGATGCAAACATGGAGGGCAAGGAGCTATAAAGGGGGATAAATGCTGTCATCCTGAATTCCTGCATCTGAAAGAGATGCATCTCTGTCCATGATACTGCTGCTGTCAACTCAGAGCAAACAGGTGAGCCTCAGCTTTGCCCCTGTGTTTGCACCCAGAAGACATCTCACCTCTTTCTCTTCTTCTGTGTGTGAGGCTTTGTGTATTAAGCTGTGTAATCAAGCAAAGGCTGCTCTACTCCCACAGGGGGCTCTACATCCTGTATGAGACCAGGCCAGAGTGGAGCCACATCATCCATCTGCATGAGGCATTAGCTCTTTCTTCAGGGCTTCTTTGAGCGTGAACCCCTCAAGAAGTCTTTTTGTGAGCTCTGGGCTTCACACACCGAGCACAAGGACTCAGGGAGGTCTGCTACTCTCCAGTGAGGTCTCCTGCTTTCTAGCACACAGCATGATGCTGCTGCAGCATGACAGTATGCAATCTGAATTGTATAACCAGCATAGAACCTGACCAACAACAAGCAAAACTCAGCCTGAGGGGAACAAACCACAGCTCCAGCTTCACAGTGGGATGGTACATCCTGCACTGGCTGCACAGCTCAAGAAACATGGCTCCCCATATATCTCTGTTATGTGGTCCAGCTCTCAGTTATAGACACCAACTACACCAGGAAAAGGGCAGAATTTTTGGATAACATTCGTGTTTATATGGGTGCCAAGAACATCCAGAGCTACAGCCATAATGCAACACACAGATTTAATATCCTTTCCACAGTTATACTAATCTCCAGCTACCAGTCCTCAGGATAAACTTAACCCAGAACCAGAGTGCCTTCATATGCCATTCTACAGCCCAAGATTTTCTAATGGGGCAGCAAGCTCTGGCCACCAGCAGGGACTTGGCAGCAGGCTAGATTAAAGCTAGATTAAATTTTCTGTACCTCTCATTATACCCAGCGATAATACTCAGAACACACAGGGAAAGCCCAGTGGCAAATAACTTAATTAGAAGTGACAGTCTCACACCTTCTTGGTGACCAGTACATCTGCTGAAGCTGAGGTCACAGTCCTTTGTAGTCAGCACGACAACAAGAGGATCAAAATACAGAAAGTTGTTCTGGACCCCCTCCTGCTGCCCCCCACCAAGGGTCCAATGCTGCTCTCTATGGAAGATTCCCAACACTTTGGCTGAAGTGACGCCAGCACTTGGGCAGGGCTTGGTGTTATTTTTAACGCTTGCTCACATAACTCTTTGGATGAATCCTGAGAAGAGCTTGTTACCAAAATAGTACACTGTGGGCACTATTTATACACCCACAGTCAGCATCGCAGGATAAGCTAGAGCACCCCTTTATCCTCCTCACAGGGATATAGCAGGGCCCTAAAACATGGTTTGCTGTTTAGGTAGTCCTCAGAAGTGAGCCATCACCTGCAGGAGGCCTGGTATTCCTGTCTATCCTGCTGAGGAGACAAACTCTTGTCCATATGGGAGGGAAGCCCAGGTACATTAGGCTTGGGGAAGATGGATGGCTGAGTGCACATCCCAGCTGCTGTAGACTAAAAAGGGAACAGTTGTGCCTAAACATAGAAAATGCTGATGCCTTCCTATTTTATCTCTCCTTGGCTGCTGCAGGGAAATCCAGCAGGGATTTGGTTTCTTGGTTGTCACCTCTTTTCCCAATGTGGGAGGAGGAAAGGTGTGCAGTGGTGGGAGCAGGTGCCCTACATGTCAGCAAGGTTCACTGGAAAGGAGGCACCAGACTAACAAGACTGATTGCCCTTTATCCCTAGGGACAGCAGCAGCTTCAGGCCTTTCCATATCAAAACAATGTGCCCTGAAGCACTAAAGGGGAAAAAAAAAAAAAAATCAGAAGCAAATCACCCTTTTGAGACTATGCAAGGAAAAGAGACTCTTCCCATGTCTGATTTTCTGGGTTAAAAATAACTTCTGTAACTTCTCGAGCATATTGAACTTCCTTGACTTTTGCCTTTGGTGAGTTATTCCTCCCGCCCCCTTTCTCCCAAGACACATCAGACTGCTCTCTACTCTCACATCTCCTGGAGAAGCAGGTGACATGACCTGAAGAACATGCATGGGATGCTGCATGAGAACAGACAAGACAGAGAAGACTCCATCTTGAAGCAGAAAAGTTTGATTTTTCCAGTATGCAGATAAAAAAAAAAAAGTACATACACATCTCCTTTCCCTGCAAGAGAGGCTATAGTTTGAGCAGAATACTGGCTGTCTATCAGAGCTACAGAACACAAATTGACATATGCTGTAAAGTCAGGGGCAGGACTGGTCACATTATTTGGTCATTAATGGTCATATTACTTTTAGCAGAACAAAGAGAAGGGATCAGCTCCTACCTTGCCAGATACAACCACCCCAGGATGTGGGCTCAGCTGGAAGCTGAGTGCAGCAGCAGTGGCATGAGAGCCACAGGAGGAGCACAGCATGCAGAGCCAACAATAATCCAAAGCAAAACCAGCTTGTCCCAGTGCCGGCTCAGGGATCAGCAAGCCATGCTGCGAGGAGTCTCTGCTGGCTGCTCCCCTGTTGACGGAGGATGGCGGGCAACAGGCAAGATGACAAAGCACTTCTTCCAGACAGGAGCTGGCTGAGGAATTCCTGCTGCTGCCAGCCACCTGCCCCCCATGAGGCACAGCGGTGCCAGGGTCTCACTCTGGGAGCATGTGGGCAGGAGAAAGGAGCGAGTGCGAGGGCCAGATTGCTGATGAAAGCCCCAGTGTAAATACAGATGCGCACAGCAGAGGGCTATGGCAGAAATGCAGCTCGTGTTACAGAGAGCCATTTACAGCAGGCGCAGAAAGCTGGGAGAGCGTGGCAGGGCTGTGCGGGATGGATCCACTGCTGCCTGCTCGGACAGGGGGTGGGAGGGCAACTGCCTGCCAGGGGAAGCCATGGGGTGAAGTGACCACTAATGAGAGGAGACCTCCCCAATTCCACATTCTCCATCAGATTGTAAGTTCCATATGCAGTAGGTGCTAGCAGTAATGCAAATGGCTCCAACTTCCCATCCTGCACCTCAGCTAGGACATCCCCAGCCTCATGCCTTCCCCTGGCGCAGAGTGCCACAGCAGCCCACCACGCCAGGGAGAAAGGCGATTGGATCACTGCTCTCTTCACCTGCTCAGACACACTCCTGTTGTCCAGGCCCTCTCCCCAGGCTCCAGGTCTCCACATCTTTGAGACTGACCCCCTTCTCCCCATTTCAATGTCTTTGGTATCTCCTGCCAGGATTACCTGCCATCTCAGAGTAATTTACAAGCTGAGCTACAGCTGGATTTACAGCAAGTATGGAGCATGGGGGATAGGGACTAGACTGGCATCACAGACTATTCTGAACTGGAAGGGACCCACAAGGACCATCAAGTCCAACCCATAAGTGGATGTTATTCAGGGGTCAAACCCACAACCTTGGCATTATAAGCACCATGCTCTAACCAACTGAGCTCATCTCATGGCTAAGAAGCAAGGTGTCAAAGGGCTCAGGGTCTTTTTCTCCACTGTGCCTTGAACTAGAAACAGCAGCAGAGGAGAGATTTGCAGGTTTCAAGCACTGCCCATTAAAGAAGCCTTGGAAGATCTTAGGGAGAGGCTGGGAAGGAGCTCGACATTTCATAGCCGAGCAGGCACTGCCTATAAGCCCTGAGCCCATATAGCTCACACCAGTGACCTCTGGGTGAAACTGGCAATGTAAAACAAGGAGTCCCTGTAGTTCTCAAGCAACCATGGTCTGTAAGGATGTGGGGGATCTCCAGCTCAGCAGTGTAAAACCTCAAGATGACCACTTTTCTGCTGGGTGCCTCAGTTTCCCCCCTTGAAAAACAAGGACTGTAATACTTACCAAGCTGCTGTGAATGTTGCAAAGTTAACTTTGTCATGGTATGCTGGAGCCCGTAAACAGGAATGAGCATTCTGTGGGACTCTTCCCACCCATACAGCAGAGATTCCTTGTGGCTTCCCTCAACACACAAGCTACTGCTTGCAGCTTTCGTCACCCTCACCACAGCAGGTACCCTGAAAGACAGGGATCCCCATTACCCCCAAAAGCAGAAGCATCAATCCCTCTACCAGCTGCGCCCAGGCCATTTGGCAGGCAGGAATGCAGTGCACCAGCCCAGCCCAGCCTCAGCCGAGCTGTCAAAGCAGCGGAAGGGTTGAGGCTGCACTGCTCTGGAATTCCAGAAATGCACAAACACTCTGTCAGCCTGCACCAGGAATGACTCCTCCCTGCCCTGGACCAGGCTGAATCACTGGAAATACCAAAACAATGATGAGGTCACGTTCCCCGAACAAAGAACTGGAGCCAGATATAGCTGCATGGAGCAGTGTGCTAAAAGGGGACTTGGTGTAGGGGCTGGGGGCTCTGGCAGACAGGCACCATGGGCATTTGTCTCATTTAAAAACAGCTTGAGGCTGCCAGGAGACTTTTTTTCTTCTCTGTAGGGAGCAGGGAATTGGCTTTAAAACTCTATCTGTCCCACTGAAAGAGGCACAAACATTCTAATGTATATGAGTTCAAGGAACAAGACAGAAGTAAAATTATGACTGGATTCTGAGTCCAGTGTTCCCAAAATCTCACTGTGATATGATGATCAGGATTAACCAGTGAAGAATGCGCTCACAGCAAAGTAAATGGCAGACAAAAATATAGTATGTCCATTACTGCTTTTTGCTTTTGCTCTAGCCTCAGCCACCTTTCATCCCAAAAAACCAAAAAAATCCCAAAAAACAAAACAAAACAAAACAAAAAAACAAACAAACAACAACAAAAAAAAAACCTCCACAATATGCCAGAAATATTGATTTGGTAAGTTTTCAACAGGATGAGCAGCAAGTAATGCTGTTAATGCTTCAAAAATTAGTACTTCATTATCAGCAAACAGACTTTTCAAGGCTTTACAGTTCCAAACTTTCACAGTTCTCTGTGGAGAGAGACTGGAGACATTTTGGTATTTAGACTGTGAAGGAAATTCCAACATAAGACTTGGAAAGGATAAAGGAATTCACAATAGAATTTGCAATAGCCTGTTCTTTCACCTTCCATAGGACAAGACATTTGGATGGATAACAACACCACCCACAGTTATGTGAATAAGAGGCTTTAAGAATCCAGAATTTGCTCCATCAGGGCACAAAACATATCTTAATCATAAGCCAAGAGGGAAAAAAGATAGGACTGGACAGCTAATGCTAAGCATGTCACCCGTCTGGCAGGGCAGTGCTCACTGGGCTGGCACACTCTGCAACAACCACAGCAGTGCCTGGCACATTGAGCCAGCCGATGGACCATGCCTGCATCGGTCCCCTTCTCCTGAAAGTCTGTCCAGATTTGATAATAAAAGTGGTAAGAAAACCTGTGGTGACTTGTGCATGACTCCCACAGGAGACTCGTGAGAGCAGAAGTGCTCAAAACCAAATCAATTCATTTTCACCCCACTGTCCCAGCATGCTCTGGTAACCAGAACCACCTCAGTGGGTTACACCACAAATTCTTCTGGTCTAGTGCCCTATCCCTGACAATGTGGCACTGGCACATAAAAATCACAGAGTGATTTCACTGAGTACAATCAGAGTGATCTCCCCTATGGACATATTCTTCCAGCCTGTAACAATCAGGAACTCCTAGAGCTGGAGGTCACACACTGACCATCACATTTCACAGATACTGAAACACATCTCTGCCATTGAGGTGTCTGGTTCCTTTTGGAGTCTGTGTGTATTTTCAGTCTTCATGCCATCTCATAGCAACATGTTCTACAAATCAACTGTGTTGAAAAAGGACTTCCTCAGCCTCCTGTCTAATAAATTATTTTGCTGGATGCACTTCCTCTGTGCTGTGAGAAATAGCAAAGTTTATTAAGGTCAGTCTTTACTCAACTTCTCCCTGCTGAATACTATATTACAGACATTTGCTCTTTCCCAGTATCATCTACTTTTGCTTGTTTAATCTCTCTCCCTAAAGAAGCTATCCCAGTCCCTTAATCATCCCCATTCCACTTTTATCATTTCCAGGTCTACATTACTCTTTCCAAAAGAGGGTGACCAGCTGGTATGTGATGCCCAGATGCAGGCACAACATGTCTATCTAGTATACAAAAATATATACCAGCAAATTTTGTTTCCAGTGTTTTTTGGCTACAGCTGAACATTTAGCTGATGTGCTCAGACAACAATCCACAGTGACTCCAAACAGCTTGTTGTGGGCAGTGAGAAACTGTATACAGATCACCATTACATGTGGCATTTATCAGCACACTCTCCCATTTGCTGTTTTACCATGCTAATAGTTCTGCAAGATGCTCCTGTAATGCCTCAAGAAGTTTTCAAACCAACCACTCTGACCAACTTAGAATCACTAGAAAATTATAGTCTTCATTATGTTTTTCAAACCACAGCTAAACGTGTTGCACAGGCACCCCTGTGGGACCAGACACTGCAGGTAACAGAGTTTTGATGCCCTGCAAAGCACAGGTCACATTTGACAAGGAGTGCTCCAAGCAAGAGATCAGGAATGCTACATAACATTTTAGGTCCCTTCCAACCCAAACCATTCTACATTTCCTGGCTACCAGGAACCTGTTAAGAAAATAAAACTTTAATTGAAAATATGATTCAGCGCCATCATCATTCTCTCAAGGATCCCTGAAAGAGCATGCAGTGTTGGGTGGCTGAGACACATGCTCATATCCATGGCTCCACTTAGGACTCAGGTGGAAGTGCAGAGTCCATATCAATGCTTAAGGACTACAAATATGTTCACCAGACACTCACCCCAGGGACAAGAGATGAGAACTGTGGAAACCATAATTTCCAGTTCAGGCAAACACACACAAGAATGAGGAGACGGAGAAATTGTGGGGCTACTGATACCTGGGGTGAGCAGCAGGTATCAGTAGCAAAACCTCAACCAGGCTTCATGTTCCAGAATCAGAAGAACAGAGACCTAGAGCCAGCAAACCTCATTTAACACCCTGCTATGAGTCCAGGGCTTTGGTGAAGAACTGGGAATTAAGTATTCAGTGGAAGGCAGAATACATAAGGAAAAAAAGAACTGGGGGTAGCCAGCCTCCCTGTACATCTGGGAGGGACACTACAAGCAAAAAAAAACTCCTCACAACCAAGTTTAACCTGAAGCACTCCAAGTTGAGCTGGCAAACCAGCAGGTTCTGATGATGCCTTTGATGCCCAGCTGCATCAAAGGTTACCACAGGAAAGAGCATCAGGCAGCTACAATTATGTACAGTAACTTCATTTCATATATTCCCAGAGCTCAAAGCCCAGGGATAGAGTGGAAAAGGGTGAAGGAGCACTTCATCAATCCCTCATCTGTTTTGTACAAAATTCTGCTCACAGTTCCCAGAAGGGAGACATAAATGAGGTTTTAATAAACCATAAGCCTATGCAATATCATGGTTTGGGACATTACATTCTCCAGCTCACATTAAAAAAAAAGAAAAAAAAAAATTTTTTTCCTGGACATTGTCCATTGAACACTGCCCTGTCAACAAATCCATTGATCCACCCAAAAGGCAACACAACGAAGCCACTGAGTGAGGAAAATGCAGGATACCAGGCATCCTGCACAGGAAAATGTGTTAGACAGCAACTGCTGCCATAGCAAAAACTGAAACAGAAGCAGAACTGCGGAGAGACTACTGCACAGACATAAACCAGGCTTGCACCTTCTGAATATTCTATGATCCCTTATCCACAGCCTAAAGGTTTTTGAGGGACAGCTGCCAGGAGGTAAGGAAGCCTCTGAAGCAGCTGCTCTAGGTGTTGCTGTCTAAGACAAAACAATGCAAATCCACTGCTGCCAGCAAAAGGTCACCAGACTGGAACCCTGCCCAGCAGCTTCTACAGAGCATACTAACTAGGGGATTTTCAGACTGCAATTTTTCAACATGAGAGTACAAATTAGTTTTCTAAATACAGACCTGTACTCTTCATGGAATGAATGGCCTGGATGCCCGCAGGGCTGATGGAGGTTAGCACTTGATGACACAAAAACCTTCAGTTTAAAATCCAGGGCACTAGTGACTCCCTGAGTCACCTTGGTGTGCATACTTCAGGCCCCAGCTCCCTGGTGAACAAGGAGATATTGATGCTCCCTGCCTCTCCGAGAAGCCAGAATGCAATAAAGCTTAAAAGACCTCAGGATCCCTGCCATAAATTCCAAAGTTAAGGGAGGCAAACATTGCTTATTATGTACAAAAGCCAGGCTTCTTCTATGAAGTGCCTGATTCAGATGTGGAGGCAGGATGCAGTCAACAACAAAAATACTGGACTTCCCTGGAGACACACTGCTCAGATTGGACGCTGCTGTGTTTGTGGGGTAACCTGTGGGGCTGGTGATGGCACCTGCAGGCCTGGCACTCAGGTCTGAGAACAGCTGCTCTCGCAGTGCACACAAGGAATTCAGCAGCACAGCCCTCACCAGGACACGCAGCTCCCCCACAGCCAGGCATGATGCATACAGGGAACCTACAAAAAGCGAGCAGTTGGGTCATATGTTTTCCTAATTCAGAGGAAGCCTGGCCCAGCTCCGATATCCCACATCTCCTGGTGTTGAGAGCGGGGGTTGGAAAAGTCAAGATCCATTTATAGCTGAAAAGTCTAGCAGAGAGCTCAGCGTTGTGTGGAAAAGCCGGAGCTGACAGCTCTGTACAGTCAGCTCCACCCAGCTGGAAAGGAGAGGCAGGCTGAGGAAAGAGACAGGGGTATGGAAACCTCTTTCCTTTAAGCTGGGAGTGATGGGAGAGAGGTGCCTTCCCTACAGTGCCAGGAAGAGAAAAAACACTCTCTACTTCAAAATGCATTATAAGAAGCAGGGCAGCAGAAGAGTAGCTTTGGAAAAACTGAAGAGTAGCTGTGCCGCAGATATGGCCAAAAGCACTCAGAGGTCAAGCCCAGGCTGCAGGGCTCTGCGCCCTTCTTCTGAGCCTTTCATCACGTCCAGCCCCACAGCAATACAGACCTTTATCACAGGGACAGGGACAGGGCTGTCTGGGAGCTGTGGCTGGGAACTCAGCCCCACGCTTATTGCTGGGAGAAATGGCAGCTCCCTCACTCCAGCACATTTACATCAGCCAACACATCAGCAAATGTAGCAGAATGTCCTTGCCAGCCCTCATGGAAAAAGCTTGGCCCTGAGGACAAGGCACCAGTTTAAAGCATCAGCATGCACAGACTTATTCTGTGATGACTTCAACTCTTCCCCATGTTGTCAGGCGTAAGAGGAGAGGTATTTATGTAGCTAATCTAATTTAGCTAACAATTGTGCATAGCCATAATAAAATTAGGAAAAACAACCACTAAAACTGTGTTAAAGAACAAAGAGATGATGAAGCTGTAAGAAAAGCAAACACACTCCTAGGCGAGGCAGTGAAATACCAGAGCTATTGTATAGGCACTCATAAAAGAAGCATCGTGCAAAAACAATTCTGGTCACTCACATTTAAAAATCATAAACGCAAATGAACAGGTGCAGAAAGGGCCCGAGGGAAACAAAAAACCTATCAAACAAGAAGAAACTTAAGAGCCTGGCTTGTTTAGCCTAGCCAAATGTAGGCAGAGGGTGGATAGGATTGCTGTCTAAATATATCACAGGAGACAAACAAAACTGCTGAAGCAAAAGTATAAAGCTGGCATGACAGCAAGAGAATAAATGCAGTGAACACATTTAGGTTGAAAATTAGAGAGAAATAAAAAATCAATCCTTAGGTCAGGAAGCTTTCCAACTAGAATAGCTGGATTTAAGATGAATTTTATCAGAGGTTTGATGGGGTTAGAGGATACAGTGCATGTGCCCACAGATATCCAAGAGGGCCTTTATACTCTTGTTTTTGTTCCAGCTGGTAATTAGCATGGGTCATTGTTGTAAATGCTGGCAAACCCAATGGGAAGAATGATGATGTCTAACTTTAGTTCAGAAGGTTGAATGATTTCTTTGTTATAATTATGCTATAATACATTAATATACTATATTAAAGAAGATACTAAAAACTACATGCTACTTTCTCTATCATATCTAACTACTAACAACTTGTGACCCTCTCATGAGCGTCCAGACACAGGTGGATCTGATTGGCCATCAGGCCCAAACAATCCACCATGATCCAACCAAACAATCACCCTGGGTAAACAATTCTCCAAACACATTCCACAAGAGAAGAACAAAAAGCAGAAATAGAAATTATTTTCTCTTTCATTTCTCTCTGTGTACCTTTATGAAAAATCCTGAAAGAGCGAGAAATGTGCTTGCCACAGGTCATTACTGAGATGTCTCCATTCATACAACACACTTTGCTGAGTATCCAACTGGAGAGCCCAGGGCAAGCATGTAGTGCTCCTCTGCCCTCCCATTTCCTAAGAGCTGCTCACGAGAAAGGACTTCCTGGCTACGGGTCAGTGTGAGAGAGTTGTGTGGATACACACAGGCAGAGTGAGAGCTACCAGGCAGCCTGGAATGCAGGTGTTGCAGTTTGCAATGAAGAACACCCTTCAGGTGCCTCTGCCCAAATGCACCTGCTGCCCCATGGTATTAGGGACAGAGATTGCTCACTGTCACTCTGTAGGTTCAGGAGAGAGAGATGTTCTAAGCTCTCCTCTGCTGCAGTATAAGGCAAGGAAACACATCATCACTGGTTATCAAAGAATCACAGAATGGTTTGCATTGGAAGGGATCTTAAAGACCACCTTGTTCCATCCCTCTGCCATGGGCAGGGACACCCTGCACCAGACCAGTTTGTTCAGAGCCCCATCCAACCTGGCCTTGTGCACTCCCAGGGATGGGGCACCTACAGCTTCCCTGAGACTCCTGTTCTAGTGCCTCATCATCATCAGAGCATTATCATTCTCGACCCCCAAACTGCAGCCCAACTGGGCGACAAGTATAGGCAAAACAGCAAAACAATGTCCAAACTGTGAATATTTATATTAGGGAACAATGCAGAGGAAAAAAGGGAGAGGGTGAAAACAAAATCCAAAATCTATTTTAAGGATTAATTTTTGACATATCTATGAAACACCAGAGCTTCATAAAAGACTAAATTATTATTTTCAGACACTACACAGACGATGACACACGGTTTGACCTCCCCCCGGGGAGCCAATCTGAGCACCGCGCACACGAGAAGCAGCGACCCCGCTCCTCCCCACACAATTCCCGCACTGTCCCGCCCGCCCTGCCACCGTCCCTTACCGACTGCCCGCAGCGCTCCGCTGTTTACAGCCGCTCCATGGGGCGGGCTCTCAACGCTGCCCGCCCCCACCGCGTCCTCCGCCTTAGGATGTCTGACGTTTCCTCTAAGTTTCCTCTTAAAACATCCTAGCCAGGATGGAAAATTTTGGGAATTTGTGTGCTTCCCGCGTCAGGATACCGGATGAAAAGGGTTGCCGTATCAGATCCATTGTCTCACAAACCACCCCCTGGTGCACTTCTGCGTATAAACTTGTTACCTCAATTAACAGAGTGCCAAGGAATCTATCATCCCAATATTCTCTTTTTATTTAAAAAAAAAAATATATATTTTACAAATTCAGGAGTGATGTAGGACAGACATCACTGCCAGCTGATGTGTTTCAAATGCTGATTGTGTCAAACCAGTGAAAGAATTGTATCTGGTGCAAGCTCACCAACAGCTTTATTATCCCCTACATGTTGTAGCCAACATTTTCAAATCCCCTTTTAGCCAGGAGGTGAGTACTTTGCATGTAAACCATATGAGAAGAGAGGCACAGTGTCAGATTTTCCTTGCTCTGTCAGCACAAGGTCTGCCTCTGCTGCTCTGCAATATATTCTGCTGCATGAGATGCCAGGAACAGCTTTGATAGGACTTTCAGTCCGCAGACCACTCTAGGTATCATGGGGTTGTCTGCTTATCTGCAGAAATTCTCCTTTTTCCCCTAACTCCAGGGAGTTTGACTTGTCTGAAAGCCAAGATTGTCTCTGCAAAGTGAATGGTAAATCAGGGGGAGGTGACAAGCAGTAACTACCACAGTGGTTTCCTCAGCCAGAATGCAGGCTCTCACTTAGGTGTCTCCTTCCAGGGGAGCTCACCATTATCTGGTGATTTACTCTTTCCCTAGCAAGCAGCTCCTAGACACTGAAGTCTGGATCCAGTCCCAGCTCCAGTTTTGCACTGGCCATGCTGAAATTTAATACCACAGTTTACAACAAGCCTCCCAAGCAGCAGGTGCAACAGACTAGTTTTTTTTTTTGTTTTGGTTTTTTTTTTTGTTTTTTTTTCTTTCCTGTGCGGAGTTAAAACACAGGAGATGAAACCTTCTATTAAAGCTTAAACAATCTCATGCAGTAACTGCTGAAACTGGGACCACAGACAGCAGGGTGTTCCATGAAATGGGGACATGGCTGGCTTCTTGCCATCATACACTGCCTTCTAACAGGTCAGAGACTCACAGCAGAGTCTCAAAAATATCAACTGGTTACTGCACAAAAAAAATCCAAGTCAAATGAAGGAAGGAGTCTAAATTTGTATGATGGAACTGAAAAAAACCCCAACCTCAACAAAAAACAAAAACAAACAAAAAATCACCCCTAACAACAGTCAGAGGCTTAGTCCTCTGCACAAAAAAAAGCTGCATTTAGACAGCTCAGCAGTACTGGCAGGACAGACTTTCATGCTGCCATGCTGGCCTTCCAGCCCTGCTGATTATGGATTTGGTGTGAGAAAACAGTGAGCAAATCCCAGTCCCTCAAGATCACCATGTCTTCAGCTGCATCTGTTCATTTTAGGTCCCTCTGCTGGCAGTCAGACTGGTAGGATTTTCATCTCTCTACCACCCGTGTTTGATAGATAACCTGTTCCCAAGTAAAATTTGAGCCAGCACAGAGAAACACTGCAGCCATGAAGCACTGCAGAGACTCCTGAGGCCTCATTAAGTTCCTCTGAATCGTGGCCACTCTGCTCATCGGGGAGGGTGAGGAAGCCACCAGGTCACGCTTCATCCCTTACACTGAACCCCAGCAGCAGTAGAGTAAAGGTTATTTCAGCTGCTGGCCATGAAATAGCTTTTCTGGCTTCAGTAATTCTGGTGTGATCACCATCAAGCCACATGTGCATACACCTCATTCTGTTAAGGGGGGCAGATGCCTTGTGCTGGCAGTTCAGGTGGGCCCTAACCATGGCATGGACTTCTCAGGGGCCAGATTTCATGATTTGAGCCATAAGGAAGCCTGAGCGCCTTCTGATCTTTTATTTTAAGTCTAAATGAAATGGCTGGTGCCCAGTTACAAAACTTGAGAGGGTTCTGAGAACAATAATCCTTTACAAGAGCAGATTTGCAACCCAGAGAAATCAGAGCAGGTTGATGACTGTCAGCTCCTGGTCCCTTGACCTACTAAGGGTTTCCTGAGCTTGCAGCACTTCTGATGGCAGATGTGGGAAGAGGGTGGTGTTTGGGTACTGGCCATCTCTTGAGAAAGTGGATCACAGTCAAAAGGCTACAAAATCACACTTTACAAAGGTTGTGGATTTGAGGGTTGTGTGGCTGGACCTAAGGCACACCTGGGGTCAATATTGTCACCCCAGTAATACGGCCCAGAGTGGATTCATGAAGAAAAATGAAGGCACGTAACTGAGAAAGACATCGCCAATTCAACCTTTTCCTCAGACTGAAATTCTCTTTGCTCTGAGGTATGTAGTTAGAGGGAGAAAAAAAAAAAAAATTAGCGTTATGAACAATCTCAGGGAGCAGAGATGCCTCCCACAGCACGTTCTCTCTGGTGCCAGGGAGGCCCTCTGGGATACCGTGCAACTCCACGCTCCAACTCACCCAGCCCACCTTCCCCAGCAGCAGCACACATCTTTGGAAAATAAACTAGAATCAGAGAGTGCGTGTGGGTGAAAGGAAAGCCCCAAGTCCTTGATTTGGCAGCCTGGAGGGCAGAGCTCTGGGCAGCCACTGGCTCGGTGCCTTGCAGGCAGCACAGCCTCCTCTCCTGACAGCCCTTTACTTTGGTTTGTTTTGTTAATTTTTAAGGGGGACGGGGCAGGGGGGGAAGTATTTTCCTTTTTTTCTTATCTCCTTTTTTTTTTCTTCTTTTGTTACAATCCTTTGTGTTTATATTTATCACTGTTTGGTGAAAATGTTCCCATTGTGGCAAAAGGTGATTTTGGCCGCATGTTTCTCCCAGACATGATGAGTGCTCCAAAGCCGTGCTGGTGAGAGAAGGCATAACCAGAGCGGCGAGTGCTGGTCCGGCGCAGGCGTCGCTTGGGTGAGGGTGGAGGGGGCTGCTTTTTGGCTTCCTTGATCTTCAGCAGGACCTGGAAATCAGAAAATAAGGTGGAAAAAGTGGAAGGTGCATCATTATTCACAAGCACAGTGGAAGAGGAGCAGAGAAAGGGAAACAAAAGCAGGGACTCAAAGACAAAAATGAGGAAAGGGGATCTTCTATTCTATTGTATTCTATTCTATTCTATTCTATTCTATTCTAATCTATTCTATTCTATTCTATTCTATTCTATTCTATGGTGTTAATGGGAGCATCATCTGTAAATCATGGGAGGGAATGGTTTCCATGTATTCCCCACATCTCTGCAATGCCATAGTTGGGGTATGGTTGTAGGACTTTCAGTCAAATCAGCCAAAATGTGAAAGTCATCTGAACAAGTCAAAATTCCAGAAAATAAGGAAACATTTAAGAATTGGCATATTTAATATAGAAAGCAGACTACTAAAGGGAGTTTCTTATACATAACATCTTTTTATGATTATAATGTTGATTGTTATAGAATTATAGACTCATAGAGTGGCTTGGTTTGGAAGGGAGCTTGACGATCATCTCATTCCAGCCCTGCTACCACTATATCAGGTATATCAACATTAAATGCACCCTGGCCTTGAATGCTTACAGGGATAATAGATTCCTGTATTCCTTGGCATATGAGAAATAAATATTGCACTTTATTTGGAGGTAGTGGGCTTTCTGCTCCCAGGTGGCCACTAAGTTAATCTGCTATCAAGAACCTTTTCAGAATGGGGCTGTCTAATGCAGGAGACTGCTATTGACAGCCTGTGGCTCAACAGAACCCCCAGCTGCCAGACTCCTGTGCTTCTTGCTTGGCACAATGACAGGTGCTTGGCCTCTCTAAACATCAGGCCTGTCTGCTGCCAGCTGGGGGACTCCGTAGAGCTGGAAACTGTCTCCTCTCCTGTGACCATTCACTTCCAAGAGGAACCAGAGAAGTAATTTTGTGCTAGAGAGAGAGGGGCACTCAACCTTGGCAGTGAGGCTGGGATTCTGGGTGACAGCTGTCTCTGACTTCTGCTCAGCTGGGGTAAACTCAGCCCATTTTTACACCCCCCAACTGCCTTGAACTGTCTCCCAAGGACCTCCCGACCCAGCAGTCTTGTCTAGCACCCGCCTACCCTCTTTGTAAGGGCTGAGATTTTCCCTAACATGTTCTCCTACAGTCATAGAGAACCGGTAGAGCTCCACAGACATCCCAGGGATGACCAGGGAGGGCGTCAACTGCGGTGCCTTCCCCTGGGGCTGTGCTCTGACCCCGATTCGCAGCAGCTCGGCGCAGGGAGAGGAAAGAAGCACGAGGTGGCAGTAGCATTCAGCAAATGCTCCTGTTTGGAAGGGAGCCCGGGGAGCTCTGTGTGCGCTGATGTTCTTGAGGGGTCCCTTGGCTGCAGTGAGCAGTGCGCTCCCTGCCCACTTCATCACTCCCTGCCTCTCCCTGCCCTGGTGCCCTCAGCTTCATATTCCCGAGGATGGGAGGGAAGCTGGTTCCAGAGGGGGTATACAGCCATTGGCTACAAAAAGTAAATTCTCAAATAAATAAAAAAATCCCCAGCAAACATATATTCCCTGGTGGAGGGTAAAAGTCTGTGGTCTGCCAGGCTAAAAACTGCACAGAATCAGGGCAGGAGGAACATGCCACTCCTTTGCCACTGAGCCACAGCGCTTAAACCCAGCACCTAAAAATAGTGCAGCTTTCCTGCCTCAGAGCAGCCTAATCCACATCTAAATAATCTCAGCCTTGGTCCCAGCTGCAGATGGTTTGAACCGTGCCAAACCCCAAATTCCAAATTCAATTCTCCTTCTCTGGGGAGTAAGGGACAGATGCATGGCAGCAGTTGCGCTGACATGGACACACACCTCAGGTGATGCCAAGCCTGTGCAATGTGGCTCTAGGGTGAACCTAGGCCATGGTAAGTAGGATTTCTGGTTTAATAAGGTATCTCCGTACCTTGTCGCTGGGAGTTGGCTTTAATTGAGCCTTCAGGAATCGAAAGCCAACCACTGGCAGCACACAGAGGGTGATGCTGAGGAAGATAGCCAGCCACACGTTTGGTTGGCTGAGGGTATTACGAGCCGTACCTGGAAAACAAACACATGATTAAAACTGTAAAAGCAGCACCTCCCACCATTATTCCCCATTGCTGTCTGTGATTTCAGAGCACCTGGCGAACAGATCAAAATACATGGCAGACATTGTCTCCAGCAGTGAAATCAACTGGCTGTAGAGAGAACTGCAAAGCCAGTGTCACTGTCTGAGATGAGCAAAGAAAAATGCAACGTCCAGACATGATTGCAGCAACAACCCAGGTGGACAAGGGTGTCAGGATGAGTCTTTTCTCCCTGTGAAGAGTCAAATCACAGCAAAGGATTGATATAAACACTCAGGAGGGCTTAAGCAGCAGCCCCGGACTCCAGTGCAAAAGAAGGAATACTCCTTTCTTGCTTCCCAGCACCATTTCCTAAAGCATATGGAGTACTGGCTCTGCCCAGCAGGAGATGGAAATCACAGCCCTTTGTGAGAGGAGCATGTGTTGCTCTGGGGATCTGCACAGACAGCATAACCTAATGGGGGTATTGGCAGCACCACTGGCACGTGGTGGCATGTCACTGACACCTCCTTTGAAACCAAAGTGCTCACTTCTGGCTTTTACAAAACTGAGGGAATGTAAGATAGAACAAACAGTCTGCAAACCCTCATTACAGGGCCTAATGATGCTGGTGTTGGCAGTATATTTGCTGAATATTTTTTTTCCAGTTGGCCAAATTCTGCTGTAATACAACTTCACTGAAATTTAAGTAAACAAGCCGTCTTAGTCCAGACTAGAAACACTTTTCTTTAAAATGGTTTCAAACTGGGACCTTATTAAGTAGCCCTCAGCATTATGGCTTCTTTGACCAGTGTAGTAATAACAGAGCAGCAGATGAGATACCACTGTCAAGTGAATTAGAATCATCATAGATTCCTCAAGGTGGGGAGAGACCTTCAAGATCATTCAGTCCAACTGTCCACCTGCCCTGGGAAACTGAACAGACGTTCTGACTTCTCTCACTCAGTATTTTTGATTCTAAAAGCCATCTCAAAGTGGATGTGATCATCTGCTTGAAAAATATGTTGCAACAGCTAACCTGCATCTCAGATATTTCTAAGTTCACTAAGCCTTTTGCTGTTGCAGTAAAGATAGGCAAAAGAAGTTTTTAGTGGAAAATATCGGTAAAAAATGAAGGCACTGATTAATACAAAAATCTGAGACTTGAAATAAAAAGTGTTAGGACTTCAGAAGTAGAGACTCATAACAATGTTGTATCTATATTGGCAATGGATGCACAGAGCTATCAAAAACATCAAAATTATTTTGAATTACTTTGCTTACATGTAAGTACATGTTCTTCCTGGTCAAAGTCTCAGGAGATGGACTAATTTTTTTAGCCTTCATTTTTTGCATGTGTTCAGAAATCTGTTATGTAAAATAACTACAAAGACCTGGTCACCACCGGTATGTTTTGTTGTTGGGGAATTTGCCATTTAACCTGGCAGAAGGCTCACCATATCACACGGCATTTTTCTCATGTCTTACTGGATGTTGTACTTCTACGCCTTCCTATGACAAAATGTTAACTTATGTACAAAGATCACACATCTACAAATAAGATGCTCTTAGACAGCTGTAAATATTGGATAACTGGAACCCAAATATAGAAGAGCAGCAGAAAACATTCCATCCATCTCATTAGGCTTATTTAAAGGACCATTCTCATGACTGCATGGGAATGTCCACTCTTACACAAGGAAGGGAACATGACACACATTCACCTGGATGGATGGGATTCAAAATAAATCCCAGCTACCCTCAGAAATATCCTGGCATTTCTTGCAGAAAACGCAACCAATATTTCCTGAAATATACATAGAAATACTTGGAAACTTTAAGCCCTGCAGTATGTCCATTCTGAGTGCAATCCATATTTGTCCCAAGGCTTACCAATGAAGGGAAAGGAGGCTGTGAAAATCAGGTACATGCCGTCACTGTACATGGTGAAGGTGATAGCAAAATAAACAGAAAGGCTGCCCCAGATGAAGAACTGATTGACAACTGTCCAGTAAGAGGTGTCCAAGCCAATCTGAAAGAACAGAGCAATGCAGCTATTGTCAGTGCCTTCCTGATTCAGCACATCTGTGCTGAACACAATGTGTCCTGTGCTTTGTACATCTCCCCCTGAGAATGGTATCCATTCAAGTCTCAAGAAATAACAAGTCACAAATCGTAAGATTCTGGGAAACCATTCAAGGCAAGATTACTACATTTATCCTGTTGTTGTCCTCTTCTCAAGCATTCACTAGTGGCCAGTCCTGGAGACAGGATATTAAGGGACCTTAAAGATCGTCCTGTTCCAACCCCACTGCCATAAACAAGTGTCACCTTCCACTAGACCAGGTTGCTCAGAGCCCCATCTATCCTGACCGTGAACACTTCACTTCCGGGGATGGGGCACCCACAGCTTCTCAGGGCAACTTGTGCCTGTGCCTCAACACCCTCACAGAGAAGAATTTGTTCCTAGTATCTAACCCAACCCACTCTCATTTCAAAGCCAGTAACTCTTCTTCTATTACTACATGCCCTTGTCAAAAGTCCCTCCCCAGCTTTCTTGTGGCCCCTGGTAAGTACTGTAAAGCTGCAATGAGGTCTCCTTGGAACCTCCTCTTCTCCAGACTAAACAACCCCAGTGCCCTCAGCCTCCTTAGTAGAGTGCTCCAGCCATCTGATCAACTTCATGGCCCTCCTCTGGACTTGCTCCAACAGGCCCTCATCCTTCTTATGCTGAGGGCCCTGGAGCTGAACACAGTAAGTTCAAATTAGTGAGGCTTTATTTCCCACTCCTTAGCTGTAATGTAGCATTGGAAGTTAGGAGAACAAGCCTGCAAAGACTTCAGACAGCAAGAACTATTATCCAGGGAAGTGTGATAGATTGGTTTTCTTTTAAGAACTCTCTCTCATCCTCATAGTACCATCTGAATTTTCTACCACCAAGTCTTAGCTATTCCTTCCAGCAAGTTCAGGCTGTGTCACACATACATCATACACTGGGACAGGCTGCAGAGACATCTCCATAATGGAGAACCTATAAATAACTGCTTGATGGCAGACAGACAGTCCTGTGCTTCAAACCCTTCCCATAAAACTAGAGCATGTCCTTCTCTATTCCCTGCCTTAACTAATTTGTCTGTTATGACTGCAATCTTCCTGAGGCAAAGACTCTTCTTTCCTGTCACCCTGATCTTTTATAACATACAGATCTCCTGTTCTGTTGAACTGAGGAGACTAATTTGGTGTCAAGAGACTTTTTTTGCAGGAATGCACAATGCAGTAGCAAATACAATGCTGTCAATGGCCCTCCACATGATGCTATAATGAAACAACAACTAAATCCTAAAAATATTACCTGGGATGCCTTACCTGTACAGACACCACGATCAGTAAGCAGGTCTGGGCCATCAGAGCAAAGGACTGGTAGTCAGCAACGGCCTTCCCATCACTCCGCATTGTATTGTACATGGCCCCATAGGGGATGAAGAAGAGGATGAGGGAACTGTAGATCCCTTGCAACATGCATTTGACAAACACCACCTTGTTAAAGTAGAGGTTTTGCTGGCCAGGCACATATAGCTGAGGGAACAGCATGCTCCAGTGATCATCCACATCCTGAAAGCAGAGAGGAGACAGTCAGATTTGCTGGCAGCTACCCATCCAAAGACACAGACTCAGTTTGGGCTGCCATGTCCTGTGACAAGCATTTCCATGAGAAAAGGCTTTCACTCTGTTGCCATGCTTACTGGCACATCCCTAGGTTGCCTGGGCATATTTTCCATAATGAATTTTACCTTTCTTGTTCTAAAAAAAAAAAAAAAAAAAAAAGACAGCTGATAAAAAAAGAAAGAATATACACTTCATCTAAAATAGACTGCATGGTATGTTCTCCAGAGAATTGACTGGAAGCTAAGGGTTAGAAAATACCTCCCCACACAGGCAAGGCTGTCTGACTTGGATCCCTTAAGTGTCCAGAGCAGAGCACTGAACCACTAGAAAGTAGCCAATTCCTATTTATTTAAGTTGCAAAATACATATAGGAGCAGCTTTATTTCTCCTTTTTCTTGTCAAACAGTAACAGTGAGGTTGAAATTTGTGCGAGATTACCATAGAAAGAACTCACTAGAAAGGCTGAACTTGCAAAATCTGGTTTCGAAGATCCAGTTAATTAATTGTTTTGTCTGGTCATTAGTAAGTCACTTGCCAGGTTTCAGGAACACAGGAAGTAGGGTATGACTGCTCCAGGAGAGGGTTGCAATGGCACCTGGTGCTGTAGGCAGCAGCCTAACTGGAAAATCTCATCACACACTGAAACCTACAGGCCAAATCAGGGTAATCATATTTATCTCAACTCCCTGTTCCTCACAGCACTACTTAAAGCCTAATCATATGACTAGGAGGGAATACACCTTCTCTCTGGTGCATCTTTTTTTTTTTGTGGTTTAAGTTCTCTCTGTCAGGCTATTATTTCAGGCTTTACCACAGTATGTAGCCAAAAGGTCAGCTGCTTTTGCTTCATGGAACCAGGTCAACACACCTGAAGACAAAACCCCTATGAATAAAATCCCCAAAGTGATGACAGAAACAGTACCTGATCAAAGAGACTCATTCCTAGCACTGGGAGAGAGGTGTATACCAAGTTGTAAAGTGTAATGAACCACTCATCATAGACAGTCTGGGGAAAAAAAAACAAAAACAAAGCAAGTGAAGTTAGCAAAAAAAGTGTGCTTTCCATTTCTTTGAAAGTACATGCAATTACTTGCTGCAACACCTTGGTTTGAGTTGTTACTGAGACAAAAGGGATGAGATGACTCAAACTCCGCATCCCTAAAAAGGGGAAGGATCACATTACGCCAGCCCAGTCTGCTGAGCACCCATTGCTAGCTGTAGCCAGAACAAGATCCCTCTGCACCACCCTGCACCCCCAGCCCCTGGATATCTGCACTCCCCACGTCTGTGTTTGGTTGGAGGCTGGTTTGCCATGAACCAACACTAGTTTATTCACTCTGGATGTGCTCCTCTGGCAAGCTTCTGATGCCCACAGGCATCTCAGGTTAAACTGCTTGCTCCAAATAAGCTAGCAGCACAAGCATAGATCTTACAAGATCTGCACCAAACTCTAATCTGTGTCATCAGCTGATGGTTGCAATCACTTTGAATACTTTTGAAAATCCTGCAAGTGACGTATGTGCTTCATAATGCACCTAAATGCCAGAGAAGGTTTATACTGGATATTAGAAAAAAATTTTCATTGTATGGGTGATCAGTGTTTAAAAAACATGTGGATGTGGCACTGGGTCACATGGTTTAGTAGTGAACAGGGCAGTGTTGGGTTCATGGTTGAACTTGATGATCTTGGAGGTCTTTTCTGACCTTAATGATTATAGGATTATATGATTATATAATATATATATTCTGTCTCCAGGCATCAGTCCTCCAGCAGCAGCAATGGAGGCAGCAATATCTGCTTTATACCCATGTGGCTAAAGAAGACAGACTGGAATTTGTTCAGTGAGGTGGGAGGAATGGCTTAGTTTATTTCCTTGTAAAATGAAAACACTAGATTTCCCTTGCTTGAAAATGCTAGATCTAGACTTATAGAATGGTTTTGGTTGGAGGAGTGCTGTAAAATTCATCTAAACCAACCTCCCTGCAATCAGCACAGACATCTTCGACTAGGTCAGGTCAGAGCTCCATCCAACCTGACCTGGAATGTTTCCAGGAAGGGGGCATCAACCACTTCTCTGGGCAGCTTCTGTCAGTGATTTACAAACTTCATTGCAAAAAACTTCTTAGTTGTATCAATCTAAGCTTAGTTTAAAATCATTACCCTTTGTCATATTGCAATAGGCCCTGCTAAGAAGTTCCTCTACAGCTTTCTTGTAGCACTTTTAGGTACTGAAAGGTGGTCTAAGATGTCCCTGAAGCTTTTTCATCTGCCAGCTGAACCAGCCCCCCACCTTCAGCCTGTCTTCACAGGAGAGGTGCTGTCCTCTGAGCATCTCCATGTCCCTGACAAAACCGAAGCCGAACCTACCTGCGCTGAGAAGCCAGAGAAGAAGCCATACCAGAAATGCACCAAGGTGAAGGCAAAATTCTTATAGAAGAAGTACTTGAGGAACTTGCACATGCGGATGTAGGACCACCGTCCGTGGACCAGGAGCAGGCGCTGCAGGTAGCGGAACTGTGCGAAGGAGAAGTCACTGGACAGGACCGCCTGCATCCCCTCCTGGCCACTGATGCCGACCCCGATGTGGGCAGCTGCAACAAGAAGGTCATTGATCACATAATTATACTGAGAGTTTTTACTCCCCCATTTTTAAGACTAGTTACCCTGCGCTGAACAATATGTTAATTCCCTCACAGCCTTCATAGAAAGTCAGAATGAAAAGTTACTAAAAAAAAAAAAAAGATTGTGTACTACTTCTTTTAGCATTATGATTTTGGCTCTGTGACACATTTCCCATAAGTGGGATTTTATTATTTGAATGAAGTTATAGGTTCAGTGACAATTTAAGGTTTTTTTCTGAATGCTTTCCAGCAGCACAAATACTGTTATTTATAATGGCTGCTATTATGAAACAATATATATTGACATGTGACTTTTATTTAACATGCATGCATGTCCTTCCAGCAGCCTTAAAACATCATCCCAGACAGGCAAAATCTTCAAACCATTTTAAACTTTCTCAGTGCTAAAAGGCAGACTGTAGCCTTTTTACATTTCCTGGGCTTTATTAGTTCAATCAAATAATTAGATAGAAGAATCACATTTTTTTTTAATAGCAACTTGCATTTATTAAACATGGACATAAGTTTAATGTGACAGCTAATTATACAGCTTTAACTAATGAATAAAATCTTAATGGCTGAAGGTTGGTTAGATTCAGAGGTTTCCGCTGAACTGAATTGATAAAATCCCAAAGTCTCAATCCTCTTGTGGGGGGGAGTGGATTAGTTTCTAATTATTATGTACACTTTAACTTTCTTCTCCTTTCTTTGCTGACTGCCTGACTTATCTCCCTTGAAGCTCTCTACTTAGCCTTTTCTTTCTTAATTAAGAGACTCCAGTTGTCAATTCTTGCCAATTAACATGAGGAAGATTAGCCATAGGTCTGTCTGAATAATCTTAATTTAATTATGGCTAGTTAGGACTTTTTTCATAAATTCACTGAGGTAATGCAGCATCAACTGATGCTCAAGGATGGATAGGCCTGGAAGCCCACCATCTGTAACTCAAGGGAGATAATTAACAAACAGACACAAAGAAATGCTGAAAAAACCACCCCACATAATATTATACAGAATATTTACAGGCACAAAGATTTTATTTCTGCTTTGAGTCAGGCCCTCTATGATCTAAACTGTTTGTTATATACATTGCCCTTGTGATGGTGGCTGTGTAGACACACTGATTGACACATCACAGCCTATGCCGGCTTTTCATAGAATCACTGAGTCATTTAGGTTGAAAAAGACCTGTAAGATCATCAATACCAACCATTTTGTCTGCTCTAAGGCAGAAACAAAAAACTAGGCACTTAGTGCAACCTGGCCCCTGAAGGAGCCCAGTGTGACCCAGAAGGCAGGAGACACAATTAACCTGTAATGAGAGTGCTCTGTAGAGATCTGCCAAAATCTAGGACATAGACACTTGTTTCTACAAAGAGGGTGGTACAGGAAGCACTTAGATATGTGTTCCTGCTGTTAGCCTACCTCAGAGAGCAAATACCTCTTTGAGTCAGTCTGCTACAGCATGCTAGCTGTTGGCCATCACTCACTTTTGATCATGCTGACATCGTTGGCACCATCTCCGATTGCCAGAGTCACAGCCTTCTTGTACTTCTTCACCAGCTCCACCACCTGGGCCTTCTGCAGGGGAGTCACCCGGCAGCAGATCACCACTTTGCACATGCAGGCAGTTCTCACCAGCTCCAGCTCCAGGTTACCTTCCAGTGCGTAAGCCTGGAAAGGAGGAAAGGGAGCGCTCAGGGCAGGCTCGCAGCAGCTCCTGGCCTGACAAAGAGGGTGTAGCAAGGTGGCCACGACAGCTGAGCCAGGCTCTTACACCCATGTGGGTGGAACCATCCACCCAGTTGCTGGAGCATCCACACTGCCCATCACACCGTGCACCCTACACCAACAAGCTTGTACTTTGGGTGCACCACAGCTGGATATGCACCACAGCTGGGTATGAAAAACAGCTGGGCATGCACAGCACCTACTCTGACTGATGTCACCTGACAGAGGGCAGAAGTGTCAAACACCAAGAGCAGGAAGCTGCTGCAGGGCCTGAGACAACCTTGTGTATCTCCATGTGAGAGAGTCTCTGCTCATCCTTCTTGGATTACTATTTGAGCTCTGGGAGATAAATAGGAAATATTTCAATTTATTAAGTGACTAATTTTAAAAAAAACGTGAAAAAAGTTAAGCTCAGGTGGGCATGACAAAGCAAAACACAAAACTAGGGAGAAGGCTGCTTTACTCTGAGTGCTGACCTTTTAAATAATTCAGCTGTGTTATTGCTATTTGAGAAGCACTGAGTTAATTGGATGTCTAGTCACCCCTCCAGCTCTGCATGAGGAGGAGGGAGCAGTGTGAGCTTTTCAAATTTATTTCACATCATGCTTTATGGCTCTGTTCTTTGTTGTCTCTTTTAAGCAGACATGTATGGAAGAAATCTACAAGGCTCAGTCCTGCTCAGAGCCATTATAACAGGCCCACTGCCTTGTCTGTGTGAGGCAGACAGTCCTTAGGTCACATATTCTTTCTTTTTGAAATAGAGAGTTGAAAGTCACCAGTGTCCCCTTTTTTCTCTGTCAAGGCAGCAAGCTTGCTCAACAACAGACATTTTCATGGTTCAGCCTGAGTACTGCTGGTCAGTGCAGAGATGACTTTTGCCTCAATATCCTCGCTGCACAGCACCAGCAAAATGTTATCACTTTGTATATTAATTGGTGCAACTGCATACAAATAAAGTGGCATGATGATGCCATTAAGGATACTGACAACTTTCTGTTCACTGCTTTCTTCAGGCAACACTAGATGTGTGCATAGCCCCGCACTGCCCTCCCACCCCTCTACAGGCAGGGATAGAGCACTGCGCAGGTGCTGTGTGGGGGACAGTATCACACCACTGTTCAAGCTCATAGAAATATATAAATGACATCTAGATTTGTCTGCACTGTCTTTGTGGTCCCCACCAAGGAGAAAGCCATAATCTTGGTGAAACTCATTGTGTCTGCTGTGTGGACTGGCTGCTCCCACACAGCCCAGATTGTGTGGGACATATCCCCTTGCCAGGGTGTAGGTGAATGTGTGTTTTTCCAGGAATATAAAGAAAGCTTTGACATCACTGCCAGAGGTGTTCTGCTAGCACAGCACTCAGGGTCTGTGCTGCAGGGATGGAGTGGGAACAGGCAAGGGGCTTCCAGCTGATGTCCATGCAATGCACATGGACCAAACCTGACAGACTTCTTCTCTGCTTTGCAGTAGGAATCCAGGGATTATGGCCCTGGAGTTCAAAGGGAAGTGAGTATAAAAGAGGGAGAAAGGGTACTTAACAACCTAGGCACTGTCTGAGAGTGTTTGGCACGTGAGCCAAAAGTAGAGAAAAATGAGATTTTCTTTATTTGCTGGGCTGGTGTAGACCTGGAAGTGAAAATTTCTGGGCTGTCATTAAGAAAGGTAGCGACCACAGGGAACAGAAGCACCCTGTTTCTGGGAGGCAGCATCTCCCGGAACTTTCTAAATATGTCTATTTGCTATGTCTATTTGCTTTCACTGAGATCTGGGAAAGTAAAATACAAAAGATAAATAAACCTGACATAAATTAAATGTTCCTCACAGACTATCTAAGTTGAATTGATCTAAGTTGTATTTTTTTCTTTCTTCTAACTGGTTCTAAAAAATTTCCAAATATAGATAATTTATTGCAGAGTTTCACTGTTCTCACCAGGACGCTATTTCACCCAGAACTCTCTTCTCTCAGTTTACTCCATTACTTTTTTAACCTGTTATAATTTTGAAGAGTATTACCAAGACTGATCAGATTCTCCAGGCTCAGAAATCCCAACTAACTCAGTTTCCCCCTGTGCTTTCCAGATCATGCCTCACTCAGATTTCTTTGTACTTTCTCCCAGTCTGGTGTTACCTGCTTTCTTTCTAAGCAGTTAATGCAAACACTGAGCATCAAATAGATGTGGGATAACCCTCTGCAGATGACAGCTAACTGTTGTTTTAGATCTACAGCGCGGCCTTCAGAGCCACGCTTCCCAAGAAGTCTTTAATCTGTCACAATTTCATCTAGAGTGTATTGCTTCAGTTTGCTTGGAAGAACATTGTAGGAGAGAGTATCAATATATTAGTTAAGTCATAATATCTATATTCTATAAATTAAGCATATCTGTTTTCAGCTATATTTAGCAGAAAATGTCTTTGGCATTGAAACCCATGTCTCATGTTATCTTCTTGCTGCAAACACAAACCTTGTTATTTTTCTAGTATATTTCCAGAAATTAAATATGATCCAGTTGCTCTATCCCTCTTGTTCACCAAAGATCCATGCCAACTGTTCTCTGTTCCTGAAACATCTTCTGAAACATTGTCTGTCACCTTTGACGTCTCAGATAACCACTGAACCTAATCTTCAATAAAGAGAAAAAAAAAACCCTTGTCTTCTAGAGCTAAATTTTTAAAGCATTTTTCGGACTTCCAGTATGTCTTACAGTAAGCTCCTCAGGGAATTCATCCCTACCAAGGCTCTGAACCTTCCTTACCAGGCTGTGGCCAGTGATAACCAGACCGTACACCCCATTTGCTTGCTCATCAGGTATAATTATTTGTTTTTTCGAAGATTTTTCAAACTGAATATTAATTTCATCACTGTCCAGAAAGGAGTCTGGCTTCATCTTTTTTCTTGCACTCCTTAAAAAAAAAAAAAAAAAAAAAAAAAAGGATAATGATGGAAATCTGAATATCATGCAAATACATGTATGTTTTGTAAGAGCAACTTTATGAAAACAAAACAAAAAAAAAAATGCTTCCCTTTAATAGTTCAGTCCAATTTTTCCTGTATCCCTGTAACAATATGCATTGCTTAGCTGCTGTCTGCACAGATCATGCACATTTCTGAAACTCTAACAAGTGTTGCTAAACTTCTGCTAATTTTAAGTCAAACAAACCATCTGAAGGATGGTATCCCAAAAGACATCCAATTTTCTGTGCATGTTGTCCGGCAGCCATCTAGTCCAAGAAAAAAGGACTGCAAAACTTTCTCATTTTTCAACTTTACCTAAGAACCTCTGTCTACAGAGGAGGTGAGGAAGGAACGTAAGTTCTCAGATACTGCTAAAAAATATCCAGACAAAAGACATACCCAGACAAAGGACAGCAATGTGAATAGATGGCAAGAGCAGTACAGCAACAGCATAGCCCAAACCTAGAGCCAAAGCCTTTGTAGCTCAGGATCACTTTTTGGTCAATTTCAGCTGATACTCCCTATCTGACTCTGCTTTCTTATACCTTTATTTAATTTGAGCTCCTGGATCATGAAGCTTTAGCGTTTACTCTGAGAGGAGATTTCTACATTGTGTTTAGCTTCTGGATCTTCCAGGGAGGCAGCTCTCCCGTGTCTAAGGTCCCTGAATGAACTGCAACAAGGAAAGCTGATGGGGAAAAAGAAGGTGGAATGATACAAAACACAAATAATGCTAGTGCACAGCACTGAAACTGTTTTTCAGCCATTTACCTCAGCTCGTTCAGTACGTCATCAGATGTGCTGCCTTCAATAATGAAAACTTCTTCCATGTCATCATTCAGCAAGTTGCATGAGTAACCAATATTCATTGCTGTCTCTGGGAAAGATAAACCAGGAAGATAATCCATCTCAGCAACCCCAGATTCACCCATTTCTGTGGCCTTTTTGTTCACATGACAAAACCTCTCTTTCTAACTCAAAAGAGATTGGAGCCTTTCAGAGTCAACAGTAAGAGAGCCAGGAGAGTCACTTTGATGGATGTACCAGCCAATTTGACTTCACAAGACCACAGGAAAAAAATAACTCTACTAAAATGAAAAAGCTTAAAATACCCTTTGATCAACATATTTGGAGCAACCAAAAAAAAAAACCACTTCATGTTGATTCAAAAATTTTTTTCAGGACTTTTATCTTGCCCTCTCCCTGCTTCCAGGAAAGCCCCAAACCACAACTCTGAAAAAGAATATAACATTTTGTCCATAAAATTCTGGAAAAGACATTTTGGTATTTTATAGCAAAACTATTGTATTTGGAACATGAAAAAAATGAAATGTTTCATTTTTCTCAAAAATTCTCTGCTCATGTCTTGGATGAAATTATTTGCAAACACTTTTGACCTCCCTGAAACACCATTGTTTCAGTGAAAATACTGTGTCTCCAAAAGAATTCACTGGAGTCTATTTGCTGTTCTTTCCATCTCCAAAAGCCTATGTTTCCTCCATTTCTATTTGGGATGATAAGAGCCAGAAACAAGCTGAAATGCATTCAACATCCACTTTAACATGAAAGTTTCTGGAAAGCAGGACAAGGTTTTTTCCACCTTCTTCACCTGAATGATCAACTGGATGAAGGTGACACCTTTTCACAGCTTATGTCAGGGACTATGGGATGCTTCATGTCACCTCTCCAAAGGCAGAGGATGCTGCCTTCACCCTGGTTCCACTCTCATGACAGAAATTAAAGACAGGCACAAGGTAGTCTTCTGGTCTAATTCCAGTTAACTGAAATTTTGCATAGCTGGCAATGAAGCAAAGCCATGTAAGTTTGTCTTCTGTGCAGTTTCCAAAGAATGAGAACACAGGTCTTAGCAGCACCACCCCACCAGTGGAGTAGAAGAAAAGCATCCAAAGCTTGTGGTGCTTTTACCTTGCTTATCTCCAGTGAGAACCCATATCTTGATGTTGGCTTTGGCAAGAGTCTCAATTGTCTGTGGGACACCATCTTGTAGCTTGTCCTCTATGGCTGTGGCACCTAGCAGCTTAACAGAAACAGCAGGGAGCTGGTTAAGTCCTCCCACTGCTACCAAAGGAGAAAGCATTAAACCTAATTATTTAAGCAAACACAAATGAAATCCCCAGGAATAAGGTTGTACTGATTGACATTCTTCCTCAGCAAATTTACTGTAGAGGACAGCCCTGATCCTGCAGATGTTCTAGGCTCTAATCTCCCCAGGCTCTGATGGATTATGAATATGCATGAAATTATTTGCAAGAATGTTTGCAGAGCTACAGGTCTGTATTGTTCCATGTGTTCCCTTCACAGCAGATAGAGCTTTAATAGAGGGACAAAGACACTCTGGATCCATGTCCCCAAACTTCCTCTGGTGTGCAACTTGATCCCAGCTGTGCTATACTGCAGATGTCACATGGCTGCTAAACATCTTCGCCAGCCCTTAACAGACCTGTCTCCACCCCTGGTCCACATTATCACACAGCTATACCACAGACTGCTCAGGACACAAACCTTCATTATTTTTAAGTTACTGCCTTTTCTGCTGTAGAAGGAAGTACAGGCTTTAACCTGTAGTCAAAGAGACATGGAGGTTTTACTGCTACCTTGGGTTTCACTGCTACCACCTATCTCCTGCTGCTTGGAGACTAAATTCAGAGGTTGGCTTTAAGCCTGGGATCCCTTTTGGCATCCTGAGATGTCCATCATACATCAGCTATGAGTGTTATCAATGTAGGTAACAGCTCTGAGGGAACTTCTCTACAGGGTCTTCAAAACTGTACAATCTCTGTTTTACAGTAGTTCCTGATCCAGCTAGAGAGACTATGCAACTTCCAAAGGCCAGCATTTTCCCAACTCACATCTGCTTCACTGCTGGCATTCTGAGCATGCAGCTAATAGAAGGAGCTAAGTTGTCTGCCAGGATTTCTGGGGTTTCAAGAAAGCATTGCCATGAGTGCAAAAGCTGGATTGCTTCTTTTCAGATCACACACGTGCTTTTCAGATCACACACATGCTTTTCATTCATTATTCATGGTTCTAAAACATGGGCAAATTCTCCAGGGCATTTCAAAACTGTAACAATACTTAGGGAGAGAAGAATGACCCAAAGATCACAGTTTAGCTCTATTTCAAATTTACACAAACATGTTCATGGATATCATCTACCCTTTCTGCCCAGGGCTGGAAGAACAAAGGAGACACTCTCATGGGCACTGGAAATTATTCACTGCCTGCCATTTCAAAAGCTGGAAAATAAATAGATCAGCCATTTGCACATACAAAGGATAGCTATGAAATATTTGTGTCCACGTCATCTCCTGAAGGCTCTGGTATGTCACTTCATCACGAGAAAGCTACTCTGACACCCACGTGAGTTAAAATAAAACCATTCCCCTGAACTGGTGGCTGACACCCCAGTTGTGGGCTCCTGACGGAGGTGCCAGTGAACACCCAGGGCTGCCGTGTTCTGACCTGCTCCTGTCACACAGCCCACTCAGCTGTTTGCAGAGCAGTGTTTACCAAAGTCACACTGAGCTGTTTATTGACAAACCACCACCCTCACTGCCTCCCCCAGAGCCTGGCCCAGATTCCCTGAATTACCAACCATTAGGTCTTTTTCAATCTCTTCATATAACTCCGACAGTTTGTCTTCCCTTCCTTCCAAGGCGGTGCTTGCTTCATGGTGACGCCTGATCCAATCCTGAAAGTAGTCTTCCTCTAGGCTCTTATAGGCCACCACGAGTGTCCTCAGGCCTTCTCCAGCAAACTCCTGCAAGACAGTGGTGAAACAGATGATCCAAGGTCCAAGAAGAAGAGTCTGGTCACCTGGACTTACAAAGGACCTTCAAAAATCAGACTGGTAAAACCACCTTGGTAAAGTTTGCAGAGGAAAGGTGAAAAAATGACACCTTAGGCCACAAATGTTGGGGTATTTTTAAATAGCAATTCAAGACCACTTTATCATTACCATATGTGATCCTTATGGAAAAGAAAAATCTCAAAAGGGTTTTTTACTTTCTGGCTCTAAAGCTTTTCACTAATCAGGCATTTGTTTCTCAGGCTTGTATTTCTCAACAAGAGGTCCAAAACAGTGAGACCTAAATAAACACTGAACACAGCCTCAAATTTTGGATGTGGGTTCAACTTTTTTAGGGTATGAATTTTGGCTGAAATGCACAGCATGAGCACAGCTAATCATAGCATCTCAGCAAGCCTAACTGTGCTTTCTGATGGACAATATGGACCTCAGTGTTTGATGGAACAGCAAAGATGCATTTGTGAAATGCATCTCTGGGAGGTGTTTCCCCAGGCTTGAAGTAAAGGTGCATCAGAAACAGGTCACGGGTCTTCTAAATGTCCTGCATTGGATTTGCCATCTTTGTCCACATTACAGAATCATAGAATGATAGAATGTCTTGGGTTGGCAGGGACCTTAAAGATCATCTCATTCCAACCCCCCTGCCTTGGACAGGGACACTTTCCAATAGACCAGGTTGTTCAGAGCCCCATCTAACTCAGCCTTGAACACTTCCAGGGATGGAGTATCCACAACTTCTCTGGACAACCTGTTTGAGTGTCTCATCACCCTCACAGTAAAGAAATTTTTCCTAATAATTAATCTAAATCTTCTGTCTTTCAGTATAAAGCCATCAAACCCTTGTTTTATCACTACATGCCCTTGTAAAAAGTCCCTCTGCAGCAGTCTTTTAGCCCCTTCGGGTACTGGAAGGTGTTATAAGGTCTCCCTAGAACCTTCTCTTCTCCAGGCTGAACAACCCCTAATCTCCCAGCTACCGGAGAGATGCTCCAGCCCTCTGATTGTCCTCATAGCCATAGACTCACTCCAACAGGTCCATATCCTTCTTATGCTGAGATTCCTAGAGCTGGACATGTTCCAGAATCACCTCCCTCGATCTGCTGACTGTCCTGAAGTAGTTCATATGGCACCTGGTTCTCATGCTTAGGCAACTAATTTGAGATCTAAGGCCAGAGAAATTAATTTGTTTCTCTATTCCATAACTTAAAATTGGTGCTTAAATGCTGTTTCTAAAATCTGGGTTTTTTTTTTTTCCTGAAGACAAAGTATGCTGGAGAAAAGGAAAACATCAAAAGCAGAGATGTTGTTGAGAAGGAAGCTCTTACATTCAGGTGTTCTGTGGTCTCCTCTTTGAGAGAATTGCAGGATGGATGAAGCAGTTCATAAAGAATGGTATCAGCTCCCTTGCAGTACAAAGTCAAGTCACCTTCTGGACTCCGCACTGTGAGGAAGGGGAAAAGAAATGCTACAAATCCCAGACTGAGTCTTTTGGGGTACAAAGCTCTTCCATCAAAACCAAGAACAGTTTCCACAGGTGTCTGAATTTCCCCAAGTTTTGGCAAACTCCCAGGAATCAAGACAAGCTCTGCTTAGAAAAGAAAAGAGTGCATTGGTCTGAGCAGACACTACGTTGTCCCTACAGGCAGAACTTGTGGCTATGAATGGCTATGAGTGAAGAACAAATTGTTTTTAGGGAACTGGACCTACTTCTCCTATTTTCCTACCAGTAAACTGTAACTACAATTACAATATTCCTGAAATATTAGAGTAAGTTGGAGTGTTAATAAAGGCTGCAAAAACTTTCTCGAATAACTTCTCAATTTTCTGTTTGGGAGAAATTTGAAATTTGCTTATTGGAAAAAAACTGTTTTCTCAGTTTGTTCTTGCTTTCTTCTGTCCTACTTCCTCAAATTTCACTGAAAATTTAAAAGCTGATTAGCAGAAAGACCTTTCCTGCATTCTAATGAGGGGAGCAAGATATATGAAAAGCTTAGTGTCTTTAGGAGGCTGGCTTGCATCACTGTGGTCCAGATGTTGAGATTTATCCCACCTGCTTCCTTTAAGTATTTTTCTGGCACTGTTGCTGTGTAATTATAAAGTCAAGGTAGCCCATCTCAAGACCTCAGAAATAAATGTTATTCAGAGCACATTGCAAAGGAGGTCTCCTAGAAAAATTCTTCATCATAGCAGAATGAGAGACAGCTCGAGAACTAAAGGAAGGAAAGAAAGCAGCAAAGTGAACATACCAATCACAGACATTCGTTTGCGAACATTGTTGAAATCAAGAATAGCCAGTAGTTTGTAGATTTTTGTTTCTCCCATTTCCACAACAGTGATGGTCTCTGGTGTGCGAGCCCGGAAAACAAATCCAAAGTTTCTGGCAGCAGTGACTAGGGCTCCCTCGTCAGGAGATTGTGCTTGATACAGCAAGTTACCTGACATGCAAGAAAAAAGTGTAATGTGGCTTCTGACTTATTTCTTAGCTAAAAAACAAAAAACAAAAAACAAAAAACAAAAAACAAAAAACAAAACAAAACAAAAAAAAAACCAAAAAAAAAAAACAAACCAAAAAAGCCTAAGACATAATATAGCACTTATCCCTTTGCTTTTCTGTCTATCCACAGAGGTCCAGCACTAAAAAGCACCTTATGTCCACATATCTCCAACAAGTCGCACCAACCCATCCTCCAGGACAGTGCAAGAGGCCCCCTGGATTCTTTTGGGGATTTTAATCACTCTCTTTGGAGTCTAATATCTCACTGAGAAGACAGGTTCCTTGGGTTTAGCCTCTTCTAGTTAGATCTGCATGTATTTTTTCTGATCAGTATTTTCACTTTATACCAGTCAATTAATTCTAGCCTTTAAAGCATAGCTTTCATCCCATCTGGGATTTGAAGAGGCTGACCTAGTAGCTGTGGGAACACTGGGTGAGAGGAGTTAATGAGTCTCCAGTGGATATGTACTCTAAGTTCTTTGCTTTTTGGGGCTAGGAGCAGAGTAGAGAGAGAGCAGGGCAAGCCTCTGCCACCTCAGGGAAGCTGTGGCACCTGCAATTTCCGCACTCCAGAGATGTGGTGTTTGCAGTAGTGTCAGCTCCACCACAGGAACACACAGGGAGTGGAGGCCCTGGTCCTTTCTCTTGCCATGTGGCATCTCCAAAGACACTGATTTATGTGTAGCCATACACTACAGAAAATCACCAGTGAGCCAAAAGGACCAATAACAGCTTCTGTGGAGAGAAGACGTGCTGTGGTGCAAGTGAACATAACCACTCATTCCAGTGCCCTCAGCAGTCCTCACCTTCCTTCTTCTCCTCTGGCATCACCGTGTGGCAAAGTGAGAGCAGCCGGAAGAACCTGTGCGTCGGGACATCATTCAGCTTCACGGCTTCAACCAGGCTGTGGTCATAGAAGGCAAACTTTGGGTCGGCTAATGGGTTGTATGAGAAATCAACGTTCTTGGTGTTCTGAAAAAAAAAAGCCTTGGTATTATTTGTTGAGCTCTCACACGGCTGTACACCAGTTCCTGCCCAACTCTGCCCCTGTCTCCTTCTCACATTTACAAAGGATCCTGCCGGGCTGGCTGCTCGTGACAGAGATTGGTGGATTTAAGGAAGTGGGAGGTCGTGAAAGGTGTTTAATCATGGGACAGGACAGGCATTAGATGTGCCTTTCAGAGCAGCATTCAGGCTAAGAACCAATTAGCTAAACTGCCTCTCTGAGCAGCAGCTAATGCTCCAACAGGAGCCCTACCAGTGGATGCCTACAGCAAAGAAGTGCCTGCCTTCAACACACACCTGCTTGGAAGCATCTTGCTCATGATGTCAAAGGCTGCCTGTGATAGTGGAATGCAGGAGCCCAGCTTAAAACAATTCAAAAGTCTGTCTTATCCACCATATTCTCCCAAAGTCAGAAAAAAATCCTGATATGGAAAAAATAGGACAGACAGGTGAAGTAAAGGTTAAACTCCACAGGCACTACCCATTTTGTCAAAAAACAAGGTGCTCCAAGCAGAGTGGAATACACTGGAGAAATGTCCAGGAGCTTACCACATGATGCATCACGGAGTAATGGACTGCCAAGCCTGCCTCGGACAATTCTGACTCCCACCCCATCCCTGATGAGCTCAGAGTTTCCAGGATGGGAATCATCCTTTTTGACCTCTGCACATTGACATTTAGCACTCAGCCCAAGAGCACAGACCGACCCCTTCCTCCCACACTCGTCTGTGCAGCAAGGTCCAGGCACAGCAACACTGTGGGTCTGTGGGCAGCAGGACTCTCCTCCAGAGAGTATCACCAGCAGCAGGGTGGGGTGGACAGTTGGCAGGAGTCCAGTGTGTGTCACCAAGCAAGGCTGACGGGGAGAGGGCAGGCTGGAGGCACAGTACTCAGCACAAACAGCACAAACAGTGGGCAGTTTAAGATCTAAATGGATTGGAAATGAATCATTGGAATGAGGAGTGGGATTTTCATCATCATCTTGCTGTTTGTTATTTGGATTACTGCATGCAGTTTTCAGAGTTTTTTGAAATGAAGATGTGCATTTGTGCCTGCAAGCAGAGGCTAAACAAAAATGTAAAAAAGACACATTTTCACACTTTCTGATGTCCAGACACCAAAGGAATTTGACAGTGACCTCGCTATTGGTGTGAACTGCACTCACTAATTCCTTGCTAAAGCTTTAATTAACTGACTAGGTTAATAAAATTCACCAATGTCCAAGTCTCCAACAAACACCAGTGGCCAAGTGTCCAAGAGAAATTGTGCATGCACCAGGATGTCAGGTGAAGCAGAGGGGACAGTGGGCTGTTCCTGACCTGCAGGTTTAACCCAGGTTTACTGGAAAGGAACTTAACTCTGGGAATTCTCTGACATCCAGAAGAACACACATCTCTGTTGTGAGCATCAAGGGCATCAGCTCTTGCAGGGTCAAAAACATAAGCTGTGCAGGGTTGTGTCCACTGGTACTTATCCAGGTCAACTAAAAGCACAGATCCTGATAGCACTTGAACACTTACCTCATTTATTTCTATCCTTTGCCCAGACATATCATACACATCACCTGCAAGCAAGAAAGATGAAATTATAGCCACAAACTGCAGGTAAGTGCAGTCTCTGAGCCACAAAATTGAGTAAAGTGTTTCTAAGTTTCTATTTTAAAAGTACATTGACATGGGCACTGATGACTGATGATACATAACAAGCAGTTTCTATGTTTGTCCGTGACAAAATCTGGAGACTGATAGATGCTTGAAACACAAAGTAGTTACCATAAAAGTGACTGGCTTTTGAATAAAAAATACTTGTCTTGAGCTGAACACAGGGAGAAAAGTGTTTCTAGTGCTAGGTAGGAAATGAAAGTGCTTCGAGGGGTTGACTTCTCAAGTGCCTTCTCTTTCAAAATCCAGCTCCTGGATCCTACTATTTGCAGCAGTCCCTGGACTCCTAAAGAAAAGGAGTTTTCAAAGCCCATTTTTCCCACATCTAGATAGCCAGGCTGCTCTGTTGATTCTCCCTGAATGGATGATCTGGTCACAGGAATTGAAGACATGTCATCTCAAAGAAACATTATTAGAACTTCTGTCTAGAGAAAAATATCACTTAGGAAGGTCTGGACTGTGCCAAGGCCAGCCAGTCCCCAACACTTCATTGAAATAAGATTGAAATGCAATGAGTTATAGGAATGATTGACTCGTGTTTGCACCAGCAACCTCAAATGTGACCAAATTGTAGTACTGGTGTGCCTTCACAAAGGCCTCGGAATTGTAAAAGAAACACAGTAACCACCTCTCCTAAGGACCTATGCATCAGCTGATTCCCTGGGAACCATAGCCAAGAGGCTTTTGTACATCTCCTTCCCTGAAGCCTCCAGAAGACAGCATAACTAAATCATTCTTTCTGGCATTGCTTTCCAGAATGCTCCTGAGCAGCAGAGAAGTACTGTGCTAGGAAGAAGCTAAACATTTAGAAAACTATAGGCAATAGATTGTTTGCCTTCTTTGCATGTGTTTCCCATTCATTTCTTGAACTCTTACCCTGTATGTCACCTGTTGGTGGTGACATGCACTTCAGAAAAGTCAACTAAGGACACTTGATAGGAGAGATTGCAAACTCCTCATTAGCGGTACTGATGTTAGATATCATAGTAACACTGTTTGAGATAAGGTGGTCTCCAAATACACACAGATTCATAGGAAGAAATATCTTCTTTTTTTTAGGTCAGCTGATAGCACTGAGAAAAGATGCAAACTTTCTGGCACATTATTGCATCAGGAGGTCTGACACAGGCAAAGCAAGCATCCACATACAAATAAGCAGTGACTAATTTCTCTGGGGCACCTAATGATGTTAATCAATTAGGCAGCTTACAAAGTGCTAGCACCTCACAAAGTGCTAGCACCTCTTGAGCAGTATTAAGAAAACTGCCTGAGGCCATAGCATGAACAAGCCTTTTAAATCAATAACTTCTAGGATCTAACAGAGCTAACAACTCATGTTTCCCATTTTTTCCAACTCCCCACAAACTTTTCTCTCTTCTGGTAGTTGAAGAATGTCAGGTGTAAAGACAGAGACCAGGTCATTGACTACTCAACTACCTGAAAAGAATGTGGAAAATCACTGCTCATGACATGAGAAATTGATGAGAGAGGACAGTGTGGGAAGCTGACAAAATTTGCAGATGAGCCCCGTGAGGGATGGCTGATTTCATAAGTTATTAGGAGGGAGTGAGTTATGTGACTTACATGTTATATTTTGTAAGGTTAGCAATATCTGGCTAACCATGCCAGTAATACCATAAAAGCTGTGATTACCTAACTAGTGATATCAGAAAAAAAAAAAAAAAAAAAAAAAATTTGAGTACAGATGTTGTAAGTCTGGGACAAATGAGGCGAAACTAATAGTGTTGGGGCAGTAGTGGGGCAGAAAAGGGGAGATAAAAGACTGAGAAAAAAAGGGGAAACAATCAATACATGGCAAGTGATGCAATTAGGCTGTCCAGACATCCCTGATGGGTAGCCTTACACTTGATCACTGCAGCTCCTTACATGGCACTGTCTTCTGGATATCAGATTTAGTCTCTGTGGATGAAGAGGCACATAGTGAAGAAAACCCAGAGAATAAGACAAGCATACCATAGGATTTGCCATTGATAGAGCACTTGATGAAACACATGATGTTCTGGGTGAGAGTTCCTGTTTTGTCTGAGAAGATGTACTTGATCTGCCCCAGCTCTTCGTTGAGTGTAGTGGTTCGAGCCTGAGCTGGCGTGTCATTCAGCGGGTAATACATTTTACGGTCCCAGTTGATGTAGAAACTGTTACCCAAGCGTATAATCTCCACACTGATGAAACAGAAACAGGTGGTGATGGAATATTCATTAGTTTAAGGGACAAACTCTTTATCTTCAGCACCACCATTATCAATTGCAATTAGAAGACAACTTTGAAGGTAATGACAGGTTGAACTCATCTGCCCATAGGTGGCCTGTGGTAAGGGATGCTGAAGCAAGTCCCACTGAAATGATCTGCTAAATTTACAGCAAACTCATTTCCTTTGTTCATAAAGTAGTACTTTATAAAAGTACTTGGAAAGTTGCAGAAGTGTTCGGACTGAGAAGCAAGGCAGGAGGAGTGGATTTCTGTTAGTGCCATCTCAGGAGATGGTTTCCACTAGAGCTGTGGGCTGAGCTGAGCTCACTGCCAGGGGATGAGCACAGCCATGTCTCCAGCAACAGAGAGCTCCACAACAAGAGAGCCATTGTGTCACTCAGTACCACCAAAGAGTGGCATCAGCTCACAGATTACATGATTTTTCACCTTGCTGGGTGACATACTGGAAAGGAATGGAATTCATTCCTCATGTTTACCAACACAAAAGAGAGTCTCAGTAGCAAAGCTGATTGAAGGTAGCTATAATGATAAATTGAACAGGGCTGTGCAGTGTCTACCCCAGCCCCAAGTTTTGAGAGCATCACAGACATGCTGCCTACCTGTCACTCCTATCTATCACCAATAACCAACACAGCTCTGCATTGTCTGGGAAGAGAGAACACTTTCAACTGCTCATATAGCACCAAGTACTTCAACCTGGTTGCACCTACTTACCTGTCAATCCTCACACAGTCCTGAAGCCACCTTGAAGAACAGGCCATTCATTCACTGTTAGAAAGATGCTAATGGTGGCAGGCTTCCAGCCCTGCTCCTATAGCATCCTACACACCTACACCTCCCCTTTAATTGCAAAATCATCCTCTCCTCTTCCAGGGCTCACTACTGTCCCCACTCCAACCCTGACAAAGCCTTCTGAAGGCATCAGAAACAAGAAAAGCATCACTGTGGTTGTGTAGGAGCATCCATGATGGGGCTGCATTAGGTTTTAAGGAAAATGCTGCTCCCAGTTAAGGCAAAAGCTAAATCTCTCCTAAGATCAAAAGTGAAAGGAGCTTCCAGCACATACCTGACATAGAGTGAAATAGGTACCACTGTGTTTAGAATGATCACGTATGACCAGAACATGAGGAAGCCGGAGTAGGAGGCAGAGTTGACGCCCTCTGCCCAGGGCAGATAGACCTGGAAGTAGTAGCCCTTATCATGCTCCCAGATACCATTGCCAATGGCTAGGATGAGACACATCAGTGCTAAAAATGCAAAGATCTGAAAAAAGAAAAGTCAAAAGACAAACCAAACAAATCAAAACCAAACAAAATGTATTGCATTTTAGAAACAAGGAATTTATTATACACAGGTTAATCAGAAGACCCTAATGGGACAGGGCTGGATAGCCTAAATCACAGGAAAATGTGCCTAGGGATGAAGAGGAAAAAACAGCAAAATTATGATACTTTTACCTCGAGGACAAAGCTACACAGTGCAGAGTCTGACAACTTGGAATTAAAAGTCCTCAAACAGCTGGGGATTTAAATCCCAAGCAGATATCTCAACTAGGGTGCTTACAGCAGTCTGTTGTGCAGCAAATCTCATTAGAGGAGAGTTGAGCTGAGGGTCCTCAAACATCTGGCTGCACACTTGGGAATAGAAACTGCCTGAAGGACTTTACTTGGCCATTTGCCAGATCTATCACAGTCTTCTTCATAATTTCTGAAAGACTACTAAGGATATCCAGCAGCATACAGCCAGGAATTTAGCACTGGATATTATTCTGATTGTTAGAGGAGAGTTAATTGCTTTCTCAAAGCTAATAGTTGCCTTGGTATTTGCCCTCACAATTTGATTACATTTCCTTTGAGCAAACAAAAAGCAGCACCAACTAGTGATGCAAATCTTTGGGCTTTAGAGAAGCCTGTTTCCTGAAGCCTAAAGTAACCAGGGCAACAGCAACTGGGAAGTAAATTTCAAATTGGGAAATCTTACTGAAAACTGGGGCTTGCTCGGGAACACTATTTAACAGACATAAAACCATTATATAGGTCATAAAGCATTTTTTGATTAAAAAAAGACAAGACTGTAACAATACATTTATTTGGAAAAGAAGAAAAAAATAACAGGAAGAAATAAATTTAACAGAAATTAATACAAACTGCAAGGAATTACAGAACTGTGAATCTCCAACAGTAATAAAGAATCGAGAATAGAAAAAAATTAAGTCATAAACAGGTGTGTGAAAAGCAAATGTGTTAACAGACAGCTCTCCAAGAGGAAGTAGAAAGGAAGGACTTATCTGCCCTACGGTAGATGAAAAAGGAAGGTTATGTTCACTGACACAAAGCACTGTGTGGCTCTATCTGCTAATAAGAATTTTCAATGCAGCAAGTCCATCTAATTCAAAGATGGAAGCTTAGAGCATAGTTTTTAAACTTTAATAAGGTTAATTTTTAACAATCCTTTAAAAACTGGGAAGACCCACCATCTTGGAATCCTGCTAATATAATTACAATATTTGTAAGGTAGAAATGGTGATGGTAGGGAATATAAACTGCAGTTAACTTGTCATCCTTCCTGGACAAATGACGAGAAAAAATTCTTTTGGCACGGTCTTTTCCAAACATTTGACATAAAACAACCAATATAATAGTAAAAGAGTGAAGATATGGAGTCAATAGGCTGCACAAAAGAGCAATTAAAAATCATCTTTTGCAAGGATAATCATTAGGGAGGAAATATCAGTAAGTTGGACCATTATGTAAAGGCCACACAGCAACAAAAACAGTAATCACCCTTTTTAAAAAACAGTAATTGAGGGACAAACATAGAAATGTTGATGGTAAGGCCAATATTTGTACTGCTGAGGTAATCTGTGGAAGGAAGAAAGATACTTCTGTGGAGTAATATGAATCACTTGGTGAAAACTCATGCCTGATCAACTTAAGTTTTAATATCAAAAAGCCACAAAAGGGAACTGCAGTGAGAAAAGGTGGCAGACTGAGTTTCAGGGGACACATTTATTTCACACATGAGTAGTAGCTTTTCTATTTAATTGTGTGAAGCCAAATAAATTGCTCAGCTTGTGGAATGGAGACAATATTACTTGCTGGTAAAGGAATGTGGTGCAGTGTTTTTAAACCTCTGTGAACCAGAAATTAAAACATACTTCAATCTGTGCTATTGTAATTATAAGGACTTAAGGGTATTTGAGAGGCACGACCCACCTCACTGCCCCAGAGGTTAAAAATTATCCATTTGGAGAATATCACAATCCCTATAGGAATTTCAATGTGTGATTCAGCAACAAATATATGTGCAGCAAGACAGGAGCTGAACTTTCCCAAGGTGTCCCTGCCCATGGCTGGGTTGTTGGAACAAGATGATCTTTAAGGTCCCTTCCAATTCAAACCACTCTGATTCTATACCACAGCAGCTCTTGCCTACGGGCTGCACTTGATTTATGTACATTTTGTTTTCAGTGTACTGGGCATTTCAATGCTGTCACAGCCCCACTCATGTGCAACCCTCATGCTTGCAGAAAGCTCACTAACATGCTGTTTGATCTGAAACAAATGGAAAGGACCAAGCAGTTAAAAGCAGCCCTCGAGATTAATTTCTGTGCACAGAAACAACTGTGTGCAGGGTGCTGCAGTTGTAACCGCAGCCCTGAAGAGAACAACATGAAAAATCATTGCTTGTGCATGTTCATGGAGCTTCCCAGTATGAACATCATCTCTCCCGGGGTTGTGCCCATGCATTGACTGCTAAAGATCCTCTTGGTAAGAGTTTTGTAAAGAGGAAGTGACTTTTGACTTCAGGACAAACATTGACTGTTGGACTGTGAATTAAAACAGTTTCAGTTTCTTAATTAGTTCTTAATTGGTTTCTTAATTCTGCTCTGGGATTTGAAGCAGTCAGTTGTTAAAGGAAGGAATGTGAGAGCTCTCTTTCTCTGAAAATTTGCTCCCCCTAGCCTGCTACACAGCAGCTTTTGGAGAAAAAAGCATTTCTGGAGTTGGAAAGTGCATCCTCAGTGGAAGAACATTAACTTCTCTCTCGGATAGATGAGAAGCAGCTCCAAATGTGACAAAACAGCTATGACTGCCATCTGGGAAGGTTTGAGTCTGATTAACACTTGTTGGACCAGACCACGGCAACATTTAACAGGCGCTCCCTTGGCGAACCTGCTTAAACACTTCTTTGTGCCTGGAAGTTTTATGGGCAAACAAAGACAAAATAATTTTGCCAGTGTTAACGTAGAGTAAGTTTCACTACATTTAAATTACCTATTTATAGTAAGTCGTGGCTGCTTTGTATTCTCCAACTCAAGAGCACAATATACTGCCTGTTTTTTATGACAACACTCTGTAACCTTTGACCACACAGTGAGCTGGAAAAACCCAGTGCCACATTCCCTTAGGTGTGCAAGGAGTCTGGTGTTTAATGTATGACAGAGCTTTACTTAGACATCAAAATTTTAGGTTCCTTAAAAATGTGTAAAGGAGACAAACACACCCTTGGCTCCTCCAGCGCCCAAGAGCCCAGGCAGAAGCTGATGCAATCAGCTGCAACTTGCTCAGTTTTTTTAAAACAGAGCCAGGAGGTAAATTCATCTCATTTGTTTTTATACAGAAAGGCCAAACAGATTGAAAGTCCTGGGTGGGACCCTTGGCTTGTGAAAGGAGATTTAGCAAATCTTAATTGAACATTAAATTCCAGATTCCCGGTTCAGTTTTCCTCTGCTCTGTTTCTGTGTCCTGTGAATCCCTTCACAGCTCATTGTTCTCTCCAGTCAGAACATAGCAGAACACCTATGAAAATGTGAAATTCTTCAAATGCTTGAAAAATTTTGAATGTAAGATGCCCAAACCTTGTTTGGTTTTGCTATCCACTTTAGGGGAGAAAGGGAAGAAAAACACTGAGGGAAACAAGCTGATCATAACCAAGCTTGATAAACCAAGATTTTCCTGTGGTAGAGATTGGTGCATGATTATTAAAATTAAGGGCATGTCCTTACAGAGCAGAACCTCAAGAGGGATTGAAGTTAACCCTGGAGTGGCTCTCTGTGCTGTGGTACTGCTGGGCATCCCCAGGCTCACCTAAAAGACTTTTGAGATCCCAAGAAAAAAAACAGGAATACAAAGGCTGAGAAGAAATGTGGAGGTTGGAGGGTGGTACCACTCTGGAGACGTTTGTGCTCTAAGCCCCTTTGCTGAGGAGGCATGAAGTCAGAGAGGGCAGGGAGAGCTGAGGACAGCCTTGCTGTAATGCACAGACTTCTGGTGGATGCCTCCCCCAGGGCTTGTTCCAGTGCCTGGGAATGGATCCTGTCCCCAGCCAGCTACTAGGGGGATCTGGAGAGCAAGAGTAGTAGGGAAGAAGCAGGAACAGTGAGCACTGACCACCAGACCTTCCAGTGTCATAAACTGAAGGGGGTGCAGCATGCATGGGAAAGCATGACAAATTTGCACTCAAAGGGAAATAAAATCTGAAACAAAAGACCTTTTCTTCATGCAGCATTGATTAAAGTAGTGTCAGAGTGTATGTCTTCCTTCCCTGAGTGGCTTTGAACTCAAGCAGTAAAATATTGAGAGAGTCTGTGAAAGAATCACTATTTCTACCTCGAAGTATTTGCCATTTGTTAAAGCCACTGATGAGCTTAACCCTCAAATTCGATCTGTTTTTCAATCTGAGAACAGTGCCTGCTATGTAAGATTAGTGTTCTCAAATTTCCCAGCTGCTTAAAACATCAGCTTCTGAGTATTAATGAGACCATGTCTAATAATTTACCCTAACGTGTTAAGTCAGGAGCTGACATAATGTAAATTAGCAAACTCAATTACCAAGTCCTATGAAGATATCATCAAAGATGCAAAGAAATCGGGAAGAAGAGAGAGAATTGCTAATGTTTATTTAAATAGAAAATGACAAAATTACTATAAGGAAAAAAGGGCTTTGCAGGCTTCAAAATATTTCTTACAAAAAAATGCAAAGGAGAAAAGGGAGAGCAGAGTAAATGACAAGCTCAGAAGGAAAGGCCTTAATTCTGTCAATGGAATGGCCTTGCTTTGCAGGATGGGCTGGCAGAGGCGCTGCAGAACTCAGGCTGCTGATAAATTATGATGTACTTTTTATTTTTATCATTAGTCACTTCTGATATCCCCCCATTTGTGTGGACAGAGAGGTGGAGCATCTGGAAATGATGAACATGTCTGAAGAAAGGAAGACACATTAATCAGACTTACCACCAACACAAGGACATTCATGAGCCGATCAATGCTTGTTCGCTTAAAAGTTGTTTTTCCGCTGTTCTGCATGAGTTTTGTGTCTGGCCCTGGAGATGAAGCACGCTTGTTAATTTTAGTAATAAAACTTAGCTGTTCTAAAGCTGATTCCCTCTGAGGCCCCACTGTGCTTTTCAGCATAAATAACCATCACAGCTCTCATGAAGTCAGGTACACACAGTTTAGAGTGCTAGTGGGAAACTTGGGCAGAAACAGGTTAAGTCATTTGTCTGAGATTATATGGAGAGAGTCACATAAAACCACTAAATCTCGATTTTGACTCAACTATTTTCTTTCAACATTCAACCCTTCCATTCAGGTTTAATCACTTTTTACAGTATATTTGGTATTGCTATGTTATTGGTGACATATTATGTATTATTTCACATGTCTAGAGGAGTATAGAAACAATAGAAGGACTATGCTCATGAAAAGCATAGATCTAATCAATAATATTATTGATGACCCTGATATTCCAGTGTAGATGAAAATCATATAGGAATGGTACAGAGAGTTTATTTCAATACACTTGAGAGAATTCTTAGCCAAATTTAATTGTTACATTCTTTCTTAGTCATCGATCAAAACTCCCCTCCTGTACTTTGCTGCATGGATTTCTGAAACTTTTTTTCTTCTCATGCCTGGTACAAACATAAATACTTGATTCCTTTGTGCATGCTGGGTGTGATGTATCCCCACGCTAGTGCTGCTGGGCTCTGCAATCGGCACGTCAGTCTTTTTACCTACCAGCATAAATAACGAGCCCAAAGCACCACTCTGTGTTCCTGATAGTACAGCCCCTCAGCAACATCTTCTCATTGTCCAGGGCATATTTCTCTCCCCGAAGAGTAAGAGTTCCTGTGAATTTATCCAGTTTGTTGTTTGGTGCCTCACATCTGACTTCTCCTGTAAAAGGAATGTAAAAGCAAAAATGGAAATCTTGGTCCAGAAAGGTGTCATCAATACTGCACTCCCAGCTGTTCCTCAGTGAGACAATATTTCACATTCTAGTTACAGCCAACTCCTAACCCTGTCATTCCCATTTTATATCTTATATTTACTGATGTTCTGGGATGTTGCTCCTTCCCCATATTCATCTCAAAATTGAAGGGACTACAGTGAATTTGGATTTATCCAATTCTTTGGACATGGCAATTTTTTATTGGTAGAGTACAAAACAAAGTTTCCACAGCTTCTGTGTGGGTGAGAAGAAATGTTCAACCAGCAGCATTCTTTTAATCCATTCACAGCAAATTCATAGTGGTGGGGTGTCACTGGATAACTTTAGCTAAAAGTGCTGACATCACCTTTTTTCCTATTTCATTTTCCTTCAAACTGCAGGAGCCCAAGTGAATAGAATCATAGCCTAAAGGCTGCAGAAGAGTAATTAACTGAGGTGTCTTTGTTCACTGATTTTTAATTTAATCTGTTTTATAACTCACATCCCAGGAGTACATAAAAAGATAACCCTACCTTCTGTGGCCACTGAGCTGACGCTGTAAGTGATTTGTGTGTCTATTGCCATGCTTTATATTTATTGTTTGTAATAAAATGTGTTCAGATACCTCAGTATAAAAATGACTATTGAAATCAACCACTGCACCTGACATTTAAAGATACAAAGCAGAACCCTGTGGATGTATTGAGAACTGAAAAATACAAATATGCCTTACTGAGAGGCAATCTAAGAGTTCAGTCTGTTCACTTAATCAGCAGTTATTTTCACCACAGGCTATAAATACCTACTAAAATACTAGCATTTGCATAGAGTACACTTCTTCTAGCTGCTTTCAGATTTACACACCAGGCTCAAGAGACTAGAAACAAAATCCAGAGAAGTCCAGAAGAAAAGTACAGCTTAAAGTGTCATGATTGTCTTCGCCACTACAGATTTAAAATCAAACATTATGCAAATGATCAAAAAAGCAGCGCTAATCTAGGGCAGACAAACCATCAGACATGAAAGACTGAATAATTAGGAAATTCAGTGATGCATGTGGCATAAGAATTCATACTAACAACTGTGTTGCTCTTCTATTTTATCATCTGGTTAGTCCAACAAGGACCAGACCTGTGCCTCATCATTCCTGAAAGTCTCTAGTAACCAGGCCCATCTCACTGCCACTCTCACAAACACCTTGAAAAGCACAAAGGAAACAGGGGCTTTGCACTGGAAGCTCAAACAGCAAAATGCAAAGCAAACCCAGGGTATCGTCTCCCACCAGGAACACTGTGCCTGATGTGGGACAGTGCTCCTGTGAGCACCTCACGTGTCCACATCTGCTTTCCCATAAGCGGATGTGTCTAGGCTTCTGACACTCTGATTTTGAGATCAGAAGGGATTCATCCAAAAGAGACTGACCACAAAAGAGTGAGAAGCTCTAAAGATCCCTCCAGGGCAGCTGCATTGAGCCCAGTAGCTCTGCAACTGAAGGCACCACAGCCAGGCACCATGCCTCCTGTCCCCCTCGCCCAGCAACAGCAATAAGGTATCTGGAATACATTTCAGCTGAAAGGGTTAAATACTGCCAACTCAACTGTGATAAGTAGAGGGTAACTGAAAAGTATTGTTGCCTTTCTGATCTCCCAGTTCCCTAAATCAAACAAAGAAATTCAGTGTTTTGCAAGCATCTTCCTTATCTGAACCATCACACAAACATCATAACTCACATTAAGCATTCCACTGAGTGCCTGTATTAGCTGCACAACCCTGTCTTCTCTTCCTGTCTTAAAAAGTAATTAGATAAAGAGTTACATAAATATTTAAATATTTCTACTGAGGTTTGCTAAGGGAAATGAAAGGCTGGGTCTGATTCCAGGCATTCTTCCCAGTACACTGTCAAATATAAATCATCCTGAGAAACATTTTATTCATTTTAAGTATTGTGAAGAGGCCACTTTTATTTACAACATAAGTAAAATAGAGATTTAGAGAATAAATAAATAGATATCCAATAACAAAATTCTCAATTTTCCAAAATATTTTAAAATGTTTTTTTAATTGAGCACTTCCAAGAACACAGTGCCCTTAGATAACCATCATGATAAGCATGCTTGAAAAATTATCTAAGATTAAGACTTTGCTTACAAATTGATAGACACTTCAGCCTGCTCAGGAAAATAATTAAGGCATTCTACTCCAATTATTAACATTAAGCATCTAACTGTACATGTAAAAACATATTTCTCAAAACCTAAAACACTCAGAACCTCAGCCATCACTTCAAAAGAAATCCTGATGTACTGAGCTTACACTTGGTAAAACCCACACATATTATTGCATAAAACCTCAACAAAGAAGGCAAAAGAAACTCTACCAGAGACAGTCTCAGCTATGCTCTTTGCCACATCCCCACCACTTGTCCTGGAATCATCTACTTATTTCAAAAACATTTTTTCCTAAAATTATTTTCCCTCTATATCTAAAAGTATTTCCTGAGAGCCTGCAATCCTTGAGGCGTTGCAAGGACAGCAGCATTCATTCCACCCTGTAACTCCTCCTGTAATCTTGACCTCATATCTAAGCCAGCAGGGCACTGCAGAACGTGACTAACACCACTTGGTCTGTTCCCTCATCTTCTCTCCACAGACAGATGATGTGTGAGCATGGAGTATTCTGGTTTTGATAGGTCTAGCTCCTTTCTCTGTATATGCTGCTAAGTATTCTCTGGCATCCAGTGACAGGACACATGGGAATGGTTGAAGTTGCACCAGAAGAGGTTCAGACTGGACCTCTTTGGAAACATTTCTTTACTGAGAGGGTGACCACTCGCTGGAACAGGCTTCCTAGAGAGGTCATTGACAGGCCCCCAGCAAGTCTGGTTTAAGAGGCATTTGGACAGTGCCTTTAAACACATACTTTTATTTTTGGTCAGCCCTGAAGTGGTCAGACAGTTGGACTAGACGAACATTGTAAATACCTTCCAATTAAAACATTCTATTCTATTCTATTCTATTCTATTCTATTCTATTCTATTCTATTCTATTCATCCTATCCTATCCTATCTTGTATTTGATACAGAAAATAGTGCTAAGCCCATCTATACTGCTTGCCTTTAGATATTTTAAAACTCAGTCTTTATTGTTGCACTGAGAGAGGAAAGGAACAGCTTCAGGGTGAGGGTTCAGGCTGGGAAGGCTCACCTGTCCTGTGTGCACAGTTATTCCTCAGGTCTGTGTGATGTCTGGGAAGTGTCACTGATCAGAAGATAAATGTAATCAGTGCATCAGCATTGCTACATCAGTGTGTAAATGTTTTGAACTAAGCATAAGGTTTTGGGAAAACAGTTTCCATTGTGCAGTTATGTGAACTCTTGTGCTGGCTTTCAAGGTGGGTAGTCTCGACTTGTGCAGACACAAAAGAAAAGTGTCCAGCCAGAAGAATTACCACCCGTGCAGTGTCAGGTCATAGCCATGCATGGCACCAAGGCCTGCAAGCAAAGAGGGACCTTTTCCTTTACATGTGGTGTTGATATCTGTTGTACAGACTGCAGGGTCCTGTTCTGTTTTGCCCTCACTGTTTCCAGAGAAGACCTAACAGGGGGCAGTGGACAGTTTGGAAGGAAGAATCCCAGCCACTCTATTTAATTTGGGCAAGTCATCTGTAAAGTGAATTTTCCATTTATACTCACCATTGAAGTCCGTCAGCTTCTGAAGATCTTCTCCAAGCTCTGCAGTGACTGTTAGTGCCTGCTTCACCTTCAGGTTTGTTTCACTGTGACAAACAATATAAGAAAACATGAACTGAAAGTCATATGTGAACTGAAAGCTTTTCTTGAAAATCACTTCTGCTCTTGAGGACAGTCTTCTTCCTTAGACATCTGATGGACTGTGATACTGTACATCTATTTTACCTGGCCAAAGGGTGTAGATTGTCTCTTTGAGTTGCAATGACAGGCATTTAGAGGAATTCTGAGCATGGTACCAAAGGTGAAGTGGCTCTGTCTTCTTAATTTCTCCACAGAGCAGTGCACTCTCTACCATGTCACTCAAGACACATTTAAACCCAAGGCATATGGGTTTAAATGTATATGGGTTTAAAAAACCCAAGCATATATGAGACCTCTGAATATTTTCTCCCATGGCATTCTGATCTGGAAGATTACTTCAGTCCTGGGACTAGCTAGCTGGGGAGCTGGAAATGCAATGTCAAAAGCATACTGCATTTTGAGGTTCAGAGGCCTCTTAGAAGTGGCACTTGTGTGTATGAAAACTACAAACCCATTTTCAGCAGAAATCACATAGGGAAAGTCCAGGGGGCTCTCTGCAGGGTCTTGGGAGAGACACAATTTCTTCAAATCTCTGGTCTTGCTTAGTTGCTCAGACTATTGCTAGCTCTGAGCAATCCAGAAAAGGTAATGCAAACTGGGTGATAAAGATGAGTCAGCTCCAGTTTATTCCAGTTTATACAAGTTGCAGCCCTCTGGTTTTGTAGCTAGTTGTGCCCTGGAGTGAGCAGCATTTGGAAGCCTTTGCTGTGTGCTTGCATTAATATTTTTCTATTGCAGACCAAAGGAGATTACCAGAGTTATTCATTATGATTATTTCACCCAGATAATCTTTCTCAAGGAAAATACTAGAGGAGAGAAAAGCAGCAGCTTCTTCTGGGGATATTGCAGGGACATGTGTCTAAGTAACTCTCAGTGTTAGAAGTGCTGTCACTGAAAAGTAAAGTCCCCTCCTCACATGACATTTGCACTCAAGAAGCAAAAGTATCCACCAGAAGACGTTACTTTCAAGATACCTACCCAAAGTTTATTCTACATGCTATGAAACTCTTGCTACCAAAGCTATTGCAGGTATGCCTACAGCACCCAGGGTCACCAGGAATGTGGCTTTGCAGTGGTGGCAGTGGTTGCATGCCAAGGCCAAGCTCACTCACCCATCCAGCTCAGCTGTCTCGATGTACGTCAGGCTGTGTGGCTCACTGCTCGACAGCAAAAGGAGATCAGCCTGAGCACAGAGAGACAAACAGACTTGGCATGAATTCACACAGGCAGTAGGCATTGCGGAGCAGTGCTGCTTGTGGCTACTGCCACATCATCACTATGACTGATTTTCTCTTATCACTCTTGTGATAAGAGTGGCAGAGATTAACTGTGATCAAGATAGAGACAAATGGTACTCACTGTCACAAAGTTGTTGTTTTCTAGTTTTATTATATCCCCCACTTGGACATTCATCCATTTTTGTTCCTTTAACCTGCAAGGAAAACTCTAGTAAGTAAGCACATATAGCAAATGCTGCTTGGGAAAGCAGGGAACTTAGCTCTGCTCCTGGAGCCAGACCGTAGGTGCCATCAGGACTTGGGAGCAGGGTCTGCCATGATGTGTCCTGATCCATACTAAGCTGGAGGACCACCATAGTAAAAAAAAAAAAAAAAAAAAGTAAAAATCAATAAAAGCAGTGGTTGGGCTGACCCATGGTGGGTTGAGACCAAGCCCCACAACAGTAGTACAGTCCATGTGCACTATCCTTGTCCTTGTCTCTGCAGTAACTACTCCCTTCCTTCCTTCTCTTAAAGGGTCACATTGCCTCAAAAAACCCTCTCTGCTTTGTGTGAGAGACTTCATCTGGGAAAACTGCAGACTGTGTAAGGTTTTCAGAGTGGTGCTAAGGGCAAGAGTAACCAGCTTTCAGGAAGGGCCGCACAGGTGCTTTGGCTGTGCATTTGCCTGTCTGAGCCATGTTTTCAGCGGTCTTCACAGCATTAAGCCAGATGAGCACACAGGAAGCTAGCTAAACTGCAAGCACCAACACAGCCAAGATAGTTGTACGTGAAAATTCTAGAGGTGAGAAAAGATCAGTCTCAAAGCAGGACTGGGAGCTCAAGCTTGAACTCAGTTCAATCTTGCTTATTCAGTGTTGGTTAGAGCAGGACAGGATCTGTGGTTTCCGGGTTTTGAAAAAGGCAAAACATTATAAAATTTCTGTGTCAAAATTTGTTTCCTAGACACAGTAACTAATACACAGTAAACTAAGAAACTGGTTTATTTAGCAGAGAGCACAAAAAAACATGTCCCTAGTCTTCATTTTCCACTTACATTTTTAACTGTTTAATCATCTGTTGGAGTTTACGCAATGTACTGCTATCTATAGTGTGGAAAAAAGTCACAAAATACTTCCCAGCTGTGTCCTATGTATAGTTGGACTCCACAGAGCTGCAATCACATCTGTCTGCCATGAAAGCCAAAGCCTCTGCTACTTTTTCTGCAGGAAAGAACAGTGCTAGCAATACAATGTCCAAAGCACACAGCTGAAATGTTTTGGGTACATCTAAGCCAGAAGTGCTAAACACACTCAAAGTATAATGAAGTGTATGAAGGAGCTATTCCAGCTTCTTAATTTGAAATATCTTGTTGATAATGCCTAGTTTTGCTTAATGCAAAATAAATGCTAGGAGTATAAATGGATCCAGAAGATAGCTTTGCATGTTACTTGTGGGGTAAGGAGTAAAGTAATACAAGACTCTGAAATTCTTACTTAAACATAAACACCCAGGAACAGAAAAATAGTTTAGTTTTTGTCAGCACAAGGTCACAGCCATAATGTCTGCACAGATTCTGGTACTGTGTCTAGGGTTTGTTAATCAGACACATAGTCCAAAACTGCATGATGAAGTAGTGGTATGAAACACAATTCAATTTTAAATTGTTTAGTGATCCTTGAGAATCACACACACACACAAAAAAAAATCAAAAATATTTACTAATAAAATGCTTTTTCTTTGAGAACTACAGCAAAAATGACTTACATGCCATTGATCAGGACCTGGACTGGGCGGTTGTTGACGTGTTTGTCGCTTTTGTGTCGATTCTGAAAATTGGATCAGAAGGTTAAAAGGCGTTTCCAGGAAACCAAACACACAGGAGCCACAGGCAGTTCATTAACATTTTAGGTTTCCACCCAGCTGGCTGAATGGGTCAGGCAGATTAGGGTCACAACTGAGTCAGTGTTCAGCACATGTTTACGGCAGCGACACAGAGCATAACCAGACTGCAAAGGGCAACAGGCAACACTGGGCTTGCTCTTGGAGAGAAGGAGGAGGGTAGAGCCTTACATGTCACTTTAGCCCTGACTCAGTTGGCATTGTTCCCACCCACCTCAGTCTGTAAACACCAGAGAAATTCATTCCTCTGCTCTTATATGGAAAGTAGCCACTGATGTTTTGGCATTGCTCCATTGAACATCAAAATCATTTTAATAATGAGAGAAAATCAGATGCCAAACTCAGCTCTAATATCACTCTGTGAAGTCAATTAGGATTTTGTCCATTAGCTCTGATGGCAGCAGCCTTTGGCCAAATCAGAGCAAGTTTGAAAAATCACAAGTGGGTTAAGCACTTGCTTCCTACCAAATTTGTTTTCCCCCTAAATTGTACTAGATGACAGAGGATAAGTTCTCCAAAGTGGAAACCTAAGAAAAGATTTCTGTACCTGCATCCAGACATATCTATGAGTGATCACATTTTCAGACATGCTGAGCAGTTTCAGAGAAAGCCAATGGAGCTGCTGAGCTGTTCAGAAACTTGGAAATTCTAGCTCCTGTTTCAGTAACAAACTATAGATTTTAGGGACTTAATTTCAGACCCCATCTGAGTGCCTGCCACTACTTTGTTTAAGCAGTTTATTTCAGTTACTGTGCTGAAGAATCACAGGCCAATTCTGAAGTACAGGTCAGAAATACAGAACTTACAAAATCATCAATGGCATCCTTGACTCCTGATACAGCCAGCACAAGCACCAGGGGCACCACTGTTGTAAACCAGGCCAGTGAGGAAATCTGAGGTATCAGCTGTAGGAAGAAAATATCTGAGTTGACATTTCCTGCCAGTTCAGAAAACCACTGCTTCCTAATCAAGCTGCAGACAACATTTTTCTATGATATCTGAATATAGAATAAAGACAGAAATGTAGCTCCATCCCTGATATGTGACCCTCCACCCCCTCAAAAGGTGGGAGAGCCAGGGAACCCATGTTTTCCTTACAAATCAAGCTGTAATTTAAGTTAGAAAAATGGAGCTGTCAGAAAGTGTAGTGGGTTGTTCTTTATTGTTGTTTGCATAATTAGGATTGCCAAATCCCCAGGGTATTTCTTTGGAAGTACGGAGATGGGCAAGCCCCCTGTGAGGGACTCAAGAGCTATCTGAGCAAAACTAGCTGTGCAGAGCCCTCAAAAGCTTCTGTTCTTTGTTTCAGTAACTTCTTGCATTTTGCTGAAGCAAATTTTGCATCAATGGACAATGCAAGCTGTTGCCAGGGCTGACCTTGCTCTCCCAAGAGCAGCACAGCCACTTTTGTTTCCTACATCTTTAACAGTGAGAGGACCAAAGAGTTGAGGGTGATTCTCTTAGGCCGTCAGTCATGAAGAGGGACATGTCTCACTCCCACACAATTCTCCCCTTCCTCTAGAAGTGCAGCACCAGGGATGGAAGCAATGTGAAACCAGAATTAGTGTGTCCCTCAGTTTGGATCTGGGAAGTGTCAACTCCACGTGCGTTCTGAAGTTGATATTTATGCACTGTCATAGCCCAGATCCTACAGGCACCATAGCCCTGCTCAGCTGTACAGGCTGCAACTACTGCCTTCTCACCTGCCTTGGAAAACACATGTCCCACTGGTCTGTGCCAAAGGAGGGGGAGACACAGTCCCCACAGCCTGCCCATCACATCCACACTTGATGCAGGAATAGTCCCACAGGGATGGAGTGAGGAATATGCAGACTAATGCCTGCCCTCTTTAGGCTACCTTGATGTAAAGAAAAGGCTGTGTGCTTTTATGTATAGTCAACCCTAGATGGCCTAGCAAAACACACAGTGGAATAATATGAGACAAATACTTTGAAATTACATGAATTTGACAGACAAACAGCTAGAGTGCAGTACAACAACACAGGAACTGTGCTCTCAACTCAGCTGAAAAGGCACCTTCTCTTGAAAAATATAGATGCACTGTAATTTCAAAAATTCATTCCCTGTAAATAAGCAAAAAAGATCATATGTGGTTTGTTGAAGGCTTACTCACATTTCACCTATGCTTTTTTGAGCTGAAATTATTTTAAAAAAGCATTTGAAATGGATTATTTTGCAAATTTGTGTGCAGTGAAATGATCAACTTTAAAACATTAAGCTTGACACATGATCAAAATTATACCCTTCTTTTGGTAACGTGTATTCTGATATAACTCAACAATGGCAGAGTACTCGGCAAGGTGCAAAAGGGCAGAAATCCTGATATCAATTTATCCAGTGCGTTCAGCTTTCAGGGTATCATTAGCGACAGTGATGAGCAAAGTGCAACACAATGCCATTGCAATCCACAGGGTTCAACAGTGCTGCCAGTGTCTGGCATACTCCATACTGGACACCTTCCTCACCCTGGAGAAGGGAACAGCAATCTCCAGCTTTATGCAAACTAGCCACAACCTTAAGCCTTCCTGATGTTAACTCCTTCCTTCCCAGGGAAACACCACATGTTACAAATATGGCGTCCTTACTGTTTTCCTTTGTGAAATTCACCTTAAAATCTATGGGTAAGAGATAACTTAGCTTTATACTACAGGATGAATAAGTAATGCAAATCTGAGGACAGCCAGGAGCATTCAAAGGTATACACAAAGGGATAGTAGGGCAGGGCATGAAAAAGTTGCACAATTTGTTGAAAATGAATTAACTTTTCTCCTTCATTTAGTTCAAACCCTCATATCCAAAGGTAAAAGAGAAAATTGCTTTTTTCTGCCCTACTTTCTATGTGCTGTAAGATTATACTAAGATGCTAATTCACACCAGGAACCAGCTTGCACTTCATTACACCTGTCAAACATAGACTGGCTTTGATAACAGAGAACAATCTGCTGGAAACAGCACAGTGATTTCATACCTGCAAAATCAGCAAGAAAAGGAAGTAAGCATTGGCTATTCGCTGAAACTGCTCAAACAGGTTGAGAGGCAGGAAAGTGAAGAAATTGTATTTCGATGTTTTAATTGAATTGTTCTGTAGGGAGAAAAATGAAAATAAGTAGGATTGGTAAAACAGGAAACAAAATTACAGCACAACACATTTCTACTGTGTCTTACTTGCTTATATTTAGCAATAGCATTGTTCCCAACAGCAGCTCAAAAAGCATTTCCTTTTCCCCCACACAATCATGCCAAGTCTGGATAAACAGAGACTTCTTCTTCGAATGGGTGAAAACATGATGCCCGGCTTATGCCAGTGCTGTTGCAGGTAGATAAACTTGTATGTAGTTGCTCACAACATCTTCCCTTTATTAATAGTCTTCTTACTTACACAGTGCACAAAGAAAATTGAGACTTGTAACCAGAAGACAACAATTTTGCTGTTAGCATCTACAAAGCAGGGTTGGAAAACATATGACAGATCAACCATCTGTAGCTTGTCTGATGCTTTGTAAAACCCTGGCTGGACAACCCTACTGGAGGCATATGTCCTCCCAGGAGCAGAATATGACATTATTATTATCCTTTTCAGTTCATTCAGCAAACTTTCAGCTCAGCAGCTTCAACAGGTGGCTTGTTTCTATTCCACAAAAATCTCTAGGATGTGGCGTTGTGCAAACAGTCAGTTATACAAGAACTCACTATTTCAGTCAGTGAGCTGCAGCTCTGTTCCCTATTTCCAGTTTCCTTTTCTAATTTCGGATGGCCCCTCCACCCACAAGAAGTGGTTGCTCCCCAGTCTATCTTTTGCAAACCACAGAAAGACCTAAGCTTGATATTGCAGAATGGGGTATTTTCTTTCCCCAAAGATGAGAGTAATCTGGTCCAATATGTGCCACCAGCCAGACAGGTTCAATGCATCCTACTGACCCACCAGCTGCTGCTGTCCCTTTAGTTTTTAGGTGTGCTAGACCATCTTTTCATATGATGTTTAACAAGCCCTTGTCCAGGTTTAGTTCTGGAAGAATGAATCCCCCTTGTTGTGAGAACATCTTAAATTTTTCCCCCTGGAGAGCTTCTGCTCTCCAGACAATGCCCATTAACCCCCTTCCAGGGAACCTAAGGTATGACAGCACAAGGAGGCAGATATGAAGCACACCTGAATTCCATAATAAATATGCTGGTTCAACAGCAGAGAAAATGTTGATTGTGGTATTTGTAATAGCCTTTAGCTATTGCTAAGCTGGTGGGAGGACAGAAGCTACTAAGTATGAATAACAGCCCACTTCTTATCCATGCATTAATCCGGGATCTTGACATCTACACTGACATGCATCAGCATGTTTCCAACACTAAACCAATTATTTCAGGTTACCACTGAAAGGTATGTGTGGGGGAAGCTATTCGAGTCTAGGCAGTTACTAGATTTCTCTACCTTCAGACATAGAGTACAGCGTATGTTTTTCAGCATTAAAATCATGTTTTATCCCTTGGATAAGTCAAATGAGTAAAACTCTAAAAGGGCAGAAATTAAAACAGCCTTCATAGAAGAGCTAGCCAAATCCTCCTGTTGATTGCACTCCAGAAAGAAAATATATTTATCAGTGATCATCATACAGACAATATTGCCTGTCTCCTGGTATCATGCAGCTACCTGCAAGTGTGGCTAACTCTGTCTATGCCATGACGTGTAGTTAAATTTGGTTTATTTCAAAATCCTTAACCGTGGGGTATGTGTCGTGGACAAGCTCTATGGACACTGCTGAAACAGAAGCAATGGAAAAACAGCATCCTCTGCATACCCAGCATGCTAGGAACTAAATTGCTTCACAAGACTGTGCCCATCAGGCATACAATCTAGCAGATTTTCTATAAAATCTAGATCTAAATAAAGAAATCTGCCCACTATTCTGAGGACAAGCATTATGACCAATTATTTAAAGAAAAAACAGAAGATTATTGCTGCAGGAAAAAGTAAATGCAGGGGACTTGACCTTTGTGCGTCAACAGATTTCAGAGGGTTGCATATAACATGGGAAAAACTACTCAGTAAACATTCAGATAAAGTTTATAGATCTTTGCCTGAAAAAATCTCAGAAGGGAATAAGAAAAGACTGGGAGTGGTTTATTTCAATTCCTGCCTTCTATTTCTATCCATTAATTACGTCAGGAAAATCACTGAATGAAGCACAGCCATTCATTTTATTTCCTATTGCCATTAGGCATGGTAAAAACCCCAGACATAACAGCTTCCAGATGCTTAACTGCAAGAATCTGGATAACTAGTGTTTTCTCCATAGTTGTTCAGGATCATGATATTGTTGGGCACACAGCGTCTTTTGGGACACTAGGGAACTTTAGACCTGAGGATAAGGACAGGGAGTATTATCATGGATCTTCTCATTATTCTAGAATCTATAAATAAGATTAATTACCAGGAAAAAAAAAAGAACCTGTAATTACTATAAATATTTCTAATTCAACATATAACTTGTTCATGGACCTCAGGGACTAAAGACATATCAATAGCAAATTATAATGATAAACTAGAGAAAACTTCAGCCTTTCCAAATCAAAACTCTGCATTTCCACATCACAGATATATATGAAACACTGTGCAAGGTATCTTATAGTCATAGCAATATAGAATGGTTTGGATTGGAAGGGATCTTAAAGATCATCTCATTCCAACTATCCCTGCCATGGGCAGGGACACCTCCCACCAGACCAGGTTGCTCCAGTCTGGCTTTGAACACTTCCAGGGATCAGGCACCCACAGCTTCTCTGGGCAACCTGTGCCAGGGCCTCAACACCCTCATAGTAAAGAATTTCTTCCCAGTATCTAATCTAAACCCACCCTAAGTTTGAAGCCATTCCTTTGCCCTGTCTGCTACATACCCTTGTAAAAAGTCCCTCTCCATCATTCTTATGGGCTCCCTTCAGGTACCAGAAGGCCACAGCTAGGTCACCCTGAAGCCTTCTCTTCTCCAGGCTGAACAAACCCAATTCTCTCAGGTATAGATTATGTTTTCAGGCAATACTACAGGGCTGTGTGCTTTGACAGCTCAGGCTCTTGGCCAGCTGCAAGGAAATCTCAGCTGGCCTCTGCTCTTGATCTTATCCTATTCTGTGATGCTTAACATCATCAAACCCTGTTACTCTTTAGAGCTGGACCAGAACCTGACTCTGGGGTGGGAGGGGTCCTATGGGAGGCTGCATCACTGCAGTGCATTAAATAGTCCACATGCAGCCATCATTTCACAAGCAATGCTTCTAACATATCATCTGCCTCACGGTCCCCACACTCTGCCTTCAGCAGGGGAGACTCCCATAGAAAAAAAGTAATGGAGAAGAATAATCTTTGTAATAGCAATTAGGTATTGAGAGGCCTTACTGAAACTTCTGGTTTTCCTATAGATTCATGAAAACCAACAGCTAAGAAGACCAGCTCTATGGGCTAAGCACAAAGATGGGGATGGGGAGCTTTGCATTTACTCTCTGATCTGCCCTAGACCTCTGGTTGTCCAAGGGCAGTCCCTGCATGCACCTGTGTCCTAAATGAGCAGGTCTGAACATGGTTACCCACAGTCAGCCTGAAGCTCTCCAGATGTGAAGCTTGACATCAGAGCAATGTTGTCTGTGGGTGAGGGATTATTCTCATCTGCTCTTTTCAGGGGCTAGATTCACACCTCCTGGAGGTGTGACTCCACCGAAATGCTGTCCCTAAGAATAGTGCTCATCTCTCCACAGTTACACAAGTCCAGATCTGGCAGATGAGCTGTTACTTTGGGGGTGTTTTCAGAAGCCCGCCTGTGACGTCCAACAGCAAGCAAAACTCAGCAGATGGCTCCTACCTTAGATCGCTGAGCAAACAAATAATCTCCTTGCCATAAAAGTCACTAGAAATAAGCGACACTGATGTTTTTGTGGCTAGATTACAAGCGCTAAAGGGTATGGCAAGGTGTTGACCCTCTGAATTTAAACCCCTGGATCAGTGACATAATACTTCCCAGCAGCTGGACAACCTAGCCATAAGTAAATTTTAGCAAGACTTTGGTGACCCCACAGGGAGGTGTTATGCCACAACACTTGGCAATTCCGCTGGTACTTATGTAGCACAGACCAATGGAACAGCTGAGCAGCAGAAATGTCTTTTCCAGGTGTTTTGGTAAAGCCTTACCAAGGAGATGGCAGATGTGCAATTCCATGGCACTCCATTTAACTGTAGCAGTGCCTTGCAAAGAACACAGAAGCCATAAGCAGAAATGTGACTATAGGGCTGTGAATGTTCTCATGAAAAATTTTAATAAACTCATGTAACAGCACATATGGTACCACCAAGACTTTTTTTTTTTTCACAGGGAGTACAGAACAGTCAGACCAGATCAGTTTTAAGACTCCCAAGTCCACTGACTTATTCCTGATGGTAGGCAGCAGCCCTAGCTCAAGAGAAGACTGAAAAAAGCCAAAAGGATGTGGTGGTGTTAATCTGGTCCCTGTAAAAGTCCCTGTAAAAAAGTAAACTCCCAGGAGTAACAGACTGGCCAAACACTAGAAATAAAAATGCCAATTTTCCAAAGTACAGTTCTCTTTTCTTCCCTTTTCCTTCCTCCCCCTCCCCTGCCCCCCCGCCCCTCCCTTTTTCCTTCCCTTAAACAGAAAAGGGAGAGGAATGTCTTACATATGCAACCCCTTGACCATCTCTTGACAGTACTAATGAAGTGAGTTCCAGGATCTCATCACATGTTGGGTATGCCATGAAAATCTGCAGGAAAGCATGATCAGTGGTTGTGTTTTCCTATGTTGTTCCTTCAGTCTGGTGTCACCCCATTAATGAGCAGTTAATCATCAGTGTGGTGAGTGTCCTTGTCATGGTGGTGCAAGGGATGACACATGGCTTGACATCCTCATGCCATTGCTCACAGACAAGCCAAGCACAATAACCTAAAAGTCTTGTCTCTTAGGCATCCCCTTCGACAACACTGTGCTCTCCTCTGGTTTGGCTCAGTACCTGAAGCTGCTGCCTGGCAGGAAGCAGGAAAGAAGGAGAGGGCAGAGCACCACTGAGTGGTGCAAAGGAGCCAAACTCCAAACCACTGTTTTCGTTATGGTCTCACACAACAAGACTCCCAACCAGTGCAGTTGGAGTATTCTCTCCATTTGACTTAATCTGATGAAGAGTGGAAGACTTGATCCAAAGGAGTCTACTGGACTTCACTGAAGACCACATCTGGCACAACTCAATATTTAGGTGCTTCTCAGGGGCCTGATATGCCTTGAGGACCTCGACCTCACCTGGTGTGTCCAGCCACAACCCCTGTCCAAAACTCAGGAGTTCACTTAAGCTCAACCATGAGCCTTCTATCCTCACCTGAGATATGTTGTAGAAGTCCCCATCTCCAGACTGTCATCTGTCCTAGTTTTCCAGATATATCTATCCAGTTCTACTTCCTTGATGGACCTTGGACCTCTGGTATAGATTTGTATTCAGCCCACTTCTGCCTGGGCTCCCTAAGAGGGCCCTGGACCTGGTTCATCACCTCACCTTGTCTGGAATGATCAGGATGGACCCCATCACCAGCATCCTGCCCTGTCCCTGCCAGGCAGATGCTGCAGGACTGTACCCTGGTCAGCGAGAGCTCTGCCTGAACTCGGATCACCTCCACTTCCAGCTTGCCTCCTCTCAAAGTACAGCCCCACTCAGGCTGCTCCCTGACAGTGCCTCAAGTGCTCTTTGGATGGATCCAACTTACACCTTACTAAAGAGCAGTGCAGGTTGCTGCTGTACCTATTCCTTCAGGGACCATTGAGACCACTTTTCACTTCATCAGACCACACTCCCACCTTGAGCATGAGGGACACTGGGAAACATTTGCAGGTTGAGACAGGAAGAGAGGGCAGCTGGTGCCACAACCGTGACCATGCCGATAAGGTCCTTGAGGATCACACACCAGGCAGCCTTCTGAGATCAAAGAATACAAGCACAGGAGGTAGAGCAGAGTCTGAGCCACTACCAGAGCTCCCTGCTCTCCAATTAAATTTCAAACAGATAAGAACCCAGCTGCTGATCCAGCCCAGGCAATGTGTATTGCCTATAGGAAGTTATACACATCCCTCCTATTTCACTAGAGACTTCATCAGGTGACCCGAGTCCAAGCAGCCCCCTTGCTGCTGGTCCTGATGAAAGAATGCTGGTTTGACCCTGGGTCCTGATCCAAGATGAAATTTGTCATTGACTCACAGGCCTTGCATTTCCTTTCCTATTGTCTGAAAGCCAATTTCAAAATTGTTTTCGCAGCCCTTCATGACGTCCCAGTGCAGCTGAGTTAAATTCCAACGTGAAAGCAAAGAATTAAAAAAGTAACTAGGATCAGAGCAAATACTAAAAGCCTTCAGAAGAGATTTTCCTCTCCAGAGTGTTGATGGAGAGCCCATCATGGTGGACACACAGAGGCTGTCCCCTCTGTAGCTGTGTTGGGGTGAGTGCAGACAGATTAAGTTGATTAAAGGCCTTAAACCTTGCTATACTACATCTGCCACCCTGCTTTCCACTTTATTTCAGTCTTTATACAGAACAAACCTCTTCCTGAATTCAGGAAGGATCTTTCTCTCTGCATTGTGAATAAACACAGGATTAGGACTTGACTTTTCATTTTTACTGACCTATATTGAGCCCTCTTCTCTGCTGCTCTAAGTGCCTTTTCATGCCACTCATTCAAACTTGGTTTCTGAGTCATTCCTAACTAATTTTGTGAGCTGGTGGGTAGTGTACACACCTTCACAGTCAGCCCTTCCAGTTAACTGCACAGCACTTTGTTTTAAAGTTTGTTTAATTTTTCTAAGCCTTCTGCTCAACTACTGAGGCTTCATGGCTGGAGAAGTGTGGCAGGCATGGACACACTGCAGTTTAGCATCTCCTGTATTTTTTGACAGCTTGGGGAGGGAATTTACCTTCTGAAATCTCCTGCAAGTCGTAGAGTGATGGAGGTGGACATGCCCTTGCATGCACTGGCAGACATGGCTTTCCACGGTGCAGCACCAGCTTCCTGCGAAGCTGGTTTGGGCAATTTGGGAGTCTTGCTTCATACCAGGAGGGCCACCTTTCAGCAGCTGCCAGAGCTGATGTCAGACTCCACACACAATAGAGTTTTCAAGTCTTTATCCGTTTGTCTCTTCTCCTTTCACAGATATCCTGGAGACTTTGCACTGGCAAGGGACAAAGTCCCACCAGGAATAGTAATATTCAGGGACAACACACCCACCTCTGGTTGTACTTTCCCACCTCCCTGTTCTTGCTGTGATAAAGAAGGACAAAACACTTCTGTACCTTTGATCTGTGCCTACATAATAGAAACTGTCCATTTAGTGAAAGGCTCAAATCTTCACAGCAGGTGGGACAGAAAGCCTAGCCGCAGCAGTAAGTCAATACACAACATCTAGGCTTGCATTTCCCTTTCTTTTTCCTTATTTGCCTTTCTCAGCAACTGCCTCACCCTAAAGAAACATTTACCGCCTCAACTAGCTTTGCTGTAAGAACCTGTTCCATAGGTTTTATTGCTAATGTAGCCTTAAGTTATTAAGAAATCTGAAACTCAGTCCTGTGACTTTCACTGTCTAAAGTACTTTTAAAACTTTGTCATATTGGTGGGTTTCCTTTGGGTCTTAGTGGTCCTTTCCCCCTGAACCACATCCTAGTGCTTAGCAGAGCAACCCCACCATGATGACACAAATCTGAATGTGAGGAAGGTACTCAAATTTAACCCTTGCCTGGAAGAGCTAACTTTCAGGAGCATCATAGATATGTTATGGGAGGATGCCAGGAGATTATCTCTCTTTTTGTCATTTCCATATTCATCAGCAATCTACAGCATAGGATGTGAAGTAAGTTATGAGCAAGGTTAGTTCTTTTCATACACCATAGTAATATGGAGTTAATAAATTGAACTTTTGTAAGGACTTATTGGAAATAAGCAGCCCAGGACATGATGTGCAGTCCTGTACAGTTAGGGCGGTTCTTGCACCACTACCTAAAGTCTGTTAGTACCTCACCATCCACTCACCACTTCAAGTCTTGGCTCTTTTTGGGCAGTTTCCTGGATTTCCTAAGCCTCAGTCTACACAGGACTCCAGAAATCAAGAGCCATAGCTGACTAAAATGAGGGACATGATTATAAAAACTCATTGCCAAGTTTTAACATATTATACTGAGCTGGCTTTTTGGCTGCCTTCACTTTATCACCTAATCACAGACTTACCAAAATTCTGAAGTGTTCTCAAAGTTGTCTACTTAATTGTGGCTATTTGCAAATCCTTGGGCACAATCAAGCAATCAGCTGGGAAGCAGTGTCATGCAAAGTCAGTTTTCTGAATGGCTTTTCACAGAATTAGGCAGGGGAACCAGAAGAGTTGCTCGTTCCCTCTACCCTGACATAACTGCCCATTTCCCTCCTACTTTCTTGTCCCACTACTGCACATTGCAGTCATGCAGTGGAAGATGACAAAACCATATGTAGTGGCAATGCCCATCGCAGTGCACTACTGATAGGTTGTGTGCAAATCAAGTTCACTTCCCCAGTCTCAAATCACCAGTCTTGATAAGACATTCATACTTCATAGTACTTCACAGATATTAACTGTCATGCATTTAATATTTAGGACACATGCAGCAGCTCTGGACCTTGGGACTCTCTAACCCATGTTCAAGGCTGAAAACCACCCACTGAAAACCACCATGCTGCCATCAGTCAAACCTGCTGGCAAGTCATACTGTCCCCATCACAAGAAACTATTGTGTTCTAAAATGCTTAGTTTTTTCACCTCTTGCCAAGAAAATACTTGTGATGTTCCTAAACCAAAACATGATTCAAAGAGCTCCCGAGTAATTGAATGATTAATTTCACCACTGGAATTCAGATGTTCAAAGGACAAAAATTCACAAAATTCACTTTGGTATTAATTGGCAGCTGCAAACACTTTGAAAGAATGCAGCTTCAGGGTGGCCTCACAGAGGGGATGTCCCTTCAGGCAGGCAGCACGGATCTAGAGGCTGAGCTAGCCCTCCTCTGCACACAGCATCAGAAAATGGTCCACAAGCTTTGGAAATAAAGTTGCCCAAGGGGCTCCCTGGCAAATTAGCCTGGCAGACCTGGGACACAGCCAACCTGTGTCACAATGCACTTTGGAATTACAGATTTCATGGCACAAAGTGAACCTAAGTAGGCTGTTAAGAATCTGGTAGAAAAACTGGCAGAAAGCCACAAGGGCCAGATTCAAAACCTTCCTGACAGAGATGATTTCACTGCAAAAGCTGAGGAACTGACACATTTCCTTTCATGTTTTACTTTAAATGGAGACAAATTTCCACAGAAAACTCCCCCCAGGTTCTGCTATTGAAAGGCCTTGGAGCCTGATCCTGCAAATGCTTTGACTCACAAATAATTTTCTGTAAGCTTGCAAAGTCAGTGTGTCATGCTTTTCTAGAACCGGATCTCCTTCTACTGTTCATTTTTCAGGCTTATTTAGCAGTAATCCACCTCTGATGGTTCATCTGGCTTGTGCTGCCTGGTTTCCAGAGCCATAGCTGGCATGCAATTCTGTTCACCCCTTTGAAACACTTGAGACGCGAAACAGATGCAGCTACATCTGTGACTACATCTGCCTGAAACAACATACACTGGTTACTTACAGCATATTCAAACTGCAGATTAAAATCCCGGTTGTTTGCTTGAAGTTGTCTCTCTTCCTCTGCAAAAAAAAAAGGAAACACATCAATCACTCTGGAGGGTAAGCAGAGTCAATACAGATGTGAATGGCACATCAGAAAGTGCAAGCAGAGCTGCTAGAAGGGAGTGACACAGTGAATCGGAGCTCTGTGCCAACAGCCCCATGTCAGGGACGTGGGGTGGCTGGTGACATTGATGGAGCTGCACTGTGGACTGGTACCATGGCACTCTTAACACCACGGAGCAAGTCTCCTCCACCCACCACTTGCTGCAATGCCAGTGCCTGGTCAGGTTGTTCACCTTCTGGGTAGGAGTTCCCACTTAACTAGTGGTGCTCACTCGTCCTGCCCTGCTGCCTCTCTTCCCCCTGAAGTCTCTGCAGCTTTTGCCATCAGCCTGTAGTTGGTGCCCTTCTTCCAGCACAGGTGCATTTCTGATCATCATCCCACTGATGATGACCCCACAGCTGTCATGAAATCAAAAATTACTGGAAGGATATCAAAAGGTCATCAATTTTGTCCTTTACCTCAAAGCAGGGTCTTGCCTCTCTTCCCCAGAAATGACATAGAAAGCTCCAGTAACATCTGTTCTTCAACTGCCTATTCCAAGACTGAAGTCTCCTTCCCCTACGGCAGTTTTTCCCGGCATTACCTAACATAAAACTCATTACTTCAATTTCAAGAGGTTTTGTCTTCTCCTGGAGGGTGAAGGGTCAAAGGTGAGGGAGGGTCAAAGGTGGTCTTCTGCTTCCCCTAAGTTCCTTGTGCTACTTGCCAAGGATGCAAAGTACAGACAGTTGAGAGAGGGGATTGTCCCACTTTGCTCTGCACTGGTGCAGCCTCACCTTGAGTCCTGTGTGCAGTTTTGGGCACCACAGTGTACAAAAGGTATAAAAGCTATTTGAAAGAGACTAAAGGAGGGTCATGTGGATGGTGAAGGGAGATGAGGGGAAGCCATATGAGGAACCTCTGAGGTTACTTGGTCTGTCCAGCCTGGAGAGGAGTAGACTGAGGGGAGACCCCATCGCTGTCCATAACTTCGTTGGGAGGGGAAGAGGAAGGGCAGGCACTGCTCTTCCCTCTGGGTGCCTAGTGAGAGGACCAGAGGGAATGGCCTGAAGCTGTGTCAGAGGAGGTTCTTCACCCAGAGGGTGGTAGGGCACTGCAACAGCTCCCCAAGGAGCAGCAAGCCTGACAGAGTACGAGAAACACTGGACAATGTTCTCAGGCATAAGGTGTGGTTCTTGGGGCTGTTCTGTGCAGGGATTCTGTGATTCTGTGATTCCAAGTTTACTACATTCTGAAGGCATTTATGCCTTACACTAGCCTTCCTAAGGATAAGCAGCTCCCATTTCTTCAGTCATTTCTTATGCATTAATCCATCAGAAGGAACATCACCCTTGGTGCTCTCCAGTGGGCTTCCCAGCTAGTTCAGCCCATTCTGAATGGATGCCCAAAATGGGTCATGGTTTGCAGCTGAGGCCTTACCAAAGCTGACCAGGGCACAAGGGACATACAACTTTCCTTGCAGACAATGCACATGATGCATAAGAATTCACCCAGGAGTCATTTAAAGTAACATTCTTATGCACCATCAGCACACAGAGGATGGCTTCCCAAACTATGTTCCATTTTGGCAGATCCTTTCTGGCAAAGCCAGATGCCTCGCCAGGCAATGCAAATCTTTCATGTGTCCTTGCTGAACTGCATCCAAATTATTTCAGACTATTTCTCAAACTAGTCAATTCCAATCCTATCTTTAAGTGTGCTTGTAGCTATTGCCAGCATGGTGCCATTCACAGATATACTAAGTGTGTTCTTTATTCTGTCAGCCAAGATGTAGAAGTAAATATTGAATACCAGACTCAGGATGGGATATACCCCTGATGAATCTTTCAAGTTTCCTTACCAGTCATCAATATCTATTATTAATGTCTTCTTTTTTTTCTGAAAAATCTGGCACTCAAGGTTTTGTGATTTTATCTCAAGCATGTATCTCCAGCTTACTTGTAAAAATGCCACAAGTGACAGTCAAGATACATGGCAGCTATCTGAGGCTTTTTCAATAGCCCTCCAGCTACCACTAAAACAGAATTAATTTTGGTTTGATGCAGTTTTTCAGGACTGCTGACTGTTAATCCTCTCTTCCCCACACACACACTCCTAGTTACTTTGAAGTGGTTCGCTGTATTTTTTTAACCTTTACTCAAGTGAAGCCAATACATCTACAATTGCTCAGCTTTTCTTTTTTCCCTGTGCTTGCTCTCTTCCCAGTCTTCTGAACTTTGCCTGCCTGTGAGCCAGATTCTTAAAGGCAGAACTGCTCCAGGGCATGCTTTACTCATCCAGTCAACCCATTCTCCCTCTATTCCAGCCCAAAACCTATCCATTTCTCCTCTGCTTTTGGCAAGAATTATGTTAGATATCTAGAGAGGAAAAAAAAAAACAAAACCAACAAAAAACGAACAAACACACCATAACAAAACCCCTCTGATTTCTTAGCTTTATTTGCTAGGCTTTTTCCACTGAGCGTCCCCAGAGGCCCCAGCTCTTACAGAATAACTTTTATTGCCCTTTATGTCCTTTTCTCACTTTGAGCCTTTGCCACACTGTTTGTGCTGGATAAAACAAATGGTTTTGCACCCTCTAGAGGCATCCTTCCTTTGTCTGAAGCAAATGGAGAGCTTCTGATTTCACCATTTCACGCATCCTTCTGAGCCTTTCTCTGAAAGGTGATAACTTATACATGTGCCCTTAATATCAATTAATAATATATGTGCCCTTAATATAAATTATTTAAGGAAATGACAGCTCTAATTCTTCCCCCACCCTAGGATTCCTTCCCATGAGGTCTCAGCTATTAGTTCTTCCTATTTATTGAAGGTTTCTTTTTTGAAGTCAATGTTAAACAATTTGATACTGTCACTTTTTCCCAAGTATCATCACATCATTTCATACCTATTCCTGTTTATACTCCCTCCATCTTTCAGAGGACCAGCCAGCTCCTCCCATTCCCTCCCTTTTGGAGGGAATAACTTCTGAAACAACCTCCTCTCCTCTCCAAAAAGTTACCCACCTCTGCACCAAAACTGTGCCAGCTGAGTAGGTCGTGTTCCTCTACACTTCTCTCCAGCTCTGCCTCTGCATAGAAGGAATTCTTCATTTACCACCATATCCTGCCTCTCAGAAAACTACTTCTTTTTTTCTTTTTTTTTTAATTTTTGTTTTCTTTTTTTCATAAAAGACTGCCCTTCTTGATTTTCTATGCTTGTGTTCATTACCTTGTAGCATTACTAAAAGATCTGCAATTTGCTCATCTCTTTCTTCAAGCTGCATTTCAGACCACGTAGTCATAACAGGAAAACTTCTGTTAACCATACAGAGTTAGTTTTATTCTTTTCTATTAATATTCCAGCCTAATGAGTTTATCACAGCATGTGTCTATTACACCTATTAAATGTTGTGTTAAGATATCTAGTTCCTCCTGTTTGCTCACTCTTGCATTAGCAAGTGTCTAAGCTGTTCAATGCATTGAATGCTAGCCTTCCTCCTTTTCCTTCAATGACCTCGTAAATACATAGCATCTCTAATTTTTAAGCCTTTTTTTCAGATCACCATTTTTTGGTCTCTGTCTGTAGGCTATTTTCATCAAGTCCTCTAATCACAAACGTAAAGCAGGCAAATGTGCTTTTCTCCTTCTTCAGGTACATCTAACAGTATCAGTCATTTTGAAATCAGCTGCCATCTGCCCCAAATGGATGATTCAGATCAACCACAGTGGCTTCATTCAATAACCTCAAAGCGCTTAATCCTTCACTGCTTTCCTAAGACAATTTTTTCTTATCTTCACAATGGGGAGAACAATGTACCAAGAGATCAGAGTCACTTATCTGGTGTCCCAGAGGAAAACAGAAGCAGAGCTCAAGAGGTTCAGACTTGCTGGGCTTCAGCTATTGTGTTGTGTGCTTCTTCAGGAATTTTCCAGAGAACAACTGGTATTCTCAAAGCTGATGAAAGACAAAGCTATTTGTGAAAAACAGAACTTCCCAACACTTGCCTGTTTCCTGCCATACAGTAAGTGCTACCCTTATCCCCTCCTCAGGGGCTCCAAGTCTAGTCCTGGAAGAAGTGCCACAGAAAAAATAAATGGTGTTAATGTAAATAGGAATAGATGACAAAAACTTTGGAGAGCCTCGGTGTCACACAGCAGCTTCTGAAGTCCTTAGTGGCTTTCTGTTCTGTATGCAGAAACGGAAATCCAGGTGCTGCAGGCAACAGTTGAACAAACCCTGAGCTCCTTTGCTCTTCCCAGGGCACACTGAAGGAGAAGAAGCCATCCCCTTTCTCAGATTGCCCCCAGGGTCTTTGCAGCCAGGGAAGAGGCACTTGAAACATGGATTTGAACTCAAGAGTCTCAAATTACTTAGAAAAAAAGCTGACACATGCATGTGCCCCAGTGAGGAAAGGAGCCTCTCAGAACAGTGAGAGATGCACTCTCCAAATGGCTTTTATGTGAGAAACATTAATGGCAGGAAAAACAGTTCTGGGATGGCACAGAAATGTGAGGCAGTGGGACATGAAACAGAACAGAAATGAGAATCAAGGCACTGCAGTCCTAAGTGGCACCTAAGGGCAGGTTTTCTGTGATAACCCTTTCTTAAGGCCCCAGGTAACTGTGAACCTGTTCAATACTGAATGGAGCCTTTGGCTGCCATAGGCATCCCTCTTTCTCAGAGGCAGTGTCCCTAAAGGCCAAAATACGAGGCTAATTTCTAGTGGCGAGAATTTAATTTTTCCTACTTGGTAATAGCCAATATCTTTGGCTAAATCAAGATAAACCACAATAAATTTCACAGAGAGCCTCATCCAACAGCATCAGCAAGAACTTCCTGTCCTCTGGCTACACCAAAGGAGAACCATTCTGACCACATGCAACAGGGCAACACTGCCTCAGTGGCTTTTACCAACTGAGGACTGTGAGATCCTGCTGCTGGGCCTCCTAATCCAGCAGTTCTCAACCACTGCAGACCACATGACTCTCATTTGTCTCTGGAACAGTCTGGATAGAAATAAAGTCTCTTGGATGATCACAATAAATAAAAAATTAAGAAAAACCAAGCATTACACCAGCTTTGCCTGGAAACCATAACTCAGGGTTTTTTGGCTGTAGATCCAAGCATGCGTGTCTTATCATGCCCTGTTGATTCTGAAAGCAATGAGAAAAAAGGGAGGGTGAAGCTGTACGGATATCAGATGAGAAATTTTTCATTTCATGAAACTTTTAAATATATTTCTAAGTAAATCAAATGTTCTGCTTCTGCAAATTGCATTCACTGGAAAGAAGGAATGGTATTTGTGCTCCAAGTTATCATTTCACTGCCACTGAAAACTATTTTAAATTATTCATCAGTGGAAACTCAGCGTACATAAATATGGCTTAGTGCCCAGTTCTTGGTCTAACCACTGAGACCAAGTCACTGGGAAAGTGCCTGTTTTCTCAGGCAGACAGTTTTAGAAGCTAAACCTCAGAATAACATCTGTATTCAATAAAATTAAACCCATGCCAAAAAATCAGCTATAAATGTAACTGGCCAGCCCACCAGCCTTCTTACTTTAGGACTGTTGCATGGAAAAGTCCTGCAAAAGGTTAGATTCAATATTTGGTCAGACAGCCTGGAAATTTGTTTCTGGTTTATGCTAAGGAGCATATGCCAAGAAAAGTGCTTTCAACAGGGTATTGGAAAAGTTTTGTAGATATTGGGTCTTGTGGCTCCAAGAAATGGGAGGTTAAGATCTGCCTGGTTTTGCCAAGTCCTATACAAACTAGGCACTGATTCTTCATGCACGAAATGAACACAGTCCAATTAGGGGAGTGCCTGTGTAACTAACCCTGACAACAGAACAGAGACAGCATCAACTCTGTAAAAATAATAATCTCTCCTCCACCCTTTTAAACAAGTGACCTCAAGAGCAAAAACTCTGCTCTGGACCAGCTATAAAGAATGGCATCCAGGAGCTGGACTCATCTCCCCAGCTTCCCTTATAGAGTGGTTCTTAGCAAAGCTATTATCAAGTTGTGAAAGCTGTAACATATTGTTCTGGTTCCAAGGGAACTGACTCTACTGAGACTGTAATTCAGGTCTCTACAGCAATAGGCTGTAAGAGGTCTCAGAAGACCCCCTCTAGTCACACACCTCTTGACATGTCTCCTGCTACCTCCTCCTTGTCTCATCTCCCTCCTAACTTCTGTTGTCCCTACTTTTGGGCACCTCACCATCACTGTTTGGCCCAGCTTCTGGTATCACCTCTCAACTGTGGCCACCTCACACCCAGCACCCAGGAGACAGCCACCTCTTAACAGACAGACAAATCTGAGCCCTGTTTTCTGGTCTTTGCTGGACTGCTCCTCTATGTGTACAAGAGAGTGAAAACTGCCATGCTGAGTCAGTACCTCTATCCTCCCCTCAAAAAACCTGAGAATTACAGTCTCCATTGAAAGGCAACTCCATGGGAGAGAGCAAGTCATACTGTGTTAGGCAACCAAAATCTTTTTCTCCTCGGAGGTTATTATACAGGCTAGTAGGTAAAATCTTGCACCTTAAAGCAATAATTGCCCCTTTTTGCAATCATTGGAAGTGAAATAACTATGCAACAATGTCTTGATTTGCAGGTGCAAATCTGGATAGAGTCTCTGTCACTGGGGTAAAGACAATGGGATTATTTCTTACAGCACTGATACCACAGAATTTCACATTCATAACACAGCAGTGCCTTTCTGGGATCAGACCTGCAACAAGTGAACTTCATCTAAAACCAAAGCCAGGGATCTTTACGCCAAAGGTTCATCATCTCATATGGATCAGAGGATGCATGGGTGAAGCAAAGAGCCGTATGACAAGTCTGAGGGTCATAGTAGTTAAATATCTATATTTCACACCTAGTAGGACCCTCATTACCTGAGTGCTACCCTCATGCTGTAACCTGAGTGGTGCTGTGCACCTGCTGCTCTGCAGCACGAAACCAAAGCCCATCCCTGCCCAGAACTGCAGCCAGAGCCTGGCAGGGTTCAGTGAGCATGGCTGGGGCAGCACCAGCAACAGCAGTGAGAGACCAGTGGGATGGAAATGGGGAGAGGGAGGTCAGAGACAAGCCTGGCTCAGAGCAGGAACACGTTCAGCTGCCTGGCAAACAAATGTTGTTTTTTATTGACTCATAGGAGGGGCTCTATTGGACTCCATGCTACAAACCCATGCATTTTTAATGTTCAGATGCCCCCTCTTCTGTGTAGACTCTCTGGCTGCTCTGCTGGCAATCACATACATTTTCATCTCAGAAATGGAGCAGACTGTGTGCCGAGTGTGAGGCATTTAATTAAGAAAAAGCATACATCATGACCTTACAGGGACACCATCATCAACGGGTTTAGCCCTCTTTCATTCTTCCTGTCCCTCCATTATTAAATAAATATATTTATTATGTCTTTTTGCCTCAAAAAAACCAAGAATCCTCCTCCATTTTGAAGAAATAAAATGCAATAAATACACTTTTGTGGTCATGGACAGTGTCGTTACTGATTGGTACTGAGGTTAGCCTCCTGCTAAGCATCAAACAAACACCACAAATGGTGGCATTTCTCACACAGGTAAAACATTCCATATATCCATGGTATAGAAAGCCAAAATATTTTGCTACTGGAATCACTAACAGAGGGCCCACTTAGGAGATGTACTGACCTCCTCCATTATGACACAGCAGATAAAAGGTCTGAAATAAAAAACCTTGAGGGTGAACTGGAAATATTTCTGCCTCAGGTCTAGTAAATTTTTAATATCAACATAAAGTTCAATAGTACAACAAGCTGCCCTTGTCTAAAAGCAGCATTTTCTATTATCATCATAAGAAAAAAGAAAAGAAGAAAAGACAGGTCCAAAAGGATGCCCCAGATTTGCACAGCATGTACAACATTTGTGGTCAAATAGCACTCTTGGGAAACAGGTGGAAGAACTGTTGGATAACCTTAAACCTGAAAATATTCTCATTTAGGTTTTTCTAGGAAAACCTAAATTCTCATTTAGGTTTTTCTAGCACTCTTGGGATACAGGTGGAAGAAGTGTTGGATAACCTTAAACCTGAAAATATTCTCATTTAGGTTTTTCCAGGAAGGGACATAGGCTGACTCATCTCTCTCTTTTCCCATTTCCTGCAAAAACACCAGTTCTGGTTTTCCCTCCTTTCCTACTCCTAGCAATGCCTCAGCCACCTGCCCTGGCTCTGGGCAGAGATGGGGATTCATCATGTCTCAAAAATGCCTGGCAGCAAATTAATTCTCAAGAAGCATCTATGTCTTTTCATATTTGTTTCAGTCCACTTCAGAATGAAATATACATTTTTCAAATATATTAGCAGTATAAATTGTCTTTTCTTAATTTTGAAAAACTGATTTTTCCCCCTCCACAGATGGTTTAGAATTTTATATCACTCTGTGTCCTGGTTTTATTTCTGATAATACTTCACAATATTTTGACTAATATTAGCATGCCAAAAAAAGCAGCTGAAACAGTCTTTTGTTTTTATTTTGAAAACTAGTCTGACAGTGACTGGCTGGCACAGATAATTTCCTTTACTAGAAAACAGTATCTCTTAGACATGCTGGTAAATACCACAGCTTAACATAACTGCACATGTTGTTAATAACAGCAATGCACAGTGGTAGGAAGTGATGCAAAAAATCATAAAAATAAATACATCTCCAAAACGAACTTTGAGAAGTTTTTCAATTCACAGTTGTTTCCCTCATGGGAAATTATGTAAAAATAAATACATTTTTCTTACTCAATGTCTATTGTGGTGAGACATTTCCTATCGGATCAGAATGGGGATCTCAGAAAGTAGCTGAGCTAGATGTCCCATAGTGCCAGTCACAGGCTGCCTTTCTCGGGAGCTGCCAAGCTCTGCCCAGAGCGTGACTGCTCCAAGCCCAGCTGCCTTGGTGAGCGGCAAGAAGGAAAACCCAGGGGAGCTTTCCAAAAGCCCTAGCTCAATTTATAACCTTCTTCCTCCTCTCACAGTGCCCTGAGGCTGGGCTTATGGAGACAAAACTGCAGTAATGACTGCTCTTCCATCTGTGTAGATGAATTCTCCCTGCTCTCTATTCCCATTTTTTTGATGGACAGTACCTTCCTATCCTTGTCCTTGAGGTATGAAGTTCCAGTGCTGAACAATGGGAGGAAGCCAGTGAACAGAAATATTCCACAGTTATCACAGGGCACCAGTTATGAGGATCTTTGAAGGAATCTTGAATGAGTTAGAGATGGGACTTCTGAGTTGTTTTTGATTATGTGATTTTTTTTTAATCTTCTACATGGACAGGAAGGGTGAATTCAGCTCACAGCTTTACTACATGGTTCAGAAGGTCACAAAACCCCTAGTTACAAAACCTTTTAAGGATTTCTTGACCAATAAAACATTACCAACAAGGATATTTATGTTTTTGACCCAATCCTTAAATATTTTATCTTATGGACTCATGTTACAGTGTAAGCTTTCTTAGTCAATCATGCTATGATACACAAGCCTACAGTACTGCATTCTAAACTTCTTGTTTACCTTTGTAACGGCTTTTTTTCCCCTACATCTAAAACTCTAAACTTTCTTCTTCTTAACTTAAGGTGTCTCTGCTTCAAACTATAAATCCACATTCTTGCTTCTAGTTCAGAAGCCTCTTCCAAGGTCTAAAATCAAATCCTGTGTTTAATTCTAAGCTTTAGCTTACAGGGCCAAAGTTCTAAGAATTCCTTGCATTTCAGATTCCATCCTTCCACACACTCGATGAACTAGAAGTGCCCCCCTTCCTCTTTCTTCCACCCATGTTCACTGTAGTTTAAACCACGGTGTAAAAGATCTCAGGCACCTTTTCCATAGAAACATCTCTGCTGCTTATCTAAGAGGTGTACTTCCCTGCTTCAGCTGGAACAGCTTCACCAACATTATCCAGCAGCTGGTCTCCTCCAGGCATCTCTGTGTGTCAACATGAGCTGCGTTTTAGTTACACTCCTGATAAACTTCTATAAAGAACTTGAGACCATTAAAAGCCTACCCTTATCTCCAAGAAACTTAAGACCATGTAACCTGTCCTCTTAAACGAAACCTATCATATTTCACCTGCATCTCAGCTCATGTGGAAACCATGCCTTGCTGGGGAGAAATGCTGGATCTCATGGGAGCAATCCTTATCCCAGGTCCAGCAGCTGATGCCTGAGGTAATCCATTCCCTCCAATTAAAGTCATCTCATGAGCATGGTGCTTCGGCAAGGTTAAACGTCATCCAACTTTGTTTTTGGAACAGAAATTTGGTCTTCCCATAAGCAGTACTGCCCCTCCAAAATGAGCACATGGGATGTTCCCTGTGGGAGGGCCTTGCCTGCTCTCAGGCAGGACAGTCCTTTGGACTTCTACAAACACAAAGACTTATAAACTCTTGGATTAAAATAGCACTTCAATACTGACATTTACACCTAGTTAAATGTTTGCAAGGAGCAATCATTACTTTGGGGCTGCAAGGCAAAATAATTAAAAACACAAGAGGAGGAGAAAACACTCTCAGCTTCCTGTTACGGAAGCTCCTCATTCTCTGATCACCTCTGCTTCCTTTATCCTCTGAACTTTTCCCAGTTTGCCTTCATTGGTTTTGAACTGATGATTGGATGTGAAAAGAAATATTCTTCCCAATAAAATATAGGGTTTATATCTAGGAAGATCTGAGTTTCTCAAATATTTGTTTGAGGGCAGGGGGGGCTGAACCCTTCCCTGCTAAAACCCAGGCCCAGGCCCAGGCAAAACACAACACTTTCCTAATATAGCAATGGAATCTTTTTGATAATCTGAACAGCAACTGCTTTACAACTGGGGGTGCCCTGAGTGACAGTGGCTCAGAGACAAACCTGTGCTCCCTCATCTGCAAAGCCAAGATGGGGTGAAAAAGATCTGGGGTTGGCAGAGATCCTTCCCTGGGAGCAATCACAACCTCCTCTCCTGGGACTGTCAGAGAAGCAAACGGATGCCCCTGTCTTAACACCAGGGCTCACAGTCTGCCCTGGTCCAGGAAGGGGAAATAGCTGCACAATTGCAAAAATAAACCCCTGGGAAAAAGCTGTTCAGGCCTCTGAGCTCAGAGAGGTTGGAAAAGAATTTATTGTCAAAATACAAGTAGGGCAGAAATTCCACATTCATCAAATACAGAGAGGAACACCCTGAAAGGAAAGGTTAGAGACTTTCCCTCTTCACCATGTCTGCAGACCTGGATCTCCGACCAGAGACTGCACACTGGGTCTCTCAGGGCGCACATATGTGTGTGCTTTCAGGGTGCATGTCTCTAATTTACTCTTCTTCCTGTTTCTGATTGGAGGGAATATCTGGGCCATTGCCATCATAAAATAGAATCATGCAATTGTTTGGATTGGAAAAGACCTCCAAGATCAGCAAATCCAGCTGTTTACCCAGCACTGCCAATTCCATCACTAAATCATGTCCCTAAATGCCACATCTACACATCTGTTAAACACCTCCATAAATGTTGACTCCACCACTGCCATGGGCAGCCTGTTCCTATGCTTGACAGCCCTTTCTGTGAAGAAATTTTTCCCAATATCCAATCTAAACTTCCCCTGGAGTATCAAGGCCATTTCTTCTTGTCCTGTTGCTTGTTACCTGGGAGAAGACACTGACCCCTGCCTAACTACAGCTTCCTTTCAGGTCCTTTTAGAAAACAATAAGGTTTCCCCTGAGCCTCCTCTTCTCCAGGTTAAACACTCCCCCGCTCCCTCAGCTGCTCTTTATAAGACTTGTGCTCTAGACCCTTCACCAGCTTCTTTTCCACTCTCTGGACACGCTCCAGTACCTCAAAGTCTTTCTTGTGAGGGGCTCAAAATTGAGCACAGAATTTGAGACGCACCAGTACATTTCATCATCCAAAGACTGCATTGGACCTTTGCACTGTGCATTGCTCATCCACCTACTCCCACTAAGGATTCCTGTAAAAAAAACCACCAAAACCAACTTCCCCAAAGCAGTCAAGTGTCACGACAGTGCACAAACTCTGTAGCTGGTCCTGTTGCAGAACCGCCCCCATTCACTGGCACCCAGTCTGCAGTACTCCTCCAAGACAGTATGAAGTGCAGGAAATGGAAAGAAAGTGTATCTTCCCCCACCTGCTCTGGGCCATACATGCTCCCAAACAGGAGCTCAGGGACTGGCACATCTGTTGTATTTACATTCCTTTGCTCCCATGACAATGGCATTACCAGACCACACTCACCTTTCAATTTCTTCTTTCCAAATTTTAATCCAAATAGAGACATCCCAAAACTTTATTTTAGTCCAACTCCATGGAACTTCTGAAAGAGAAAAGAGAAGGCAATTCACAACACATAGAGCAGCACATACATGTAATTCTATGCCAAATAAATGGGGGAAACAAATTCCTAAGCACTGTGGCCAACAGCCACAGTTTATCATCTAGAATGCGTTAAAATACAAAACAATCTTAGATTTTCAGGTTGCACTGCATCAGTGGGCTACCTTACCTGGGACATGCTGGGCAATTCATCTCCTGACATGGCACAAAGAAAGGGTCAGTGGAGGAGAGACTGAAAAGGACATTTCCACTACATTGGTGCTATATCAAAATGAGAAATACACACCCATATCTTGTACTTAAGGTACAGAGGAACTGCGTGTCTACCCAGAGCAAGGCCAGTGCCAGCCTCCTTGAAGAGGAAGAAGCAGCGGGAAGCACTGGTTTCCTGTAAATCCGCCTCTGCTCAACACATGCTGGCTCACACTGTTGTCCATTGTTGGTCATCCTGCATGATTGGGGCAGACTAGAATAAAATTTCTCCTCCACTGGCTGCAAACTACCTGGCCCAGAAGCTAAGGACAGGCACCAGAAATGCATTTGAGGCCCTGAATATATCCTGATAGGCAGAGGAATTGAGCATTAAAAAAAAAAAAAATCACATAAAAACTGGCTGGTAGTGAAATTTTCAGTGTCCCAATCATCAGACAAGTTTATTTAAACGATTTGAAGGTAATGTTGGTGATGACAACCTAGAGGATCTGTGAACATGAGAAAAGCTGGCATTGCTCTGTGACCAGGAGTCTGAATCAACAAGAACACTGTACCAGTTGCTTAAGTGGTCAGTGAGGCAAGCTGAGACACTTGAGTCACAGTCTACCTAGAACAAGTTTCCTAGGTGACAGAAGAAGGCAGTTTTTGCACTTTATCCTATGCTTTCCATGCAGAGCAAGGGTGCCTAAGGAGACAGGAATAACAAATATGTCATATTTTGGAAATGCACACATGCAAACAGCCTATGCCACTGCCCAAATGCAAGCCTGATACAACACCACCAGTGCGAGCTTGGGCATCATGCATTTGTAGAAAATAAAGGTAAACTTTAAGGAAAACTCTACAATCTTTGCATACGTCAAACTTATGCTCTAGATGCTCCAGCAAAGCTGTATTTAGCAGCTGCAGTTGCATGAATCTGAATTCAGTGAGGGGTTTGGGAACCTCTCTGTACCCACTCTACTTGGAAGATGTCCTTTCTCTATTCACTCATCCAACTGTTTCTGCTCTTCATGACAAAGGCTTTGGTACCACCTCTCCCCAGAATTTCTCTGCCCATGAAACCAAACTACTTAAAGTTAAAATATGCAATGTCACAACCTAAAGCTTTCTTGACCCTGCTGACCAAACTTACTTTCCGTCCCTGACCTCAGTCTATCACTTTCAACATATTTCTTCCACGTTTTAGAATTACTATTATGTCTTACAAAACCCTACTAACAAGGACAGAGAGTTCCCCATAAGATGGTTGGAAGAGTGAGACAAGCCCCATTCACATAGAGGTAGAGACCTCAGATTTCCTAAAGCAGCAGGAGTCACAGATCTGATAATCACTGATCTGGTAATCCTGGCAGCAAAAGGATGGCTGTAATCAAAATATTGATGATTACATGATCCATATGAACTCTGGATGTTGCTGTATTTGCAAAACATTTCAGAAAAACAAAATTCACTCCTTACTATCAGCACAAATATGCAAAAGGTTAACTGGTTATAATCATCATATTGATGATTACATGACCCATATGAACCCTGGATCTTCATGTATTTTCCAAACTTTTTAGAAAAACAATCCCCAGCTATCAAAGCTCTCCAAGCTGTCTACTCAATTGACAAGGCATATAATTTCAGCAGAGGGCAAAAAAAGGATGTTTTTATTTTTGGGGGAGCAGAGAAGCAAAGGTGGTTATAAGCTTTCTTTTATGAGTAAAAACATGAAACAAACATAGACTTTCACATCTTCCAAACAAAAACCTGAAACTTCCTTCAGCTCTGACACATGGCTTTTGTTAATTACTTTGATTCTTTGAACCCTGGTTTCTGGTGGGACTGCAGCATCACTGAAGAAGAAGAAACAATACAGTGTTTTGATATGGAAAGCATGTAGGTCCCACAGCTTCTCAGTGCATTAAGTCAGGATTGCATGCATTGACCGTCTTCACTCAGCAATAAATTTAAGTAACCATCATGGCAGCACAAATACCCTTATAGGCTTTCAATTCCCCCAAAACTTTGCCTTTTAGGGCAGACGTGGGAGATAACTTTGCCACATCCATTTGTAGCAATTACCTTTCCACTACGTCATTGCCACCACGCAGACTTGGCATACCTGGTCACTTAGTTAAATCCCAGGAGTTATGTATTAATCCTTCCCAAGCTGACCTGATCCTCTAGGCAAAACTCAGTTCCTGACTTGCCCAAACCACAATGTCATTTGAAAATGTGTCAGTATTCAATGGGCACACAGATGATGGCATTAAGGGCTGGACACACCCCTATTGCATTGAGGTGTACCCTTTATTTTCATAATATTGCAAATATCTTCCTTTACTGCTTTGTTAATGACTCACACATCTAATCCCCATACTTCTTTACAGAGGAAAGTGACTCTTACAAGGGCTGTAGCTTCTGTGCAAGGCTGTCTGCTCACACCCCCTCTGTGACAGTACACTGTCACATTTCCAAGTGTCTGTTTTCAGTCTGAGAGTTTGTTTACCACTGGCTGCCATTGTGAAAAGAAACACAAGCAAGTAATGGTGAAGTTGTCCCCTTTGGTGGAGCAACAGGTACTGCTCCCATTTGTCTCACTTATCACAGCTTGTGCAGACAGATGTGCTCTCTTGGCTGACCTTGATTCTTCCTGCCTTTCAGCCCCAGGTCCTTTTTCTTGGGTTATTTTCGACTCTCAATTCTACCTGCATGGTCCAACATCTTTGCACTTGTATTTATCAACAACGTCCCTCAGGGTATCTTCCCACAGATTTCATGTGTAATCAAAATTCATGCCCCTGTTCAGTTTTCTTTATTTTCCTATTTTTTAAATCTGAGCTTCTGTTTCCGTTCCAAACTTGCAATGATGGGTCATCAACCTCCTATCACTCACATCTATTTTAATTACAGTTTTAATTTCTCTTTATGCTTTCCAAAGAAAAAAAATAATTATCGGGGAAAAAAGGTTATCTCATATTTCATTTGTTGTGTGGCATTAAGTACTTCTCAAATTTTGGTAGGACAATTTCATAGTCTCTTTTTCCTGAATTAATTAAAAACCCACAAACACACACAAAAAAACATTCTACAGTCAGAAAAAAGACAATTTCCTGTTTGCGTTAATTTTCCCTGGTACCAGCTATGGTCAGGCAAAGTGAAGTGCTGCTTCCGTCTCCTCTAGTTGCTTTCCACAGTCTGTGTTAGCCCTTCTGGACTCTTAATTGTTGTTGTTCCATTTTCCACTTGATTATTTTGGATTTTCTTCATTTCTTTTTACCCCAGGTACACTGCATTGTCAGTAATCAACTCGGGCTCAGAGTATTTGAGCACTCATGCAGGTCCAACCCCTCAGCTTAACACAACCCCATGTTTTCAGGACCTATAGCAGAAATTATTTAAAGTTCAAATTCCCAATTCTTACAGGGAATTGGGAGTTCAAGCTACAAATAAATTATCACTTCTCAACATAGAAAACTGTTGTACCCATGAGGCTCTATGAGCTGTCCTGTATCGCTTGCACATCTGCAAAGACAATCCACCTGCTTAATGGCTACTGACAGTTTGATCAAGGCCTCTGGGTATTTCAATAACCACAATGAGAAGCTGCTTTGACAGCTTTTGAATAGGGAAGTGATGTTTTCTCACAAACCAAATTCTGCCTCATTTAAGAGAGACAGAAGCAAGGTGGGTCAAGGTAATGCCAAGTACAGGCTGAGCAGAGAATGGTTTTGAAAGCAGACCAGAGGAGAAGGGCTTTAGGGAGCTGGTGGATAAGAAGCTCAACATGATCTGGCTGTGTGCACTCAGTCAGAGAGCCAAAGGTGTCTGGGCTGCATCCAGAGCCCTGCACCCAGGGGAGGGAGGAGATTCTGCCCCTCTGCTCTGCTCTGCTGAGACCCACCTGGAGCACTGCATCCAACTCTGGGCTCCTGGCACAGGAGGGACAGGGACCTGCTGGAGCCAGCACAGAGGAGGCCACCAAGATGATCAGAGGGCTGAAGCACCTCTGCTGTGGAGACAGGCTGAGAGAGTGGGGGTTGTTCAGCCTGGAAAAGGGAAGGCTTTGGTGGGATCTTAGAGCAAATTTCAGTACTTAGGCTACAAGAGAGGTTGAGAGGAATTTTCAGCAAGGGTGAATGGTTTCAAAGTGAAAGAGAGTAGGCTTCTATTAGATATTAGGAAGAAATTCTTTACTGGGAGAGTGATGAGACACTGGCACAGGCCACCCTGAGAAGCTGTGGGTGCTCCATCCCTGGAAATGCTCAAGGCCAAGCTGGCTGGGGCTCTGAGGAACTTGATCTAGTGAAAGGTGTTCCTGCCCATGGCAGGGGAGTTGAAACAGGATGATATTTAAGGACCTTTCAACCCAAACCATTCCACAATTCAATGATTTGGCTTGAGAACACAACTGCAAAGCTCCTTCTGCATGAGGGGTAAGTTGCAATGAGCTACAACATGTAGGCTTTGCAAAGGTTCAGTCAGGGCTGTACTGCAAACTGGAGGAGGAGGAGGGAGATATTTCCCACCACCACAGCCTTGACTGGCAAAAATGACAAAAGAGATGGCACAAGCTGGATGAATGCAGAGCAGATGTTGTGGATGGAAAACATGTCTCGTTTCTTGGCCCTGTTTCTCTGGACAAAGCTATATGATACATCAGATTCAATGATAGATATGAATTAGAATATACTTGGTGCCTCTGTTCCTATCACTTCATTCTTAGACTCTGTGAAATGATCCATGTTAAATACAATCATTTTTGGAAGGGTTATTTTAATCCAGATCATGGGGTGTAGTTCAGTACAGACTGAAATTCCTGCCCAAGCAGTGGTCATATCAGATCTGAGGGGGCAGTGAATTGTGCTGAAGTATGACAAGCAAGCCCCCAGAAATTAGGAGAATTAGTCAGAAGAACAAGATTTCTCCAGTCAGTTTTTTCACCAAATATCCTGTGGTATGTATACAAACAAAAAACTTCAAACAACCCTGTGCAGGTACAAATTCAGAAAGCATATCATACCTCCATTCACCTTTTCAGGTCAGGTCAGTTTTTGCACAAAAGTTTAGTTTCTTTAAAATTTCTTTTAGATGATGTAATGATCACAAATACCCACCAATCTTAGAATTCTATTATTTTTCATGCTAAAGTACTAAATTGTCCAACCAATAACTCAACATATGAGAAAATAGATCCCAGGCACTAAGCATTATCACAAAAAAGGTTGAAAATTTCTTTTCACCACTCATTGGTGGAGTAATGATGTTTAAATATGAGATCTCAGTCCCTAAATTTTGAACATGTATCACTTTACACTGGATTTGGAGGCACATCTGAGAAAATACTAAGGATTTAAAATACATCGGGTCCTCAACCTCCCTGTTTTATCCATGCCTGATTAGCCATATGTCATATGCTGGAGCTGGACAGCCACAATCACTCACAGGTGTTGCAAAAGGAGGACATCACAGTGCAGTGTTTGCCAAGGCTCTGGTAAGAGCAGCACTAAGGCCTGGCACACCTGGCACAAACTGACCTTCCTATGGCAAACACAAAGGCGTGTTTGCCAAAGGGCCCCTTTGAACTAAAGCTGTACTGTTTCAGTCAAAGTTGTCAAATTTTTGTTCCAAAGAGAGCAAGCAGTGCATTTGCTTTTCCTTACCAAAAGCAGACGCAAAAAATTCAGCCATTAGAGGTAATTAGTACTAATCATCTTTCAGCACTGAATTACGTTACTATTTGCATGTTCTCCACCGCTCCTTACATCCTCTTGTGTTTGAATACCTCAAGAGCAAAACAGGGAATAGCATGTGTGGTACCACTCCCTGCTTTGCAAACACAGAAAGTGAGCTGCAGAGTGGACAACCAAAATGTGTATTTTGAATCAAAAAACTACTCTTTTTCAGGACTGAAATCAGATTTGGCAGAATTAAAGCCCTGAATAAATTTAAAGTACTGTAAGTGATCACTCCTGCCATCAGGGTTTACAACAGTAATGTAGCCTCTAGTTTAAATCTACTGACTTGGTGCAAAGAGTTTGAAAGTATCCCTGAAACCTCCCTGCTTTTTCCACACCTGAAGAGGTATCGTGGATGAGGTGAGCCAGCCCTACAGCTATTTTCTGGTGCTGTTCCAGTCTATATATACAGAAACCCATGAAACTCTGCTTTCCCACTCCTACACTCCAATGTGCCAATGCAATTAGCTGTAATTAATGGAAAACAGGCTCAGTCTGTTATCTGCCACGTCTTAAAGTAATGATCCAACATCCTCCATCTGTCTTCATTAAAACACTCTTTAAACTGACACCAGGATGGCAGTCAAAAAATTGCATTCAGCTCCTCTGGGTAAGTTAGTTGCGACGACGCTCAAGTTACGGATCATCAGCTGCGGCGGAGCGGGTTCCCAAAGAGAAACACAGTCTGATCCCTCTGAAACAAACAATAGCAGCTTCCCCGGGCGTCTGCTGCTGTCGCTGCTGCTGCTTGGAATCATGCACAGCTCAGCTCACTCCACCCAGACGTCTCTCAGCTCGCCCGTAGGCAAAGCTCAACCCCGTGCACTTTGATTAAGCTTCGCAAAATACTTGGGTCCGAAAAAAACCCCACAAGTTTCTGTCCCCCCACCACCACAAAACTGTCAGGAAAAACAAGAGAGCGGAAGGAAAGCGTTAAATCTTACCCTTGAAGGCTTGTAAAAGTCACAGCAACAAAGTTGCTGCCCTCCATAGCACTCCGGTACACTCCTCTCTTCTCATTTACACGCAGCTTTATCCCCTCCCAAGACCGACAGCTTCGCTCGCAGTCGCAGTGCCAGGACATTCACCTAAGGACGCAAACCTTATCTGCGCTGTGAGATGGGCATCGCGTGTCCGCTCCGACACCCTTAAAATCCGCCGCTGACTCGCTCTGACATACAATGTCCCGGCAACTACATTTACTCCAAGTTCCCTACTTCTCCAGTCACTGGGCCTGGCTCCTTGCCAAGTGTTGGTTTTTTTGGTTGTTTTTTTTATTTTTCCCCTCCCCTTTTCTTTTTTTATATTCAGTTTCCTGTAGAGAGGGAGAGTGTAGTAGCTCTCTTAAAAATAAAATGCTTCGGTGCTACAAACTGTGAAAGAGTAAAGCAGAAAAGCACAGCACCTAGGCTTGGGGAACCCCAATTAATTCCAGAGGCAACAGCTGCTAGCTTTACCTACCTCCTGCCAACGTGGAAGCTTTCAGAAAGAAAGCAAATGAGTAAAGAGTCCAACATATAAAATTGCTTTCAAAAAGGATAATCTTGGGAAGGGATCCATTTCTTAGCAGCAGCCCCTCTCTCTGTGTCCATAACACTGGAGTTGGTCAGGACTCCTTAAACCCAGAGACACAGTCCTACAAGCTGATCCCAAGGCTCCACCTCACCCACTTTCCAAAGTTGTGAGTAGCAGAAACTCTGCAGAGAAAAGCCTCATAGAGCACAATTGCATAACTCAACCACAGAGCTTCCTCCAGCCAGCCAGAGGATTGCTTCGGTGCCGAACTGCTTGCTCATCCCGAGAGCATGACATTCCCTTGCCCTCTGGGACACCTGCCTGACCACACTGTGATCATGGAGACCCTCCTCACAAGAACCCCCCAGCACTCTCATGAGCCTTCTGACCTTCCGACCCCATTTTCCCACCTTCAACAAACAAAATATTCACTTTTTTCCCAAGTTGTGGGACTTTTCACGTCACAGTGCCCTTTTACATGTCAGTCAGCTGGCATTTTACCTACCAGCTGCTCTAATCTCCAGACCAAAACTGGGGCAACTACAACTTTAATCCACTTCTAGCTTCCCTATTACCTGTGAATTGCAATTATTTTTAAAGCACCATATTCTTTACATAGTCATGTTCACAGTAATGCCTGCCAGGAGCATCTCCATGTATTGTGACAACACAAGAAACTTTAGCATTTCTATGTGTACTCATGTCTGTTTGTTCCCATCAACTTCTGAGTTTTCCTACAGGGAAATTCACGAACACTGTTAAATTTAATTTCATACCTACTCACTTGAATGCATTAATCAGCTCATTAATTATAGTAACACAAGAGTCAAGGCTTTGCCAAAGAGTATTTTCTATGAAATGAAATCTGTAGTCTAGAGGAAAGGTACAGAGGACTCTGGAAGCTGCAGTGGTAGTGCTCCAGTGCTGGTCATGAAGGTTGAGGAACAGAGTGACAATGAAGAGGACACTCTAACACCATAAGCAATTTCTGAAAGAAGAAAAAGACTCTGTGCCCTTTGCTATGATTCAGAGATATTCCAAGCTACACCAATTTGAGACAATGCTCACTGAATTGGCTTCCTAGTTCAAACATACATACAAAGAGCTAACATGGGAAGTGGCACATAGGACTGATCTCCTGAAGATCCAGGTCATTTTCAGATGATTATGACCTTGACAGCATCTAACTGGAGAAGAAATTCCCCTTGCACTAGCCATTTTTCATTTTCTTGCCACCTACACCTCATTTCAACAGCAACAGCCCAAGTATCACATTTTTCCTGCAAGCAGAAGTACAAGGATCTGGATTAATTTCGATCCTTCTACATATTTGGAGAACCCCTTGGTTTTGCCTCATTCTGGAGTTTTCCTCCTTCTTACAACTTTCATCTCCTTTTCTTCATGACATTTTGGTTGATTACGAGTTATTCTACACTACTCCTACTTTCTTTGCTGCTGTCTTTATACTTGCTTGTTACCACTTTGACCTCAGCCACAGTAATTTCTTCTTTCCTTCCTTTGACACATAAGTGGAACCAACCATAAAGTCACCCAGCCTTGGGTCTTGTTTAGACTTTAAAAGTTTAGTAGGCTGCTTTATGCTTTTTCTTGGCACTGAAAATCCATCTCACATACACTGAATATGACTTTTTCCCTCAGCTATGCTTTCCTTGTGGACTCCAGTGCACCTGCTCACGCAGGGAAGCTTAACACACATGGAAGCACTCAGAAGAGCAGGAGTGACTCAGGGTTATGAACTCAGCTCTGGGTTTTCTTGTCCACTTTGTTCCCTGGATAGCATCTTCACCATCGCCACACAATTTGCATCCTCCTTTGCAGATTTCCAAACATGCCAATGAGAACTGCTGCCTGCAGTGGCACTTGTCAAAATTTCAGTTCCTCTATAAAGGATGTACACATATGCTGTGTGTCTGAGTTGTCCCCTGAAGCCACCATGGTTTGGGCAGAGATTCAGCTGGACAGATGCAACAGGGCAGCAGTCACTTGCCATGATCCACAGTGGTGGGATGAAGTTAAATCTGTAGTTTTTCCACTAAACAAGCTGTCTTCCTGGCCAGGCAGCCTTCTCCATACCGTGCTCCTTCACCTTTGAATCCTCTACTTTCCCAATGCCCACTAGCCAGAGAGGGCTGACTAGGGTGGGATGGATTTAAATTCATGCCATTAAGACCTTATCCACTAACTTTATCTGGGAAAATGACCTCCAGTCCTCCAGCCTCTGCAGCATTTCAGCTGTGATCAAGATGCGAATCTGAAACCTCACTGACACTGTTCTAAAGGGTGCTCTCAGCCCACTCTCCAGATTAGATTTGGTCTTCTTCCAAACAGCAAAGCTGACAGAGCAGAGCAGAGGATCATGTCAGGAGCACCCAGAACCCAAACATGTCTGGTGACCTAGTAACCTTTTGAATGTCTTAATATGCCCTTGAGTAACTGGGGCGAACTAGAGCATAAGAGAGAAACAAGAGAAGCACACCCTGTAGCATCCCACAATGTAGATTTAAACCAATTGCCAGTCCTTGAGAGAATCTCTCCCCATGATATGCAATTTTTAAAATTACTGATGCTCATCTTGATGCTTTCCCAATGATCCAATGTATTTCAAAAGGAGCACTCATGGTCTTTGCTTTCCCTTACTCTCTTATAACTGCAGTCTGCCACTCCTGAACTGCAAGGTTTGAAGCTTGACCTGCTCTGCCATGGCTGGTACCACTCTGCAGATGAGTGATGGTACCACTCTCTGATGAGCCATGCTGGGCTCGTCCCCTAAGCCCAGAGCTGATGTAATCTCCAGGGATCACTTCCACCCACCCAACCTCATCTTCATCTCCCAGAACAGCACAAGTGCATTCCTCAGTTCCTAACCATGCCAGTCACTGTTCCAGAAAAAACCTTTCTACGTGGCTGTGGAGGCCTTCCTCACAAACCCCCAAGGGTTAGCTTTAGATGACTGAATCACGTCCCACAACCTATGCCTCCCCTGTCCCAACTTTCCCCACTAGTCCTGACCAGTAAGGAGCTCCTTGAGTAGGGCAGGGATAAGTAGCCCACTTCACTGTGAGGACACCTGAAACATCTGTTATTATGAGCACCTGCAATGGGTCCAAGGGGTCAGATGGCTTTCCAACTAAAGACTTCCTGTATCCTCTTCTTGTCAAAAGTCAGAGTAGGATGCATGAGAAATACAGGACTGAAAGGAACAAACCAGGACATTATTGTCCACTCCTTGGCTATGAGAGAAATGTTTTAAAAATAGACTGTAAGGAGAACATCCAAGTCGTAAATTGCTGTAGTCCAGGAAACACTAGCACAATCATAAGGTGAATAACAAAAGACCAAGTGTTCCAAAATACACTGTATCACACGTAAAGTGTCAGTGTCCTTGATGCCTGTGGAGGATCCTACTGGTAGAATGCACACTGCAACTCTGCAGAGGAAGGGAAAACTAAATCCTACATGTTCTTGTTGTCATGACCTGCCTGTGAGTGGAAAATTAAATAGGAGAGGAAGGTAATGTCATGAAGTGACCAGTTGTTCTAGGGCTGTCCTTGCTTTTTGGGAGCTACTCTGCTCAAGTCATGTTACTACTCCTTCAAGGAATTCCAGATTAACCCAGTTTGAAGGGATGCTCTGGATTCCTACCTCTGCATCCATCTCTCTGGATATAATCTGAGGTGCAGCTCTAGCACTGCAGATTCATACAGAGGTATTCCAATACTTCACCAGTTACTCCAGAAGCTGTGAGCTGTCCCAGCACATACCACATGGAAATGGTCAGAAAATAGCTTCTGTGAGTATATATGGAATAAACTGAGTCATACTGATCAGGATATGGTAGTGTGCCACTTACCTTCAGCAGGGAAGGATGAGTGTGTGGCTAGAGATACCTTTTCTCCACCAACACCCCTTGCCCAGTATTCCAAGCCCTTAACAAACAATGGCCAGCTAAGGAAAATAATGAGAAATAAAAAAAAAAAAAAAAAAAAAAAAGCCCAGACTCTTGTCTTTAAAAAGAAAGTAACATCTTGTTCTGGCAACGGTTGATCTCATCTTCTTGGCATCAACCCCTGCAAATGTGATGTTTTAAAACAGAAATTGAAATAATGTCTCTCAGGTGTCACCTTTGCAGCCCTTAGGAGATGAAGCAAAGCCTTTTGGTTGAAAAACCAGGGGTTCAGATGCTCAGATTACACTGAAGAGCAGAAAAGAGTGCAGAAGAAAATCAGTTCTGCAGGGAACAAGGCCCAAGGCTACTTTATTTCTGAGTCCAGTCCCCACCAGATTTGGGACCTTGTGTTTACAAACTCCCTCCCAGCCAAAAATTTCACTGCTCTGGGAGGGAAGATGCTGCTGCAAGGAGACATGTCTCCTGGGTACCTGAAATATTCTCTGTGATCCTGTGAGAAGCTGAATGGTTTGATGGACACAGATAGATATTGGTGGGAGATGATGGAGATCCTCCTTTCTCAGTATTACATTCCTACAATAAAAATCTGTGTCTCTGCCTTTGCCCATGACACTGCATGTGCCCAGCTGCACCGGCAAAGCAGAGGATTAATCAGCTAGTGTAACAAACCCCAGAGGTGTCCACACTGCATTTAACAGGTATTTCCTAATCATCACTAGGGGAATCCCAGGGAGATGCCTTGGAGAGCTTGTTAAATCTAATCACAGGAATGTGAATAGAAAAAAAAAATCAATAGCTGAGGGCAAAGTGGCAACCCAGCTCGTTAGAGCCCCTGAGGAGAGTGCCCTTTGTAACAGGGGTGTTGCACAAGGCCCATGGCTGCTATTGGCAAGGCAGCAGCTGCCACAAACACATATGCCGTGTGTGGTGGCACTTCAGACACTGTCACTTGCCTACTCCTCAGATACTCATCAAAAAACCCAGCTCAAATCACTGAGGAATTAGGATAACCCTCAGTGGGACCCTGTGGTTGAATACACAGAGGAAATCCAAGCCATGCCAAGCCTCCACATTTTACAGAGACTTCCCACAATCTTCCACACTTTTCTGCACTAGGTATAGGTGGAAAGGATGGGAAGTCCCTAGATCTGCATGGAGTAGATGGCTTCTGCATTCTGTACAATATCAGCTAAGAGATCTTGGATTTATTTCTTTAAGTTCTTCATGGTTTCATTACATTTTGCTCTAAAGATCAATTATCTGTTCCATGAAAGACTTAGTGATATTCTGAGAGAATTCCTGTAAATAGCATGTCATATCCATTATGCCCATAAGCATTTTAACCATAATTCCAAATTGAACATACTGTGTGCATGTATATCTCTACTGTGTCTTTTCCAGGTTACAATTATATCTATCCTACCAAGAAAAACATGGAGGTGACTTGCTGCCTCCCACAAAATTACTCCTAGTATCAAATTATCTTTTTTATTTTTTGTAGTATTATTTACTGAGTTACGTGTTCAAGGCTTGGCTAGATTAACCTGGTGGAACGTGCTCTGTCCATGACAGGGGGTTGGAGCTAAGATGATCGTTAAGGTCCCTTCAAACCAAGTAATTATACAATTCTATAATTAGGTCTTTATTATGTTATTATAGTTTTTGATGGCTAGATTTTGATAAGCTAGACTACTTCAGAGAGATCAGAGGGCCTTGAGGGTGACCAGCTGATGTTCATTTTAGGGATGTGCAGCAGGACCAGCATTCCATTGAGCCATGATCCCAAAAGGAGATGTGAGCACAGAGGAGTATAATACTGTAGTGCTACAATAATTTGTAGTGCTAATGACTGGGACTGAGTTAGCTTCTTGACCTGTCAGAACTCAAGTTCTGTGAACTTTGAGAAGAACAAGGAAGCCCCTGCCTGCTTGCAAAGGAGGATGCTCTGGAAAAAAAATAGCCATCATATAAAACCATCATATAAAAGTAGCCATCATATAAAAGGCCCAGGGAACTAATATATTGACAAGAGAGAACTTGGTTCCCCTCTGGAACGTGAAACTGCAGGTAATTAAGCAAAGATCTAAAATATCTCTGCTAACAAAATATGACATAAATAAGCACAAAACAATTTATTTCCCTGGATATTTCCCCAACAAAACTGCATGACATTTTAATCAATAGTTTGCACTTCAATTGCAGCACCACCTTGGCAGTAAATAAGCCATATATATCCACAGCTGTGCCAGCATGGCCACAGCACATGCCAGATCCCAGCACTGCAAGCCTTTGCTTTTATTCAGTGCAAGTTTAATTTATGTTATATTGTTCCTGCATCTGTTCTACAGGTATTTAACAGAAGTGCATGTTCCTTTGCACTTGCTTGGCTGAGAGCAAAGACATGTATTACTCCCATGTCCGTGCACATAGGCAGTTTGTGCTTAGGCAGTGAATTCCTGTTAACTGAGATAGAAGTTGTACATGTGAATCCCTCTGCAGCCTTATGAAGGAGAGGAACAACCTGATGGGTGCCTGGGGCCTTCAGGATGTGATGGCAGCATTAAGGAGGACATGCTCTTCACACAGCAGTTCAGGAGAACCCAAAGAAGACATCAGCAGCTAAGCCAGTGAGAAATGTGCAGTGCACACAGCCACAAGGATTTTGGGTGTGTAACTCATTTGAGGTTAATCACTGCCATTTCTTGTGTTGGGATATGATGCAGTATTACAGAAGATCCCTTTAAAAACAAGGAGATACATGAAAAGGGAGGGAGTGAGGTAGGTATTTAAACACCCTATTCTCAGTGTTACTGTTTGTCATACCACTTCTGATTTTCATGTGCTGCTTAAGGGTTGAATAAGTTGTGGGTCTCATGAGGAGGGACAGCATTTCCTGTTTCTGATAGAGTAATCAAGGTTTTGGTGGTCTATCTCCAGAAGGCAATGACACACGGCCTCAAACTGTTAATGTGCTAATGAAGATACACAACAAAAAAAAACCCCACATTATCAAAAGACTCTGAGGCTAAAGGGAATGAAATATGGTTTCAACAGTACTGTGCAGCACCAAATGCCTAGTCAGGAGAAATAAGGAAAGTAGTTTTCTTAATAAGGAAGTAAAAAAATCCACAAAACCCACGGCCTTTTATCTTGGTGTGGCACTGAAGCATAAAAACTCAACCATTTTTGGTGCCTCCTCCCCACAAGGAGATAGATAATCTTTAGATAATCACAGGATATCCCAGCTTAAAATAATAGAAAGAGAGGTGAAAACTGTATGAGAATTAGTGCAGACAATGAGAAACTGTGCTCTTAAGCAAAATCTCCGGGGTGTGTTTTGTTATTTTAGGTTCATTTTGTGCTGTGTTCCATTATTTCCAAATCTGCATTTTAACTTTCTTAGCAGCCTCTTAACATGTAAAGGGAACCTACAAGAACGCTGGAGAGGGACTTTAGACAAAATCATGCAGTGATAGAACAAGTGGGAATGGCTTTATGTTGAAAGAGAGTACGTTTAGATTAGATATTAGGAAGAATTATTACTGTGAGAGTGGTAAGACACTAGCACAGGTTGCCCAGAGAAGCTGTGGATGTCCCATCCCTGCAAGTGTTCAAAGCCAGGCTGGATGGAGCTTTTAACAATCTGGTCTGGTGGAAGTTGTGCCTGCCCATGGTAGGGGGCCTGCAAAGAAATTATTTTACCGTCCCTTCCAGTCTAAACTATTCTATGATTATAACCTTGAATCTTGGCAAAGACAACATGTTCCTCATTCCAGATGTGTCACATCTCAAAAGCAGAGCTCTGCAATGCTCTGCCTGTGGCCCAGTTGCACACCAGGCTTCTTGTATACCCTGTGCCCAGCTGCCCATGTAACTGCTTAGGCTGGTTTGACAGCAAATATTCACAGGTCTTGAGTTAAGCAGAAATGTCTTCTAAGGACTATTAGTATCTGGCCAAGTTCCCTGGATGAAGGCAAGTACTAGAAAACACATGTAATCCCTAAAGACTTTGTAATGATGGTGTAATCAGAATAGAAAAAATGCTTTGTGTCAGTAAATGAAAGTCATAATTTCTCTTAGAAAAGCACGATTGGATTAGCTCTGGGGATGAGAGTGGTACAGAGATGTAAACAGGTCAGACAGGTCTGAGTGTTTCTTTGGACGCCATCTGCTTAACAGGTGGTGTCTGCCCAGGCAAGGACTTGAATTTTTTCCTACAATCAGAATTTGCTGTTTTGGCCATAGGAGGAAAAAAAAAACCCCAGCATTAAATACAAAGGGAATAGTCAAAGGCAGCGTCCCAAATGAGTTTACAGAGCATATTTGTGAAGAGTGTATTTACGCTAGTCCAGCAATAAAAATGCTGAGAAAAAATGCTGTTTGTAAACCAAATAAAGAAAAGCACATTTGCCTGGACAGTCGACCTGCAGTACAACTTTTCCGCAAGGGTTGATCAGAAATGAAACTGGTGACAATCCAGAGAATGACAATCTCTGGCAAGCACACAAAGTCAAAAGTAATGTCTGGTGTCCAGCTGTAGCTGGAAAATCTCTCTAGCGTGTGGTGAAGTTGTGCTTCACACAGCTATACCTTGAGACTCCCAAAAATGCCTGGGACATGAGACAATCATGCCAGTGAGGCATGAAATTTAAATAGATCAAAGTGTATATTGATTCATTAATCAATATCTGATGTAGTGGAAAGTTTTGGGATGATTGGTTTCTTGGAAACTTGTTTCAGCAGCTGATCTTGCAAGTGTTCTACAACTTTGTTCAGGTTTTTGTTTTTTGTTTCAGGTCTTTTGCTTGTTAATGAAACAAGAAGAGGCCTCCATGCAGGCTCTTACATCACATAAAGGGGAAGAAAGAACAAAGGAATGCATTTATGGAGCTGTGAAGGCCAGGCAGCAGAGGCAAAAGAATTCACTTTAGGAGTGAACCAGAATGAAGAGAAACAGCCCTAGAATTAAAAATAACTTTAAAGACAAACCCAATTGCTTGATGGATATAGTAGTAAGGAAAAGCACTGGAAACCAGTGAATTTAATGTGGGATGCCTATGTGTTTGCAGGTAATGGAGCCTGGAGGTTCCTGAAAGGTACCTGAGAAGTCTGACACAGGCATTGAGGCATCAATTGATCTTGCAGCAGGTAGAGCTGGAGGGGATGGTAATTGGAGTAGTTATGGTTTGCAGTCTCACAAATAAATAAATATAAATCAGCATTAGATTCAGTTTATGTTCACATAACAGCTCCTACAAATTCAGCAGCTCAGGAAGAGATGCACTTCAGGGTGTATCTGGGTAGCTTGCTCTGGGGGAACAGCCTTTAGGATATAGCCATCCCAACCAGTGCAAAGACAGAGCCCTCGGGGGAAAAACACTCAGAGGACATGGCTGGAAGGGTGGAGGGGTCTAGAAGAAAAGGGAGAGCAATCCTAATTGGAATGCAAGACATCACTCTCTTGCAAACATGCATAAATTAAGCAAAACTATTGTTCTGACTCCTCTCACACCTGTACCTTTTGTACTCTTGTAAAGCCAACTCTGTACTTTTAAGATGGGAAAATAAACAATGTCTTGTTTGTCCAAGAAGTGAAATTGCAGGTAGGGAATGCATTAGCAGCATTTCACAAGACAACAAGAGTATAAATTGCACACTGCAGCTCTTACTGAAGAGCAGGGGAAAGCAAGTGGAGGTCTAAAATATTAAACTTATGGGTAAACCAGGTTCCCATTGAAACTGCAACCTGCAGTAGCTGCACATTCCAATAAACTCAGACTCAGTGGAACAATGGAGCAGGAAGGAAGTAATGGATTCAAGAGTAACACTGCATCACCTATGGAGGCAGGCAGGGAGCTGCACAGGCCCCTGGAGTGAGTCAGGGGAAGGGAAAAGGGGTCTTATTTATCTATGGATCACGGCCCTGTCTGCAACCCTTTCATTGCTCCTGCTTAGAGTATGGCATTGGAAGCAAAATCAGAACATTCCACCTTTAAATTGTGAAAATCACCTTTAAATATTTAAATATACATATAGATTAGGTATAGGTCTACAGACTGTAGAGCAGATACCCAGACTAAACACTGCCAATCTAACTGTGTGGAAGTGAGTCCAGAGTGCCCCTCTGACACAGACAGCCTGGTCATAACCAGGGATCTGTCTTCTCTGATAGAGACGAGCTATTCCCAGTGAAGCTGTGAGCGTGGTTTCCTGGCTGATTTGAAGAGAGCTATAGTGTTACCAAACAGCATGATTTACTGCTATACCAGCAAATTAGCCTACGTCTTTGTTTCCTTCCTTCCAGTGATTTTTGTTTTGGTTAAGCCTATAATAATAACTTTCAGTAATGCAAAACTGTGTGTATATCATGAATAAACCAACACCTAAAACCAGAGCTAAAGTGCAGTAAGTCACACATTTGACTAAAGAGAGATCCACAGGGAGCTTTTATCACTAAGAAAAATAAGCCATCCACCAAAAAGGAAGTAAACAGTTACTTCAGTACTGTGAATTGAAGTGCTACCTTCCTCTGATGCTTTGCAACCAAGTTAATGCTGAGAAATAACGAGAGTGCCTGTGATAATCACCTTTGCTTCCAATACTGTTTTTGAAGTAATTTAATATTTGCAGAGTTGGGTATCACTGCAAATTTGCTTTACCTAAAACAAAAGGATTCCTTCCCCTATGGCCTCATTTAGCAAACTCTCCTTCTGGCTGACATGGGACTTTTCTTGACAGTGCCAGGATACCTGAATAATTATGGGCAGAGAGAAAAGAGCAGTGCTTTGTGATGAAAATCCTTCTTCAATACATGCTAAAATGTCTTTCTCCTGGGATGATAGTCAAAATAGTGCCAGATGTGAGGAAACATTGGAGGACTTAGTATATCAGATGAGCAAGGATTTGGGGGAAAGGGGTGATTTTTCTCAGTAGTGCAGAAGATATGCTGGATGTGTTACCTCTAGGAAAAACTTTGCAAAGTCTTCGGGTATCCACGAGTTGACTTTGCAGTGTGTCATACTGGCTTAATGAAACAAAAACAACTATGCTAAGAAAAGACTGTCCAGGAGAAACCTAATGCTGTGATTTCTATATAAGGGTCTTAAACAAGTGGTGTGAATGCTTCATCCCAGTCTCATACCCTCCAGTTTTAAAGGCAGTGACACCATTTATCACTTAGCACACACAGGCCAGAAAACAACTTCCTAATTGGCCCATCTACCAGTTTGAGAGAGAGAACATCCCCTCCAGAGACAGTCAGTTCCAATGCAAACCACTTCATGATGGAGGCCTGTGTTTCATGTCTTTATTGTTAAATTAAAATGCAATTGTCAATAATGATGATAGGGACAACTCAGAGCACCCTTCACAGAGAAGGTGAAGCCCACCTCTCCCTTCAGAAATTTACGAAGAGAGAGAAGAGGGGCCTGGATCCAAAGCCAGTAAATGAACATGTGCTTCCCTATCGACTTTGGAGAGCTTTACCAAAGCCACACTGCAGTGGTCCCAGCTTGCTCTAGCTTTGAGTGTTGCTGACACACTGGGCCTAGCACTACAAACAGAAAACTTTGACACCAGTCTCATTATTGAGAAGCAGCATTCACAGATGGAGTAATAATCCAGTATGCAAAAGAAAAGAAAAGAAAAGAAAAAACAACAACAAAAAAACAAACAAACAAACAAACAAACAAAAAACCAACAAAACAAAACAAAAAAAAAAACCACAAACAAAAGCTGAAGTCTAGGCTTCTGTGCAAGTTTTAACATTTTTCTCTTAGGAGAAGAAATAAAGAATTTGTCCTACCTGGCTGTCTGTGTCTTGTGTTCAACTTGGAGCTGTTGGTCACAACGAACAGAAGGGATTGTTTTCAGCACCTTGCGAAGAGCCACAGTTTGTTTTAAGCTCCCTGGATGCAGGCTTCTCCCCAGCTGGGAGGTGAAGCTGGCAAGGGAACACCACACTTCCTGGGATGCAAACCCATGCAGGGGCACGCTGAGCGTGATCCAGGAGTTACAGAATGTCTCGGTGCATTCCGTGTCCTCGACAAGGACTGCCAGGGGAAAGGCAAAGTTCCCGAGGCTGTGGGTGGAACGTGGCACCGTGTAGTACTGAGTAAATAAAAACCAAGTGATCCTTGGACTCGGGTGTGACACCAGGTATTACAAAGGTTTATATACCATAGGCAGGACTCTGGATTTCATCTGAGAAAAATACAGCCTGAAAACCCAGTGGTGCACCCTGCTTGCAGCTAAGGCAACGGTGAGACCTTGAGCTCAACTTTTGGCAGTTGGCAGATTTGTCTTCTTGGACAGCACTCAGAGAATTTCAGCCACAAAATATATTCTTTCATACAGGTCAGACATTTCACTGCCTCCCATAAGGACCTATAAAATGTATGCAACTTCTGTGGGATAGTTGCTTGTTTGAGGAGTGTATGGTGCCAAGTACTACAGGATCCTGATTCATGTTTCTGGATTCCATGGTTATGAGAAAAAAACATGTAGGTTCAGCTTTTGACATAGTTTTTTGTTTCAATGCCCTCTTCAGACTAAATAAAACATTTACAAAGATAAATCTGAGATAGAGACAGAACTAATCTAAAAAAGCCACCTAAGTACAAGGGTGATAGGGTGTAATATGAAAACTTGCAATAAAATTAAATTGTCTATGTAATGACGTTTATCTGCAACACCAGTATTGCATGCCTTCCTGTATTTTGATAATGCAGATTTCCAGTGCTAATTCACAAGCTTTGATTTGCTCCTTTAAGGTCTTTTTGCCATCTACTTTTAGGTTTAATGACACCTTCTGCCTGAAAAATTCCAAAATAGTGTCAGGTTTAAATAGATAAAGATTTTTTTCAAAGAAACTTATTTTTCTTTTTTAAACATTCTTTGCAATATGCTAAATCATTGAATCAGAAGCCTTTCTAAAAGGTAATTCACACCTCCTTAACCACCTTATCTGTTTGAGACATTCTTGTTCTGTCTATTCTTGGTTAATGAAAAGAGATTCATCAGTACCACTATTTCCTGCAGCCTTTTTCAAACTAAGTCTATTCTTTAGTTTCAGAGCAGCAGACAGGATTGCAAACAAAGCAGTGAAAGCTTACAATTTTATTTAAAGACCGCCCAGTAGATAATTGGTCATGGTTATGACTAAAGTGTCATGTGGACACGACCTAAAGAAGGAAGGATAACAGCCCAGGCAACCCTGAAATGAGACTCAAATCCCCTCTCACATCTATGAGAGATCCAAGATGTGTCAATAAATGCTGCTGCTGTTCTTATCTTTCCTTATTCATAAAAGGGAATAACAATTTTTCACTTCATCAAGAGGCCAAACAGGAGACATTGCCAACTACAAGGTATTTAGAGACACACAAGTGATGCCTCAGAACATGAGAATTCCTAAGTCTCTTTTATGTAACAAAGGCAGAGGCTGTCCCAAAGTCCTGTTAAGCACACTTTTTTTTTTCTCCCCAAAATGGCAATAATCACATTTCTTTTAGGAACAAAGGAATAAGCTCCTTTTCTGTTGAGTTTCCAGTTATTGTATTGTATCATGATACTATTATTGAAACAGAATATCTTCTTAAGGGAAAAAGGTGCCACAGAATGAACTGGAAATCTGACAGCCTCTCCTGTTAGCATTTTGCCTCCAAGCACTGCAGTTGTGAGTCAGCGAGCTGATAGGAAGACTTTTATGTAGCACTCAGAATTAGTCTTGGAGGATACATGAAATTACAATTCTTTCCTGTCTGTGCTGTGTTGGTCACTAAAGTAAAAATAATTTCAAATTAACAATGGTTAACAATTTGGAGCTGAGAGTTCAGCTTTAGATTAATGCTTTTATAGCATGAGAACTCCCTTCATTTGGAGTTTAAAAGCTACTGTTTAAGAATGATGCAATTTTTAAGGCAAAAAGAAAGACATGCTGCTGCTTGATAAAAAGCCATGTTGCAAGAGCTGCTTACATGATCTACTCTTCTCTTAATGACCCTCAGCACTCTTCCAGAAGATTTCTTCCAGAGCAGTTCTTTCAAAAGTTGTTGTCCCCTTTGCAAAATACAACGGTTTTTGGGAGCATTTCTGCTTTCTCCCATCTTGTGGTCTGTGGGTCGCACCAATAACCCCTTTTTCTCATGCTCTGTGAATTTCTGTTTGTTCAGAGCTACTGAGGGAGTTTCTTCACCCTCGGTTTCTACCTTAGAAATATCCTGCTGTGCGGTGGCTTCCTGCTGCAGATGTCATGTGCTAGGAAATAGGCATGGCAATGCCTCACAGACCTCTCTGTGCATTTCTTATGGATGCTCGTCCTGCCAGCAATAAACACACCAGACATCCTGCGATAAGAAAGTTTAGAATGACACTGTGACAGGGAGTTGTATCTTAGTTAGCCAGGAGTTTTGTGACTCTTTAAAAATTTTGTGATGTGCAATGTTTAATTAGTTAAGGAATGTTTGACTGTAATTTTAGCTGGTTTTGATTTAAATCTGTGTTGGCTGAGTGTCAGTAAAAAACCCTGAGAAATTACCTCACTGCACCTGCAGAAAGGAACTCCATGGATCTATACCCGATAGAGAACTTAATCAATAGCTGAAGAACAAAATTCAATAAAGAATTGTTTAATGGTTATCATATAACTACACATTAATTAGATGTCATAGAACAAGAAAGATATCTTGAGAAAGTTAAGGAGTTAAAGGTCTATACACCCCAGAAAACTTGATTAATACATTGCAGGTGCAGTAAGGGACACACTTCATAGACTTAGACACCTCAGAAACCAAATAAATGGTAATGGTCTAACCAGGACAGAGAATTTAATAAAGCACTGTTTGGCTGGATAAAGCTAGGGTTATTCATTCAACAAAGACAGATGAAATATTCTGGTAGTTAAAAGAAACTAAACACCTATATCATGATGCAATAAATTGGGCAGACTTTTGGGAGTGTTTATAAAAAAATCTTGGGTGTTATAGTGTATATAAATGTGTGAAAATTGTTGTTTCTTTAAACACATCTATGGTGAATAAATTACCAATATGTTCCCAATTTTGTCTCAAAATTCTTATCAGGAATGTTTGTCTAATAGCATTTTGCTGTTAGATTTAAAACTTTTTGTTTCAACTGACAGATGAAACAGCATGTATTTGGGTTTAGCCCTTCTACATTTCCAAAAGGAAGGATAAAATCTAATGAAAGAACAGGTCCTGAAAAACAGATGCATTCATCAACCACACAATTTCATTCAACATTTTGGGCAAGGACTATCCCTATTTCCTTCACTAGTTCTTGTCATGCAGGCCACAAAGACCATACAGGTCATCAAATATACATAACTGAGTCTCAAGAATGTGTATTTGTTGGGTGAGAGGAGAAATGGATACTTTGATTTAGGGACACCAAACCTCAGACTGGTTTGGCACAGGTCTTCCTGCAAACAGAGAGAGGTTCCTAGAAACCATCAGGGCAGTTTCATGGGACATCCACTTTAACACAAAACCCACTGCCAGAAGCTCCTCTTTGCCCCCATCTACAAACTGGAAGCTGATTTGGAAAAAAAAGAAAATATTGCATTTTTATTGGATCATTTCCTTTACCATATTCCACTTAAACACCAGGAAATTATCTCACAGGAATTAAAGGGTGTTGCCCTGGGAAGGTGACACAGCTGGCAGCCCAGCTGAGGTGCTTTTACACCACACAGCTTGGCAACCAACATGAGGTGGTGGAAGCCAGTGTAGTGTTAGAAAACTATGAGCTTGTTGTCATTACTGAAACTTGGTGGAACAAATCCCATGTGCAACTATGGATGGCTACGGGCTGTTCAGAAGGATGGGGCAGGAAAGACAGGCAGGTGTGTTGCCCTCTGCATCCAGAGGTGGACTGAGTGTGAAGAGCTGTCTTTGAAGAACAGTCATGAGCAAGTTGAAAGCCTGTGGATAAGAATCAGGGACCGAGGAAACAAAGGGAACCTTGTGACTGGTGTTCACTACAGGTCCTGATCAAGGGGAGCCTATTGCTGAAGCCTTCTTGCTCCAGCTACAGGAGGCATCACTTGTAGGCTTTAGTCATGCTGGGGATCTTCAACCTGACCAACATCTGCTGGGAAAGGAGCACAGGAAGCTGTAGGCAATCCAGGAAACTCCTGGAATGGAGGATAACTTCTTGACCCAGGTAATAGTCCTACCAGAGGGGATGTGATACTGGGTATGTTGGTCTCCAACACAAAAAAGATAACTGGGGACATCAAGATTGGAGGCAGCCTGGGCCACAGTGACCATGCATTGATGGAGTTTTAGTCCTGGGGAATGTGGTCAGGTAAGGAGGTAAAGGTCAGGTAAAGTTAGGCTCCTGAACTTTAGGAAAGTAGAGTTACAGCTTTTCAGGGAGACCCCCTAGGACACTGCCCACAGGGACAAGAGATTGGAACAGACCTTTCAGAGGTTTAAGAACATCTCCCATAAAGCACAAGAGCTTGACCTAGACAAGGTTGAGGGTTGGGTCCATGGGAACATCATAAGGTTTAATAAAACCAAGTTCAAGGTCCTTCACCAGGGTCAGGGCAACCCCTGGTACCAGCACAGGCTGGGCATGAACAGACCCAGAGCAGCCCTGCCCAGAAGGGCCTGGGGGTGCTGTGGGTGAGAGGCTGCACATGGCCCAGCCATGGCACTCACAGCCCAGAGAGCCAAACATGTCCTGGGCTGCATCCAGAGCCCCGTGGGCAGCAGGGCAGGGAGGGGATTCTGCCCCTCTGCTCTGCTGAGACCCACCTGGAGCACTGCATCCAGCTCTGGGCTCCCAGCATGGGAGGGACAGGGACCTGCTGGAGCCAGCGCAGAGGGGAGGCTGCTAAGATGATCAGCTGCTAAGATGATCAGCTGGAGCATCTCTGCTATATAGACAGGCTGAGATAGTGGGGGTTGTTCAGCCTGGAAAAGAGGAGGAGGCTTCAGGGTGATCTAGTTGTGGCCTTCCAGTACCTGAAGGGAGCCAGCAAGAAAGATGGAGAGACTTTTTGCAAGGGCATATAGTAACAAGGGGGAATGGCTTCAAAGTGAAAGAGAATAGACTTGTATTAGATATTAGGAAGGAATTGTTTACCCTGAAAGTGGTGAGGCCCTGACACAGAGATGCCCAGAGAAGCTGTGGGTGCCCAATCCCTGGAAGGGTTTAGGGCCAGGCTGGATGGGGTTCTGAGCAACCTGATCTAATGGAATGTGGCAGCAGCTCTCTGGCCACAGAGAGCAAGAGACAACCTTCCCAGGCCTTTCTGGGGAAAGGCTGTGAGAAGATCAGAGAAAAGAATGAGAAACAATTCTTATCTTGGCCTGCTGCACCTGTTGTTGTGTACATGTGGAATGTGTTATGGAGATTTGTTTACCAAAGGGTGGTTTCTTAATTAGCCAGTGGTGATGGTGTTTGGATTGGAGGACCGATTATGTCCAGGTGTATCGTAACTGTCTATAAAAGTGATGGTTTTCTTAATAATGATATAATATAATATAATAAAGGATTGATCAGCCTTCTGTGAATCATGCAGTCAGTGCTAATTATTACCCGTCTGGGAGCCCATTGCAGTGACAGGGGAAGGTGTTTCTGCCCATGGCAGATGAATTGGAACAGGATGATCTTTAAGATCCCTTCCAACCCAAACCATTCTATGAATCCATGATCTGACTCACTGGCATTAAAGCAATATCTGAATAACATAGTGACAACTGGTGAGCTCTGGTTATGTCTTTATGTCTGCTTGAAGTTATTGTCAGACAAATCAGGCACAAGGGCTTCTAATTTTTTTTTTAATACATCTTTTCAGCCACTGAGTTGAAAACAGTGTCTCACAAAGGCTTGTACTGTCACAATCCACATCAGATGGTGCTTGCACTGTCACAAGCCCTGTCAGAAGGTGCTGGGGTTAGGCAGAGGTTAACTCCTTAAACTCCTTAAACCATTATGAAACCAGTATGTCATGGGAGGATGCCTTCACACATGTCAGAAATAACAGCAATAGAAATCTCCCAGTGGTGCCTATAACATGGGCCAGAGAGTGGATGCTACTGAATTGAGGGAAGAATAAAATGTCTGCTGTTGAATATTCAGCCTGACCATTTACTGAGAACCCTATTCTATGAAGAATATTTGCAATAAGGCAGCATTAACTTGCCTTCAAAGACATCACTTAAATCTCTGGAGGGAACTCCCATGTATATTCAGGACAGCTACCCAAACTCACTTGCAGAATTTAGAAGTCTCCTACTGAGAAATATTCCAGCAGATGTTTCCTGACATTTAATGCTAAACATGTTATAATGGGGCTATAAACAACCTTTCACTCTGAAACATATGAAGGAATAGCATAAGACCCCAGGGAGAGACAGCTCTGTATAAAATGGGTTTGTTGTTCCTGATTAGGATTCAGACAGTCCTCCCTGGTGTTGTTAATACTGGTTTGATTTGTTCTAAGGCATGTTGGATGTTTGTTGCACAAACAGACTCCCTGATGCTTTCATCATGATGGAAAATTAAAAATAAGAGGTGTTAAGTAAAGAACGGGTGCCACAATCTGAGCCTAAAAAGCAGCTCATGGTCATGTAGTCACTACAACCCACTGCTGTCATGAGAACTCCTGACCAAAGTTTCCATTTTAACTTTTGCTATAGTGTGGTTGTCACCTTCCTGTGAATTTCAAGAAGATTCATGTTCCTATTTCCCTTTGGCTGCTGTGAAAAGTCTCAGTTTCCGAGCAGTTTGTGAGAATATCAGTGACATAACCTTCAATGCAACAACTTCTAAGGCTTCTGGAAAAACTGACATTTTTCATTCATGGCTGAATAGAAAAGAGAAAACTTTTGGCTCTCTGTCCAGCAGTTAAATGTAGAGAATATTACAAGAAAAGGACATTAAAAGTCATGAGAGGCATCTGGATAAAATCTCAGCTAGAGAACAGTAAAAAAAATAAAATCTGGCCCAAAAAAAGGTGAAACTCAACCTCATATAGGGGTCAACAGGCTGTTCAGAGCTGATTTTGTTAGAGGTAAGTCAAGTCTTGTGCAAGGTTCATCTCACTTTTTCTGTGATTGAAATTAACATCATTAACATGAGCCACAATTAACATCATCAATGTGGTTCATAGGTAACATCATTAATGTGACAGGACTTTGAATTTATAACAGGATCATAAATTAGAATTTGACCTTATGGACCTAACAGTGCAAGCAAACAAAAGATCACAACACATGTTAAGCTTGAAATCGTTGAACATACATAAACTTCTACTATGAAAACATATAAAATATTATTGCAAATGATGGCTGACATATATCTGTCTAGCATCATCCACCCTGAATTGGTCAGGGAACTCTAGAACACCCCAAAATACTTTTATTTAACATATCCCATATGTAAGCACAACAGTGTTCATTGAGAACAACATAGTGCATACAGTTTAATCACCCACAAGAGCAGACTCAGACATACCAATACCCATTATGGCAGAGGAGAAATTTTGGTGAAGGACTTCTAAAAGCTTAATGGCTAACATGTTTATAATAAAACCTTTAAGTTAAAACACTCCCTCAGAATGACAGGCAAAGCAGAGTACATGAGACTCAGCTTCCCTTTGTGGAACGAGTTACTAAGGGCCATTTCATTTGGCAACACTTGAAAAAAAGGGGAAATGAAATAATTTCTGCCTAGGTTTCCTACTCTGCAGAACTCTAGTCAAATAAAATGCTCTGAGGAATAGGCTGGGTGTAGATGAGAAGGTGGTAAGAAACCAAACCACTAATTGACAAAAATACCTCAGTTCTCAGAGGGATGACCTGATCATTACAGACCGCAGGATTAATTGAGAGGCCTCCCACAGGCCAGGCCTTTTCATGGAGAAAGCTTTACCTGGGACAAGGATGACAAAGGAGCTTGGAAAGTTACTTGAAGACAAGCTGGGTGGAAACCCTCTGCATCTCCAGTCAACATGACCTGAAAGAATAGTGTTTGATCCCAAATCCATTAACCAGTATGACCCTGGGAATTTGAGTGAGATGCCTGGGCCTGGTTCCAGCCGGCATCAGAGGGAGGGAGCATGGCCAAGACATTGTGGAATTCAACACCTCTTCATGTCATTGCCAGGGGTGGGGAAAGGGACACTCACTTCCAGGAAGAAGGATGTTCCTTTCTAGTTGGGAGGAAGCCTTGGGTGGAGGGGAAGACCGGTTGGTATTTTGCCACAGGATTTCCATGTAAATAGTTTCTTTTTCCCACACCTTTTGTTATCATTATCATCCCTGTTACTGTTCATTTTCTTATCTTGTTGCTTTTTCCAGTAAATGGTTGTTATCTTTTTGTGTTTTGAGCTGGGAGTGGAAGTGAGTAGTAGTGGTATTTGTGTTGTTTGGGGGTTTTTTTGGTGTTTTGGGGTTTTTGTTTATTTGTTTGTTTGTTTTTTGTTTTGTGGTGTGTTTTTGGTGGTTTTTTTCACATTTGTTTTGGTTTAGTTTTTGGTTTTGTTTTTTCTTAAGTGGGACTACTAAATTGTGGAATATCATTCCTAAACCATGACTTGCAGCAACCAAATGTTTCAGAAAAGGGAAGATTTGAAGTGCGTATAAACCATGGAGGAGTGTGAAAGGTCAACTCTGGTGATTCACAGGAAAGGTAGGAGAAGGAAACCTGCATTTAGTTTTAGCTTATTTCTAACCAGCTGTTCAGTGAGGTGGAGATGGGGGGGATACTGTCTGATCCTTCCAGGGGACTTCTGAAATACCAAAATATATGGCCTGGCAATGGTGTGTTATCGCATGGCATTTCTTTCTTTGTTCTGGACCAATTTGGTCCATTTAGGGTCATTTCAGCAACTAATGCTGCCCTGGTAAACTTGCAGATAGACAACTATTAAGTTAAACTCCCCCATTTATTTACTCTGAGCACTGGTACCTTCTACTACAAGTGTATAATAAAGTTTCTCAAAATCTCAAACCAAGTAAATGAGTTTTAGAAAATTAAAAACTCCCAAACCATTAACCAACAGGGCAAACAACAGGAGCTGATCTCCATTTCTTAGAGTTTTAGCAGCAAGATGAAGAATATTTTTCTGGTAGAGTTGGCAAATGCATGCAAACCCACTAAGCTGAACACAGCCTTCACTGGTGGTGCACTATGACCTGGGCAGTGCAGGAAGTGCAGTAGATAAGGTGAAATGACCTGCTGGTCCTTCCCTTGCTCTAATTTTATAGATGTTAAACAGAGAATCACAGAGTAGTTTGGGTTGGAAGAGACTGTAAGTATCATCTCGTTCCAGTTCCCCTGCTGTGGACAAAGATGCCACACACTAGGCCAGGCCCTGAACAGCTCCAGGGATGGGACAGCCTACAGTCATCATTGCTTTGGTGAATATAAGAAAAGTCTGCAGTGAGTTGGGCAGATGGTGGGGTGGTAAATGATGAGAGAAGTGGTGGGCTCTTCTCTCACAGAAGTTGATGACCTTTACTAAAACTCATGCTAGCAGCACTTTCTGCCAAGTCCCACTTCTCTGTCAGTGTTCTCAAACTACATTACATGGGCAAAATTGGCTGCAGCATCATTAGCTCCAATGTCTGCTACTGGTGCTCGTAAAGGTGGTGCTCTGCAGGACAAATGTGAGCTCTTACCAAGGGTGAGCTGTTACTGCTTTGGCACCAGGATGGCACCAGACAGACACTGGAGGCTGAGATATATCAATGCCAAGAAGTAAACTACATTTCTTTATTTCCCATTTCACCATCCCACACCATGCAGGGAAAACAAAAGGTGGATATACTCAAGTCACATTACCTTCTTGTCCCTATTTCCCCTTAGTTCAAACCCCATACATATTAGGTAAAAAATTTGAAATTTCAGCAAAATGACTGATTGCTACAGTTAGTCCAAATGGCATGGAAGAATGCTGCCAACTTTTTTGATGTCAAAATCAAAAGATTGAACACAGGTACAACTCACCTTGGCTATCTGGACAAGAAAAAATGTTGTGACATACAAGATAAAGCCAGTAAATGACTGGTCAAGGGCAGAGAGGAAAAAAACTTCCCAAGCAAAATGTATCAGTCTCCATATTGTTTATTGCTGTTTTTAGTGGAAAAGCATTTGTTGACATCACTGCAACTATGAAATTTAAGGGATGTATATTGCTTAAAGAGACATCTTTTTATTGTTATAGGGACCAAATCTGACTAGGGAAGGGTGATCACCAAGTGCTATCATGCCACTTATCAGATGGCTGCTGGGAAGTATGGCTTGTACCTGCTGGCTTATGGAATCCGTGCTTTCACTAGCACAGAAATTTAGGAATCATTTGAACATATAGGGTTGTGAGCTGACCCAGTGGGAGGGGTTTGGTTTGTTATCCTGGGGTTGACACACTCATGTTTTCCCTTTTTCAGGAGTGCTCCCCTCACAAAATGAAGTCTACATGGGGGCTACAAATCTGTGAATCAAAACTTCCTCTGACAGGGATTTTGCTATAATATCTTTCATAATTTGTCTCTTTCAGATTTGATAGTGTGCAGCACTCACCGGGTGACTTGTCTTGGTTTGGAAAGACAGGTGTTTGTTAAGGAAGGCAGGAGCCTCCCTTGAAATGGAAAATGCAAACCCCCTCCCTCCAAATTATTATAATTTTGAAATTAAGGGGCTCTCAGGCAAAGATATGGGAGTAGGAATAATAGTTCTTTATTAGAATTTTTTTTTTTTAATGCAGTAATACAAAACAACACTGACAGAGTCAGAATAGGACCTGACACCTTGTGGGTCAGGGTGTTGTAATAGCCCCATTAAATGGTGGCTGCAGTCCTCCTGCAGTGACAGGAGTGTTTCTGTTGAAGCAGTGAGCCTGTAGAAGGGTGTAGTCTTCCTCTGAAGATCCAGTGGTGATGTAGATGGACCTGGTCTTCCTCTGGGAATCCAGTGGAAAAGGCTGCCTGTGGTCTTCCAAATCTCTGATCATATCCAGGTAGGAATGCTTGGCTCCTCCCTCTGGGTAGAGCTTCTCACAGGATGATGTAATTTTTTCAGTCATGCAATGACACTCAATGGCCCATTAACAGAAGATATCTCCCCGGAGGGAGGATTGGTTGTGAAAGAGATAAAGAAAACTGCCCCATGTGGTTTTAACAGGTGGCCCAATTAACAGAAAATAACTGCCTCATGTCTAACAGACTACAATAGAATACACACCCCCAGCCACATACTGCTTTTCCAACCTAAGACATGACTGAAGTCTTCACATCCTCCTTAATCTGGGGAATAATGGCAGGAGTTTAGCTCATTTGGGCTCCAGTTGAAAGAACAAGATATTGTTTCTGCTGCTTCCAGTGTCAAGGCTGGAGTACAAGCTCCCCTCTGCAGAAAAATGTGCAAGGGTTGCTCTGCAGTGCTATCAGGTGGTGTTGTCAGGAAAGGGAAGCTTGCAGGAATCAGCTGTAATACAGTAACTTCATATGCAGCACTGACCACAGTCTCCCACTTCTGCTCATGGCTTTTTTGCTACTTCCAGTGGGGAGAAGAAAAGCAAGGAGGAAAATGCCCCAAAAGCTTCACATCTGTAGCACGTGGGGATTGAGGGTATTTGTAAAAGGCTGCATGGGTTTGTTGGAAAATGTTTCAAAAGTGAGCAAGGAACTTTACTGAAACACAGAGGGTATTTATTTCTTCAAACTATACACACACACACACACACACACACACACACACACACACACACACAAATACACATAGGGGAATAAGCTATTGCTGCTGCCAAGCTTTGAGAGAAAACCATGGTTTCTATTGTGTTTTTATTGCACCTGTGATGGTCATTCTCAGAAACTTCCTTCTGTGATGAAACTGATGACCTAGACTTGACTCCATGCACATGAAAATAATTCCAAATAAGGACCTACAGCCTGACAAGCTGCTGTGCTCCAGAGAAGGATAAACTGACCATGTTTATCAGCAACTTAAATTAAAGGAGGCTTTTTGACTTCATCATCCCTTCCAGCTGCCAAAGCCATATACCTCTCTGTACCTCTAACTGTGATTAGGAAGAAGGCAAATAACTGTAAATTGTATTTTCTGCTTCTGGATATGCTGACAGACAAGGCTTATGTTCCTTAGTTTGCTGAACACTAGTGGGTCATGATGGAGCCTTGAGAAAGAGCATCTCAAGGGCAGAGGGTGGGGGGAAGAGAAAAAAAGATTCCTGGCAGGCAGTGAGAGCACTTCTTTCTTTGCAGAATTCAGTTAATTCACATGCCCCTCCCTGTAGGTTCATTCACAGGGTTGGTGCTCTCACATTATCAGAATTATAGAAAATAGATAAAAATCTTTCTGGCTGACAGTTGTCATTACAGGAAAACGGCATCTCAGCAACTGGTGAATAGCTTCTATTAATCATGGCACTACCAGATGTAACAGCTCACAGGTTTTGTCACTACACAGTCACAGAGATGATAAAAGGAGGTGTTATTCTGGGTTTAATTCCAATAAGAAGCAAAAATACTAGAAAGAGTAACTAATAAAAGCACTATTGTCCAGTGAATAGTTACCTGTAGTTGATACGTAAGGATAAGTAAAGGGGTTTTGATTTCTGAAACAACAACAAAATACTTCACAAAGCAAAATCAAGTAAAGATACATATGAACAGGTTAAAGTCCATCTGAGTTAATCTTGCCAAGGAAACAGAGGAAAATATAAAGATTCTTTGAGGTGCATAGATTGAGAGTACCGAGCACTATATACTTCATCATGGCAGAACTTGGAGTTAATGCCTTTGTCTCAAAGTGAAACTGGACTGGAAAAAGTCTTCAACACAGTTTGTGATGAATACTGCAGGCCTGTGGATATTCTGAGTGCTTGGAGGTCCAGACTTTATGTGGTATTCATTGAACTTTCAATATACTTATATTATTTGTCACAATATGTTTTATATTGTCCTGAAATAATCAATGTTACACTTCCAGACTTCTCCTTGTCACCTTGCTGGCTGCCAAAAAACATCGCTCTTCTTTCCAGAGCATAACTGCTCTGATTCTCAGCATCTTTTGCAACAAAATGTGCAAAGGAATCAGCTCAAGCCTCTCACAAACTTGCTATTGCTCTGTGTTATGCAGGATTGTGGTAATAGAGGTCCCCAGGTGAGAATGACAGATGTCACCAGGGTCTGGATTAAAGAGGCATAGTTCATCTTCCTGCTCTTCTGCCCCTCTCTGACTTAGACACATTTAGGAGAGAGGAATTTGCAAAGGTGGTCGCAGTGCTATGGTTCTGGTTTGCTCTCTCCTCATAAGTCATCATGGTTTCTTCAGATTTTGAGCTTGCTAGTGTGATGCTGGAGGGTTTCCTTGGTGTTTTGGTGTGAGGCAGTTCCTGGGGACCCTGCTGAGTATAAAGCCTCTTTTTGTGGCCACGGTGACTGACGGACAGGTTTCAAAGGGAACCTGGTGTCCTTTCTGTCACATGCTCTTGGTCAGGAAGAAGGTGGGCAAGGACAAGCAGATGAAAAAAAGTCCCACAAAAGGACTGGCCTTAGACATCATTCACAGAGAAAGAAACTGCCCAAACCAGAAAACAAGGAAATAGAATATACTGTGCTATGGTCACTAGAAGTTCAGAGGGCTCAAATTCCCCTGATCCACAAGAAAAGATCACTTCCATGTTACACTTCTGGTAACATTGACTCATGGAACTGAAGGCAGAGAGGGTCTATTCATCTGTGAAGGTGGAGCTCTTGTCCAAAATCTATGCCATATCCACGTGACTTCTGACTTTTGCAGCTGACTTGAGCAGCATTCAGTAATTTAAAAGTTTTGAAGAACAGTAAAAGGAAGGATGGAAAGAAAATGGAGATGCAACATGGATTTGGCAGAGCTAGAATGTGCAGAAGCAGCTTAATCCTGGCTCTAACCTTAATGCTCTTAATCCTTAACTCTAACCTGTTCAAGGTGTACATTTCTGAAAATTGGCTCCATTATTTCTGAGATGACATGGAAGCAGTGGCTGCTTGCAGGAATAAATACAAGATAGTAAGAGGCATTCAGTGTCATTTGTGAGCCAGCTGAATCTTCCCACACATTATGGGTGAACAAACTTAATTTCTAGGTATGTATCTGAAAGCTCAAATCTAGATGGACTCAAAAAATCCCATTGAATACAACGTGAGTTGGGAATTCCTGATGAAAGGGCTATGGGGTGACATAGTAGAAATGGGCAGAGAAATATTAGAAGTCCACAAAGGCAGGGAGTGATAATCCCCCTAAAAGCCAGGGGAAGGTGGTTCTAGAGAGGCTGTACATTAGAGAAAGAAAAAGAAGTTATGCACATGGGACTGGAAATGGACAGAACTGCATACGAGCAAAAACCCAGCTCTTATCTGGTGTAGCAGAACAAAGTCTAGTGAAGATGACAATTTTACCCAAGGAGACTTTACTGTGATTAAAAACACTGGTGCAAGAACAAATATTTCTACATTGGACATAATCTCAGGCAACAACTGAGAAGATAAAATACCAGAAAAATGAGATCCTGAAAAAAAGTCCTCCAGCATCCACACTCCTAGTTTAAAAGAGGAGTCTAAGGGACTGAACCCCAGGAAGGGCTCAGACCCAAGCGAGTGCTCCACCAAGCTCCAGGGAATACTGCCAGCCTCATTAGGCTATTGCAGATGTTCACAGAGCCATGTCCAGAGATTTCTCTAGAAGGGAGGAAATGAGAGCATAAGAGCAGAAAGAAAGGAGGAAGATGACATGTCTGGAGGAAATCCCACAAACAGCCTGACCTGTCCATTGCCATTTCACTGCCTACTCCCTCCCTGAAGCCGTCCAGAAACTGAATCCCATATTTCAAGTGCTGTCTGCCTTCGCAGTGTCTATGCTAGCCACTCCCAGTCTACTTATCTCCATCCATCAATTTGATAATCTCTTTCATGAAGGCTGATAAACCACCCTTCCCACTCCTGCCCTTGGGTCTCTGCTCTCATCCATCACACACCCAGAAACACAACATCCTTTCCTATACGGACCTTTTATCCTCACCATGTGCACATAAGCACACATCATCCCTTTGAGTCCAGTTATCTCACTCCTCCAGCAAAGGTTTCTGATGATGTCACAGACCCAAGTTAGCCACAGCTTTGAAGGTGATTTCCCAAAGATCAAAAAGTCTCTGAAATTCAAAAACCAGGCTTGTTTTCTTTCTCTCTATTCCTACAAAATTATTTAATATTTTAAAATATTAGAAGTCTAGAAATGAAAGGATTGTCAAAAGATCTCAACCATTCTCCAGTTCTCATCAGAGTGACCTCTTTCTTTCTCAGGCTGAATTCCCAAGTTGCATCAAACTCTTGAACTTCCTCTTTTGGGATCCTACAAAAGGTCTCTGTGACACTGGGAAGGTCTGGCACCATCTCTGCTTCTCCCAGCAGCTCGACAGCATCCTCTGCTGAAAAACAAAAATGCTTTTTGAATTACTGACCAATGCTCTTAAGATAGGAGAAAACTCTTATGCTCAAAAGGCTTCCTCCTGGAAGGTGGTCCACATTTTGCATGGTGGATGCTGTTCTGGTCCTCATATCCCTGGTCCTCACTGCTCAGAAATGATCCTTTAAATAGGAAAGGTTCAAAGAAGGACAAAGACTATCAAAGGTTTGGGAAAAAATAAACCAAGACACTGCCACCCTAAAGAGCAATGACTAGGCCAGGATAAGATAGAGATCTACAATATCTCCATTGCCAGGAGGACAAGCACTTTAGCATCTCTTTGAAAAAAATAACAGAGGATGCCACATTAGTTGGAATCATGTGCAACATAAAAGAAGATAAGTTATGTTCTAGAAGAACTTGTAAATCCATGGAGCTGCACTAAGAGGGATAGGAAACAGATAGTTTAGACTTTATTAGAGAGGAATCATAGAGTCAGGAACAGCTCTGTAATTAAAAACCACCAGCAGCACAAAGAGCATCAGAAGGAAACATCATTAAGTTTAACTTGCTCTTTCTCTTCTCTGGACAGCTGCTCTGGACATTACCCACTCTTGGAGACAAGGCTCATGGTCTGAAACCAATCACAGGCCTCACAGAAAGTTCCTGGGCAAGAACTGTCAGAACATTGGCAGAATTCACCCACCAGCATGCAGCTCTCACCTCCTCCTGTGCTGCTGAGAAGTTGCTGTCACTGCATTCTGTAGATGATTCCTGGATGGAACAGCAGGCCATTTACCACTCCCTGTCATCTTTGCCACAGTGTTCCTGGAACAGTCTTTTCCAACTAAAGGCAGCCATTTCCACCCCAGGTACACCAGCATATAGATAGTCATAAAATCAGTATTCTAAGTGTTCATTTATTTCTTATTACATATATGATACTTAGAGTGTATGTCCTTGTCTTGGTTTGAAAAGACAGGAGTCTGTGAAGGAAGAAGGGCCTCCCATGAAATGGAAAAGGTAAAGCCCCTCCCTCCGAATTACCACAATTTCAAAATAAAAAGGTTCTCAGGCAGAGATATGGGAATGGGAATAACAGTTCTTTACTAGGAAGAAATGAAATAATAATAATAAAAAAAATGTAATTAGTACAAACAAAACTACTGATAGAGTCAGAAACCTGACACCCTGAGGACTCAGGGTGTTGGTGATAGTCCAGTTAAATGGTGGCTGCTCCCCCTGGAGTGGCAGATGAAATGCTGCTGAAGCGATGATCCCATAGAAGGGTGTAGTTTTCTCTGAAGGTCTGGTGATAGAGTAGATGGGCCTGGTCTTCCTCTGGGAATCCAGTGAAGAGGCTGAGTTGATGTCCCAAGAAATGCTGATTTTCTGCAGGTAGGGATGCTTGGCTCCTCCCTCTGGGTAGAGCATCTCACAATGGGATGATGTAACTCTCTCAGTCATGCAGTGAGCCATTCAATGTCCCATTAACAGAAGATATCTCCCCACAGGGAGACATTGTTCTTGGAAGAGGTAAGAAAATTGCCCAATATAAGATACCTGCCCCACCTCCGACAGATGGCAAATAGAATATATGCTTATCTTACAAGCCAGGACAGTCCTATATCCAGCTGTTATTTTGAGAAATGCTCAGAGTAAAGACATTTATGTGCACACCACAGTATTGTTGCCATAGGTAGCAGCAGAAGCCTGATTGTTTGAAGACTGCAAGGTTTTTCAGGCAGAAAGGAAACTTTAAAAGCATCACAATTACTGTAAACCCAAGAAATGAAGCAAGATGGGCCAACAGTTTTAGGTAAACATGTTACAAAGCAACACTTGTGGAAACTGATGCGATGATTAAAAATATCTCAAGCTTGGATGGCAAGAGAAGTAGTAGACTTGTGGATAAGCAGTACCTTCAGCAAAGGTGGGTTCTGGGCTCTGTTGTAAAAGCTAGACCTCTTGCCCTGTCCAGGCCTCTTCTCCATGGTTACAGGCAACAATTTTTCCTGTAAATTGCTCTGTATTGGTCTCTCTCCACTGCAGCACTTGCTGAAGCAATGACAAGCCAGAATTCTGATGAATCAAAAACCTGTGAACCACCTGACCAGGTATTGAATTGGGGCTTTAAAGTCATGCTTTAAACTACACACCTGGCAGGATATGCCATCAACTTCAGCAACTTCCCCATGACAAAGCCAGGACTTTGAGTTATACTTAAGTTAGCTGAGTTATCTAATAGTTGTAGAACCATAGAATAATTTTAGTAGGAAAAGACCTCTAAGACCATCAAGTCCCACGATTAACTCAGCATTGTCAACTCCACCATTATACGATGTCCTCAAGGGATGTTCACTCCACTAGGTCCCTGGATAGCCTGTTCCAGTGCTTGACAACCCTTTCAGTGACAAAATTTTTTCTTAGTATCCAACCTAAACCTTCCTGGGACAACTTGATTCCATTCCCTTGTTACTGGTTAACTGGGAGAAGAGACCAAGCCCCATCTGTCTACACCCTCCTTTCAGGTAATTGTAGAGAGGCATAAGGTCCTCTCTTGAGCCTCCTTTCTCCAGGGTAAACACCCCCAGCTCCCTCAGCTGCTTCTCACAGGACTTGTGCTCCAGACCTTCCCCAGCTCCATTGCCCTTCTCTGGACTCACTCCAGCACCTCAAAGTCTTTCCTGTAGTAAATTGCCCAAAACTGACCCCAGGATTTGAGGCGTGGCCTCACCAGTGCCCAGCACAGAGGGGCAGTCACTGCCCTGGTCCTGCTGGCCACACCATTGCTGATACATTCAGGATGTCCTTGGCCTTCTTGGCCACCTGGGCACACTCCAGTCCATGTCCAGCCACTGTTGACCAGCACCCCCAGGTCCTTTCCCATTGGGCAGCTTTCCAGCCACACTGTCTCAGCCTGGAGCTGCATGGGGTTGCTGTGACCCAAGGGCAGGACCCAGCACTTGGCCTGCTTGAACCTCACACAACTGGCCCTGGCCCATGGATCCAGCCTGTGCAGATCCCTCTGCAGAGCCTCCCTGCCCTCCAGCAGATTAGCACTCACACCCAGCTTTTTCCAGGAGATGCTGTGGGAAACGGTGTCAAAGGCTTAGCTGAAGTCCAAGTAGACACATTCCCAGCCTTTCCCTCACCCTCTACATGGGTCACCTTGTCACAGGAGGAGGTCAGGTGCGTCAAGCAGGACCTCCCTTTCACAAACCCATGCTGGCTGGGCCTGATCCCCTGGTTTCCTGTGTGTGTCCATGATGGCACTCAGGATGATCTGCTCCATGACCTTCCACGGCACTGAGGTCAGGCTGCCAGGTCTGTAGCTCCCTGGATCTTTCTTTTGGCCCTGCTGGTAGATGGTCATTGTTTTTGCCAGCCTCCACTCAGATGGAACTTCCCTGATGAGCCAAGGCTGCTGGTAAATGATGGGAATAGGTCTGGTGAGCACTTCCACCAGCTCCCTCAGTGCCCTTGGGTGGATCCCATCTGGCCCACAGACCTGTGGGCATCCAAGTGCTGCAGCAGGTCACTGACCATTTCCCTTTGGATCATGGAGGCTTCATTCTGCTCCCCATCCCTGTCTTCCAGCTCATAGGGCTGTGTACCCCGAGAACAACTGGGGTTACTATTACAGACTGAGGCAAAAGAGGCATAAAGCACCTCAGCCTTTCTTATCCTTTGTTACTGTGTTTCCCACCACACCCAATATAGGATGGAGCTTGTCCTTAGCGCTCCTTTTCTTGCTCATGTATTATATATTTTATATGGCAGTAGCCAGATTAAGTCCTAGTTGGGCTCTGGCCCTTTCAATGTTCTCCCTCCATAATCCCACAATTACATGTCCTTGCTGTCATCCCAAGCTGGCACTTCTCCCAGAGGTCAGAAACTTCCCCTTCTTCTCCAAGTTCCAGCCCAAGCTCTCTGTTCAGCCAGGCTGGTCTTCTTCCCTGCTGGCTCATCTTTTGGCACATGGATATGCCCTACTCCTGTGCCTTCTGCCTTAAGATTTACTTCTTGAAGAATATCCAATGTTCCCTGATTCCTTTGCTCTTCAGGACTGCCTCCCAAGTGACTCTGTTGCTAAGCATATGCTAACCAAGGAAAAAAAATGACATTGCAAATCACAGAAATTCGGAGACCCATGTTATAATGAAATATCAGTCTCTGAGTTATCTGACCTTGTCTGCTGGAAATTGACAGAATCCCCAAAAAATGAGGACGGGGAGTAGTTTACTTGACATCAAGAAAGCTTACTCTTTCATCTCTTGTGCATGCCATCTAAAGAGTATTAATGTTCATAAGAGGCTGAAAGTTATGAATCAAGTTTGGTAATTATTTTTCTTAATCTGTTATTTGCAAAGTATCCAACTGCCGTGTCTGAGTCTTTCCATTCAGCACCTTCAGGAGACTATCCTGAGTACAAAGGGAATGTGACTTAAAGGCCAGACAGGAGAAAAAAATAAGTAAGCTATTTTTTATGCTTTTCCATGATGTCTCAGAGTATTATCAGAAGCCAAGGACTTCAGGGAAAGATGTCCCAGACAGGCACCATGGAGGAGGGGGGAACTGTCTGACTCATACATCTAAAGCAATCTATGTACTAAACCTGAGTAATCTCCAAAGATGCAGCAGTGGTTCTGCCCTCCATGGTTTAGGAAACCCAGTCACAGCTACACTCCAACAGACAAGTCCAAATGCTGCTAAAAGAGTTTATTAAAGACCATACTAACAGTTCTCATAACAATGGCACGTACAATGATTCAAAATCATGACAAATAGTGTGGAGTTTTGAAGAGCATTGTTATAACACACCATGGACAAGAACAAAGCAGATGTGCTGTCTCCGAACTCTACAAGCAGGCCCATGAAATACAGGAGTCACATCATACAGCTACACAAGTGTCAGAGAAAATAGAAAGGAAAAAAAAAAGTCATTCAATATGCAGTCCTTGAATTTATTGACAGTATTACAGTACTTTATTGGCAAGGACTGGCTTGTTCCAGCTGCACTTTCCAGAGCACAAGGGCAGCTGGAAAAGCAAAAATATCCCCAATATAAAGCCTCCAACAAACATGCCTCAGGTGCAATCACCATTCCAGACCTTCCTGCTCATGAATTTTCAGTCAGAAATTTTGACCTCCCTGCAATTACTTTGCTCAGGACAGTGTTTTGTTTTTTTTAAGAAAACAAAAGCAGGATGCTTCTTTAAGACAGTGCAAAAGTATTTCAATGGCATTGTCAATGGTATTGTAAGATTAATGACAATCAGCATGGATCACCACAGCACGGCCAACAGCATCCCAAGATCCAAAGCAAACGGACGTGCTGCCCCTTGACCAGACTGAAGGCTTGCAGAGGGGAGGTCTGTTCCTCTCTCCCAAGCAAGCCATCATTTCTGGGTTCATAGTGAGGAATGGTCTTAGCTACACCAGGGTAATAAAATGCTACAGAAAGCCTGCAATATTAAATTATCCAATCCTCTGTCAAACACTAACAAAAGAATATTAAAGTGGAAAAAGCACATAGCAGCCATGTAATTCGTAATGGCTCTAACTCTACAATTCTAACTGATCCCTTCCCGACCGTGTCGGTCATGGCAGCCCGAGCATGCCTTACGGAGCTGAGCAGCTTACAGCACTCCCACGGCCATCAGGGACTCCCAGCAGCATGTGGGGATTTGTAGTCTCCAAGACACACCAGCTAATTACAGCTGCAGCCTGCTGCCTATGCAGCTTTTGGCTAGGAGATCTCAGGCCCCACCCCGGGCTTGTGGCCCTGGTCTGGCCCACGCTCACAGCAGCACATCCGTGGACATACATTTATTTTGTGTGCATCTTCAGAGCCATCTGCAACCTCTTCTTCTTTAAGCAGATGTTGAGATGTCTGTGTATCACGCTGGCATAACCTGTGTCAGAAGATCCCCAGGCAGCTCCACAGTACGCGAATTCAATGAGAGATAACTGTGCTTTGTCAAACCTCCCCCCCCCAGATAATCTCCTCCCAATTTCCACACAGTTGTGTTTGCATCGTAGTGTGATTACGCAGAACCTTTTTAATGCCTGCCAAATTCAGAGGATAAAATCACAGTGCTGCATATCAACAAAACCCAGCAATTCCAGCCTCCAATATAAAATGATTTATATACACAAAGCAGAATTTACATGTTAAATAAGAAGAGATTTTCTCATTCTCTACGGTGTCTTACCCAGCTACTAAAAAATAAATAAATCACATCAGACTGATGGATTTGTTTCCTACACAGCACACGTGCGCTATCGGAGCTGACAAAGACAACATGAAAAAAACCTTTTGCAATTAGTAAAAGAATTGTTGAACACTTGCACATATTGGCACAAGGCAAAAGAGGAAAGGGAACATTACACAGCTCAGCTCAGGTGCCTTCCTCTGTGGAGCGGGACTCAGATTTCAGCTTCACAAATTCCTTGGCAACTTCATCATTGGTTCTCTGAGAGAGAATCCTCAGGATTGTGAGTCCAGTCTCATCCATGTGAATCCTGCGCCCGAGGGGGCACCAGCAAGCACAGCTTCCTTTGTCTGCTATGTCTCTGAGCTGCATCACTGCTATCCCCAGAACCCGGTCCTCCCGGGCAAAGCAGTAATCCTTCACACAGACTTGGAGCTCGTAGGCATCGGGGCCATCTTCATTCCCCAGGATGCTGAAAAACACACACAAGTTCACTTACAGTTTCTAGACTGCAAAAACAAAGGTACCAGGACCTGACTGGAAGGCTATGTTAAGTCACACAGAAAACTCCTTTCTACAGAAAACGCTGGTCAGAGGGAGAGAAGTAAAACCGCAGTATGTGGGCATTTTTGCTGATTTATAGCAGATAAAGAAAACCTAGTTTCTGAAGAAGAAAAAACAAGCAACCCCTTTCAAGCTGCCTTTTCAACTTGTATGTGTGTGTGTGTGTGTGTGTGTGAAATGAGAGGAGCGGGAAGTATTAAAGCCATGCTACTAGATTTTCAACTCAGACGACTTTAAACATTTCTGCTTCTGCTAAGGGTGACTTCATTTCAGAATTACTATTTTAATTAGATAAAGTCTTTGTTAAAAGATTCAGGACCTTCTATTAATGTGAAAGCAAATAAAAATAAATCCCTAACCCTTCTGATGTTTCTAAAATTAAAAAAATAAAAGGAACAAAATCTCTTCACTTAGAGGAAGCCTGCCTTTCCTCAGAGAATGGATATGAACACTCCTTTCCCTTCTCCCCCCGATGTTTATAGCCTTTTGCTGGTCAGTTCTCCTCATCTCATTTTTGTATGTACAGCTGAGAGAGTTCAAGCCTGCAGCTCCTTCTGTTAAGCCTCCCAAGAAGGAATATGTCCTTGTAATAATGAAAGAAAATGAAATAAGAAGAGATCAATACTCGATGCTGAGAAACACAGCGATTTTAGCAGTGCAACTTGCTACCAATTCCAAGGGCTGTATCCTTGGAAACAAGTTCTGCAAGCATGTCCCACAGGTCAAGTCAGGATAAAAACGCACATTAAGGTTAAGAAATAAATAAAAATGAACTTTTAGCCTCAACTCAACCAATAAAAAATACGAAGTTCATTAAAATGACAGAGCACAGTAAAATATGTTCACAGGACACACACAGAGCATTTCAGAAGGTAGCCAAAGGACACTGCTGGTATAGAACAAACCTCTGTGTCCCACACACAGCAAGAACTTTCATATTCCAGCTTTTCTGACAAGACATCAAAGACAGGACCAAGCTACTGGTTCATGTACTCTTCTTGGCCCTGTGCAGACTGTCTGGGGACACTGGACAACCCTACCTGTCCCTATGCATCTGCACTTGTCATACCAGATCCTCAGGATATTTTTCAGACTTACAAATGAAACGTTTCATTGTATTTTGGAGCCCAGTTGTTGCTCTTTGACTTGGTTGTGAACTTCCTCTTCTTGTCACTCTGGTGGGGCCCAATCATGGTGATTTCAACAAATGGACGGAACATGCCAGATGTCTGCCACTTCAGGTCATTGGCTGCCACAACTGCAAAAGAGAGTCACAACCTGGTTTACAGCAAATACTCATTTGTATTTTTTGCTCTGGACATCCTTCAGCTCTGCCCTGCTTTCAGTTTCTTGTTTCTAACTCAAAACATGACAGTGTCACAACACATATGGGCAGGACTTTTTTGTAATGCAAGGATATGCTTTTTTAATCTAGTTTAAGTTCTGTGAAGGGAATTGAATGTTTGCACTAGTATGTAACTTCTGCCATACAGATTGTCAAGAAATAAGCCCAAGAAAACAGGCTGCCCTGACAGTTCCATGCTTAGATCATCATTATGTCTGGGATATGAAAAAAAAGGGGCATTTTGGAGGCCAATATTAAAGTCTCTGTTGAAAAGGAAAATGGGACTGCAGGTAAAAAAAACAAAGCCCATGAGCTTGCGTGTGGTTTCAGGATCCAGAATTATTAGCTTTTAATTCTCATTCTATCTCAGGTCACTGCAGGGAAGAGACTGAAGCAGAGGAAATAGCTTTGAAAATCAGCTTTTGCACTTCAGCGTAGATTTAACCAGAAGAGAGACCTGAAGAACTGTTTATATAAATCTTCAGAGGAAATTGAAGTAGTTAAGTATGCTGTATTCAAGTGAAGGAGATGAAGGAGGAAAAGGAACCCTGGAATGAATCACTGCTTAGGCTATTTCCAGAGTGGCTGTTCAGGGACCAGTGTGGCCTTCAGGATTGGGGAGAGGAGCCTCTGAACTCTCAGGGCCTCTGTGATCTCTGGGTGTACACTGAGTAGTTTCGCAAGATCAGCCTGCCCTGTTCTCTGCAGCACAGACTAAACTCTGGCGCCTGGCGAGAGCCATCATCTGATTTTTGTTTACTTGCATACATCGCTGCCAATAAACAACCGGGCTGTGCACTGCCATGTCACTGGCTGGACAAGCTCATTTGCTGTTTTGCTATGTGTCCCTGATGTGAAACAGAGAAAACAATTCTGGCCTGAGATCCCACGAGCTAACACAGAAATATCCTGACTGCCAGCTGGAGATCTGCCCCAGCGAGCCTGAGCAGCAGCATGTGCTTTGCCATACCTTTCACCGTAACCTTGTGCTCCCCAGTTCCCGGGTGGGTGTACAGGTCGATCTGGATGGACACTTCTCCCACAAGATCATCCACACTGGAGCCTGTTGGAAGAAAGTGGACATCCCCCCATGCACACATGGATTAGTGGTCATTGGCAAAAGTCTTTATGGCCTCAGGAAGACAATGTGGTGTTTTCACATCTCCCAGAGCCAGCTTTTCAGTCAGCGCTGAGAATGTCATGGTAGTGCATCAATCAGGCTCACATGTCCAACACACATAAACACCAACGCTTCTTCCACTTCACTGAAGATTGCATCCTACTGAGAACACCAGTGAAGGTTTTTAAAGAATTTAAAAGACCTCAACAGTGGACCTTCACAGGGAGCAAGGACTTTTCAGAGGTTCCTGCCAAGCTACTGTGTATACATGCAGGCATTCCAGTGGTGGGCATTGGCATTCCTGTCTGCTCAGGGAAAAAGGGAGGACAAAAAAATTCAACAATAAAAGAAAAGGGAGGAGAGGACATCACACAACAGAGGAAATATAGGGAAAAAATATATAGGTATTAGTGATTTGCACAGAGCTATAGTGCAGTCTCACCCTACAAGAACCTTTCTGCATGTTATACATCACCTAAAAGTTGTCATCCTGACTGTTTATCTGTTTCCCTCTGGAGGATGATGAGAACCCTTTCTTTGTTGTGCATCAAAACTGATGAGAAAGAAGCACTCACAATTTGCATACTTATTTCTCTTTATCAATTAGCCAGGGAGAAAACAAGATGTAGCTTCAGAGGGAAAAGATTACATGTTCGTTAAAGAGGGAGATCTTGTGAACCCTACAATTAATGTATTATGATTTTTGTTCAACTTTTTAACATTTAGTCATAATTATCATCAAGTAATATGTGGAAATGACATTTTTCTGGGTAATAAAATTAAGATGCCATTTAAATTACAGAAAACGACTGCTTTGTAAAATGAAAATCAAGTCTCAATAAGAGAGTGAGATTTTTCCTACTTTGTGTTTGATAACTGCCTGACCTCAGTTTGACAATTAGCAATGCTGTTGTAATTGAGATACCTAGAGGTTAATTGAGTATCTATGAATAGCAGTTATTTTGTCAAATTTGGGGGTTAAGATACATTACTAAGTGAAAAACTGGTCTGTTTGAAATTCTAGATAAGGGGATTGAAGGATATCATTACATAAACATTTTGATTAGACTCATCTAATAAGTCAACTTTCACAAGAATGGTCTGCAGCAGCAAAAACACTCATTTAAAAACCAAGAGGTTCAGTTCCAACCTGTGCAATTCTCTGAAGAAAATTACACGCCACAGAACTGCAGGCAGTGAAAGTCACATTAATATACCAGTAAAAGTGTCTGAACAACCAAAACAGAACCTCAAATTATTACCTCAGGGCAGGTTCTCATTCTTGACCTGAGTGCATTAAACAATATTTAGGTGGTAACAAATATGGTCTTAAACATACTGTTTCCTCCTCGCTTAGAAGGGCAATGTTGCTTTTTGTCTGCATATGAGCACAGAGCTTTAAAACTGGTAGGCTTAATAATTGACCTGATCCATCTGATGGTGTGGGTCTTTCACTTCATTGTTGGCATTCCGGTTCCACAGGAAGAGGCAGAATTACCAAGAGCATGTAATGGCCATATCCACAGAAACACCAGGCACCAAACAGTCAGATCTTTATCGATCTTTAGTTAACTAGTAGGTTATAAAGGAGATGCTGATGCCTCAGAATAATAAGAACAGAATCATCCCACTACCTTTGAAGAATACAAAACTCATACTACAGTTTTTTCCTACCTTCATTCTTGTCTTTTCATATAAAAGTCTTGTTCTATGAACTGAAATTTTTAGAGACAAAAAAATACTCTGAAGATGGCCAACAAAAAATATTCTGAGCATGTATAACTGTGTGCACACACATACTTGTACATTTAGTGACAAGCACATTTAATTCTTGACATGAAAGCCTCACTGGTATTGCAATGCTGAAAGGTGAAACTGCAGAACTGAGCTCATGCAAGGTTATAGATGTGTTTCACCTGAGATAATAAAAAGACTTTGGACAGCAAAAAATAAATTAAGAGATGAAACACTGCAAGACTTAATATATAGGGGTCTCCTGGGCATCCAGACCTTTATATAACCCCCCTTCAAGCCAGATGGTTCAAGCTTGGCCATAACCTTGAGTGCATATCCAACATTTCCATGTATTACAGTAGCCCTTCTCAGCAGACCACACGCATGCAAGCCCAGGACTTGAAACACACACCCCATGGTAAAGGGAAGGGGAATAAGTCTGCAGCATCTCCCAAAAAACAGTCCATTTTCAAGACAGCTTTCATATCCCATTAATAAATCTCAAGCTTGGGAACAGCCTCTCAGGCAAGGTACAGACTTGTAAACCACACAACCTGTGGCTCAGTCTGTGGGATGCAAGCATTCAGTGGAATTCACTTCTACAAGGGAACTAAAGGGAACAGGACTCTGGAAAAGGTTTCTGAACATGGGCAAGATGATTTCAAAAGCAAGGCAGTTGGGTAATGTTGTTATGGTAACAACATTAATCTTAAACATACCCTTATCAGGAAGAATGTCCTCATTAGCGGTAAACCTTATACCTTTCCCATCATGTACTGAGACATGAATTCAAAAGGCAAGAATGCAAGCAGGATAAAAAGAGAAGAGTATGAATTACAACACAATTAGCAATGTCACTTAAACACAAGGCAAATATTCTAGCTCTTAACAGACAAAATATCCTCCTAGATCTTCTGCACCAGGATTTGGAGAGCAAGGCTGTCTGCAAGTAAGGCACAGTCTGGGGTAAAACAGAACAGAATTTGTGCTGGCATTACTAAATTGCAGCCCTGATCCAATCTGCAGTGCAAACATTTAGCAGCATAGTGTCATAAAAGCCTACTCAGTAATGAAATGAAAGCAGTAGGTACCTCACAAACTGAAAGGTGCAATCACTGAGCAGGGAAGTAAGAGAAGCAAACAGCATTTAAATGATACTGCATGAAGCCATGTCCTCCCAGGAGCTTGTGGCACTTATGCAAAGGGAAACCTCAGTCACAGAGTTCTGGTAAGCAAATGTCAGTTGTAAATAGTGGTGCTGTCCCTTCTGTCCCTCCAACCTGTGTGCAACTCTCCAAGCCCATCTACCAGCCATAGTTAATGAGAAGGTAAGTAAGTAATATCCTTCTTTAGTCCCAGTGCTGGGAGGGAGTCACAGAATCACAGAATATGCAGGGTTGGAAGTGACCCACAAGGGTCACTGAGTCCAGCTCCTGGCCCTGCACAGGACCATCCTAAGAGTGACACCTTCTACCTCAGAGCATTGTTCAAACATTTCTTAAACTCAGACAGGCTTGGTGCTGTGACCACCTCCCTGGGGAGCCTGTTCCAGTGCCCAGTCATCCTTTGGGGAAGAACCTTTTCCTGATACCCAGCCTAAACCTCTCCTGATACAACTTCAGGCCATTCCCTCAGGTCCTGTCATTGGTCACCACACAGAAGAGATCAGAGTTATGCCTTTCTCAGAGATATCCCAGAACTGATTCTGCAGATATTAGGTGGCGTAGCTCAAATTTTTTATTCCCCAAACAGGGTCCAAAATTCTCAAGACTACTAATGTACAAGATACTGATTTGGACCAGTGGCCTAGCTGCCCAGTACTTGTGGCTTAGAATAAGTCACAAAGAAATGTCATCAGTCAGCTTTGAGTAATGTGTGCATCTGATGCCCTAAAGCCAGAGCTTCATTCTTTCTAAGCTTCTTAAAAAATACATAAATACCCATGCACCCACTTCTGTAGCAGCCCTGTATATTCCTGCTTCTGAGAGGTAATGATAATGTTCCATTATCTCTGTGTTTCTGCTAAATACTTGCCCTCAGTGAAATTTTACAGTCAAACCATGCATTGCATGAAGCCGCCTTCTCGTATCAGCTTTGAATTTGTCGTTTTTGTGTCTTCAATGAGCACTTTTCTTTCTCTAATTTTAAGTACTCCTGATTGTAGTATGGACTGCAGAACATCAGTGCTGCACATTTTCTAATATCTTAGCTCAGCATTTATTTAACAATTTAACAGCAATTTAACAGTATCCACATAAAAATCTAGCTTAAATTAATTCATAGTTTGGATATATAATGGGAAATATGTGCATGGAACAGCAGAGATTGTAAACACTCACTCAAGTGTGCATTCAAGTTCCCCATTAAAAGCTGGATTGTGTAAGTATTGGCAAGAGCCAGGTTCCTGGAGTCCCTAGTGGATGTAACAGTCTTTGACCTGTCTGGCCACTGGATGTCATCGTTGCTCTGCTGGGACACAGCTACAGGACCATTCTCTCTGAAGTACTGATTATTTATTTAATTTCAGTGTTTTAATGCAGTATGTTTCGACATAAGGAAGACTAGATCATGCTGCTACAGGCAGAGATCACAGAATCACAGAGCCATCACGGCTGGAAGAGATCTGTACGGTCATCTAGTCCAATTGTTAATCCAGCACCACCAAAATCATCCCTAAACTATGTCCCCAAATTCCACATTCAGACACCTCTTTTACACTTCTAGAGATTGTACACTTCTCCACCACCTCCCTGGGCAACTTACTCCAACGTCTAGCCACCTTCTAAATGAAAAAATAAATTCTAATATCTAACCTGAACCTCCCCTGGCACAACTTCAGGCCATTTCCTCTCTTTCTTTCACTTGAGACATGCCAAAAAAGGCCAACTTGCACCTCACAATCTCCTTCCAGGTAGTTTCCCTCTGAGTCCCCTCTGAGCCTCCTCTTGATGATTCAACCCACCAAAACTAAACTAAACTTTCCTCTTTAGAAACAAACCCTGTTTTGCTCACAAAATGTCTGAATTGTCTACACTGCTAGGGGAATGCCAGTATCAAGCAGCCTCATTTACACAGAAGGGGAAGTGTGTGAGCTAGGGAGTGCTTTCCCCTTGATCCTGGGACTCGGTGTGGTGACCTGCTGGCAGAGTTAGTACAGTCTGTGGGGTTGCCAGCTCTCTTAGGCTTGGAAGTATTGAAAGAAAAAGGATCCCATACAAAAAGATTGCAGAAGGACATGCCACGGAGCTGTATGACTCTGCTGCTGGGATGAAGTAGCTTAATGCAAGGCTTTTAATTAAACAGCCTGAAAATACAAAAATACCAGTTTTTGTTTAGACTCAACCCTTTGTAGCATCTGTCTCCTCATACTGAGAATAGTGACATTCACAGTCAGCCAGTGACGGTCCTTGACTAGAGACCAAATTATTCTGTTCAATAATATGGACATGTTCACATGAAAACAACAGAATTAACTGGTTACCGCTCTGATTCAATGAAACAGCACCACTAAGCCATAAGGCTTCTCAGAGAGTCACCAGGCAGTTTGGTGACCCATCCCATCAGCTTATTAACGTAGTGATCTGTAATCATCTAGCTCCCATATACCCTGTACTGGCTGTAGACAAAACAGTGCATTTGTTGCTCTCCTCAGAAACTTCTCCCTTTACAGGCAGCCTACAGCTCCGTGATTCACCACATTGCTGTCACTCAGCCTTAGTCAGGGCCACATGGGCTGTGCCACACACACAGCTGTCCTGTGACACAGGCACTGACAGGTTTCTGCAGTGGTGTCTTGCTGAAATGGTGCCTCACACCACCGCACAAGCCTCAGTACAGTAACTTCAAATTTTGCTTAAGCCAACCACCCACATTAATTCATGAAATGTGACTGTTAAGTGAAGACTGCAAAGAAAAAAAGACCACAAATACCCCAGGCCTTATGTTTCACGTATTTCTACTCTCCGAACTGTCATATTTTCAGAAATGTTACTGCCAAAAGCACTCTACAAACTGGCAGTACAAGGGAGAGAAATTATGAGCAAAGCCAAGAGCTCCATTGAACCCTGCCAACACAAAAGAGTCTTACCCTGAGCTGTCTGAGACTGGACAAACGTTTTGATGAGAGTGTCCGTAGTCTGAGTGTAGAGGGAGAGAGCATATCGAAGTGACTGTAGGTCTGGACTCTTCTCCAAGAAGGTTTTCTTCAGACCATTCCCACCAGCATGGAAATATTGCTAAGAGTAAAAAGAAACGGCAAAGGTACTGAGCAAGAACTGCAACCAGCAACCAACGTGTACGTGCAGTTTTGTGTACGGATAGGGAACAGCTGAAAAATGCACAAAACAGTTTCTGTACTGGAAACCCAGCTCTCAGACCAGCTGATACCAACTGCTCATGGCATTCCTCTTCCAAAGCACTTAAATATGAATATGCTGACTCCCAGCATGCCAGTCTCATGAACCTCTTCAGGTGTACACATACAGGCAGCATTCACTTAGAGCCTTTATCACTGTGACAGCAGGGACAAACTCCTGCCATCTCCTGAACCCAGACATCCCAAAGAGGACTTGGGGATGGAGTTGGAAACAGCAGAAACAGAAATGGAATCACTTACTTTGATTGTATCCAGTGCCAGGTCCAGAACAGCACACTGTTTTGGAGTGAGGCTCCTGGTTTCTTCTCTCACCATATGATCCTGCAAACAACCATTGTATTTAACATGAGTGTGCTGTCAGAGGCTAAAGGAATCCCCAGCATCACCACTTTCTCCAGATTCACACTGTATCTATGTGGCGTCAGCATAAATTCAGCTGTTCAAGGAATGTTTAATGGAGACTCTCAGAGTTGTTTATTACAGCTTAACTTGGAAATAAACTCATTTTCTCTCTTTCTTGCAGGCACAGAAGACATAAATAAGGAAAGAACTGGACAAACATAAGTGACAGTTTAAAATCAGTTTGTCTCTCAAGAAAACCCAAACAGAAGCCTGCCTGACACCACTGTCATTCTAGAAAAGCCACAACGAAACTCTCCAAATACCACCTAAATCAAGGAATTTTGAGTACTAGGCATTAGTGAAAGTTGTTTTATGTCTGTTATTTGTGGATTTTTTAAGCTCTTCCAAAACTACAAAAGTCACTAATTCATTCTATCATTTGTGTAGAAGAAGTAAAACAAAATAAGTTTTCTGTAAGAAGACACTGTTTCCCTTAAGACCCACCAACTCTAACAGCAAAAAGCTTGTGAAATCACTTGGGAAAGAATTCCCTTTTCCGCAGTGGAAGCACATCCCTTTTAGAGTCCTGGGTGACTACAAGGATGTGCCATTCTTTGGCATTTCACTAAACTCTTTCTCTCTGATGCTTAGTCTAGATCTCAGGGAAAACTAGCTTATTTTAGGAAGTCAAAGCTTTGCAGAAACCTATATTCTAATTGAGCAGCTGGAGGGTCAGGCCAGTTGACTTCAGGTTCTAAAGCATTCATAAAAAAGATGTAGCCCAAAGTCATGGTTTGACGCTGGCGCAATGCCAGAGCCCCCGTGAAAATACACCTTCCCAAATAAATGCTGTGAGATGTGATCAGGAACAGAGCAGAGCAGGCCCAAGCTTAATAACAAAGGGGAAAAAAACTTTATTAAACTACTACGACTATAAAAAACACACACTCTAAATCCAGGATGGAAACCTTCCAAAACATTCCTCCTCCCCCAGTTCCAACAAAACCACAGTGAGACACAACTCGGACCCTCAATCAGGTTCCCACCCTTCAGTTAATCAATACTCAGTCCATCAAGGGAGAGAGGAGCCTCTCCTGTGTCACAGACCCCCCAGGAAACACAGTTGCCACCTCCTGTGCTCCTATGTCTATGTCACACATGGCACCACCAGGAGAAAATCTGCCAGTGTGACACTGTCCTTTCCATGTCACAGTGCTCTCACCACCGTGCATGACAGACTGCCTATAGGGCTCCTTTAAGGATGCTTTGCCAAGTACCAAAAGAACAACAGTTCAGTTTCTCGTTTTGGAAGAACAGTCCCCCCCATTTTTCCCTCCCCTGGGGCCGAGGGTCTCAAGAACAGAGATCTTCTTCTCCACTCCTGCACTTGCATCTACTGAAGCAGGTCACTGCCACTTCTGCACTTTCTTGGCTTCAACCATTGAATTTTCCTAAAAATGCAGTCTCTGTTGCAAGAGAGAATGGTTCCGTCTATGGCTATACATGAAAAGTCCAGCCAAAAGCCACTCCATCATCTCCTCCCACCCCGAAGTCTTTTCCCCATCTTCTTCTGACATCTCAGTCCCAGACTGTCTCCTTTCTCTTCCATATCGAGGAGGAATAGTGTTTTGCAAAGCTTTCCTTTCCCAGGAAAGGGTTAAAAGTCTCAGGCTCCCAGGACCAGGCCTGAGATCTCACAGCAGGCTGCCGAACTCCCACACTCCCACAGCTGGCACTTGTCTCCCCCCGCATCTCTGTCTTCTCTGCAGCGATTCCCAGGTGCCTCCAGGCTCTCTGTCTCTTCCTCTCCGGGGGGGCTGCCTGGGACATCTCAGTGTTCCTCCACCCTTCGGTCCTGTTCGGGAGGGGGGGGGGGGGCAGGATGGGGCAGCCTGATTCCCTTCCTTTCACCCCCTGCCCCCTTCACCCTCTGGGGCTCCGGCCTACCTCTCCCAGGCTGCATGGCTTCCCCTCCCCCACCCAGCCTGTGGCCGGGCAGGGAAGGTCTGCACTGCACTCTGACCAGAACCAAAGAGAGACTTACCCTTCGAGTTCTTGATTTTAACCCCCTGAGTTCCCAGAGGCGTGTCCATGCCTTCAGTGGTCAGTCCAAATGCCAATATCCAAACCTGACCACTGATTGGTTTGACCCAAATTCCTGAAAACATTCACTTTCCAGTCAAAGCACGACACCCTATCAGGCAAAGGCTTTATCCCTGCTTTAAACATGTCACAGCCCCCCTAGACACTTCCCAGGAGACACATCTGTTAAATTGCCTCTGTGTAAAGCACACCATGTGTGGCATCATGTGTGGGTTTCACAGGGCTATCTTGCAGCTGGCTGATATCAACCTGCTGGCTATCTTGCAGCTTGCTGATCCTTCACACTGCCTGATGCTGTCCCCATTCATTATCCACTGCAATCCATCTCCTGCCTAATGGAGACAGGGCTCTCTGCAGTCTAGGGGCAGCCATAAGGCATTAGCCACATTTCTCACAGACATCTAGTTATCAACTTTACACAGTGAAGCCTTGAACTGCACAGAAGATGCCTCTCAAGTTGTCAATTTCTCAGACAAGTTTACACCCTGCTTTCTTGAGTAGCAGAGATGTGTCTCAATGTGCCTCTTCTTTCCTCACGCAGGATGTTCCTGGTCTGGGGACTGTGTGCAGGGGCACAGTACTTGGTGAGCAGTGTGTGTTCTGTTGTGATATGCTGTCCTGAGGGGAGCAATAGCTCTCCTCCTTCTTCTTTGTGAGCTGGGGGGTAATTCAATTGAAAATGATGTGGCTTCACACTTCAGTACACAGAGGGTAAAGTGTTCTTTTCTCTGTCTCACAGTCAGATTAAGTGCAAAATCAGCCAGAGCCCAAGGCCACATTCATGGAAAAGGCCAGTTTAGTCAGGGTAGCTGTGTTCCCAAGGCAGAGCTACTTTCACATCTGCTAAAATTACTTTCTAGGCCTGCCTGCCAGATTGCCCCAACTGCCACAGAAACCAGGTGGTCAGCACTTTTCTCTCAAACACCTACAGAGCTCATTCAGCCCCACAGAGAGGCCACTCCACCCATGCCCATGCTGTCAATGCACAGCAACATATCACTGCTTTCTCTAAGTTTCCCAGTGTCATTTTCTTCAACACATTATGTAAAAATAATCCAGAGAATGGACTTGTAATACTTGCACCTACTCAGAGAGGAGCCCACGACTGTCATTCCAGTGCATACCTGCCCTCTGCAAATCCCACACTGTTCCTATAAAGAACTGCACACAGTGCTACCTTGCACTTCCCAGATTGCCAGCCAGGAGCAAGAAACAAATATTTACATCAAATAATTATGCAAGTTCAAGCAAAAGAAGTGTAAATAAAAAAACAAAAAAAACAAAAAAAAAACAAAAACAAAAAAAAAAACCAACAAAAAAAAACCAACAACCAAAACCCACAAAAAACAAACAAACAAACAAACAAAAAACCCAACAAACTTTTCCTGATCTCTCAGACTCATCCTTGTATTCTCCACAGGTATTTTCAAAAGAAACTCTGCGGTCAGAGCCTGGCTGTTTACCCTGGGGGTAGCACAAGGAAGAGGAGGCAGTTGCTCCCTGCTCCACTTGCTGGCTATTAAGTAAACTGAGCAGAAAGAGTTTGATAATAAGTGGGAGGCAGGTATGTGGCACCAAGGAGCTAGGTTTATGGTTGGCTTTCTGAGCATTTTAAAATACACTGTGAAATTGATTTGTCATCAGGACGAGAGCCTGTGCTTGCCAGGTCTGTCAGTCTCAGTTTTCAGCTGAGTTATCTGATTCACTAGAGCTCCATTCTCCCTGTCCTATTTAAGACCAACAAAGCTTAAAATCCATCCCATAATTTTCCCAGGCTTTTAGTGGAACTGAAAAATGCAGAGGAGGGGGGGTCTGAAGAACTGTGCCTTCCCTATTAATTTGTATGAGCCTGCAAAAACAAAAGAACAAAAAATATAATATCCATAATTCTTATGCAGACTCCAACAATTTTTTACTCTTATAACACTCCTATTCTACTGGAAATTTTTGGACACAATGTAATTTCCCTTATGGTGTCCAAAATTCAGGCGCTTTCACACTTGAGCACAACTGTCTTGCCATATATAAAATCCCGTGTACCTGTACTGCTGCAGTTCTATATGTGGATATGCAAATAAAGGCTTGAACACACATCAGGGCTTGCCTGATTTGCATGATTACGTGCATTTCTAAAAATGCAGTCCAGAGTCACCAAAGTTAAGCTTTACAGTAACTGAACTGAAGAAGGGCTGCTGCTGTGGGACAGCCTTCACCGACCAGTGCAAATGGAAACCAGCAAAGCTTCCAACTCATTCCTGGCAGAAGGCATCCTGTACATGCTTCAAAATTCCAGTAATGAGAAAATATGGAGCAAGTAGAAGATAACAGTGAATTTCAGTGGCCATGCCCAAGAATGCAAGCAAACCACAGGAACTCACAGACTGTCCTTGTGACCTGGGGGAAGAAACAGCAAATTCAGAGCTCTGCCCTCAGACACCAGGAGTACATGTAAAAGGCAGGGATGGTTTCTTTTTCATCATGTGGAGACATGATGAGTCCTTGTTGATGCTTTTGCAAGAGAAAGGGGAAACTCAGGAAACAGAAATCACATTTGGATGCTGCGGTTCAGCTGCCATTCTCCCAGGCTGGCTACAAAGCTCCTTTCTCCCCATTTTTCCCCTGGAAGCAACACACAGCACTGGAAGCGCAGGAAGCAGGGAAGGAAATACAATCCTCATGAGATGCCGTGTCACCAGGGATGACAGCCTGACTGTAGGAGTGCATAAGGCCATCACTCAGCACAAATGACAACTATTCCCCTGGGGAGACACACTTGGAGGCTTATGCTAGGTGACTATTAACTGCTGTGTACCAGCCTCAGAATGTAGCTGGAGAACAGGTGCACATCTAATGACACCTGCATGCCCTGATCACTTGCTCACACTGCTAGTAAGCACTGCATTAAATGAGCTGTGTACTGGCCACATAAACGTGTATGGAAAATGTACCTGCTGGGCAAGGGACATAGGTGTATGGAGACGGCTGTATTAGTGTGCCAGACAAAACCAGAAAGGACAGGACAGGAAGGGACAGGAAGGGACAAATGCCTTTGAAACGGCAATAATCACATAGGAGAATGTCCTTTGCACTGGGAAGATTTCCCTGGTCATGCTCTGACACAGAATTCAGGTCCACCTCCATCTCCCTCGCAGCAAACTGTGCACTGTGACACTTAAGATTCAGACCTCCTTCTCTTGCCCAATACCAGTCTTGTAGCACAAGTGCAACCACAGCAGAGCACAATCTGAGTGCTGTAAGGCATCACTATTTTCATACCATTCCTGTCGTGATCAGTGAATTAGTGCTTGATTCGCTTATGATGAGGTGGCGTGAACTTCATAATGATCATGTCATGCACTGTCACGTCATGCACTGTCAAAACACATCAACAGAGCCTTCATGCTAAATGCCAGCTTGCCTGTGAAGGGAGCCCACACAGAAGGAATTTACAGACACAGGCTCTCTTCCATAAACAACAGTTATTTTTTTAACAGTCCAAGTAATTCACCCACAGCTAATGCAAGTGTCTTTCCAAGCATTAGGGACTCCCTTTTATAAATGGAGATATGGAGGAGCTTGCCAGATATTGAGAAATTTCCTTTTTTTCATTTGAAATCAATGTACCAGACTTACTGCTGTGTATACAGAAGAGAAAAACTACTTTGATGATTAAACACATGGTAAGATTTAATGTTAAGCACTATGCTAATGTTAGTAGAATGCATTTAAAAGCACATTTAATGCATTTAAAGGCATTTCTCTACAATTGCATTCAGCAACAAACCACTGGAAGCACAAGACATGCTATGCACTACCACACTTCCATGCTTACACATAGGGACATTAACACAAGCCATACAGGACAATACCTTCAGCTTTGACAAGTGTCCCAGTTCCTTAGCAGCACTGAAAATCAACTGTGTGCCCTATGGTTGCAGAAGTAAGAAGAGAAAGGAGTGGGGAAAAAAAAAAAGGTTATAAACAAGCTTCACATATTTTTCCTTTGAGCAAATCAAGTTAGTTCACAGCAACTTCACATAACCACCCCAAGGCCAGGCACAAAAACTGGACTCCTTGCCAGTTTATTACCTAGTACGAACCCTGGCATTTCTGTAGATACCACATCAAGAGCCTATTTCAGAGCAAAATGTCTTGCTAACCAGCTCACTCTTGCTTACAGCAACCACTCACTTATACAGGATGGACCTTCAGATGGATTGCACGGGGATGGAGTGAAGGCCATCTCCAAACACTCCTCTAGATTTCACATCTAAATACAAATACACACAAAGACTGAAAAGACTGGCCACAGCAAAAGATCACACAACCCCAAGATGATGAGAATAGGTCCACAGTGGTGGAGCCCAGTCATCACAGTGGGGGTAAGCACAGATCAGATCATAAACAAAACTGGACCTCAGCTGTTCAGGGGTGAGAGATTGCCAAAGTGTACTGAATACTACAGCATCACCTTCAAATGTCCTAGAGCTTGGCCAATGGCTCTTCTTCCCCCACTGTGCCTTACTGAATAACCTGTATTAACCAATGAAGAAACCTAAAGGAAAGATGAACCCCAGTGACAGGAAATCTTGCTTCAAGGCACTTCACCACTCTCACTGTAAAAAATCTCTTTCTTTTATCTAGCCTAAATTTACCCTCTTCTGGTTTAAAAGCTACATGATACCTATGTACCAACTGGTTATTTAGGCATTATTAGGTTATACAGGCATTTGGAAAATAAATGTTAACACATGAAATGTGTTTCAACTAGGTCAGGTTGCTCAGAGCCCCATCTAACCTGGGATGGGGCATGTTGTATGAGAATTGTTGGTTTCACAAACAAAAGGTCTCTAGTAAATCCAATTCTCCTTCCCTCTCCATTACTATATTTTCTTATCTTAACAGTCCATAAGCCTCCCACATAACCACAACAGCCTTGACCACACCCCACCCCAAAATAGCTCAAACTGTAATGAAGCAAGATGTAAACCCAGAATTATGATACTACCATTTGCCCCTGCCAATGTCACTCAGCTTTCCTTTGCTGCCTTCCCTGGTATTTGTTCATTGCTCTTTAGGTCAGTACTCTGTGGAACAGGAACCATCCCACCCCTTTGCAGAAAAGGCCCTGGGAACTGCAAAAATCACTGCTGAAATAAAAATTTTGTAAAGGATTAAAATTAACATCAGCCCCTCTAAAAGTCTCCCCTCATCAAAAAGTCTCTATACTTGTTGCCTCGGGTAGCAGAAGAAAAACAGGCAGCTTATAGATGTAACACTGGAAAACCTGAGACTTGCTCTAGGGCAACTGGACGCCCTCTGCCCATTACAGCAGCAGCCCAGATCTGAATTTTTTAAGGTGAGGAAAGGCCTTTTCTTTAGTTTTTCCAGCTTTGGAAATTTCTTCAAGCTGAAAGACTCTGTGACCTGAAACCACAGATCACCTCTTGATTTGGTCTACTTGTAACCACAGCTAACCCTCACTGTTCCTTGGGCTTTTATGTTTGTTGAATACAAACCAACACAGAATGAACTTTATTGATTTTCTAGCTGAACAGAAGCTCTTGATAAATGATTAAATTCATAACTTTTGGAAGGGGTGAAGGGGAAAGTGCAGGCAAACACAATGAATCTACAAAGGAAAGCTTCTGGAATGAGAAGGAGAGCTTGTCTTGCTGTCAGTATCCAATGGGTAGTGTTGAAGAGTACAGTTCTCTAATCTGAAGGAGCAGGAATTTCAATGTATTTCCAGCAAGGAGGATTGAACATGACTGCACACCAGCAACAACAGAGAGATTTCACTGTAGGCCATGCTGAATAACTGACCAGAATACAGGGTTTCACCAGCCTCTGCCACCCAACAGAATGTGCCTGCTGTTCTGTATGATTTGCCATGAAATTCTGCTGACTCATGGGGTCTTAAAATTTAAGGTTTTTGGGTTCATTAACCAAGCAGGAAACAAAAACCAGAACATTTTTGTATCTGGAATTTTGAAAAAGGAATTTTGAAAAAGTCTCCAAACACAGTAACATCAACCTTTCTTAATTCAGTATTTTCAGCATTCTCTGGACACTTTTTAATATACATTTGAACAACAACATTAACCAGCTCAGGCACGTAGTCTTCCTGCCTCAGGCTTCTAAGGAGGAGGGCAGGTCAGTAACACTGAGCAATAACTAGTGACTGGATATGCTTCATGGAACAAAGCTGCTCAGATAACTCCCAGTTCTTGCACGCTAAGAAAATCCTTGTCAATCAGTGACAATCTCTGTCAATGTGTCTGCAAGGAGAAATTATTTTGCTGTTACACAGAGTTTGTCATCAGTGCTGGTAACATCTAATGAAAATTTGGACAGCTCCTTCCTCTGCCAAATGGCATTCTTGTAAACAAGATGCCATACTCCTCAGAAAAGTTATTTATGCATGGAAAACATATCACAAAGCTCTACAGACAGCACTTATTCCGGTTGTGCCAGAGAGTGAGAACAACTGAACTTAAATTATCAGGTAGCTTTGAGAAAAGCTGCCCACAATGGAATTGATTAAAATGTCAAGGATAGACTATGAGGACAAATTAAATCCTCATCATGAAGGCCTAGCTCTGCAGCAAACACCGCTGGAAAGGGAATGGGCCTTCATGCTGGCTTTCCTTGCTCTTCCGTGATGTTAGTTGTACTTTCCTAAACTCTTCAGAAACAAGAAACATACCTATACTCCACAACACAGAGACTTTAAATTCCTTGTTAATGGTCTGATGCTTTTTTGTCCATTCAGTGAAAGCATGCAGAGAAGGATCATCAGCTGACTCAACTCTAATTGTTGGAAGCCACCAGAACAGCACTGATTTATCAAGTTACTCAAACCCTTAAAGCTTAACTGTCCTACTGCTCAGCTGACAAAGTTAGGAAACAAAAGCCTACTGCAAGTTTTTGGGATTCCAATCCTTTTATGGAAACCATATTATATGTGATGCTTGTTTTTTTGAAACGTAACACTGAAAGGAAGTTTTATCTCATATTATACATTTATTTCCTATATTTTTGTAATTCCTATGTTAAATAACAATGAGATCTGATAATTTGACAGCATTTAAGTTCATTTTAAAAACTCTATTGTATCTGGCAATGTCTGTTAGCACACATTAAGATAAAACTATTTTTTAGTTGTTGTGATGTATTAAAACACAACAGTTGACAAGATAAGCTTAAAAGTGGGAATGAAAAGAGGAAAATAATTACCTGCCAGAACAGAGAACTAGGCACATATGCAGTTCAAAGACCATAATTTTATTCAAGGCTAAGAAAGCTTTCTCTCCTCATCACAGAGGCATCCTTCAACTTTTCTGCTCCAAGCTAGCACAAGGGAGAGGATTCATTTGAACTAACAGAAGTTCAGAAAGGTTTCAGAAAACCTCTTAAAGCCACACTCTCCTCCACCACAGAGTACCTCTGGAGTGGCTCAGGAAGAAGAGCCTGAAAACAGGCAGTCTGGAAGTCAAATGCAAATTCTGTCCTCAGCTCAAAGAAAAATTAGTTCTTATCCTGGAAGATGTTCTCATTTAGTGAAGAGAAGTCTGACAAGTAGAGAAAAGCACATCAGGAGCAAGCACAAACAGAGCCTCACATTAATGGCTGCAGGGTACTGTGTGAAATAAATAAAGGAGAGGCTCCAGAGAAATCACCTGGGTGTAAACTAAGCACTTCTTTTCTCACCAGACTAGTCACTGATGGCATAGTACAGTTTCATCGTAGGCAGCTGAGAAAGAAATGTAACTATTCTGTTAATATCACCAAACATTGTGCACTGAACCCCAAAATACAGATTCCCAGAGTGTATATCCACTCAACCAAGACAGAATGTGTTTAATTACATGGCGGATCTTAAAATTAGTAAAGTGTGAATTACTTGGTGAGTTACTGGGATCATATTGGTGCTAATCTCAGAAGCCACAGGCAGAGAATGCTCAGAGAAATCGCCCATCTGACAGTCAGGAAGGAGCCACAGATCAGGTCGTCAGAGTGGGAGGTTGTAAAACTGCCCTGTCCCCATTGGATCCCTCACAGTGCTAACACTTTCTCACCTGAGCCCCACACTGCAGAATCTTCCAGAAGCTAATTTAAGTGGAATTGTTAAGTCTGGAGAGAGGTATTTAAGCACTGTGCACGCAAGTGACAGGTGAGGCAAACTGCAGGGTGACAGGAACCTTCTATCTGAGTATGCTTTCCATGACCTTCATCAAAAAGACTTCTGCACCTCCAGCAGTTTTGCAGAAAGAAGAGAAAATATTCCATAAAAAGAGATTATTTTCTACCATTAATATTCCTACTTTTAAGGGCTGCACATGAGTTTTAGGACAGAAATCCCCATCAGTGGTCTTTCAAACACAGAGAGGCACCACTAGGCTTTCTGTTGCTGAGGGTTGGGAGGAAAGTGTGTTATAGTGCCCGAGGCTATTTGTGTCTGATGTGCTTTCAAAAGAAAAAGAAAGAAAAAAAAAAGAAAAAAAAAAGAAAAATAATAAAAAAAGCCAAGTCAAATTTGGTAAGAGAGGCTTGTCACAGAAGTCAAATAGCAAAGAGAAAGTATTGCTTCTGCCCATGCTGGTAGCACCAAATTTTGCCTTGCCCTGCTAGCCTTCACTGAATGATGAAAATCTGGTGCTAACAGAATAAATGGCTATGCCCCAGAGGACAGTGGAAGCAGCTCTTCATCCTTGCAGCTGATCCAGCCTCACCACCAGCTCCCTGCTCAAGGACTGCAGACAAGCCTATTTTATTTTAATCATTGCATTGTTCATAACTGTCCTTCTGGAAGAGCAACTCATTTCCAGTTTAGACTAGTTCAGCCTCCTTGCTACCATACAACTAATTAGACACCAAGAAATCCAGCTATGAGCATTTTGAGTTATCTCAGACAAGAGAGTATATGTTTCAATTTGGTTCTCCATTTGAAACGGAAATGATGGTAACAAGAAACTACGAAAAAAACTTTAAGTGGCTTATAGCAATATCCCGCAGGTTGGAATAATTGGCTGATCACAGTTATTGCCTCCTTCATGATACAAGTACTGAATCACTCTCCTACTCTTGCCTTTGAAATCCAAAACTAGCAAGTATAAAGCTCAAACAGCTCCTCCCTAGTTCTCTCTGAGGCCCTTGATCTAACTGATTCCATTCCAAATGGGTCATGTTAATGCTGCTCCTACATGATGATTTTAGCACCTGCCCCCAAAGACTCCTTTTTAAAAGAAATTCAACCAAGACAAAGAAATTTCACCTTCCTAAATTTATTTTCTTTTTCTTCTTTACAAATCATAAAGGCAAGCAGAAATGATTACTCCAAATTTGAGCTCAGAGAAAGCAGTCTTTAGCAAATTACACCTCATGCTAATTTCATGGTTGTAGGTATGACAGTGCACTTCATCCCAACAGTTTTATTTAAAATCATCATCATCAAGGCCAGAGACAAGGGGCTTCCATCTCAGAGCAAGAAACACCTACAGCAAAGAGGCAGTTTTGCATGACTTCCCTGGACACTGTCACCCAAGAATCCCAGTCCAGATATGTGAGGGAACTGCTGAACAGTGAAAACAACTATTGTTCTACCCACCACTGTGAAAAAAGTAAGGCTGCATAACTGAGCTACAGGCTGCAAGTTCTCCCTAACAGCAAGATGCAAAGAAGTTCTGGATCATCTGTAAATAATGAAGTTACAGCCCAAAATTTACACTGTTTCCAACTGAGTGCCATTCCCCACAGCAGCTAGGCATGCATGACTGACATTTAATCAGTTCCTCTGGTTTCTCAGAACTGGGGAAGAGTTAATGTTCCATTGTTAAAACCATCACTACATTCACAACACACATTCATCCAGCATGTCCACACAGCTGAACAATTATACAAAAGACTGCCTTTGAAGAAGAACTATCTGGACTTGCTTCCAGCTCTGCAGCATCACAGAAAAATCCTGCCAGCTGATGCTGGTGTTAAAGCCTTCTGCAGGGGGCAAAACAGGGGATAGCTGATTAAAAATCAAGCTCAAATCAACCACATCTATATAGAGAGACATTCTGGCTAATAGATGAGAGGGCGAAAGTGGCTACAGGTAATGACCTAAGGACATGAAGCCTAATGGCTCCATAATTCCCACATACACAGACAGCTCTCCTTGGAGGACTGCAAAACACTAATCAGTGCAAACGGATACACTGGACAGAAACTCCTTTTGGATCATGGATTTTGAATTGTGGTTGTTTTCTAGAGTCTGCTCTGTATCTTGCAACCCTACCATAAATAGAGATGCTCTCTTTACAGGCATGTTTTTCCATCCTCAGGCAGGCTACATGCAGACAAATTTACCTGGATGGATGACTCATTAGGTCAGGGGGATGAGTTACACAGGCAATGGCAACACCTTCTGGTATGAGTCAGGAAGGATAAAATGCTTTACCGTATGGTCTGTAAGAGGAGGCAGCACAATCAGCTTCTCCATGGTGTTCATTACCACCCTCCAGAGCTCTTTCAGCACCCGTTTCAACACTGTCTTTTCACACACATTTGCAAACAGTGTCAGGCTGGAGGGAGAGAGCAAGAACTGATTAAGTTCAAAGAGCACAATATGCAATGAAAAAGGAGCTGCATATGGAAGATTCAGTGCCCTATGCAAAGCAGTTTCTCATAACAATTACTTTAAGGGTAAAAATCTTCCCTTTTCTAAAGCATAGAATGTGTGCTCACCCTTGGAGTTCTAGCAGTAAAAACACTAAAACCACAAATGGATGACTGACATTTCTGATCTCAATAATTTCTGTTTATTGACCTGGGGATTACAGAAGGTGTCACTTGGTGATAGGCGGTTTGGAATAATACATATGAACCAAATAAGAGCAGGTACCATTGAGATCAGGATACAGAATCCCTTTAAGAAGATGTATTTGGTTTATAGAGTATACAGAAAAAATTATAAATATAGAATAATAGTTTTTAAGCTTCAAGGAGTTACTGTAATCATTTTTTATGAATACTTAAATTAACATTTCTGTGCTGAAATTCCTGCACAGCTTCTGAAAGCTGCTGAAGTTAGCTAAATCTTTCACCTCTAAAACCACCCCAAAATATTTCTTGGGCAACTCCATATTTTGTCATGACTGCATACACCAATCACCTGCCACATGTTTATCTGCTCTAACACAAGGAGCTTTATTTCCTTAGGTTTTCTTACTTTATTATTGTACAGGCTATAAAAAGGCCAAGAAGAGCTAGAATCTTCTTTGAAACATTTGTTGAACTTCAGCATTTACCAATCACACTGTGAACAGGAACTCTGTGGCCAGTACCACTAAGACAGCTGACTCTTCTCCATTGTGTAACATCTTCTCCCAACTTCCCTTCTTCCCACAGCTGGTTAGACAGTAAATGAACAAAACAGGGACAGGGACAGGACTGATATAGGTGAATGCAGGAGGCATTAAATAAATACTCTCCTTCTGTAAAGGAGGGAAGAAAATAATCCAAGCATGGATTATCATCATCAAAGTTACTTGCTCCACAGCTGGATGGCAAGCCTGTAGCATACCATGTTCCCAATGGTACAAAGGAATATGGCTTTTCAGGAGTCATGAAGGCATACATGGAAAATTATCAAATGAGAAGGCTCCTAGATGGAATGGCTGCTGCAGAGAGTGACTTAGAACACAGTGACACAAAAGAAAGATGAGATAATCAACACTAAGAGCAACCAAGCCCCTTATATTTTAAACTTGTAAAGCTTCACATCTTTTGCAGCATTTATTATGAAAATTGCTGGCCATCCCTTACTAAATGAAGAACTGATGTGCATCAGCATTAAGTTCAACTTGTACAAAGATTAAAAACTGTTTCTCTTTGCAGTTCAAGACTTGGCTTGAACATTTAACTGTCCTTGTCCAGCTGAATCATGCTGCATGGTATTAATGCAACAGTTAATTAAAGCACTGGATCAACCATGTTTACATCCCATCATTCAGAAGCTTATTTGCTAGTCAGAACAGCAGCAGGTACAACTAGAACAGACATTTGACAGGAATGTGATACTGAGTAGAATATGTGTCAAGTACATAGGCACTGTTTGCAATATGCTTGCTAATTGGCTACAGTAAAATCTCTATAGGAAAAAACACACAGCTAGAAAATTTAGAATTTCACTCTTTTTCACTACTTCATCAGCAGTGTGTTTTGCTGATTGCTATAACTGCCAGAGCAGAAAGAAGAACGGGAGTGTGCTTTGGGTCATAACTGGATTGAATGAAGGCTGAAGAGCCCATCCATGGCTTTTGGGAAGCAGATATGGGAAGAAAAGCTATTAATTCTTCTTGAAAATTTGGAGACTGGAAATCTCAGTAACAATCCAAGAACATGGAGCTATTTTCCCCTCTGCCTCATTCTTGTTCCAATCCAATGAACTGTATGTGTAGCATCTATTTGAACACTCCCTTACTTTCCATCCAGGAAGTCCATCAGTGGCCTCAGGACATTATCTGCATCTTGTGCAACTGTGTTTCTGGCATTAGCAGCAGAATTTGCTGTTCCTTTCACTTGACAGAGGATTTCAGACATTTGCTTGACACATTCATCAATCCGAGTCTGAAAGCTGCACAGATAGGAGAGAGGCAAAACCAATACAATTAGTGGCAGAAATACAAAGTAAAAAATTTCAAGTTCACTCAGTTTCACACTTCTCTTTCACAAGACTTGCTGCTCTTTTCCTGACTGTATTTGTTACCAAGGGGCATGCTCTCCAGTTCCTTATGCCCACCACCCACACACAGCTGACCACCTCTGAACACAAGACACAAGCGTATTTGTTCATTCATCTTGCAGCAAGAAATTATCCTTTCCTGACTTCAAGAAATGAAGTTTCTTGAAGTTCCTGACTTTATCCTTAGCTTGAAGCACCCTGCTGTACCCTTTGCTTTCTCTACCACAGAGACTGGAATGTCACATGGAACAAAGATACAATGCATGGCCCACTCTGAGCACCAGGAGTCTATCAGCAGAAATCCAGTTATGGCCTATCATAGCTTAAGTCTTCAAAATAACAGAGAGAGCGTGAAGGCAGGCACCAGCTTAAACCAGTCCACTGCCATACAGTCCATGCCAAGTGTCAAATTGGTATGTGGGGCTCAGCTGTGCAAAGTGCAGTCTCCCTGTAATGAAGTGACACGCAAGGCATTAAAGCACAATTACTTTTCCACCTCTTCCTGCTAAGAAGAGTTTCAAAATTGAATAATGCAGTGATTAAAAATTATGAACAGATTAGCAGAGCTGACAAAATCAATTCAGCAAATAAAGGAAAATGCTTTGACATTTAAAAGAACAGTTACTAACAATAGGCACTACCAGTGACATTTAACTATCAATTAAAGGCATAGAGGTTTGAAATCAGGAAGAGAAGCCAGTTTTAGGAGCTAGGGTAAAGATTTAAGAGGAGGTACAAAAGTTTGGAAGCCAGCTTTACATGTGCATAAACGACCTGAACTTCTATGTGCGAGCCACCAGGACACCTGTGGGTTGGGTGTGAGTGTCCCATGGCTCTCACCTTCCTTCTCCACCTGGTCACCTTTCCTGCTCTGCCACCTCTAGCCTCATGGTCCTTCTTGCTCAATTCTAGCCTGCCTCTCACTGGAAAAAATCCATAACTGTCTTCCACCTGCCCTATGTCTAGCAGAAAGAGTCCTGCAGCACTCAGTTGTGGTTGCAATGTCAGCTTAACCAGAGACCTAAGCCACATCAAATGAAAGAGCATAAAAAATTTCCTGTGCCATTAACAGTTCCTGTTCTGTCACAGGCCAATCCCACCCCACAGTTCTTCCATCGCTTCATCAATTGCAGGACCTTGCTTCAAGATGCTTTAAAGCCCCGAGGTCAAGGATGGAAAATAACAATGCCTTTATGGATAAAATGTAATATGAGTCAAAATGGTTGCCAGTCTTATGAAAAATAATAGATCAGTTACTGTGGCAACATGTTCACCTGAAAATGAAGATTGTGTACATATACAACTTAACAGGAGCCCTTGGCAGCAGCAAGCTAGAACACAACTTCACCTATGCTGTCAGAAGGGGCCTGCTGTTCCCCAATTCCTCCAGGAATTCCTTCCTTCATTCCTACAGCCTCCAAGAACAAAACAGCAGCTAGCCTTGCATGAAGGATAAACCCTTCCAAGATTTATCTCCTGTCAAAGTAGAAAATGCTTCTGTGTCCAGACAAAATCCTCTCTCAGTCCAAGGGTAGTGAGGCCCTCTGGACATGTGCTGCCTTCTCATCAAATACAATTAATCTCACACAGATGAAGAAGAGTTAAGATCTGCAATGTCAGGTGTGCACAGAAGTGAAAGAGCAACTGTTTACAGACTCTGGACAGAATATTGTGGATATCTGCCTTATCTCTTAAGTTTATATCTTTTAGGAGATGATGCTTATATAGTGAACTGCAGCTCTGCTTTTCACTTCCTTAAGTCTGTTAAAGAATAAATTAAGCACCTGAGACATCTGACTGGCTAGATCTCTGGCTGACTCATCTCTCTAAAACACTCTCCAGTATGTATGCTGATACTGGATAATCTCTTTAAATCACATTATCATATGTCAAGATTGTCCCCTAATTGTTTTGTAGCAATAGCACCATGGAGACAATATTCAGATTAAAAAAAATCACTTCCCTAATCATTATTTCTTGGTCACTCTCGGCCTAATAATGAACTTTACTGATTCCATTCAGTTATAATTTGAGTCTTTCCATTTCTTGCTGTAGCATCCATTACTGGCCATGGGAACTGCTCACTTATCTCCCTGCTTAGCTTTGTGTGGTGAAATTCAGTCCTTGACAAATCCCACTAAGATTTTTTAGCCATAAGAATTGCAAACCTGTCGACCCTGAGAGGCCGAGTTGGTACAATTTTCTCTGCCTTGTTCAAGTTACACTACAGTTCATGCCTGCATTAATCCTGTTATACAGCACAACATGAAATGAATGGGGTTTGTAATGGGAAGTGGTTGTTTTCAAAGATCAGTCAGGAATTCTGTATTTTTAGATTTCACTTAATTGACATGCTCTATAGTTCACTACAAAAGTCTTATAAAGTTGAGCACATTTTTATACTCAGGTAAATGGTAACATATTTGCAATAAAACCTAATTGCCATTGATTACTCTGGCATTACTTTAAAGAGCTCCCTGAAACACTAGATAACATTTGCAGAAGCTTTAGAACAGGTCAGTCTCAGATTCTAAACCTGTTTCCTTCTTATTCCAGTATTCATTTAACAATCAGAAATCAGTCAGTTGTTTCATACATTTAGAGCAGAATGTTTAAGCAAGAATGTTGCTTCACAAACGCTAACCTGGAAACTGCTTTTTGAGCAGTAAAGGAGTGGGAAATTCTGTTACTGACAAGAACTACTTACTGAAAAAAAAAAAATCACTCCGTGTAATTCAAATACATTTCACAGTTTAGAGATCTCCAAGCTACATTTCCAAGCAGAGAAATACAGAAGAGAAAGACTTCAAGAATGTTTCTCACTTCTATAGATGGTATCTGTATATTAAAGGCCATAAATTTAGGACAAAAAGAAAAATATAATGCAGTTCACAGGAGTTTCTTTTCTTTTGTAACCTGACTAAATGAGATTAGACAAAAGAAAGGAATACTTCATGAACAAGGACCTTGTAGTACTGACCTGTTACCGAACACTGCACTGAGCTCATCCAAAACATTGTTCAGCTTCACCTGGAGCTCTTTGAGATGGTCACTTGCTTCTGAATCCAACTGTGGATGAAAAAAAAAAGCATTTAAGTTTGAACCCAGAGGGCAGTCCGCTGTCCTTTGCAGTGCTTCTCTTCACTGTTGAGGCTACACTTAATAAGCAGGTGAACTATCCCCACTGGACTCTGTCAGGTAGGATGCTCCCCTCCACTGCCTGCTGCTGCTGCTACAGAAGCTGTGAAACAGTCAGCAGATATTTGCCTAAAAAGCGGCAAGTAATTTCTCCAGGCTCCTATAATCCTTCAATATCCTTCCTGATGTTTGTGAAGTTGAGGAAGAAAGGGAATGTGAACTCCCTTTGGCCAAGAGTGTATCTAGGTTGAGAATCCATCAAGTACTGTGCTTTACCCTGGGCTCACAGGTCATGTCATCCCTCTGAGTCTAGAAGGACACAGGGCTCTTCAGACTGATTGTTACTACTCATGCATTTCTCCATGTATGATCTTGAAAGAAGCTATTTCATCTTCCTTCCTGCTGTCAAGTATTTTAACTGAAGACTGACTCAGTCCCTGCTCTCAGAAGGTTGGACCCCAGCAGTTTTTGAAAATCTGGGCATAATATCACGGCAAGAGCTGTTGTGCTTTTGTTGATCATTTTTGTTGATCATTTTTTGAAAGTAAAATCTCAGCTACTGGTATTGAGCAAACATAGCTTTACTCTCATGGGGAACCAGACAGCTTTTTTGTACACAAGTGTTCAGAGGAAAACAAAAATCAAGTTCCCCAATCACTACATGACACCTTGGCAGGTTCTGTATGGAAGTGCGTCTTCCATTCTTATCAGTGCAAAGGCACCTGTTTTTAATTAAACACAATTTACAGAGTCTTGTATTCCATCTACCATCACCCCTCCAGCCTCAAACGAGCCACTTCGGAGCAACACACCTGTGTGTACACATAGCAACACAGGATGAATGCTTTGGGATCATTTGCTCATAAAAAGTAACTAGTAAAACAGATTTACCTGTGTATGCAGGCAGGCAAGATGTTTGTAAAACAAAAAGCTTCCTCTAAGGCAGAGCATCTCTTTAGGAATGTAATGAGACAGGTACTAGTGCTGTGGTTAAAATCAGTTTAGACTTTTATGGTATATCCATCTATACAACATTTGAAGGAGTTCCCATCCCTAAAATCAGTGCTGAAGCCCTCTTCATATTGGTTCAGCATCTGTCGGACAAAGCCAAGCCTTAGGGGATTTGGAATCTGATCTGCTCATTTTCTTGTTGTAAGCTGGCATGGAAAATTGACTCTATTATGCATTTGAACCTGTGCTAATGAAACTTCTGCATCAGAATTTTAAACGTAATTAAAGTAAGAACCAACAATCAAGCAAATGATGATTACTTAGGCCTTGTAACTTTAGGCATTGCTGCCTCTGATTATTTTTCCCTTATTGAAGTTAAATTTCTTTTCCTATCATCTTTGTAATACTCTTGCTCTGTGATGGCAGAAGGAAGCTAATGTCATGACAACCAGCATTCATTCTAGCCAAGCTTATAGGTAACAAAATAAAAACAGCATTTGGTGGCAGTGGTATCTCTTCCCCCTACATTAATCCTTCCCTCCTACTGCGTAAAGGCACAATGAGTCACAAACTGCCTGATTTGCTCTACTATTAATGGCACTGAATTGTCCTCTGATTTCAGCCATTTCTGACAGATTTGAGGTAGGACCAGTTCATGATTCATCAAAACATTGCAACTAACTGCTTTTCCAGTTGGGAAAAAAAAAAAAAGCCAGAAGAATTTGGCACAAGACAAATTATTCTTCACTATTTACCTCTACTTCTTTATAAGCTATCAGATGCACAGCCTAGAAGATGTTGGAGGTTAGGATGAACAACTTGTTGCCCTGGTTCATGAACTGTGCAATCGACCATTTATTTTACTGCGAGGTGGCCTGGAGAGCTCCCTGGCTACCTCTAAGCTTTCCCTCACTGTTGTATTTCACTGCAAACTGATCTTCCTCATAGCAGATGCGTTGTTGTCCCAGTGCTGTAAGAAGAGACAGCTGACACAATGCCTTGCCAAGGGGATGAGCTCCATTTTCTGTGGTAACGAACTCGCACTCCTCCAGAACATCAGCTCACACACAGCTCTCTGGGTACAACTGACAAGACAGCTGCCCAGATCTAACTGTGGTGCCCAGCCTCATCCTCAGGAAGCCAAACCCTGGTAGTAAACATTCTGGTTCAGCATCCACAAAGTCCCCTGTCATGCTAGAAAAGCTGTCATGCTAGAAAAGTTGTTTTCTGAGCAACTGCTACTAGAGAGCAAGGACTCCACATAACACATTACTGATGGTTAATGCTTAGGCACTGGCCTGCTTTGGCTCAAAAGCAAAGTCTGGGGAATTATCTGAGTGTGATATAAGCTCATTAGGAAGGTGCTGGTAGGTGTGTACTACTGTTTCCCACACATAAATCACACATCAGTTACAGAGTACTGCAGCATGTTGTATTAACTGCAAACTTGGCCAATGTGGTGAAGCACTGATAAGAGCGCTCAAATGAACCCATAACGGTGTTCCTGTTGCTGCTCAGTCAATGAATTTTAAGCATATCAGCTATCACTGATAGCAGGAAATGCTACTTGGACTGCATGATAAATCTAGCTAGTATAGCAGAAAACAGGATTAGGCAGCTGGGTCACTGCCACATGTCACATCCACACCATTTCTCTCAGAAGGCTTATGATCTCCATTCTGTGGGTATATGAGAGATAATTCAGAGGAAGAATGAAAAGTTCTCTGTGCAAAACATGGGACAGTAGCCACATCAGTTCTGATCTGTGAGCAAATGTTTTAATTCCAGTGGAAATAATGGCTGGCATAGCTACAGTTCTAGGTGTGAGGCTAAATGTATGATGCTGAGGTGCAAAGAGGGAAAAGCTAATCCCATATTTAAATTTCAGGGGAGAAACCAAGTCACGTTTAATTTTCTGAAGATATTTGGGACTTGGCTTTTGAGAGAATCTGGGCCTCAAAGTCTCATCTGAACCCCTTTAGGACTGGAACCTCAAGTCCTCTCCTAATCTGAATGGTGGCATTTATACCAAAGTGCTATCAACTTGAATTTGGGATGATCTTCTCCTCCTTTCCTAATGCACGAAACAGAACCCCTGTCCCTAAGAATTTGCAGTGATGGGCTTCCAAGTTTTCCAGGAGATCTCATTAGTTCTTCTTTGGTTTCCACACACTGGTGAAGTGGCCAGAACTGAAAGGCTTCTCTGTAGGTGGTGTAGGTGGAGAGACATTGACTCTTGCCTTCTAGAAAGCTAAAGATGTTAATAAATTCCCATCTATAAAAGGCAGAGACTCTGTGAAATCATCAGGTCAGATCTGGCATATCAGCAGCTGAAGAATTATGCCCTGCTAACATATTTTAGCTTTAGCAAGTTATGGAGTTCATCTGACTCCAGTTTGAAGCTGCTGATTTTTGGTCTGCCTCCCTCCACCAGCCCCTGGGAGCTCAGCAGATCCAACCCCCCTTTAAGGACATGCACTGAATTTTCAGGCATCGCCCCACTTTCCTACAGGATTCAAGAGCAAGAAACACGGAGCACTGAATCCAAACAATCGCTGCCAACTTCTCAAACACTAGAGCAGCCTTAGCTATGACATGTGGGATGCTAAAGAGGAGCAAATACTAGATATCACAAATCCTTTGAGCATATTTCTAAGTAAGTCTTGGCTGTTTCTAAGCTGTCCAGCAATTTGTTATTCAGATGGCTAACTTAGGATTTAAAATGTGGGCTAACCCTGGCAAAGCATTAAGAAGAGAGTTTCCTGAAGCTTTAATTGTGAAGATTAGCTTGAAACCAAAGGCATGAAAATTGCACAATGACAATATGCTACTGCTCAGCAGCTAATTCCTTAGGCAGTGCTTGTCTCTGATACTCACCTCACATGCTTCCCTTGGGGAAATAAGGTGTAGAAATGTTTTTAACTAGTCTTTCACACTACATCTAGACTCCAGCAGTGTGCAATGCAGTATAGCACATTTATATATATATATAAAATTTATATATATATATAAAAATATATAAAAATATATTTTAATTTCACTGCCATTAGTTCATTACTCACGAAAAGCTAAGCAAAATTATGGACTGCAGGCTGAAGTCTGCTGGAAAACCACAGAGCTGGGTATAAAATGCAAGTCACATTAGGTTTTATTAGGTAAAGTATGAATAATTAAATAAATGGGGCCAAGTTCAGGCAAACATTATTACTGAATGTGTGTAGCCCATCCCAGCAGAGACCTAAATTATAATGTCTGCTCTGCTGCTGTACTGGAGATGGTTCAGAGAAATAAAAGGTTTCAAATGATATCCAGGACTCCCTCCCCAGTTTCACATTATTCATTAAGCTTTTAATGCTACCTGCCACTTCATAAACACTGCCTTTCCAAAACATGCTTTTGGGATGTCTGAGAATGCTCCTGAGTCATGATAAAGCTGTTTTGATCCCATGAGATCAATACAGATCAGAAGGGAAATAAAAGCATTCATTCTAATTCCTAAAATTTACTTAAGGTACTTTCTCTGTGTATGCATGTGTGTTTACGTATTTGTGTGTGGGGTTGCCTTGACCCAAGGGAATCCCTCCAAACAGAGCTCTCTAAAGCTCTCCTGCTGTCCTTACTGTTTCTGACTAGTAATGTTCACAGACCACATGATGTTGACACATTAAATCCAGAGATGCTGGGCAATTTTTGCCCTGTTTTGAATACTACAGTTTAGAAAAGAGTAAGAAAAGTGAGGGGAAAAGTACCATAACTTACTGGGGGCAGTGGGTAGAGGAGAGAGTAAAGAAAGGCACTATATCCAGGGGCCTAATCTCAATAAATAGTATTGGGTAAGCACTTCTGTTCCATATTATGCCACTATACTGTAGGGTGACCACAGGTGAACCCTGTCCCTTCATTTCCCTCACTGCAAAAGGGAATAAGTGACCTGAATTTCTCTAGGGGGTCTAGCTGCACACATGGCACAAGTAACATACCTGCCACAGGAACAATGGAATATTTGGTACCTGGCTCTCAAGAACACCTTTGAGAACGCAAGAAGTTGAACAGTTCAAGACCAGGACATACCACTATGCTACTTGCTTACTCTCCCAAGGAAGTTTTTTTGGACAGTGTAGTCAGAATAATGCTTACTTTTGTGCAAGCTACTGTGTCATGGATAGATGACCACAGAACAAATCTGCCACAGAAATTAAGAACTGACCTTCCTGAAGGAGGATAGAACCCACAGATGCATTTCCAGTATGTTCTATCATCAAAACTGTTGTCTCACCTATTGTCACCCAATTGTCAGGTTCAATCTGCAGCCAAAAGACTATTCAAACTAGGACAAGACCTTGTTTACTCTAGCAAAACAGAGAACCTGGCAGTTTTTGAGTCAAGAAGCAGTGTACCACACAGTCACCAAGGAGGAAACCCCCAAGGACAGCAGATAATGCAAGCACCTAACACAACACAATTTATTTCTGGTGGTCAGTGGCAGCCCTATGAAATGCAATAAGCACCATTTGAAAAGAAAATGAAAAAAGAAAAAAAAAAATCGCTTCCAAAAACCAGCTTCCTAGGGTGCTTGCCACATTTCTTCCTGTTTTAACTCTTCACTGTCTGGGTTTCTCTCCCCTCCCAGTCTTTTGATTACACAGTACAGGGGAACTAGTGGGTTCATTACCCCCTTTTAACCTTACTTACACCTCCTGTGGAAGGTTTTAAAGGGCAGAATACAGAGAAGAGATTTGGTCTAGAGAAAGTAGCCAATAACTTCAAGAAACACCATTTTACTCAATTTATTTAATACAGTAGCAAGGGATATTTTCAATTTTAAATATAGGGAAACCCTATTTAATGGCTACCACTAAGGAAAATAGCAGCAAACAGATTCCTTAAGGGAAATTAAATGCACAGGCATTAAACTTTTATAGGCCACTTCACAAACATTTCATCACAAGTTTATTTTTTCCCAAAAATGACTATTTAGCTACTGCTGCTATTACAGCAGGAAGCATATAATGCTAGTTCTTGATGCAGGACTCAGAACTTAGGATTATTGAGGTGACATGTGAAAGAATGACAGCAGTTTTCCTTGCCTCATGGGGTAAATCTATATGTGGAGATTTTTGCCACTTCATAGAATTCTGCCACTGAGCACAAGCCAGATTTAGAAAAGCAAGATAGGCAAAAACTGAGCTGTTCATCAGCAAAGTTGATTCTTCTCTTGGTGTACAGGTCATAGCACAGATTCTATCACAACACAACCAAAGAAAATGCACTTGAAAATAATTTTTCCTAACATCAGCATCAGCAGGCTTTTCTTCATCTTCCTGAATCTTGAAAAGCAATGAAAAAATAAGAGAAAAAAAATACACATATTACATCAGAACAAAAATAGTGACCTGGAGGAATAAAATATTATTTCTGTAAAAATTACCATCTCGTAACAAATGGACACATCTGAATATCCCTCAAAACACAAGCAGAGAACTCATTTGCATGTCTGTAATGTATTAGATACTGGATATTTCATGCTAAAGGCACTGTCCCACATTTATATGCCATATAAAATGATTCAATGCCCACAGTACTGAGACCTCCACCAGCCCTGCCCACATGAGCACAACAGCCAATCTTTTATTTCCTTTTCTATGCTATTCTGTGCTCCAAAATGTTTGCTCCTGCATTTGATGACAGATTTTGTTGGGAAGCCTTCAGTCATGGCTGTCTCCCCACACTTAACAGTGCCAGGTGTTACAAGGTTCTCCTCATGACTGCAGTCTTTCAAGAACCAATAGGATGCAAACAACCCAGCAACAACAGCACAGGAGGAATGAGGTATAACACTCAGTCTCTGAGCTCTCTTACCTCTTTACCACCCATGGCTTCAAACATCTTCTCCAGCTGCACCCGCAGTTGTTGGATGTTGTTCATCAGGATGCAGGGCTGAAGGGACAAAAGCAGGTGACTGCTCAGGATGCCAACACACTGTCACCAGTGGGAGACCCTGTGCCTCAACACCCTTCCCCAAGAACCACCAGATCCAAGAGTTACATAGGAGGCATGGCATGCACGGATTTCAGCACTCAAATGTATTTAAAAAAAATAAAAAAAACAAAATCCATTTTTCTCCAGCTTGAAACGGTATGGTCAGTTCCCAGCTGCCAGAATGAACAGACCCAGATGAACAGACCTCTCTAAGTACCAGATCTTCAGAGTAATCGTGCCCACTTTTGTTTTTTTAAATCACACAACACAGGCAGTGTGGAAGTTAATTTCAAGGGGACCTGACAGCCTCCAAACCCTGCATATCATCTTCAGGACCTGTTTTTGTTTCAGGTCCAAGCCAGAATTCAAACTTCAAAAGCATCCAAATAATGATAAAAACAACACTGAAAATATTTACATCATCACCATGGTCAGGTGCAATGTGAGACTGGTTTCATCAAGACAATTAGATGATTCTTTGGGGGAAAAGAGAAACTCAGCATAACTCACCAGTTTCTCCTTGGAACAGTAGGACTCAAAGCTCTTGGAGAGTATGTCAGCATACTGCATCAGCACTTTCCCAATAGTCTATGAAGACAAAATGTGAGCACTCTTACATGTCCTCTACCACTGCAGAACTCCAGCAAGCAGAAAAAAAAAAAAATCATACTGTCTTACACCCCATTAAGAAAAGATAAACATCTGGATGCTGAGGGTATTACCTTTGCAAACCTCCTATTGTAGTGGGCAACAATGACAGGGTCTGGGCACTCAAGCTTCTTTATGATCTCAAAGCTCTGGTTGAGCTGGGTGAACACATCCACCACTGAGCAAGAGAACAGAGCATGCTCTGATGTTTGCTGGAACTAAAACAGAAGTACAAAGAGTCATTGTCGAATGGAAAGATCTGAAATATACCCACCCATGGGTGTTTCCATCATCTGTCACACTGAAGGCAGGGTAACTTTACCAAAACCTACATCTTCCTCAGAATTAAGTCAAAAACTCTTCACAAGGCCTAGAGGAGATAAATAGCCTTCTTTGGTTGGATTATAAATTTACTATCCTTCATTAACTATCATCATGACAAGCACCAGGGAGATCTATGATGATGCTGAGATCCTTAATGCAATGCATGGTTCGCCTGTCAGTTAATGAGGAAAGAAGGAGAGAGTAAAGAGCTATTTTAATTTTTTTTTAGATTTAGCTATTAAACAGAATGGTGCATGAGTGTCACAGACTACAGTGACAACAGTCACTAAATAACAGGAAAGCTCTCCTCTGCATTGGCAATACTCAGCAAATTAAGAGTAAGACTGGTCTGTTAGTGGATTAAGGTCACATTCTGACTGCATGACTAAGTACATGCTAAGTGCCTCAATTTTCAATTTCAATTACTTCTCCCAAATGGAGAGAGCACCAAACCACTGGCTGACAGATTAACAGCAGCAGAACAGACAAAAATGAACGATATGCACCTTCCTATTAAAAAGTTCCCTGTGACCTGTAAATTACTAAAATAAATGAGTTTCCCAGTTGTTTAGCAAACAAAAAGGACTACATCCAGCTGAATTTATAGCGTTTTATTTGGTTCTGTGCGCTGTATGATGTAGCACCAAGTAGTGACCTACATACCCCATCTTTTTTATCTCTCTCCAGAGCACCATGCAGGAAATCTAAGGAAACATCTTCATTTTCATCCAGCCACTGCATCACAAACTGCTCAAACCACCTGCAGGGGAGCAAAGACAGCAAGTTATAACAGGAAGAAGAGCACCCCAACCCCAGCAAGCCTTGTGAAAGCTGTCAGATGTCTGAATGTTGCTGTCTGTGCATGTAGTTCAAGTTCCCAAAAACACTTGCACCTCTACACAAGCTAACAGGGCATGTACCATCACTTGGGCTGGTTCTGAGCTAGTTTTGTCCTTCTTCCTGTCTTTTCTCTTCTTGGTATCTTCCCTTTTACCCCCTTGAGAACCACCTTTAACTTTGCTTCACCTCAAAGCACTTTGTCATTTTTTCCCCTCCAACCATGTGCCAGAGAGCACAAAGAAGACCTCCACACCCACAGGCACCTGTCCTGCTGCTCACTTGGGTGTACCAAACACGCAGTGTGAAAATAGGCAAGCTGAGAAGCAGCTTCAGTGATGGGATCTGACAGCTGGTCCCTCTGTCCTCTGCTCCGAGAGACACACACAGTACAAAAGAGTGTGTGTGTGTGTTTGTTGCCTGTGTTTAAGCAGTAACATAGCACTTACAGCCTTATTTAAATGTCTAGAGTTTGTTGCATGCAAGTGCCAACATAGCACAGCTGAAGCAAATCTTAATTTCAAATATTACTAAACAGCATTCACAAACAAGAGAAAAAAGTGTCCACGTGTAATTCAGTCCAAACAAAAGATTATTATATGAGCATTACAGAGTACAGCCTTCTCTACACAGGCAGCTGTGTTCATAGAGATTGTGTTAATTGTGGGCTGAGTTTGCAAAGAACATGAAAGCATGTGCCAGACATGAGAGGGAGATCAAGAGCAAATTCACAGGCAGAGCATACTAGATAGCCTTAAATAATCTCTACACTTTGAAATATAAAGCACATCAATGCTAATACTGGAAATTGTAACTGACACAGTGCTAAAATGCCAACAACAACCTGCCTATGTAACCCTATATATTATAGACAGCAACAGTGGAACACTGTCACAGACATATGCACTTCCTGTATTCTGAAAGAATTCCTTTTGAGTGGCACTTCAGGCTCTTAAAATTCAGCATATGTTGAAGTCTGCTGCAAGTTTCTCAAGTTTTCAACATTTTCTTTTAAACTGCATTAGTGTATTTTAAACAGCTTAAGCCTTAGAAAGGAACTCAGGCACTTCACAAGGAAGCAACTATACATCTTCCACCTGTTTCACAGTTCCCAAGCTGTGAGCTGCTGACTGCTTCACATGTCACATGTCAACATGCAGGGAAGATTACTTGTTTGTGCCAGAAGCCACAGTTTTCATTCTGAGAAGGAGAGCAACTTCCTGATTATCATTCATCCTTAATTTTTACACCACATTCACAAGAAAGGGCCATTTGCTGTTGAGAACACTGCCCATTTTTATGGATACCATATGTTACGACACAAAATCAAATGCCTAGGTATACCTGTCCTGCCAAATTGTCTAAACAAAGGTGGCAAAGAAAATGGTACTGTTGGGTGGGTGGGAGTGGTGTATTTGCTCCCACTCTCATAAAAGAAAGCATTACCTTCAGGAAGAGGTTTATTATGAATGTTGAATGAACCACTTAGATCATCTGCAAAGCCAGTCTCAATTTTGTCCTTTGGCTGACACAAAAACCTGAGAGATACAAATAATTTCCAAATACTTCCAGTACAAGTGTATATTCAGGGCCAAACTATGCTTTGAGCTGTAACACAAACCTAGAACTATCTTAGGCCAAATACCTCTTATAACATTTTACTATCAGGTCTTGGGATGCTGAACAAGTCAGGGGGACCCCGAGGACTACGAAGGCAACATATCCAGAACAATATGCAAAATTGTCTAGCACAAAAATGGATAAAAATAATATGATTTCATGCAGAAATAGCTCCAAAATGTTATTATATGGCAAATATCTTCTCCCTCATCTGCTTCAATTACTGGTCAGGAAGCAAACGCTGTAATGACTCACACACCAGCACACACAGCAGCGGCTCACGGTGCTGCTTCAGAGACATTCTGTGCTCACAGGGGTCAGCACAGCCTGGCTCCAGATGGCACAGCCAAACTCTCCAAACAAGGTCTGCACAGAATACACTTCAGTCCTGCCTGCTGGGAAAGCCAGCGGCACTTCAAGACTAAATATAAGTTCACCTTATATTGAAGTTCACTTCAAGACTAAATATAAGTTCACAACAGTAAGGTAACACAAAAGGCTACCACTTCAGCTTGGTCTTGAGCCTGGCTCCCTCAGGGTCACTCTGCAGGCAAATTATCTTGCTAATTTGCTGTGGGTATCCAAGGAACAATCTCTGTGCCTTGGCAAAAGCTGAGGCAAGAAGGAAGGTAGTAAAATAATAAATACTGTGTTTGATGAAGAGAGCCAGAATAAGTCAACGGGATCCCAAAGGAAGGAATATCTTCCCCCACCAGAGAGGAGGCAGTTTCCAGTAGAGCTACAATGCTACCTGCAACTAAGATCAGTATTTAAACAAACAGGTATGTACACACCTAAAAAGCCGGGGTTTTTGAGGAACCCTAAAAACCTGACCGTTCACATCTTTTAGCTAGCAGAGAGGAAGTTTTGAAAATACACTCCTAGTTACATAGCTGCTTGCATTTAAGAAAATGCTTCTGAGATTTGGAAAATAAAGGGAGCATAAAAACTTCAATACTGTAGACCCTGCACTTTGTTCAATCATATCTCAAGGCTACCAGGAACATGGTTTCTCAGAGTTTATAAAAGTGAACTTGTGGATAGCCTTTTGTCTGACAAGTAGACAGACAGTGATGCCTTGTAAAGGCTGGCCCAGAACAGAGGCTAGACGGAGCAAAAGAATAAAGTAGGTATTTATTAAAAGGCCTCAATGGATACACCTTGGGCAGCACAAGAGCTCAGCCAGGGCTACATCCAAGATGAACTCAAAAAGGTCACAAAATGGATGACCAGTCATGAGCTCTCTCACTTTTTAAGTTCTGGTCCATTAGCATATTGGAGTTAATTGTCCAATTACAGCTTTAGGTTATGAAGTCCCATTCTTCTTGTTTTTCTCTCTTCATTCTACCATTGTTTGTGCTCTTAGGCCTGAGATTTGGATCATTTGTCCTTGGTCCCCAGCTAGAGAAGGAATTGTTTTGTTTCCCTACTCTGTGAAGAGAGCTTACTATCCCCTAATATGAAGCTCAGAACTACACACTAAAGCAGTACAATATCTGAAAAATATAAAAGCTAAAACCTGAGGCATCAACAGCCCAACCATTGTTTGGAGAGCAGCAATTTAGTTTCATCTAAGCAGTTTACCAATGTGCAAACCTGATGCGTGGACTCCTTTGTTTAAGTTCTGAGGCTAAAAATACTTGTGATGGAACAAATCAAAGAACAATTCATATCAAGGGGATACTTTGTGACAGGTGAAAGTTACAATTGCAATAAAGATCACCTGTGTCTGACAATGTGGCTATTGTACTGAAATACAAGGGTGAAGTAACAAAGCCAGTGGCTGCAAATGCACATGAGCACTGAAGCTCTACCACAAAGACAGCAGAACAGAACAGACTGCAGAACAAAACCGAGCATCATTATCCTGATTACACAGGAGAAAAAGAGAGATTAAGAATATCTGATGGCTTGCATGAGACTGCCCTGACTCAGAGGCAAAGCAAAGAGAAAGGGGCTTCTGCGACTGTCACTACAGCACCTTGCTCACTGAGCAGCTTATGTCTCTTGCTGACCTGATTGCTTAATCAGGCCCACAGCCTACACCAAGCAATTATGCCCAACTGCCTCAAGTCTGATTAGTATGCAGGTAGCACCAGGCTCGAGGGACTGCATGCACAACAGCGTGGCAAAAGAATTCTAAGTGCCAAACTGGAAACACAGTCCAGGAAAAAGTGTTTGTCAAGAGGGGCAAAGTGCTGCATTTATACAGCATGGAACAGTCACGTACAGGGTGGGAACAGCAGTGTGGTGGAACACACACACAACACCACAGGGGAAAAACATGCACACAAACACAGAAAACTGAGAGTTAAGAAATTATGTATCTTGAAGGCAGCCACAGGAGATCCAAATGGCCACCCTACCACCACGGTAACAAAAAGAAGTCAGTGGGGATTTACTACAGGAGACACTCACGCTGGATATTCAGGCACTTTTCCCTTGAAGGCAGGCAGATCACGAACATATTCATTGTACAGCCACTTCACTTTGAAGTGTAAATTCATATAGTCCGCACTTTTACACAGTCTGTGTTTCTCATGCTCTGTAAGGAAGGGAATAAAAGCAGTTAGGTCTGAATTCACCACGGCATGTAACCACACCAGGCATGGGAAGGACTTATGAAGCATGTCTGCAGACTGCAAGGGTGTTGAGGATGAAGTATCTATAGAGCCACAAAATCTTCACAACACAGAATTTTGGCAGCAGGCAGGAGTTCTTGGAGGTTGGGACTATTGGGGCTCTGGAGTTTTTTCTGTAGGTCTAATTAATACTTCCATTTGTTGAACATTTTTTTTATTGTCAAAGCAATAAAAACAGATCAATGTCTCATGGCCTTTTCATTTAACATATCACAGTTGAGACTCCATCTTTGCAGGGGAAAAATCAAGGCGAGCAAATCTGTTTCATTCTTGGTTATAAACAAAGGCAGTAGCAACATGTTACATTACATCCCCCATGAGACAACAGTAGAAAGCACGAGGAGTTTGACAGTGTGACTCAAACAAGATCAAATGAGCTACACAGGAACTGGAGCCTTCCCTGCTCCCTCTCGGAAAAAATAATATTTCTCTTCCACAAAGCAGGGTCTGCTGCTGAGCTTCTTCCTCCTGCCAGGCTTCCTTAGTTTTGTACCCAGGCAATGCTGGGAAAATGCAGTTTCTCCCTGTATAATGGCCATACTTCCACAACACAACCCTTCCCACACACCTACACCACTAAAGCACTGGCCATAATCAGACCTACGTTTTTGCAGAGATCATCTCCGCAGACCACTGCTCCCCTTCCTTATCAGGAGAAATGTATGGTCCAAGTCTTCACTCTCAAGGCTCCTACGTCCACAATACCATCTTTCAGTAATTGACTCCCACCTCTGATCAGCCCACAATTATGCATTTAAAATACTTGCTAAATTCTCCCAAAAGCAGCTCAACGCTTTCTCCCAAGCCACCCCTCATGTGCTTACATAGGCAGATCCTTCTACTGCACTGCTTTTCTTTAAAATCTTAATTGAATAGATGAAAATTAATTTCTTTTTCATGATATGAGGACTCAGCAGCAGGCTTTTGCCTGCACTGCGACCCTGCATTATCAGGTGATCAATTCTGCACTGCCGCTCCCCTGTGCCTTCTGTCTGTATCCATCTCTTTCTTCTGCCAAGTTTCACAGCAGGAATATGCTTTGTGCCAAGCTTTTTTGTTCACTCTAGTACCACAGCAAGCTGCTAGTCCATTACTACAATGTGAGATATTATACTAAAACATACAAGATTTTGGCTTAGACTCAGGTTTTTACCCCAGTATTTCACTTTAGACTCTTCTTTTGACCTTTAATGTGGAAACCTCATCAATGACGTAACTTTCCAAGGGCATCACTGCTCATGTGCAGATAGGTTTCAGCTATGTTAAAAAGAATGAGTATTTTTCTCAGCTCTGAATGGCTTATTAACTGACAGGCATGCTTATCTTACAACATTATCTATTTTCAGGTAAATGTGAATTCTTGCAAGTAATTCAAAACATTGAGAAACTTCCACATCTCTCCTGAACCTTCATCAACATGCACAAGAATAAAGTCCAAATAAAGTGTGAATTATCCAACCAAAAATACAAAATCCAGAGAAACGTTCATGCCAAATTTTTCCATAAACCAAAGAAAGAGAAACCCAATTTTTGTTTTAAAGAGATTAAAATGCCCAATATCTGAGAGGCATAATCCTCAGGAGTGATGGTTCAATGGACAAATTACATGTACTGTGGTCCATTTCACTCCACAGGGAACTGTGTAAAGTCCATTCCTGTTTTACGTTAATAACCTCGTATCTTTCTTGAGCACTAAGAAAGCAAGAGTATACTCAGCGTCTGAACTGCTGACCCTCTGCTATACTTCAAGCAATGGTAGAAGAAAATGAGAACTCCCTTTGCAGATCCAAAACTGGAAACAAACAGAGCAATAACTGTGCCTGCTCTGCTCCCTGTGAGCAAGGAAACCGATGGACAATTATAACTTCATTAACTTGGATGTGTGCTGCTGCCAGGTGCTGCTCCGGCACATGGAAAGTGCTGTTCCTGTTGAGGAAAGGTCTGACTTGGATGTAAAAAGGACTTAAATCAGATTTAGTTCCTCAAAATTAAACAGTGCACTAAAAGCAAGCAATTCAAACTTTTTCCTGTTTTCTAGGACATCTAAAATACTTCTAAGTTGCAGAAGAAGAAGATGCAAAGCAGCCACAGAAGCATAAACCCAAGAACAGCTACTAGGACTACCTGGCCATTTAGGCACTAAAGGAGACACTTGACACTAAGGGATAAATCAGAAGAAACTAAAATAAAAGAGAGGTCTTACCACCATAAAAGAGAACTTTACGTATTCGAAAGAAAGGAGGGGCTTGTGACAGAGAGAAGACAAGAATGAACAGCTCAAACTCTCTGGAGAACAAAAAAAGCCAACAAAGACCCAACCCTCCTCCATCCCCAGACTGCATCATCTCCCCCTCCCCCTTCAATGGACCCCACGTTGATTTTGAACAGTTGCTTCCTTTGTAAGTGGAAATGTGTAAGACCACCTGAAGATGACATCTAAACACATCAGTCAGAGTCATACACTGAAAACCCATTTTATAAAAAGTCATGTGAAGATCCTGGCAGCAATCTGTCTTAGAACATTTCTGTTCTGCTTTATAACCTGCTAACTTTTAAAGACCTTAGCAGCAGCAGAACGGGACACGGATATTGTGCACCAACTGCTGTGTTTTATCCTGAAAACACCACAGAATTCTGTAAGTCTCCCACACTTCCTTAGCAGATTTCAGCTGCAAACAGACTTCTTTGGAGAAAAGCTTTTGGAGTAACCAAGGCTGTATCATTAAGGCATTAATAGGGAACTGCTGCTTAGCAGCACACTTTCTAGTATTATGTGCAGTCCTCCTTTTCAGGCAGAGAACAGGACTTCTACCACATTCCTCAATCACAGATTTTTTTTTCTTGATTGTTACCCTATTTTTCATGGGTTAACTCCCAGCAAAAATGCCAAATTTCTGTAAAGAAATTCTAATAGGTACCAGGGCTGTTGAAGTGTCAACACTTTAGATAGCTGGCATCTGTGTGTGCCTCTGATCTCCTTCTCCTTATTAAAAGTGAGAAAGTGCCAGAATGATTTATTTCAATCCTGCCAAGTCTACTCAGTCTCTTTTCCTATCAGAGATGTTTCCAATTTGCAGCTCTCCTAATACTGATGTATCCAAACTAAGATGAAATGCTGCTGTCAATGATGACGTTGATTTTCTATTACTGTCTTTTAAGGTGTTCCTAGCAAAGGAAGAGCAGAAGCCTCTTTGCTCGGGGTGTAGGTGATTTCTGGGTGACAGAGGTTTCAGAGAGGCAAACGAGAAAACTACTAACTACAGTTAGTGTGCTAACAGAGAGGCTATACAGCTGCTTGAGCACCGGACAGTGTCCCAGGGTTGGAGCCAACTGTATAGCTTGGAAAATCATCCTCTACCTTACAGTCATTCCAGGGTAACATACAAGCCTGCCAACCAAGTCTGGGACATATGTATCTAACCTGTTTTAGTCTTGGGCTGATGGGGAACAAGGGACACTTCTCAAAGACCCAGCAAACAGGGAAATGCTGGGTCTGCTGTGCATGATGCCTTGAGTAGTCACAGCTTTGGGGGAGAGAGAAAACAAGTGGGGTAGATCCTGGAGATTCTGCTGGGTCTCCTTTGGACAGCTAAAGGTATAATATCCAGCAGTCAAGCATACTGCTGTCATGACTACTGCTACCAGCTGCTGATTTATATAGAGAATAGGTGTTTCATTTTTGTCATTCAACATTTTACATAATAGCAATCTAACTTCAGAAGGTGCCCAAAGGACACACTGCTGCAGCATCCACAGGCTGGCATGAATTCTGGGTCTGAATCCCTCAACATTCTAGGTATAAAATAAGATTTATGCATTGTCCTGCGTAGGCTACATGGTACATATGGGGGTAAGCTCCAGCTGGGAGAGGCATGATGGGGGAGAAATAAAACTCAGGCAGCCAGGCACTGATTTCCAGCTCAGAGAAGCCATCTCCTGCTTGAACCTCCCAAGTCTCTTCCACACTACCTACTGGAGAGCAGTGTGGAAGCATCAGGCTGGAAGGAGGGAGGCGGCAATTTCATGCAGCCAGCTCTGAACTCCTTCTCTTCCAAAGTCTCCTTATAGCACATGCCCTCCATTTCTACAGCAGCAGTATGGTCTTTCAAGTCTTCTTTGCAGGTCTGTTTATTGCTGGCATAAAAACTACGGAACACTAGATCTAGTGTTACATACTACATCCAAAGTGCTACAATTATGGGTAACAAATGAAAGTCTTCCTCTACTCACAGCTACAAGCTCCATCAAGGAACATGAACTTACCACTTGGTGAGGTGAATGAGCTCATGCTATCCGGAACTTAGGAACAGAACATAAGGGAAAACACCATGAAGAAAATTAGGGGCAAGTAATATAGTCTGTGCTCATGTGCACGTATTTCCAAAAAGTAGATTAGCTTTTGTTGCAGAGCTCCTGATCTCAGAGCAGGCAAGAAACGTACCCAGGGATTATGCCACAAACTGGGAAAAGCAATATGAAACTCCTGGTGCAGGTTAACTGCTAGAAAAACCAGCAGCTGAACCAGAGAAATGACAGGGCCAAGACTTGAGGCTGGCAAATCAAATTATCATCCTACACATCATTTAATCAGTTTCCTTTAATCCCTTTTTCCCCGAGTTAAAAAAAATGCAGGGAGTTAATGCAATCATCTGTATTTAAAATGTATGTAGTAAGGGCCATAACTGAATTATTGTAGAGCTTGTTCTAAAGGTTATCTTCACAAGTTTCTGAAAAGCAAAGCAGTGTGAGGAATCACACTTGCCTCAAATAGAATTCTGCACCCTAAGCATTTCTTGAAGATATATTTAGAAGAGACACATCCTAACACAGACTCTATCACTGTTCAACTCTCCTGCAGAACTTGAACAGCTTGACTACAAATAAATTACCATGCAGTTTTTAGATTTTTGTTCAAAATGCAAAATCCCTGTCCACCAGCTGCATTTGTATCAGCTTTTGTCACCAATAAATATTCTGAAGAGGGATGCTCTTTTCAGCAAGTATTTACTATGCACTGAGGAACTCATGGGTGATAGCAATACTTGTCTTAAGAAGCTCACAAGTGACCAGAAGGATATCAGGAAAAGGTAATCAGTGTGGGACATGGTATGACACATGAACAGAGAAAACCTGGGAGACCAAGCTAATCTGGGCACTGGAAACCAAATAAAGAAAAAAAAAATTCACGTCCTCTTTGACAGTCATACAGTTGCACTTTGGACGCAACAGGGAAAGGGAGTCTTACGAAGGTGAGCAACAAGATCTGGAGACATGCAATTGTAATTCTGACTGTTGTACATAAAGAAGGAAGATAGGGCACTTTTAACATGTAGGAGAGCAAACTGCATTATAAATTCCTGAAGGAGAGCACACAGGAGTAGAAAGAACCATAAAGTGGCTTTTGTTCTGTAAAGATCATGTCATTCCAACCCCCTGCCACAGGCAGGGACACTTTCCACTAGACCAGGTTGCTCCAAGCCCCATGCAACCTGGCCTTGAACACAGCCAGAGAAGGGGCAAAACCAGCTACTCTGTGCTCTACAACCTGTGCCAGTGCCTCACCATCCTCACAGGGAAGAACTTTTTCCTAATACCTAATTTTAATCTGTTCTCTTTCTTTTACTCTATCCCCCCTTGTCCTGTCACTATACACTCTTGTAAAAAGCCCCTCTCCATTGTTCTTGTAGGCTCCCTTCAGGTACCCCAGATAGGTCACCCCAAAGGCTGACAAATGCAATTCTCTCAGTCTTTCTTTACAGGAGACGTGCTCCATCCCTCCTAGATAAATAAGGACAAAATTGAAAGGGGAGCTAAAACGGTTTGCAGCAGTAAACAGTTTCTAGGGAAAGAAACTGTTCCTAAAAAGTTCCTAACACAGGAGTGAGAACATTTCATCCAGCCCTGCAGCATGTCAGATTCAAGCCTTCACCTGGCAAAGAGTATCCCCAAACAGCACAGTCTCTACATCTGTTGCACTGACAGAGATGAATAAAATAAATGGAGTCAATCTTTTTCGCCTACAGAGCAACCCCACAGACTGTTTCCAAAGAATAAAATGCAGGTATAGCTGTCTTACTGGCAGCATTTTTTTCCTAGCAATCTGAAGAGTCTAATTGGCTGTCACTCTGGTAAGTGAGTTCAGATCAAAGTGGGGACAAGTGGATTGAGCAAAATTTTGTGACAGGCCAAAAGCAGTAGTTTAATTTTGATTTGGAATATAAATACAGCTAGCACGCCACAGACAGCACTGGCAATTCTGTTTTATCATAATCTCACCTTATGAATGAGCATAAAGCCCAACCCTGAAGAGACAGTGGGAGCTGCTCTCTGAAACTTGTGAAAAGTTCGTGAGATTGTGAAAATAAATGTATAGAACTAAAATCAAGTTCAGAAACCAACCATCAGAAGAGTACTGCAAGCAGAAGAATTCCTTTCTGGATGTTTTCTGGGTTTTGCATGACTAACTCATTTTCAGAAACAGTAAAATTTCCTCCTTACTAGGAGGTGGAATTATGCAAAGACTAATTGGAAATGAAGATGTCTGCAGCAGGAATTGTTCTAACAGCATCTTTATGCCAATGGCTTAGACAACCTGTGCAGTATTATCCGGGGAATTAGAGCCACGGCACAATCCAGACTCCACCAACCTCTCCAACCCTTTCTACCACAGCACAATGGAAGATGAAGCTGCTGCTGGCTGCTGATCCAACCCATCATAACTTCTAGGCCAAAGGGAACTTCTGATTTCAAACCAGCTGGAATGTCAGTGAACAATTTGCAACACATAAACCAGCTGTGCACAAACAAACTAATGGCTAGAAATCCCCGCTCCAATCAGTGGTGCTACTCACGAGCTTAAGCCTCATTTTCCCCAAACAGATGGAGAACAAGAGACCAGCAACAAGTCAGCTAACAGCAGCGAGACATTCTCTTACCTTCCATGGCGTATTTCATATCCTGGGCAAAAAGACTCCACATCACCTCTGCGCTGATCTTCCCAACTGCCAGCTCCTGAGGAAACCTGAGGGGACATTTGGAAAAGGCTTTGGCATGTGTCAAAGCAAAGGGCTCTTCTTTATTTAGCTCTGAGCTATGCTACAAGCTGAAAAGCTCAAGCTCACAGATGCTTCCTTCACCCTAAAGGAACAGGTGAAAATTAGAGATCATGGACTAGAATCTGTGGCACAGATTAAGTAAACAAAAAAATTTATTTAACTCAAAAAGACAGGTCCTGTATGTCTTTCCTAGAATAGGTGCACACAGTCATTCTGGGAATGTGATCTCTATGCCCTTGCACCTTTTTCTCCTTCCTTGTCCATTTTTTTCTTTCTCCTTTTTGAGGGTTACTAGGCTGACAGCTGACTGCTAATCATGTTAGATCTATGATGATTAGGGCACAATCCAGGTATTTGTGTGTAATACCTTGTAGGATCTCTGTCTCTCTCTGCCCTGTGGGAGTGTAGGAGAGGTATCCACTAGCTAGACAGATCCATTTCAGGGTCCTTTCCAATGCTATGCAAACTCCACCCAGTGCAATCTCCCAGTGCTGCACTGAACACCACGTTCCTAAACCACAGTGTAAGGCACCACAGCACTACTGTGTGCATTAATGTGCACCCCAGAACTGCTCAACATCAGAAAAAACCAAAAGAACTCTCACCCCAGTTTCAGGTGCCTCCCTGAGTTCAGGATTGTAATAATCAGGGTGTTTGTGCTCGAACGCCATCGTAACTGAACCTTTTGAAACTCTTCCATCCCAATCAAAAAGTTATTTATATAGACAGAGACAGATAAGACAGAAAGACAGACAGACAAGATAAGTACTTCTATAAATGCAAAAGTGACAGAAGAGATAGAAAGCAGTTTAACAAATAAAGCAGAGCACACACAGCATTAGCCAAAGATGACACGGAGGATTCTTACTGATTCAGGACTGGGGTATAAGAATTCTTGTCCTCTTCTATGATGGAAACTATCAAAGTGATGAGCTTGGGCCAGAAATCAAGGTTTCTGATGCTGGGGCCCTGTTCCTCAGCAGGAAGGTCATGAGTTTTGTTCTGAGAAGGAAGCCATGGGAAAACCAGCATAAAATGTAAGGGCAAAGAAAAAGCTGGCAAATGGAGATCACCGTGCAAACTCCAAGCACACCTGTGGACCCCTGTTTCCAAAGAACTTAAAATTATTAATGACTGCTGGCAACTTGTCTACCGCAACACACAGTAACACACCAAACCATGTTGATAACTGGTGGCCTCAAATCCAACTAATCCCTTTTTTGTCATCTACCACACCAGAAGCAGGCCAGGCTCCAGGAGACCTGCTGAGATATCATTTGCCCTAAGCCTATTCCAATTACTTGCTCTTTAGGCACCTGGTTGGTGACTATATCCTATGTTTTGTGTGCATTACTACATAGAGGCCAGTGGAGGTGCCACACATTTGAGCAGAGTTTGTGTCTAGAGGCACCTCCTAAACCCAGTTCAGGATACTGGGTGCCTGAAAACAAGACAAAATCTCACTGCTTGAGGTTTACATACGCTAATGACAGTTTCCTTGATCAGCCTACATTTGCTGTAATTGGCTTTTGCTCGCTCAAAGCTACATCAAACCTTCCCTTCACAAATAACTGCTGAGGCTGGCAAAACACATCATAATTAGTTAGTGTAAAACAATTATCATCCTCCCCTTACTAATTAGTGCTCATTAATTGATTACAAATTTTGTGCATTCAGAAGATAACAAGTCATGCAACTGTGTTTGTGCTGGCTTTTTGTATCAATTAGTATTCTTGTTACTATCTTAAGAAAATCAGAAAAATTCAATTTCTGCTTGCTTATCAGCTACTCACAGGATCTGTCTGGTACTCCCGACTGTACAGCTCATGACAGTTGTTGAAAATGTACTCATAGGTGGAGTTGAGACAAGCTTTTACACAGTCCTTCACCACCTGGCTAGCTCGAGGTGGACTCTGCAGCTCTTGAACCTGGCAGGGAGACAACAAAGAGAGGTAAACAAAGCACTGTTCATAAATCAAACAGGGAAAGGACACATCACCATTTTGGAAACCACTCAAGGCTTGGTGGGTCTGCTTTCAGCAAACTTGTGACCTGAAACCACAAATGGGTCACCCTCCACAGGCATAAAAAAGCAGTGACAACACTTATCTCCCCACAGGACCAATCTGAAGCGTAGAAGAGATTTTGATGTGCCAAGGAAGATTCCCCAGAACAGATAGACCATGTGGCTTGATATGCGTATAATCTGAGCCAAAGACACAATTTCTGCTGAATTTATAGGACTTTGTTACAAAGCAGGCAATCTTCCCCAGCACTGGAAGAATGTGCAACAGACCAGCAGAGCAGTTTACATCTGATCTGCAAAGTCTTGCCAAAGACCACTCGTCTGCCTTTAAATACAAAAATCTTTCATTAAGGACGTATTTCATCACAAGCTTTATTGAATTTTAAAGCAACCAGAATCATTAGGGAGATGCCAACTGATATGCCTTCTTCTCTTGCAATAACAGCTGTTTTCATTATTACATTGTTACACCATTTTAGGAAAATGCTACAGAGGTACTTTACACTAAACAGACAGGCAATCATCACCCTGCAAATACAACTATAACCTGACAATTTTCATATTTTCACTACCTCTAAACTTTTAAGAGCATCTCTGTAAATCAAGCTTCCAACACAGACAGACTGAATGAAACTCTTAAAGTTCTAAATCATCATTTACACTAGGGCTTAGGAGTAAAATTTTAAGCACTTTTTGAAGTAGCTCAAATTAAACACTTGTTTTGTTTTTGGTAAGATTTTTTAAGTGGCATGTACTAACCAACAATATTAGGCTGTAGTCTTTAAAAAAAAGTTTAGAAGCCAAAAATCAGGAATATAAAATAATCTCATTACACATTGCTAGGACAATAAACTTAACTACGAAACCAGCACATTAGCATTCATAACAACTCTCCTGGATGCCTACTGAGAGATATTATCCCATTTTAGTATCTCATCCTCCACAAGAGAAACTCTAAAATATTTACTAGATAGTGAGAAACCTTCCTAATGTTATAAAAGAAGCAAATTAACTTCCTAAAACTAGACAATTCCCTTTATTCTTCCTCCTCCTCATTTTTTTTCTGTTTTTTTGTGAGGGATGGTGGGAGAGTGTTGTGCCATCTTTGTGACTGAAGAATAATACGGGAAAAACAATTTACATCTTCATAATGCAAAATACAGAGACGTAAAGACGAAATGTGGAAGTTTATACATGGTCATCAGATTATTTCTATTTTCCTTAAGTGTCTAAAGCAAAACAACATGAAACAATGGTTTCTAAATGGGAAATCAACTCCTGAGGGGAACAAACTGCAGAGATGCAATTCCCATCCCCATCCCTATCCCTACCTTCATCCTGAAAAAAGTGATGCTGGTCAGCAAATCCACTGTAGACTTCAGGTCCTGCAGCCGCTCACGGCTGCTGGCTGGGAAGTTGTTCTGTTGACAGAAAAGGGAAATCCTGTTTGAAAGCACAGTCAGATCTATGCAAGGCTTCAAGCATGTGCTAAATAAGGAAACTGTCTTGGAAACATTTCCTGCTCAAGAAGCTTATACCAGTCAAAACAATACTCAATAAATAAGGCCTTTTTGCTGCAGAAGCTTATCTGTTTGCTTAATTAAATACCTTCTCACAAAATGTAAAATCTGTGGATGCCAGGAGACTGACAGCCCTTGGTGGCAGGAACGGTCTCCTTGGCTGTAGAAGGAGCAGGCTGGGAGCAGCCTTACCACTGGCAGCCCTGGCCTTTTGCCTGAGGTTATGTGTTTCCTTTCTGCACTCAATGCTCCATTTTTTGGCTTCTCTTCTGAGATGTCAAGGGGTGTGGTGTATTAAACACCTCTCCAGAGAAGTAAACAAGACCAAGAAGGAAAAATTAACACTGTTCCCATAAGATGGTACTGGAACTAGCTAGAACCCTGTGAGATGCCATATGTAAGTACATATGCTGAATGCAGCTAGCTTTGCTTCTTGCACAAAACTCTTCCCTTTCCAATCTCAGGCACTGTGCCCTTTCCAACATTCCCCCTGTCTCCTGTGAACCTGTGTCCTTTAATAGCATTCATGTTCCTCAGCATATCCTTACATTCAAGCTGATGGCATTGGTTTTACTACAAGTAAAACAGCATAGTCTCTTCACATCTGCGTGTTCAAAAATTATTAGATATGAAGGTAAAAAGTGCAGAGGAGAACAGTTTTCACTATTTACTGAGGACTTGCAGAAAAATATGCTATCTCTTGGCAGTAGTAACTGAGTATTACTGAAGTTTAGCTAACCACTGCATGCAATTTGATGCTTTTTGCAGTCATTTGTAAATGGTCCTTCTCAGACAACTCTCCTTTTAAAAGTTAAGCTGTCCACACATGGGTTCTCTGGAACTCAGGCTATTTACCAAAATCAAAGATTTGTATGGGTCAAGACTTAAATACAAACCATTTGAAGAATACAAATTGCCATCTCCTGTTTGGAAAGCTGCAAACTAACATGTTTCTCTCAGAACTTAACCTGCCCTTTAGGGGTCTTAAAATAATTACTAAATGCTCCCATAATGCTTCAGCCATTTCTCTAAATATAATATCGATTAGATTACACCTAAATTATTTAAACTACACAAATCTTTTCTGTTCTTTTATATAAGATCTTACTTGTTTGCACACATTTCAGTTGCATTAGCCACCAAAAAGCAGCTTTTACTGAACACCAAGCAAACAAAAAAGGCAGCACTGCTACAGATGCCTATTGTCATGGGTTGATAATTTTCCCTCTGTTACTCCGTGGATCAGTTGCCTCTATTTTGACCTTCTGTTTCTAGTAATGTAGCTTTAGAATAGCTCTTCACACAATATTCTTTTTATCTTCTTTTGCACCTTTCCCCTTTTCTTTTTTCTTTTGTCTTCCTAATGCACTTCTCTTTATCTTCTTGTGTTTTTCTCCTCTATACGTTTTTCTGTATTTCAGGTAAATGCTAAAATCAGAAGTGAATAACTAAATAAAATTGAAGCTCACATTTTGCCACCATTTTCAATATTTTCAATTAATTAGTCACTGATTGAAATAATGTAGCAAGGAATTTAAGGGAAAAAAACAGCCAAGTTGCATGATAAGACAGTATTAACTCAGGAGTAGCAAAGAAAGTGGAGGGTTTATGAAGCTTGTTGCACTAATGCCAGCATCTGAAACTCATCTCATCACAATCTGCTGAAGGGGGGGGGGGGGGGGGGGGCAGGAATCTCAAACCTGACCATGCATCATGATTTCAGTTTGCCAAACCTTAAATAAATGCCAACAAGGTGCTCTAAAATATTTCTGTCATAGTAGGGGAGAACAAGTCTGCTTTCCCTTTTTAGGGAAGTAGCTGAAAAGAGTAATTAAAATTATTTAATCCAATCCATCTCATATTGGAAACTTCTGGGGAAGTACCAGAGATAAGCACAGTTCACAATGCTCAAATTATTTCAAACGCCTTGAGCAAATTACAATGGAAGAAAAAAACAAGGTCTAAGTTTGATCCATGAGCAAAACAAAACAGTACATTTGAGCAACAAGCTTGTCATGACAATTCCTTAAGACACAAACGACGCAAGAAGTTAGAAATGTAAGAGAAATCCAAAATGGTGTGTTTCCACACTGCCTGCCAGAATACCTGAAAGGATTCTGTTTATTCCCACTCACCCTGTACATTGAGAGATCAATCCGAAGTGAATTATGAAGCTGATCCAGAAGCTTTACAAATCGTTCTTTCTGTTGAGCAGAAAGCACCAGTAAACATTCAGTAAACATTCACATACCACCACTGTCCAATCCATGTTCAAAGCAGCAAGGTATCAGGTAATGAGTGTCAGATCTCATGAGAGCAGGAGAAAGCAGTATGGATACATGGCATTGGGCAAATGGTATTTTCTTTCAATTCTTGGATTTACTTTAAAATTGTAATTATTTCTGAAGTCTGTGAAATATCAAAATTGTCAGAAAAAAACCCTCCATTATCACTCTGAAGTAGAGGCAGAACAGAAACCATTCTGACTTTCCATCTACAATTTACACCAAGCTTGTATTTGAGAGAAAATACTTATTCAGAGATGAAAAAATTACAGGCAGAAATCGGTCTAATTCAGAGCAATAATACAACTCTATGATCTTATCTAGATATGTGACAAGTACTACAGGCTTCTTGTGACATAGCTTCTTGAGGTCAGGTCTCTCCACTGAATTCTGATTTGGCATTGTGAACATGTCCTCAATCTATTAATACTCAGTCTGATAGGAGTTATGAGCTTTTCCAAATACTTTTCCAGTATGCTCAACTCCACCACAAATAATATACAAAACATTTTAACCATTGAGGGGATAGACTTCTTTTGTGGTGGTGCTTTTTTTCTCCTAAAGCAGTTGCCGTTTTTAAAAACAAAGTTCTGAAATTACCAGATCACATGGTATATTTTACCAGCAGCACTAACATGCAGAGTTAGTATTGTTTGCTCATTCCATTCCATCTGTGCTCCACTGTAATGTGAACATAAAGAATCAATATCACAATGCATTACACTGATTGATATCTGAAATGTGTGATGATGAGGACAATAAACCCATGCTCTTTGTCTGGTGTAAAAGAGTTCCACTGCTTCGAACACCTCACAAATTTAATGTTCTTTAAGCAGAATAAGTTATTTACTGAAGGGTGGAAGCATTGTAGCAAATTAAAGAAGTCCAACTGCAACATCACCAAGTACACAAACCTACCCCAAAATTGGAGGCTGCAAAGCGGTCCGAAGCAGACACATTTGTGGAGGCAGTGGTGTGTGCATAATAAGCATTGATATTGGCAAGTAAGGTGCTCATCACAGCTGGCACGCCTGGGCACATGTATTTTGAGGAGAGACATGCAAAATGCCTGCAAAAGGACAGGGATGTAAGTCATTCTGGTCTCTTTTGTGCAGCAGGACTTGACTTCATCCCTTTAATAGACCCCTTCTGCTGGTGGGCACCATGAACAGATGGAAGTTATGTTTCATCACTTTATAGAACTCCAGCATCTCAGAGTTTTTATTCAGAAAGGTGACATATAGACAACAGCTCAAAACAAACAGAAATCCCTTCACTGCAGCCATTTCCAGATCATAAAACAGCTTCTCAACCATTTGTTGCTGACAGTATGTGCCTTAGTGATGCCCTGGGTCCTGATGCCAATTCCTAGAACCAAGCCTGACACAAGGAAATTGACACGATTTGCTGCTGCCTGAGACAGACACAGATTCTGAGGTGTCATGAGGTGGTAGCAGCTGGAAAGCATTAATGGCCAGTGAGACTACAGACTAGTATTTCGTGTGCTGCACTGACATGTGTGATTCCTTATGGCTAACCCATTCAGCCTGCAAGAAGTGTGCACATTCATTTGCATTTTCCCATTCTCTCATTAAATGCAGGGAACCCTCCTCTAGGAAATCTCAGAATTATGCTAGGAGCATCCAGGCTCATGAAATGATTTAAAAATTTTTAAAAAATCTGTTAGTCCTAAAAAAATCAGAGCTTAAGAGGTCTTATATTAAGGGAAATGGCAAGTTCATTTCAAGAGGCAGAAGAGATGGGCCATTTTTATGCAGAAATACTCACTGAGAAATCTAATCTAGTCTGGGAACCACTCTACAAATATAATTTTCTCCCTGAGGGACTCACAGAATTACAGAACAGTTTGGGTTGGAGGGGATCTTTAAAGGTCATCTAGTCCTCTGCAGTGATCAGGGACCCACTGCTACAACCTCACCTGGCTGCTCAAAATCCCATCCAATATGACCTTGAACACCTCCAGGTTAGGTAGGACATCCACCACCTCTCTGGGCAACCTAGCCTATCCATCCACTCTTTCACCACCCTCACTGTAAAAGATTTTGTCCTTTTATCTATCCCAAATCTAACCTCTTTAAGTTTAAAACCATGCTTGTAACATAACATTTACATACCAACTGGTCATTTAGGCACTGGGTAAATATAAGCACATGAAATGGCTTCCTTTAGCTTTAAGAAGAGAAGCTGTGAGGAATGGGGATCTAATCAGAGAGGCTTCCACCTTCATCCTTGGAAATTTTTCACATTCCTGAGTAGTCCCGTCCAACTTTCAAGTTAGCCCTGCTATAAGCAGTAACTAGACCTCCAGAGAAACCTACGAATTCTTTTCCATTTTGGCTTAAACCAATAGGCAGAAAAGTTTGTTGCAAGGTGACATAAGTACAGCTCATGACTCATCTAAGGACCCATAACCAAAAACTTTTAGCTTCTAACGTGAAAAAGTTCACTTTTTTCTGCTACATTTTATACTACTTTTGACGTAAGAAATGAGCTAAGCATAACAATACTAGTCTTTAAGAGGAAGAATGACTAATCCCAAATCCAGTAAAAGTATAATGACAAGGAAAATGTTCTTTGAAGATACAGAACTGCATTAACCTAGCTCCAAAGAGGACAAATCAGTGGCACCATTACTCAAACTTTCTGGAAGTGCTTTCAGCAGCACCTGGGAAATCAGTCACTTCAAAGAACTGTAACATTTGTGACAACATATAGTACAAATGCTTCCACAAAACCTCATCCCTTCTCATATCAGAAACCTTCAGTGGGAACCTCGAGCAACACTTTTTTAACAGAAGAGCTCTCAAAGAGAGATTTGAGAGTCTCAAAACAGAAACGGCAGACAATAATTTTTAGACTTTGAGGACATCAGTGATTCAAAGACAGGAAGTCTCATCCCATTCACAGTAAGCCCCATAAGGAGCAACTGCTGCTGCCAAGCTTTCCATTACTGATACACTTCATCTGCTAAACAGTGAGAGTTACATCCATCAGTTACACCAATTATCTGCACTAAGGAATACAGGAAATGCATCTTACGTCATGGCCTGGTATATAGACTCAATGCCGTAACGCATTGCAAATTCATCCACAATCTCTTGGGCTGTCTCATCAAAATACACCTTCCATGCATCATCTCCTTTGGCATCAGGGATCTTCACCACCCCATTCCCTTGCACATCTGTGAGATGGTGAAAGAGATTCTGAAAAACAAAACAAGTTTGTATGTGAGACTACTGAAGCTGCTAAGTAAGATTCATGAAGAGCGTGGAACTGCTGATGGGGTGGCACTAGCAGAAATTTCTTTTTTCTCCTCCTCTTTTTCCCCCCTGCCCACTCTGTATTTTCTGCTTTTACCTTCTTTTCTTCTTGAATGAATCTCACAGCTGAATTTTTCACATGCATAACTACAACTTTACCCAGTAGACAATATGAATGATGCAGAAGAATGCTTCAGTGCACTGAAACCACACACTAGTTTTCCTGAAACCTACGCCTTTCTGTCCTCATCATGAAAATGCCTTAATATGGACAAGCTATTTAAACTAGCTGATGTTACAGCTCTGTATTAGCACTGTAATTATTATTATACAGAACTGTCCAAACAGATTTCTTTTCCTGAAAAGCATAACCTTAAGATCAACCCTAACAACTAAATGTTTCTATTACTATTCAACATAACCTTGCATTTTATCTAACACTGCAAAAGTTTTCAGCTATCATTGCTATGCAGAAATTGCACATTCAGCTCAGTGCAATTCTTCTCAGTAATCCTCAAATTCATGTCATTTACAGATTCATCAGCCTTTCAGAGAGTGGCTCCCTACAGTAAGCGATGCAAAAGTCTAATGATCTCATTCGTAGCTAGAGGACTCTGCTTTACAGTACTATTCTTCCTGATTATATTATTCTTGCCGTAAATCATCTCCATTTTAGAATATACAAAAGAAAAAAGTGATAGTTAAAAAGATACCTATTTGCAAAAAAAAAAAGAGCAGCAAGTGATCATGCACGTTCAAAGCACAAAACCAAAACAGCTTACCAAATAGTAGCCATCACCAAAATGAAAAACAATAAATATGATTGAAGGATACAACACAGCCTACTAAAAGAAGCCTACTTTCTAAGCTTCATATTTATCTTACAGAGAGTTCCCTGGTAAGGCCAGAAGACAGAGCTCCTCCAGCTCAGTGACTGGATAAATATGCTGTTCCTGTAGATGAACATTCCTCTCTGTGATACAACTGTCCTTCTCTGTGTAAGAAGAATTTGCTTAACCCTCACTGACCTCAGGATATTCTTGTATACAAGGCTCTGACAACTCTTCCTTATTCAGGCACTTTTGAGACTGACCCTGCTGCCTGCCTTTTCTTTGACACAGACAGACTGGGCATCTCTCCAGGAGAGGGTTTTCCCTTTAGTCTTTCTCGCAAGTCATCTTTGGATTTCTCCCAACTTCTGCAGCACTGTCTGTCTAGCTCAGTCCATCCTGAGACAGGTCAGTACCTAGAAACCTCAGCTTAATCTTCTGTTCCCCAACAGTTCTTCATAACTACACACCACTGCAGCAGCATGTAAGAATTTATACCACCAATATCTCCATCACTCAACAGCTCAAGACAGAGACTCTCTCCTCCATCAGAATTTACTCATAATGCATTTTAGTATGTTTCCTCTAAAGAAAGACAGAGCTACAGTACATGTTGAAAACATCACCCAAGGAAATTCACAGGTCTCTCCACCTTAAACTCATCATGGGCTCTGAGTGGAACCAAAGCCTGATCTCTAACAGTAGCACAGCTGTGACAGTGAGACACAATGAGCCAGCCAGTCTCCAGTGTCAGGGAGACAGCTTAAAGTTGCCTTTTCCTCCCTGACAAATGTGTGTTTGATGATTCAGAATGTTACCAGACATGCATGGCAGGAAAAAGAAGCCTCACCTAGGGCAAGGAGGAACATTTCGAGGAAAAAAAGGTCAGAAAATTGCTTCTTCAAAAGTCAGAATGAACAGATATTCACATGCCTTACCTCATGAAGGCAAGTGTACTGGACATGATATGGAGCTACTTTCTCCTCGCCTTTGATCTCCACACTGATTTGCAGGCGAATAGCCCCCGACACTGCAGACTTATCTGTTCGCTTCTCTAGAAGGCAAAAACCATCAGCAATTATATGCATTCTTCATGTTCAGAGCACAGCCATCTCAGGGTGACAACACTGGCAAAAGAAACTGCTGAAACCTTGGGCTGAGACACCACAGAGAAAACTTTCTCCTTTTTTTCAAAACATTGAATAATACTAAGTAGACATCAGCAAAACAACTGCCCTGATACACCCTCAATATGACACATCTAATTAGAACACGTACATTTTTAGACATTAGACAGCCTTTCTGCCAGCAAATATGCTACAGGGTCTTGGATTCAGTCAGCTAAACTAGAACCACCAAGGATAGACTCCTTTTCTGAGAACAGGGCTGACTGATATGGAATTTGCCCCTGACTTCACCATAGCCCTGAACTCCTGGGAACTGCTGGAAGAAGATTTTGGATCTCCTAGGAAATGACAGGTCCACAGTGCCTGTCAGCTCAGCACCATCTGGTTGCTTGCTGGTACTTTCTACAGCAGTCACTGGAAAAGGTCTCAACAACTTGCCAGCCCAGTGCAGTGCACCTGAAGTTCTTATAGTCTGGTAAAATGCTTGTGTTGGCACCAAAAAAAAGAACACAGGACAGCATGTCTCCAGCAGAGGCAGAATAGAGTTTTCCTCCAAGCATTTCTTCCATTGTATTTTTAAATAGCTGACAGAGAAAAAACATCGACCTTCTGGCACATTGTATGCCATTTTAACTGGGATCAGCTTTGCAGCTGCTCTGCAGCAGCATCATATGTCCTTGAAACCACATAGACTTTTTTCCCCCTTTCTTGTAAATTGTCTACATGCATCCAAGTGCTCTCAAACATTCTCAAATCAACACATAACATGTTTTCAGTCCCAAGGCCCTGCTCACCAAGGTTGTACCAAACATCCATTTCTCCACTCAGAGTGCGAACTTCAATGATTGTTTGCCCCAGGAAATCATCTGACTCGCGTTTCAGCCTCTGCTTGACACGAGACTTGATGTCATCATCTTCATCCCACACTCGCACCTTGATCCGGTCAGAGGAATTATGGCACTCACTGCAAACAAGAGAAAATGTAATTTTAAGAGTGCGCAATGCAGCCAACATTTATTTGCTACATTCTCTGTACTCCTCTTGACCCACTCCTCCAACATCAGAGAGATGTATTAGCAAAGTGTAAACAATGCATATTTATTCAAAAGTGGAGTGTCTGATATGAACCCCACAACAACTTGTTGGTGCACTCTAAATGCCCCTGTGACATGGCAGATACTCTAAATGCACACTGAACGACCACCCTGCCCCAACCTCAGCCACCAACTTCTGACTTCCCAAGCAGCTGTGACTCTGCTGCTTGTCCTCACTCTCAGCAGTAGCTCACAGAACTTGGGAATTCTCTCCACAGCTGTCAGTTTTGCTTTGAAGCCCACAGAAGCCTAGGGAAAGCTAGGCTGGTTAATGCCAACATACACCCCCACCAAAAATTACAATCATCATCTGGTTTCAACAGCTCTCTCCATCAATGACCTCCTGCTCAGCTGTAGGCTGTAAGGGCTACCTGTCTTTATGCAGCTTCTAGGTTAGCCCAGTGAAGACCTGTGAGAACACCCTTTGTGCTGGCTTCTAACCAAGGATAAATATCTCAGGTGGAGGTAGATCTCTTTCTTCAAGACAGTCACAAAGCAGTAGTGTATCAATGCATAATACGTTACAATCAGATGATACACTACACTGCCTGAAGGGAACGGGTGTGAAACAGTAGTTAAAGCATTGCTATGTAATTGCTAGAATTGATTCTGCCTATTAGTCACAGCTTAGACTGATACTTTGTGCTCTGGGCAGATCGATAAAGACATTTCCATTAAAGAAGCAGTTTACTGTTTGATGAATCAGCACCCTCCACTTTAATGCAGACAGGATTTACAGACTCTCCCCTTTTTCAGGTGTTTCAGATACCTTTTGTATATCCAAACAGGCTCTTGGATGTCAGAAGTGGGTAGAACTGTATTGTAACAGCTCTGCTCATTTACAGGGCGTGCAATAAAGCAATTTGAATGCTCATATGAGACCATGACAAGGGTGATTACTCACCATATAACCACTACAAATGTCTAGCCTCAAGCAAATAAAACCTATGAAAACAGGCAACTGCTGCTGAAGGCCTGTTTTCCAGCCTTTTTAACATTAACATGCTGCATCTGTTGCTAAGCAACAGGGAGAAAGAAGAAATGGGTCAGAAGAGCTCTGCTAAGCCTGGTCAATAGGATGTGGCAGTGGCTGGTTATCAGCATGCTCTCTGCCAAGAAACCATCTGGACTCTTACTGCCACCATTGTGATTCAGGACAACTTTTAACAGACATCCATGCAGCTCCTACAGATTTTTCCAGTAGAAGGGAATAGCTGGGAATTATATGGACAAGGTTAGAGGCAATTCCATGAAGCTCAGATCACAGGCAGAGTACATCACTGCTCTCTGCCTTTACTGTGCAATCAAATCTGTATTTAGAGTTCAGAATAAAAGAGGCCCAATGTTTGTCTCCCATCTTCACTCTCCTCTCCCTCCTCTTTTCCTTCAAGAATGTCTTCCCAACAAAACCGTGTAAACAAGTGTTCACAAGCAGGGAATGGTTGGAATTCCTGCTCTTTGTAGCTCTCAAATTTATCTGACTGCTTTGCCATGTCTACCAGCAATACAGCCTAAGCATGAAAAAGAAACCCTCTATTCCTGACACAGTGTACCACTATACAGTCTGGCAGTATTGTAGAGGCTCAGTGTTCAGAAACGCACGGGTGCCTCAAAACACAACTGGGACACAGTCCCATTTACTAAGCATCCATAAGTTAACTCCTGACTTCTTCAGACATCACTTCCTGGCTGACAGCTCTTTGCTAGGACCACTATGGTCTTTTTTCTTTGCTTCCAATGTTCTTTCCTTAAGGAAAACATTCACCGTTCAAACCTAAATCTAACTTAAGCTGTCCCACACACATCATCCCCTGCTTCTGAGGTGGCTGGCTATCATCCTCCACTCAAATACAGCAGCATAACTCACTGCAACATCCTACAGGAAGCCTTGCAATAGTATTTACTGAGCTACTAAAGCTTCTATTTTACCACACCTTTCCTTGTTGTTTTTAAGAGACTGCTTACCTTGCTTTCTTTGTGTTGGTCCCATGCCAGAGAGTGAGCTTTATCACTTACTTACTGCAGCTGAAAGCCTTGAGCTGGGAGCTTACCATCAGACATGTATGTCTGTAGAACCATAGGCCTTGATTTGGTGAAACAACACAGTTGTGTCAAAACCAGTTCACTTTTCAGTGAGCACCCCAAAACAGAATCAGGAGCATTGGAAGACTTGGGCTTGCTGATGGGTGAGAATTTTCTAATTAATGATAAATAGCTTCCAATTTGTGACAGTGACACAACTCTGTAAGACTGTGGCTAACAAGCCCTGCTGCTAGAAGCTCTCCCCATCATTAATACAGGAGCTGGCACATTTCTCAAGATGCCTGCCCCACTTCTTGCTATGTTTTTATGAAGCTTGATTTCACTGTGTGCACACGTATGTCTGTCCACTCTCCTACAGCTGAGCTCTCACAGCTTTTCCCCAGAGGATGCAGAGAAAAGAACCACTCTGTGACTCCACCAAAAGGAAGAAATTACCAAATATTTTCAGGTCCATTTCAGAGATCAAGAGACTGGAAACCAGGTTTGCTATATACATGGCTCAAACCTTTTATTTTTTATCCATATTGTTTCAGTGTTTGGAGTGGTGTCATTTTTATAAAAGCACTTACTTTTACACTTCAAGCTACCAAATGAAATAACATTTTCCAGAAACAGCATATAAAATCTAAAAGAAAAATTAAAATCAGGGTTTTTTTTTTCATTAAGATTTTCTGCTTCAAGCCAGTCATTGTTGCACTGGAAGCAGCTGAGCCTGACTTGCTCACTATCCCACTCTCTACCTCCATCTATTTTGCCACATTCCCCTTTAGTCTTACACAGCACTGAAGCCCCAGCACCCACACACGTCCCCTGCACTATCAATATTTGGTCTCTTCCCATGCCCAGCTGAGGGGAAGCATGAGAGCACATGAAGCTGTGGTTAATTCTGGTCTGCTCACACTGTGACATGCCCACACACAGAGTAATTAGTATATTGGTGGCTAAACAGAACAAGCAACTGTTGAATTTACACTATAGTTCCTCCCACAATGAAGTTAGTAATTTGTATAACTCTAATGTAGCTCCAACTTCTGAAAAAAAAATTGTAGGAAAAGATTCTTAGTTCTGAGATCTCTGCCAGTCTGTAAAGGCTGGGCCAGATGGGCTTGGATGATGTCAGGGGTCTGGGACAGGTCATTGACCGTGCCTCATCTCCTTCAAAATGCGGAGAGAAAGTAAAAGGAGAAGTGTCAAAAAATGACCAGAATACTACTTCTGAACTAATGATTCATTCTTCAAAACAAAAACTCCAACAACATTTGTGCTGAATTTGCTAATTTTACCCTGTAGAGCTAACAAGCTAATAAAGACAAAACACAACACATAGATTTACACAAGAACAGACAGGGAAAGTAAAAGACCAGAGGAAGCAACTACATTTTGCAGATTGTAATGTAGGTCAGTCAAGCCCAGAATGAAGTAGGTTTTTTTTTTGTTTGTTTGTTTGTTTTTTGTTGGGTTTTTTGGGGTGTTTTTTGGTTTTTTTTAATTGAACAGAAAATATTTATGGTTCAAGGAGTCTAGTGAATGTCTGTGTGTTCGTATTCTGTGAGCAGTTTCCTTCCTGCTGACACAGTTCTAAAGAAGGGCCTGTCAAGTTCCACAGTCCAGTGCAGGGAACATTTCATACAATGGTATAGACAGAGAAAGAAAGAAAGTGCGGAGCTGCTTACAGAAATAATGCATGAGAGTACTGGAGGTGGGAAAATGCAAAGGAGAGAACAGATCAGCAAGATTTTAGGACCTGTGATCATTTGAAGAGTACAGTTCTGCTTCTGAGGAGCAAAGCCTAAAAGAAGGTAGTGATTTTTTGGAAAATGAGAAAGGAAGGAGTAGTTGTAGCAACTAGTATGTGAAAGTCCAGTAAAAAGTTGCAACAACAAACAGAGGAGGAGAAGAAAACAAGTTGTTTTGGGAAATGCTAAAGCTGAAAAAGCAGGAGGATTCGAATGTAGTTCAAAGGGAAGTGTCAAAACATTGCAGGGTCCAATTGGCAGCTCAGCTCTGGCCAACTGCAGCGAGAATGGAAGGCAAAAAACTTCTAACAAGAGGCTCATTTTAAAATTATGACAAGACTCCTCTTTTAGGGAGAAAAAAAGGACAGTGGAGAAAACACCTAAGGCAAAATCAAAGTGGAAAGAGAATGAAGGAAAATCCTCAGTACTTTTTAAGTTAAGCATGACAGCACAATAATATGCCCTGAAAGCCCGTTGTTGCTAAGAACAAAGAAATTAATTTTCACTTCTTACTAGCATGAACCTCTTTTCTTAGGAGAACAAGTACAATCATTTGCTGTTACCCAATGTTACAACACCAACTGACAAATTAATGGTGCAGCTCTTCTAAGTACAAAGAGCAGATAAAGTGATTCTGCATTTTACATCACTAGGTACAGCTTTCCAACTGGTGCTTGCCACGAGGCATCAGGTCTGCATTCAGATTTAAGTCTAATCTTGGTAACTGAGCAGGGAAACAAGTGAGATTTTACTAGAGTGTCAGTTTCAGGATCTGCAGTACCTGGAGATTAATGAAAGCGAGACAAATTGGATAGCCTCTGCCACACAGTGAAGGGAGTCTGAGGGGGGAGAATAAACATGCCTCTTGCAACCTGTTCAGAGACAATGTAATCTGTTCCAGGCAATGGCTTCACACCCACCATTCAAAGCTTCACACACAGCTGTACTCAGATCATACAACCTCAAGGGGATATTACTGTAAAATGAACAAGTAATTTTGCATCTACACCAGAAAGAACAGTAACATTTAGTGCTCACAGTCTTTAAAGACTATGGCATTCCCTGAACAAAAGGTATGGACAAGCAGCCTCCAAACAACCCCAGAGCTCTCCCTTTAAAACTGAAACTGCCCTTTGGCCAGCTTTATCCTTCTAAGCGCTGTCTCCTATTGTAACCCATGCAAAATGATGCTCAGCTTCAGCCTTTACAGAAAAAAAAAAAAAAAGATTCCAGGAACCCTGTAATTTCCAGACAGTCTAAAACATGTCTAAATGGGGAATTACTGTCTTGTTTTAATTGCACTGAATATGGCAAAAAATAGCTTCCTTCTAATATTACTGGACTGCTTCCTAAGGAAACAAGAGTTATGCAGACTTGTTATGAAAGCTTCTATGTTCCAACAGGTTTTGTGAAAAACCCCAGCTAGATGGAGAAGAAAAACCCATACCAGCTGCTGTCCCTGGAAAGCCTGCAGCCAGCTGGCTCTCATGGACCAACCACGACAGACAACTCAGAATCCATGCTGCCTTCTGTCCAGCCAGAGCTAAGGCCAAGGGAAGGGAGCTGAGGGCATGGGGAGAAAAGTACACAGCAAATGGAGGAGGACATCTATAAGCCTGCTTATCACAACTAGAGGAAAGAAATTAGGATTTACTGCAGGAGGGAAGGGGATGTAAATCCAAGGGAAGCAGGGTTTCCTGAGTGCATGTTCATAGAACATTATGCTACAGCAGTGGCTGGAGTCCCCTACCAAGCTTCCTGCTGCCAAGCACCACATATGCAGAGTTTGCATCAAGCCTGCAACACTTTGAACAGAGCAGAAAAATCAACACCTTATGTTTTCAAAGACCTTCAAATGCTGATGATATATACAAAAACCTCTCCATAACAACCTATTTCCTAAAGCTATAGATGTAAATATACAAGAGATAATTTTCAGACAGAAACAGCCTGCAAATCACTTGCTCAGGCAACATGAATACACTGCGAGAACTGGTGATTAAAGCAGATGCCTACAGTTACACAGGCTAGTAATGACCTACAAAGCACTTATAATGGAAACCCAAAGCTTTTTCAACTTTGCCTTTTCTAAAATATGATTCTAAATCTGGACTTTAGAATTGGGTCAAACCTACCACATTATTTTTTTTTTCTTAAAATACAAAGAAAACAAACAAAGCCATTTTTAGGGAGAAATATTTAAGTGTATATACTTTTCTATCAGTCACTGTAAGTAAGTACAAACCCCTCCTATTTAAAATACCAGAGACAAAAAATTTCAAACCTATTTAAGCTGCTTTTAATAAACTTTATAGAGCTTGTAGAAAGAATTGTATCACTCATTTGTACAATGTGTGCCTTCATTCATGCCATGGTTATAATAACAGTGTGATAATTCTAATGACTCATGCCCACAGATTTCTGGCTCTACATTCAGCCTTTGAAAACACACTGGAATTGTGATCACATGGAAGGCACTAGGCACCTAATGAACATCAGCTACAAACAAGTCCACCAAGCCAGCACTGCTGACACACACATTAGTAACTGACCTCTCTACTTATACATCTTGCTCCTTTTTAATTGTTTAAGCATTTTGAACATCAAAGCTTTCATATGTCTACTGCAAGGCTTTCAGTAACTACCAGCACACCTTGCTCTCACTACAAGAAATTAACCTCATTTCAAAAATCAAAGACATCTCCCCATCCAACCCTTTAAAATTTGACAATCTCTTGACTGACCTGACAATCTCGTCTAAAAAAGCCTTGTATGTAATGGGTATTTTGGGCCTGAATGTGTTGATTTAAATTTCCATTTGATTATGGGTTAGGAAATTTTAGAACCTAAAGAGCTGTAAGCTGCAAAGAGATCCATAAGTGCAAAATAGAAACAGGGATGTGTAGAAAACCAGTGCTGCACACGCTTCTAAAAGACTCTCTCTTCATCCGGCAGAAGGTGAGCTTTGACATCTACTAATGTCAAAATGAAACAACACACTGATTGCAGTACTGAATGCTCTCCAGCCATCAGTGTGGAAACTGTGCTCATTCCCTTCATCTCCTCCAGCTTTGCCAAGGCAAGGAAGGCAACCACCAGAGGCAAGACAGAAAGCAGCATCAACTTTAATGCCCAAGAGCATGTTATCTGCTGAATCACAGACATGGCGATTAAATCTAAAGAGTGTCACCGTTAAAACAGTGACATTTATCACACTCTGCTATCTATCTTTAAACTGAGTATTTGCTGAAGCTCCTAAAATTAGAAGGGAGCACACTGCAAATACCATGGTAACTACTTGGCATGGTAAATCAAGGTCCTTAAGGCTCCTACACAGACTTGCTGCTATTGTGACTAGAGTTATCCAAATAGCACCTAAGCATTCTTACTACTTACCAAGCAGAAATGTTACCTTGGATTAAAATAAGAATAAAGTCAGGGGCTTACTCACTCAAAATAGCAGTAGATTTTTCTGACATTAATGAGCAGCTCAAAATTGCTTAAAAATAATTTTGTTTCTACTGTACATTGTAAAGATAAAGCTGTACTCATATGAAACTGAATTTAAAATGCCAACAAATTGCCTTTACAGAGAGAGCTCCCCCACAAGCAGTTAAGGAAAGAACAGGGAGGAAAAGAAAGGAAGGAGAGAGATGGTACAATGGAAGACCTTACACATTAAAAGAAATAAAGATTGTCAATGTTGAATGAGATCACCCAGAATCTTCAGAAAACAGTTGTTGGATTTCATGTCTCCATTTTGGTTTTTAGCATCTTCAATGACAAATTGAGGGTACAGATTACTTATTCAATAAAAGAAGGATGGAACAATGTTATCTAAGGAATTGTGCCTCCAGACTTTGCTTTCAATTCAGACCTCAATACACTGGTCGTCTTGGAAGCTCTCTCTCACAACAATAACTCCTTTGAGTTATTGTTAAATTGATTTTCCAAAACTGAAAGAAGAGGCTGCTGGTGTCACAGGCAACTGAAAACTAATTACCTTTAAATTTGGTTGCCAAACACCAGTAGCAGATCCCAGAAATAGGTCACAGAAGTTTCCTTAGTCTTTTACATGAATTTTACTCTCATATTACAAGGATTTTTTTTTTTAGCCAGGAACAATAGCTGCTGATTTACATATTTTCTTTTCCCTTTAGCATTCTCTCAGAACATCGGTATAGAACTGTTCATAAAGCAGACAACTTGTATACACAAGGAAGACAGATGCGATAAATAGGTGTGCACTACGTACATTGTTAAAGATGTCAACCCTCAACACACACAATGCTGAGCAAAAATAGAACCATCCCAGATTACAGGTGATGTGGGAATGCATCCAGAGAGAGAAGACACAGCTGTCAAAGCACAGATCATACAAACAGGTGACAAGGGGCTGAGAGTCCCTGTCAGAGCACTTACAAGTAAAACTTCTCTTCCCATACAGGGTTCAGATTGCCAAAGATTGTTTTTGTCCTCTTCTTCGTTTTACCCACTTGAACAGTTACATATGGATCACTGGACCCAGTCTTGTCTTTGGCCTGCAGACCCTGAGCACACACCACTGAAAGAAAAACAGAAGGGTTACCAACACCCTGCAACAAGACAATATATTCAACCACCAGGTGAAGCAGCAGCTCAAAATGGCCAGAGAAACAGGAATATCCTTCATAAGAGCATTTCTTAAGAGCCTCAGAGAGCAATTCTGATGAGCCTCAGCTCATGGTGCACTACAGCAATAGGGGTATCTGCACCTGATACCTGTATGTGCACTCAGCAGAAAGACACAGAGGTCAGAGAAGCCCTTCCTCTATGGTTTAATTTTACACCAACTCTCTTACTTGAGGCTCACCAAGAGACCCATGACTATCCCACTCACCAGTGATTGTGATCTTTGCTGACCATTTTGAGGTACCATCAAGTACACTCTGTTTCACTGTCTTCATCTGCTGAGCATGTGTCATTTTGCTCTCACAAAACACATCTCTGATCAAGTCGAAGATCTCAGGCTTGTTCCGCTCCCGGATTTTCATGCGATCCTTCATGGCCATGATGAAATTCTGGGTCCGGTCTTCAGCTCCATGCTTTGAGCTCTTCTCTGCTGCTCCTGTGTGCCAGAAAATACACAATGCTCATCAGGAACAAACACACACAAAATCATGTCACACTGAATCTGGACAGGGGGATCAAAGCTGAAAATTAGCCTTCAGATGATGGCTCCTGATACTGATCTTCACACTCTGTTCCCCCTGTTCCAATATGCACAGAGAACTTGGACCATTTGGAGGCAGAGGGGGTAGTTCCTCTATAATCTGGGTTATTTGCGTTCCTAACAACAGGTTAATTTAATATCCTTACAGCTGAGGAACACCCAGGAATGATGTTCTTAAATTAACAGCATGCCCTCTGCTCTCATCACCTTGCTATGAACAAATAAATCCATGCTTAGGCAAGTGCTAAGAGGAGGATATAGGACCTCCATTACAAATAGTCCCTATGAGCTTGTCTCAGTGCTGCACTTCAGCACGACAGAAGAGAAGCTCAGATGGATCCAAACTGTCAGCATTTTCTACCCATGTATGTCACAAAGCTCCTTGCTGAGCTCAGAGTCACTGCAAATCCATGTCTCCTGCTGCCTGGAACCCTGTTTGGATCAGGCACCAAGCTAGAGAAACACAAAGTGCCTCTCTGGATGCCATTCTATTTTATCAGCTCACACAGAGACAACTCAAATAATCCACTTCTAGAACTGCATAGGTATATCAACTACAACGAATACCTGTATTTGTATTTGTTGATAGCAAACTCAACAGTTCAAAACCTGGGCCATTATAAGCATCTAGTGCTACCACAGTGTCCAGCTGCTGGAAATACAAGAGCCAGGCACAGAGTCTATAACTGCACAGGTAGTCAACTCCATCTGACAAAAGAGAAGCCTCTGGTTGCTTGCATACCTCTTAAAAAAATTAAAAGTTCACATGAGATAAGACTACTCCCACCACCAAATACTTCCTAGTCAATTCTGACTGTTATTTCTACTGTCAAAATTTAGAAATTGACTACTGTGTCAGATGTGAGACATGCATCAATAAAAGCACCAATGTGAGCTAACAGGGCAGGTAACTCAGGTGTGAAATGAAAAGCAGGAACTCAGGATTGCACACAGTCTCTCTATACACTGCAGCAATTTCAAATTATGATCTTAAGTCAGATTAAGTTAAACCAGTACAACAGTCCTGTGAACACATTCAATCATAACCTTTCTGTTTAATGTAATATACTTTTGTTTGTTTTTCTTCTCCAGGATAGTTTAATTAATGTAAGCTTAGTCCTAGGAAAAATGTCCTCATTCAGGTATTCACCAAATATTAAATTACCTTAAAAATATGTATTAAAGCAGGTGCAAGGTGTGTGCAAAGGGAGTCATCAATCCACAAAGATACATAAAACTGTTTTATTCCAGAAGTGAGCAAATATGTTATCTGAAGTATCCTTGCTATAAGGAACTACAGTTTTGCATATGAAACTGTTTCAGCAGGTAGCGACTAAGTATGAAGAAAGTCCTATGAACACATACACACACATACACAGAGGAGCCCAGCAGTACATAACCAAACAGAATAAAACCAGTTTCAGTTTGCAATAGACTGTAACCCTGAAGTGTCAGAAATTCATTAAGGACACTGCAAACCAAAGCATGTTATTAAGGACCTGGGTGTGAAACAAGCCGTAATTTTACATTACCTGAGTACTTTTTCATTTTCCTTGCTAGAGGGCTTGATGTTCAGTATTTAATTTAGTACAATAAAAAGTACATGCCCCAGAGTTTCCTGTTGTTGGCTTAAGATGAAACGAAATCAAAAATACTGAAATTAATTACCCAGCCCCTGCTGTTTCTACTCACTGGTGATGCACCTAACATTTATTAAAGGAATATGAAACTGAAATGATACCAGGGGCTATGCTTTGAACTTCAGATAAAAAGTGCTATTCAGCTGTAACAGAACTAGGTCTCCTGAGGATGGAGATGGACTCTACGCTTTAGATGCAGAACTACAGAAAATTACTGGGAAATTGGGAAAGGCCAAACTTTTTTGCCTTTCCTAGCTGGAATTCTGAGATCTGTCATGATCCAAACAAATCAACTCTGCCCTGACCTTTCTGACTTCAAGGAAATTAAGAACCAACTAAAACTAGCCTTAATGCAAGCACTGCAGGAGCATCAAATGAGGCCTTATAATGCAAGTTTGGACAAATGGAGGAATTCTAATTAAAAACATGTTTAACATCCCCACAACCTCCAGAGACATTGCACAGTGGATTTATCCCTCTGCAATCCTAGCAGCAGTCCAGGGCACCCAGGATTGCAGGATGTTCAAGCCATAACACACAGACTCCTACAGCCCTCTAGTCACGTCCAAGACTTGGCTCTGCCTTGTGACTCCAGAGAAAACCCCCCACCTCCACCCACACTGCTTCCCCACTATACCCAGATTATTTGCCCAGGCAGCTTCATTATTCCTTCAGGTCTCTCTCTGCCTGTAGAGACTGTACCTGAATTGCAGGGCAAAAGCCTGAATCAGACAGACACCTTATTTAACAAAGAGACAAACAAAGAACAGAATGTATATTCTGCTGTCTCAACAACACACTCTTTCTTAATTTTCACACCTGCTTCTTGGTACAAAACCAAGAGGGCTTCTAAACCAGCCATTGGGGGACTAATTAACTATGATGTATGTGTTTTAAATACAAAACATGTCACTGTATTGAATGGCAGAGTGTGCTTTTCCTGCTCTTGGACTGAGATTGTTTCTTCAAGCTGCAAAGACATTTTTGGCCCATGGATCAGCTTTTCAAATTCTGTGAATGGCAATAGAAAGGCATTGGAATATACAAGTACTGTATACAGGGGTTTTGGGCTTTCCTTCTTCTTCTCTAGGACAGAATGATCAGTCAATTTATGACTGGAAACAGAAAGCAAATGTATCTATATTGGGAATTGTATTGCTACAGCTATTAGTAAACCACCAGTGCTGATATTCTATGCTTTAAGAACAATTAAAGAAAGCAACACTGTCAGGACAGAAGGCAGCTGTTCAGTAGGCAGATAATGCTTAGAAATTATATATTCTTGAAACTTAAAATAGATATTCAAGTTTCAAATAAAGGCATCCTTCTTCCTTCTGTACAAATATTTTCTTACATAGGACTCTGGGAGCAAACAACTGTTCATCACCATGGTGTCTAACCACCACTCAACTCAGAAGCCAAGATGATTAGCACATGACTTAATTCGTCTGACTAACCCCCCCCACTCACTGACTTGGTCTTGGAACTGCAGCCTCTGAATTCAGAGTACAACACACACAAGTTTCTCATCCAAAAAGCAACAATCACACCTGCCTCACAGTCCTGAGTCAAAATGCATCAAGCGAAAAAGCTAACCCTGAACTGTACAGGCCTCTTGCCAGGCTCTTGCTCACATAAAGTCCTTCCCTTCCACGCTCTTGGTAATTACTTCTCTTCATTTGTTCCTTGGTCTCCTATTCGTCCAGTCCAGGATTTACTCCTTCTTTGATACCAGAATTGCCCAACCCATTGTAATTCAGTTAGTAGTACACCGATGCTCAAGGCAAGAGATAAAAGCTCAGTTTCCAAAAGCTGTGCATGCCCTGAACATGTTAAAGAACATTCCTCTATCCACTCTTAGTCAAGTAAGAAAGGAAAAGTACCCATTCAGAAGAGACTTCTACTACTTCCAAGAAAAGCAGATGGCTAAAAAAAAAAAGCACTGTCCCTTGAGCAGGTATTTATGAGGTTATGATAAAAAAGGTAAGTGCCCTATCATCAGAATAATAACTCCTAAGCACCTACAACACTATGAATGAGGAGGCTGCAGTACACATACTACAACTGATTCCAGGTTATTGCACTTTAGACACCACCAATTCATGGAATAGCCCTGCTGAAGCAGTCTGAAAATGGGGTTTGATTCAAATTGTAACAAAGCATTGCTGAATTTTTCACCAGTGCAGTCCCATACTGATGATAAATTTGTGGAGTATATCAGATAATAAGTTTCTTAAAAACATAGAGACAAAGAAAAATACCCTCAGAAGAGAGAATCAAACTTAATTCTACAAGACTTGGAAAATTACTTTCCCCAGAAAGGTATGAAGGATGGAAAATGGATAAACAGCACATTCTAAATCTAAGGAATAAAACCCCAGGTGTCTACCCAAAATTTTAAGGCATAAAGAATGGAAAAGTATTTGTGACCATCCTGAACATTCATTTTACTCCAATGCAACATTTTCTGGAAGACTTACACAGATTGAAGTGAATATATATCCTAAGGCACTAAGGTATAATCAATAGAATTGCATTTGTTACCAATGTGAAAATTCATTTTACTCCACTGTAACATTTTCTGGAAGCCCTAAATAGACATAAGTGAAGATATGTCCTGAGAATGTTTTGGGTTTTTTGCCAACAGCAACAATAAAGCTTTTGTTAGGAAAAAATTCCTCCTGAGTTCAGTATACAAGAAAGTTCATTCTTGAATTTATGGGATCTCTAAACTGTTGTTTGTCCCCCAGACACTCTGTTTCTCATTCCTCAAGCACAGACTACGTTCTTCAAACATACGTATAAAAAGAAATTAAACTTCCCCATTTTCCTCTGGCTTCTTGGGTTCCAGTTAGAAGAATTTTAGCATGAACACACCAGAGCAAAGAACACAGCTGCCTGAAATTGCCTTTTAATATATTTCTAGTATTGATAACAATTGTTTTCCTATTCCAGAGGCACATTCACCCCCTTCTCCAACTCCCAACACTATCCTCTGTCTTTTCTAACTTTTCATTACACAATTACCATCTCCAGCTTCCTCTACATCTCTACCCCAGCTAATGATACCTTCCAGATTCACAGTGGGTAACCCTGTAGACTCCACTCACAGTTTGTCTTCCTTGATTCTGGACAGCTTACAAGTAACTCAGTAAGTAAAATTTTTGTTTGGTTGGATTTTACCTTTCTACACGCTTCAAACATTTTAAGCCTGGTGTAGTCTCAGTTGTTTCCTCTCTGTTTCTGTAAGTCTGCATGATGAAGTATCCTGAGTTTACATTTTGAAAGAAAATGTGAAAACATCTGCAACCCCCTAATAAAATAACAAGTTCTTACTTAATGTTTGTCATATATGAAAAGTAATTTCCAGTTGTTTCTTCTAATCTATGAAAAAACACAGTATTGCCAACATCACATCCCACAGCCCATTGCATAAGATTATGTAATCACAACTAGAGGTAAGAAAACCTTCCCCCATGGTTATTCTTCAGAGTCTCAGCTCCAGAGATTCCCAGTTCTCAGAGAGTCTGAATCACTGAAGATGTCTTCTACTTCTACCTTTCATTTTTTCACAGTAAATTTAGCCCTTTTACTCTTTGTAAACAATAAGTTTAAAAAGATCGTCTTACCCCCTGTAGCTTATCTCCCTTTTCCCCAACATAGTGAAAGCATAAACAGGTTCAAACAAGGACTAAACCAATTCACAGAGCCACCGCTGCCAGCTATGAAACAGTTATCTTCCGCCTAGAAAGGCTTTAAGATATGGGTATCTCTAAACTTAAGAGTAAGCCAGAGTCATATCAGCTGCACTACATGTGGATCTCCTACACCTCTGCCCTGGGCTCCAAAACATCCATTTAGGAACATTCTGTTAGGGAAGACCTAGTACAGCTATTTTTTTCTTTTTTTTTTTTTGAAACAGCATGATTCCTTCCCTCCTGTCCCAGACTGCCAAGTGTCTTTTTTGAAAGATTAAGAACCTTGTATCATCCTCTCTCAAGACATTCTCATATTTCTCCCATTACTACTGAACTCTCTCCAGTATCCATTCCCATCTGCAGTCTCCCTTCTTGAACGTGGATAGCCACAACCCTCATCTGCAGGAACATAACCTCCTCTTAGTCATTAGCTATTTCTTTAATACAGAGGTTTTTCCCTGCTGTTTTCAACTTCAGGACCGCTGTTCTGTACAACAGCTTTGTGCCTGCTTCCTCTCCGCTGCTGGTGCAAACCTAATCCTCCTCTGTTCTCCGCAGATTTCTCCCTGAGAGATCACAATTCCCTTGCAACATTACAGCATCATGGGTATGCATCTGAATCAAGCCTGGATGCCTTGAGCTTTTCACCTCAAATACTGAAAACTACCAGTTAGCAGGTGAACTCCAGAAATAAAAACGTTATTCTCAGAAATTGACCCTGTGCATCAGACTGTGACAGAAAACTGAGCTACAACCAAACTACATTCTCCTGGACCAAATGCAATACCACAGCTCTTTGCTTAGTCACAGGAATGTCTCAACAAAGCCTAAGTACCAATGATGGAACCATTCAAATGCTAAACTCACTTCCCAGCCCCCAAAGACAAATCTAGAACCACTAAGCAACTGGGGGACAGAGGTGTTGGGCCAGGATCAGATGTATCTTACAAATAAACCATTGCAAATAGCCCTAGACTTAACTATGACAAATTTAAGACTTTGCACACATCAAAAATACAAATATAAACAACATCCCTTCAGGTGTTTTAAGAAGAGTTATAAGAAAAAACAAATTACCTATGATTCTCTGGTATCCCTTGCTGAATCACTCAAGTCTGGCTTTCCCAAACAGCCTAAGGCAGACACAAGGTCTGACTTTTTATATTCATAGAACTGCTGACAAGAATTTGCAGTAAGTCCCTTCATACTTGACAAACTTTCCTGATTCCTTAGACTTAGTCCATCAAGCTACAGTGACAAGAAGGGTGAATAAAAAGAGCCACACCTTCCTAATCAACATTTAACACACATGGAAGAAATTTCTATTCTATTTAGACTGAGATATTTTGCTCTCAAGCAGGAACATAAATTTCAGACTGAGTTAAGAAATGGTATTTCAAGCAAATAAGAACAACTGGACCAAGGCAGATGCCTAAATGAATACCTTTTCTCTTCCCCCCCCCACTTCATCAAGTTCCTTTTAAACTTCTCCACTGTTTGTGTAAGGTGTCATTTATTCTGCAAGGTTACAGAGCTCCTTGAAGAGATGACTTAGGTTTTTACTTAGCTTTTTACACCAACAAAATAATCAGAAATTCTAGCAGGAAGATGAAATACTGCCCATAAACTCAAACAACACCTTTGTATCTGACTCATCATTTCTGTTAACTCAGCCCTAGGTCTCTAAAGTGGTTCAGACAAACAGGCCTACTGTTGAAAAGACAAAATGCCTTCCCAGGCTGCTGTTGGTACAGATAACCCAAGACAAGTCCAGGAACTCTATACCCTAAGCAGGAGTCCAGTGCTGCTCTAAAAAGCTTAAAACAGTGGCACAGACTGATGGTTGGAACAAGCAACCTGACTGCAATACCAGGGCAGGGGGGATAGAACAAATGTGAGAATATTCAGCCTCATAACCTATTCATCCAATCCATACTTCAATGCAGGATATGCTAGCAAATACACAACCTGAGCTGACACAAACAGAGCAAACAAAACAAAAAACCAAACCAGCAAACAAAAAATAGCCAAAACCAACAAACAGACATGAAAGAGTAAAGAATTAAGCCTTCTTTTAAAGGACATCAAGCGCAATGCTGTGAAGTTTTTCTGCATCAGTGGAGCTGTCTGTGCCACCAGGAAGTAGGTTTAGCCCAATGGCACCTTTTCAGAAAACACACAGTCACTTTAATCACTGCAGCTTCACTGATCCCTGAGATATCAGCAGTACATTTAGGACAGCTCTGGCAACCGTTTCTGGAACAGCCACACTCCAGTGGCCACTACTCACTCTGCAGGCAGTCAGCATTGAGCAGGTCTTGGCACTTCTCATGGCACTTGACCCCGCACTCCCCACAGCGCATTCCCTGCCGTGCGATGCCCCACAGCAGGCCCTCACACTCGTAGCAGTAGGTAGGAGTTGTGGCTGTCCACACCTCGAAGTTGTGTGGGGTTGTACAAGAGATGGGGTAAATTAAGGCTTGCAAGGTCTTCTTATAGACATGAGATTTCTGAAAGGCAAAAGCACATGTAAACCAATATCCAGGGAGGTGACTAAGCCTATTTTTGCTGGTTAATGCAAGAGTTTTACAGGAAAAGGTATGACCAGTGCTATAAAGCTACATATTTGACGTAGACAAATGCATCAAATTTTTACATGCAGTGTCAGAGGACAACTCTTGCCTTCCAAAAATGTCTCCCCAGGCATTAAAAAAATTGGAAGACAACAATTAATGTTTGTGGATGAGAAATATCTTGAATTAAGCAAGTTTCACACACTGTCCATTATGGCAGATAGCACACAAGAAAATGATAAGATTACTGAGATCAAGACAACACCATGATGATAAGATTACTGAGATCAAGATAACACCATCAAGGCAGATGATGTCTCTTGTGGTGTCCTATGCAGGACCAGGAGCTGAACTCAATGATCCTGATGGGTGTCTGTCCAACTCAGCATATTTTGTGATTCTATGTTTCTACATTTTTCAGGATTATATTGATACATTAAATATTACTTTTACATGTTTAGTTTCTTTGACCAAATTATACAGGAAGCTTTGCATCTATATTTCTAGACATCTGTGAAGCTGGCTGTGAATCTCAGACAGACAAATCCCTTTAATTTGCTTAGTAAAAATTAAGAGAAGTCAAACAACCCTCCCACTTACCAGCTCTTCATCTTTGAGAGATGTTCTAGTAGCCATTGCTGAGGTAATTCCGGCTTTTCGGGATTGAACCAGTGACTAGGAAAGAAGAAACTTTGTTATTCACCACCAACATTTACAAGTGCAATGGCATTACAGGCCCAGAGATGTTAGCGAGGGGACTCTGTCATGCCAGACACCAAACCAGCAATCTACTGCATTTAAGTTGGTTCCTCACATCTCAGAGGAGTCAAATGTATACTCTGAAAGTTCCCGAACTTGTTTCCATCTGTCCATAATCAGTCTCACACTAGTACTTTCTATTTGTTTCTCTGCAAGAATTGTCAATGAAACCTGGGTTCCCATCTTCACTTTTACATTCTGGTAGTAACAGTAGCCCTTCTACTGTCTGTAGTCACTACAACAGACTCACTTTTGTGTATCTAACTTCACTCATATCCAAAGGGAGATTATTTCACCAGCTTTACAAAACATACAACACCCCAAAATGTGACAGTAAGGAGGTTGCAAGTAATAAGGATAAAAGAAAGGGGAGCGAATTGGGAGCAGAGGTTTGAATGTGACGGTGTATCACATTCATCAGCCATCACTGAACACAATGAACTGCATTTTCCCCTCGGAGAACAGCCTTTCACATCACACCAACACTGCTTTGCAGCTGTGGACAGCAGAGGGCACTGTCTTTGCAGCACCTCACAGTGGCATACAAGGGATTTCTACAGCCACTCCAGTAACATGAAGGCAGAGAAGGATACTTAAAGACAGCAGCATTTGCTTTGAAATCATCCAACTTTATCAGTTTTGCACCACTTATATTCTGCTTTATGCTGTTTCAAGAGAAACTGAAAAAGTTCATTCCAACAGTGATGGAGCACGACAGAGTGCTGGATATGCGTTCACTGCAATAAGGCAGGTTCAAAACAAAAAGCAAAGAAGTAGAGGGGGAAATAACATAAAGTAAGGGGTTTTTTTTCTGGTTAAGACTTGATGGATAGTCTTCACCTCGACTTACCATGGCCTGTGAAGAGAGAGAATGAATGCATTCAAGGGAAGTAACACAAGTTAATGCCATTATTGCAACAATTTAAGACACAAGCAGTTAGCTAGACACATACCAAGCTGCCCATGTATAAGCTGGCAGACAAAATTGTATGCATCTTTTCACATCAATTACAGGATATAGAAACTTTGGTCTTTCAGCTGTTACAGCATTTCTCTCAAGTATGAAATTGCTACGTGTACTGAATACAACCAACAGAAAACCATTTGTCCTGCAGAAGCCTTATTTCACCATATCATACAAGCATACGAAAGTTGTCCTTATTATTCACTTGGTTCTCATGCTTCCTCAGTGCAGAAATCTACTGGCAATATTGCAAGTAGCTTTTAAAATCCAACCACATATGCTTGTTTATCTATCCTTTAAAATTCCAGCCTTCTGGTAAGCTGCCACACCTCACACGGACATTGTAACTTTCCCTAAGGTATGTGATTTTTAGCAAAACCTTTTAAAATTATGCAGGCCTGAAAATAATCAAATATTTTGTGTAAAACAGAAAGGATAAAAACATGAAAAATACGCTAATTCTGTGAAATGAATGAAATTGTCTACAAAACCATAGCTCATTCCCAATGAGATTTTTCAAGCAGTACTCCTAGTCCTTTAGCATAAGAATTAATTTAACAAAACGCTTGAGCTTCTTGGAGTGACAATGAATGTGCCCATATATCAAGAAAGTAAAGCCAGCTGTGTAAATGCTGTGAGGCAGAAGAGAAGCAAACAAATCTCTTACCAGATCACTGACAAGTGGAATTGGCTTTTTTTTGCGCAGATCAGGCATGCTATCGATGCCATAGAGACCACCTGCAGGCCTGGAAATTCAGGAGGGGAAAAAAAAAACCCCTAATTAATTCAGAGTTGAGAGGGGTGAAGAGGGGGGATGCTTTACTGGAGCAAGAAAAAACAGAAGATTATACTTAAGAAAGTGTAAAGTTAATGCTAAAAACGATTAAGTGTTTATCTTCTTCACATGCAAAAATCCACATATTCCTGCCTGGTGTTGGTGGTTAGGAGGGAGCATGTCAAAGAGGACCAGCCCTGGGGCAGGATGCTGCCATCTTCTGATTCTAGTCTAGAACACACTTAATACTGGCCCCTGAGGACCGTATAATTATTAGGAAAAAACTGACATCGGAGGAGAAAATTTATTATTTTTATTTCTATAAAAGAGACCATTTGTGGTGCTCAGCATTTCAAGCCATGCAGACCTGTACAGACAAGAGATATGCATTTGCTGGTAGAAGTGACAATGGAGCAAAAGGGCAATTACCCCAACAACAGTCAGAGCCTGATGAAATATAACACTCTAACCTACTTCCCCCTCCCAATGACACCAGCCTGGATAATTATACCTGGATCCTTCCACTTACTGTTAACACCACATGGATGTAACCCTGTCCTTGAAGACGGTGTATTAATCCAGCTTAAAGGCCTCCAGTAAATGCATCCATCTCTAAGGACTTTAGATAATGCTTTTTTCCTAAAGCTGGAAACTGAGCATGCACCTCTCTGCTGTAGCTTCCTTCCTACAATGAACACCCAAGCCCAGCAGGCAAAATCTGCAGCACCTCTCAGTGTCTCTCTCACCCTCCCCATCTCCAGTCTGGTCTCAGGCCTTGCTAACTTTAAGAATATGGTTTCTGAGGTCGTCTTTTTGATTACAGAGAACAAAGGATTACAAAGGAACCCTTTGCCTCTCCATCCTTAGCCATTTGTCTTCACTCCCTGCCACTCTGGCTTACACGTTTTGGTATTTGTGTGATAAACTGGCTAGCAATTTCAGCCTAGTTATTTTGTTGATTTGGTACCACATAACCAGTCAAAATGCTCTGCAGGAAAATTACAGGAAAAGGGAGTATGGGACAAACTGTTCATACAGCCATAAAAACTATTTTTCAAAACAATCTAGGAAATCAAACTACCACTACAAACTCACACATGCCGTGAAAATTGTGAGGTTGATAAATGACAAGAGGCAACCTGCAGCCACTAGAGAGCAAAGCCTACTCAAGCCCCCTTAAATACAGCCAAATGCAAACAAAACCTGAACAGCAAAACATCCAGCGTGACCAAACCTATGCTATAGCTGAGGAATGGACAAGGATGTCACAACACAACCTAGCATGAGGCTGTGACAAAGAGGAAAACAGTCCATTACAGAAACATGTGACAGAATTGTAATAGTATAATTGACTTTTTTGATGGGGTGTAGGAGGGTGATGTGTCCAAGCCATGGCTGAGCTGAGAGCTGCTGCTGGCTGAACAAGCCTGGTGGGAAGGTGAGCAGTCATATGTAACTGCAAGAGTTCTGTCAGCTCCACAGTTTACCAACAGTGCAGTTTTCCAACACTGGAAATCCTCAGAGTGAGGCCACGCTGTTTTTTTTACCAGAGGCTATCATAATTTCTGATAGATAATTCCAGAAAAACTTTTTGACCAAGTCATACTGCAAAAATCCCTTCTGACTTATTATAGAAAAATCTCACCCACATAAAGAAGTAAGAAATATGTTTATATTGCCACATTTGTCTGCTGTCCTTATGCTATAAAACCTTCCTGATACTGGTGATACTGTTTTGGAATAAAATAGGTGTCACAGAAGACTACTCAAATGATGCAAAGAATCCCAGGAGTACTTAAACCACAACACAGCTTATTGATAAGCTTTGTGTCAAGGATTTGTGTAAATCCCTTGAATTATGAAAACATATATAAAATTGAAAAGTAGAGTGTATAACCTGAAAAGATGCAACAAAATGATCACAAGTAAAACTCCAGGGTTAATGCTCCTGCTAACAGTTTTTTTTCCTACATGATTTCAATTTTCTTTTCTAATTTAATTGAAAGGAAACAGTGATACTCGGACATTTCCCAGGAAAGAAGAACATTAAAATTGCATACTTTATAAATTCAAGATGAGCCTATATAAATTATTGTGCTTGAGAGACATGTCTAGTTACAACTTGGTTTGTTGCAAAATACTTTTGATAGATTGAGGTTTATGAGAGAAACAGTGATAAACTGGGATGACAAACGTATTTGAAAGGTCTTGTATTTGTCACTGAAGAGAGGTGTCCTAGTACCTACATAGTTACACACCCAGATGACCTGCTTTTAGCTTGTTAATATTAATAAAAACAATTCAGCAACAGTTCCTAATTTTCAAAAGTGTTGTGTTTTTAGCTACCTCAGTCCCTTTATTCAAGCACAATTGCTACCTTGCTTAATAACAGAAGAATTGACAGTACCTCAAATATGCACAGTGCAGTTTTATTTATATGTAATAGGGTTACTCTCCTCTGCAGTGGATGTAATATTTATAGCGTTATTATGGAAAGCTGTATTGAGGAGTGAAGAGCATTTCTGTATGAGAAGATAATTTGCACTAATAAATAAAAAATATAGATATGAGATACTGCACTCAGAGACGGATTCATAATATCAATTGCACCTTTTTTTTTTTTTTTTAAGTGATATCTCCAAAGCCAGTGATTACAGACAGGAAGCTCCTGTTGCATTATACTATAAATAAAAACTGCTTAAAGCATGTATTAATCTTTTAATACAAGTTGTATCATGCAGAAGCTTCCATTAAATCTTGACAATCTAAGCAAGCTAAAATGGTTTGCAATGACAGAGGATGACTACTTCCTTCAAAGGACACCACAGCTCTAATCTTCCCATTCAAAGAACAACTCCAAACATAATTTAATATACTTTGAGGCTAATAAGCCAAAATGTGGCTAAGGGTAGAATTAAAGGTTTACCACCTACAAACATCTTCTCTGGGAATCCCTTGCACAGGATGACTGAGTATGACAAACTTTTGTCAAAACTACATTAGCCAGACTGTTTAGCTGTATCTTGCATAGAAAAGAAAAAAATTACAGACTACAGCAAACAATGCCTCGAATTGACAAGACATGTTTAAGTAATTCAGGACTTGTAGGTGTATCCACCTTCCAGACTAGGAAATAATTTGATGTGCATGAGCCAATAAAACAAGTACACTGTCTCATTGTTCAAGCAGGAGAAGGTGCTGTTTTGTTTATAGTTAAAATAAATCACTGCCTCCTGCTCCTGCAAATTGCCAATTCTCCAGCAGCCCACTCACTAAGTCCCAGGTTCCCGGGGAAAAGCAGAGGGTTGCTAGGCAGCTCCAGGCATCCACAGGTGAAGATTTGTGGGAATACCAACACCACAGAACAATTACTCCAAAAGCAGAAAGCCATATAAAGAAGCCTCCAATTTAACTTCATGTTTTATTAGGGAAGCTTCCTTCAGTAGAATGAGAATTAACTTAGGCATGTACTAAGCCAATGTCTGGCTGAGATTTCAGGATGAATCTTGCTGCTGCTGACTGACAGCTCCTAATGGGTGCCCCACCATCAAACCAGATCACCCTGACCATGTACCAGGTACATAACCTGTAAAATGTGTCATTGTCTTTTTCCTGCCAGAGGACCTCAGGGAAGCTGCCATGCTGGCACCTATTACCACAGAGTGTCATGCTGCAATTACAAACAGAATTTGCCTGCTTCATTTGCTGCAAGCAGTGTGTTGTGGAGAGAATGCACGACCTGCTCACTCTCATCTGTGCAAAACAGGCATGATGATCAATGCTTTAAAAACACAAACTGCAATCATTTCTAGAGTTAGTGCAGTTTTAACTACACAAGGAATCACTGCAAATACAGAAGACTCCCCCAAACCTATCCTCTTCTTTTAAGAGCTATTCTTTCCCCTCTGCTGCCACCAATGACCGATCCAGGAGAAAGGATTTCATGGGGACCACTCTGAGGTGCTCAGTAGCAATTATTTAATACTCCTGCCATAAGCACTTGCCACCAACACATTATAGATTATACATTGCAACTATAGCCTTGCTCTTAACGACAGGTCTCTGTGGAAGAGCTGCATATCCCACCTCCACTGCTAAACAGACTGAAATACAGCAGCAGCCTGGCCTTCAGTGAGGTTTGGCCACTTGATTATTTTATTAAAAACATCATAAATGCTATTTTTATTTTACTTGAACTGCAGAGTTCTAAAGTACACTCTAATTATAAATACAGGGATAAAAGGTCTCAAAATACCACTTACCCTCCTTTGAGCCAGGGTGGTTTTGATGGATCAGCCTCATCTTGGCCCTGAAGTGGGAGAAGGGAAAAAAAAAAAAAAACAAAACATTAAATTAGTTTCCAGAAACACCAGAGAAGTGTTTTTATTGCATTCTGCAGAAAGGGTAACAGACCACACTGCATGCAGGCAAATGCATACAGAAACTCGTTCAAAAGCATCTCCAGTGACCAAGATGCCAGGGTAAGTCATACAGACAGACAGACCATGCCATTTCATTGAACAGCCAGGACTGGAATCTGAAGAGCCTATTCAGTGCAACTACTCATTCAAAATGTAGTCTTGAAGACAAACGTTTTATTTTTTTCCAACTCCAACAAGTTATTGGAGAGCTCCTGTTACTACACGTCACCACTTAACATGAATGTGGTTACAATGAAGATGTTAAAAATTAAAAGCCCTTGTATGAAATGCACAAATGACAGACTAACACAAACCTCTGTGTGAACACTTGTGAGCTTTGCTTTGTGCCCAGATGGAAAGACTCTTTAGTCTTCTAAGCAGAGAGGTCCCATTACAGCTTCGCTCATTTATTTGAAAGTATTTAATGTCTAACACGCATGAAACAAGGGCCACCACCTGCAGGTCAACAGGGATCCCACAGTGTGATGGAAAACACCATAGACTGCAAATGTGGGGATTCATATTTATGAATTCAAACCATGTTTTTATGTTCATATTAAGACTACATTTATAGAGTGTTTCTCTGTGGATCTTGAGTGGACTAATTAGAAGTGGCAAGTATTTCAACATTTGCAATGTACCTGGAAGAAACAATAGGTTCTGGATAAGGGGAAAATAGCTACCCGTAACTGGAAACACCTTAGTTTCAGCTCACAGGTCGTATATTCTCCTGCACTCCCTGAAAGAAATGCTGCTTTCACACACGGCTAAGCAGGTCACAATGCTAATAGCTAAAACTCCAACCTCAGATAATCATATCTGCCAAAAGAAAAAGGAGGCTGCAACTTGCACATAGTGGAAAAGAAAGTATTTCCAGCCATGGAACTCACAGCCTGAGAGTCAACAAAGTAAAGGAGCTTGAGTCAGGAAATAAGATCCAACTTTATGCAAGATAAAGGAACACAGCCTCAGAAGAAAGTGCTTTTTTCTTTTCCTTTTTTTTTTCTAACCTGTGCTCTGTGTGAGTTGTACAACCCCATACTGTTCACAGGTGACAGGCCAAGACTCCCAAGAAGAGCTGAAATAACCAAGCAAAGGAGTTCTCTTTGAGGTAACAACTTGAACAGAAGCAGATGTCCAAACTTTGTATTTTTGAGTCCTACAAATTAGGGAATTGGCAGATTTAAAGACTACACATTAATAATGCTTGTATTTAAACAGATTGAACAGTATGATGTTATCCATAGAATGGACACAATCAGGCCTGCCGAGCAGGAACGGGCCCAGACCCACAGTCTAGTACCATGCATATTTCCCCACAGCTGCAGCAGCACACCAGGGTCCACAAGCTTTGCTACCAAAACCCCTTAGCCTGAAATCTGCATTTTCTCCAGAGGGATCTGAACCAACTACTGGTCAAGAGAGATTTCATGAAGTAAATGCAACCAGATCCTTCTAAGCACACAGGGGAAGACATCTCTACCTTTGCATCTGAACACTTGGAAGAGCTGTGCGTAGAAAGTAACACTAAAATGGACAAAGGTTTCATACTGGACTGAGCTTGAGACTGATGGCTCAGCTGCGCTGAATGACAAAGAGTGACAAACGCCAACGTGGCTGTCATGGTTGGACACTGGCAACATTGATAGCAGGAGTCATTAATAACAAAGTTTTTAATCATTTTACGTGAGAATGAAATGTGACTGATATCTGAGACATTAACAGATCACAAAACAGTGTGTTCACTGCAGACTGGAGACCAGAAGAGCATCAAGAATCTGGGAAAAAGGGGGAAAGAAAGATATAGGGAAAACTGTTACCTAGTTAAGAAATGTCCTACAGGCAACCACCAGTCAACAGAGAACAGCCAGGAATGTGAACGTGGGGTGGGCAGAAAGTATGATCAGGAAGCAAACCTACATCATGTGCCAGATTTGTGATGTGTAAAGTAAAACTTGCCAGGAGTTGCAGATCATTTTAAAAAAATGAGCAAAAATATAATGTATTTTTCCCAAGCCTTTCAGACATGCAAATAAAAACAAAAGGCAGAGCTTCTCTAGTGTCAAGATTGAAAATGATCTGGGCATAATAGCACAAAACAAAAGAAAGAGCTTTCAGTAAGTGGCAATATTGATGCAGGGCCAAAGCAGGTGATGACTGTGTGAAAGCAGGAGTTATCACCTGCTGAAATAAAGAGCTAATTTGTGGCAGGCAGCCTTCTCCCTGAGAAAATGCCAAGAGAACCAGCACCTGACAGCCATCAAAAGAGGGCTGATGCCTTGAGACTATAGAAGAGCCAATGCAGTACTCACAGTTAAAGTGTGTATGTGTGGAGTAGGGAAATGTGATCCAGATTAGTGTAGGACCATTACTGGCTTCAAAAGCTTGAAAGGGTTCTGAGCAAACATGAAGGAAAGAATTAAGATGGAGGCTATTGAAAAACAGGAAAAAATATAACATAGGCGCAACCAAATTTGCCCCTGGTTTTGTTTCACAAAACAAGTATCTTTCTCTAACCATAAAATGAATGATGAACTGAATTTTCATTTCAAAAAAAAAAACCTTTTGATGCAGTGCCATGTGACATTAATATTAAGACCGGGTAAGCTGAGGAGGAGGAAGGAGCTTTCAGGTGGATAAACAAGCAACTGTAACTGAGTCAGCCATAGACAACACAAAAAGGAAGCCAGTGGGAGCAAGTAGGATCTGCTGATAAAATCTGGAAATGACAAACCCAGAATTATTGACACTGAACTCATAGGTCCAGTAGAAAGAACTGACAGCGGCAAATACTGCAGCAATGGAGGGTCAAACATGGGAAAAATGGCAAGGTCAAAGCCCCAAAGGCTGCCATGAATTTGACTGCATACAAGGTGTTCCAAGTGGAGAAAAGCATGAAACAATGGATTTGAATTCTAGTCATCACACTGACTATAAGCCTCTATGATACAGCCAGGCAGAAAGAGAACATAATCCATAGAGTAAGTCCAATGAAATGTCTCCACAAAGGTAAAAGCATAAATACTTTTGTACTATGTTGGCATGATTCCTTCAGAAAAGCATATGAATTTTTTTTGTTTTGCATCAAAGTAAAAAATAATCACAAAGGAAAACGGCAAAAGCAGCTGAGTATGTAAATCCTGTAAGATGAACAAAACATCTTGCTTACTCTAGCAGAAAGAACCTTTTCCTGTGTTTGTTCAACAGGCAGGTGAATGGGAGAAGAACTACAGCTAAACAGAGGATGAAAATTCAAAGCTGTGTCACAATGACAGCTCTGTGGAAGCCTTTCAAAAGGAGAAGCAGACACCAAACCGTAACAGTTTTACAGAATAACACTGGGAGGTGTATATAAAAAAGAAATGGCATAATATCACACAGTGGCAGTCACCAAGAAGTCCTCTGCAGTCCCTTCTTGCACTGACAAAGTCAGTCAAAGAACCAGAGTAGTCAAAGAAGCAGAGGCTGCATTAGCTACAAGTGCTGGCATGAGGGTTTAAGACATCTCCAGCAATGCCAGCTAAACAAAGTAATCCATAGTTTGCACCCCTCTTGAGGGTAAGAACTCTTCATATATTCCTCCTCATTTAAAGCAAGCAAATACTAGTACTGTCCATCCAGATGGATTTGCTGCAGGTGGAGAGTTCCCATCTCTCCAAAGGTAGCAACCACGCCAGGACACAGCAGGGTTCCAGCAGCTGCCCTGGGATTTGTCACCAGGCATGGATGTCCTCAAGTTCAGCCTGAACTGGTCAGAGTCTGGGCAAGCAGCAGAAACAACAGGCAGGTGAGAAGAACACTACAACACCTGTGAGAGTTTTTTGCCCTGTCTTTCCCAAGGACAAATGGGAAGGCAAAGGGAAAGAAGACACATTTAACACCCTGTCATCCATCCACATGCTGCAAGTCACAGAAAGTGTTTTGCTGGCTTATGGCCTTCCCTGCACAGCTCTGTCACTCAATCTTTCCTTGAAAGCAGCCACATCAGACTGATTTTTTTTTTAACTTCCAGTAAGCACATATAAGAGCACTGAAACAATGGAGAAACAAAAATGTAAGTAAAACAGACCATCACATCCTTATTTGATTTTTTTTTTTCATTTCTGAGGCAGGTGAATGACTTTTTTATACCTACTGTCCAACAAATACTTTAAAATGGGGAAGTGCTTGTCACCCCTAATACTGCAGTATATTCACCCACAGTAAAACATACTGTAACCAGCTGCTGAAAGGTCTTCTCCAAGTAATTAAAAGTCTCTTATGAACCAAGAATCAGTTAGAAAAACAATGTCAGTGACAGAGCAGCATAAATTTAAGGCCCTGGATTAAACAAGGCAACAGACATGGCTACTTAAGGAAAAAGTATTCAGTCATAGGGAAGGCAGTGTTTGGTGAAGCCTATAAAGCCAACAACAGGAGTTTTGCTTACTCAGGAAAAGCACAGCTGGCCTTAGAAATAATTGAGAAGTTATTTAACAAAGCTGCAATTTTAAAATTTTGCAAATTCTCTCATCGACAAGAAGATACTTTAATGGACAGAACAATTACGCACTTCTGTAGAAGCAAAAGAGCGTAAAATGGACAGAGGGGCAAAAAAAGAAATAAAATAAGAAATCACAAAGTCTGTAGCACCACAAGGAAGAACATCCACAGATCTATTAGCCTTTTATATAAATCTAGCTCTCCACATAAAAGGCTTCCTAACAATGTCATTTTCCATCACATCTAAGTACTGTGTCTAGCACATTATCCTCTTAAAATACAAAACAGATGTAAAACATGTAAAGCTGCTTTATGCTGCTTTATTTAAACAGATAGAAAAATCAATAATGACATCTCATTTGTTTTGAAAATCATCCTAACTTGTTTTCAAATACCATTATTTTTTTTTATTAAACCTCAAAAGTCTCAGTTAGATATAGGTTAATCTGAATCAGGCTAAAACAAGGAGCAACTGACTAAATTAAACTTCTGGTCATGCCTAATTAGAGCATTTCTTCAGTAGCATTAACAGAGTCAGACTGAACTAAATCTTCCCAATTAAGTCAGTCTTGTGGTTCAATGTCTTCATTCACTCAAGTATGCTGGAATTTACATGGAATCCAAAGCTTCAACAAGGCAAGGGATTATTTTAAATTCATTCTGTATTCCGCAATAGCATCCATTTATTAAGGGCTGAAAAGCCCCAAAGGAAGCTCCTTCCAACTGATATATCATCCAGTACCACCTTTCCAGCTGCCAGATGAACAGTTTAAAGGAGGTTACAGTGGTTTTGCACTGAAGTCAAAAGGGGACTGAATTTAACACTGATATTTGACACCAGGTATCTCTGCATTCCTGAAAAAGCATTAATTGACAGATATTTACCCGGAAGAAGGAAACAGAACTGCTGACATATGAGCCAATAAAGCTTAGAAACACAAATTCATCAGACTCAAGGGATGACATCTGCATGGAGGCCCAAAAATCCATGCAAGGTTCAGCTTCTCCTGGAAGCTAGTTTTGTCTTATTTATACAACTACAGGAGGGGGAGAAACACAGCAGGCACTGAATGCACACAGCACAGAGTAATGAAAATAAAAGAGCTGAGATTCCAAAAGCCAGTAATTTCTCTACACGAGATACAGTTGCTAACACAATTGTTGACAAAGCCCACAGCAGTAAACAAAACAATTCTGCAGATCCTCCTAGGAGGAAAGTGTTACTTGTTGCCCACAGGATAATGGACAGAGAGGTAACCAGTCCATGTCTAGAAAGACAACAACTCTGTGTATTAAGGACAAGGTTCTGCCCTTCCCATGGGGCACAGGGCCCTGTTCAAAGCAAAATGACTACCTAAAAAGGCATGGGATCTGCAGCAGACATCTTTCAGCATCCAGGTTTGATTAATCTCACTGCTACAGCCTACATGCACTTTTGACTTTAATTGATGAAAGTGGACAAGCCAAACAGAGATGAAATGAAATAATATAACTGAAGAAAAATGAGGAAATACTTGGTTTAAACAAGATTCATAAAGAGGAAGACTGGAAAAGACAGGATGAACAACTTGTCCTCTGCTAATGCGGTGCCTGTGCACATCACACACACCCCACAGAGCACCAAAGGGAGGAGATCACTCCAAGCATTCATGTTTTCCTCTTTGTACAAGGTCATAGGCACTGAACAGACTCTTAACTCATACACAGTGTTAACAATGCCTCAGACAATCACGACATGCTAAACTGAATTTCAGCGCCTCAGCAGGAGCAATTGGCTACAGGAAGACGAGACAAGCACACACAGGGGTTTCAGAAAGAGATGCTGGTTACAAGGGACAACATGTACAACCTGGAGCTCTCCTCTACCTCCTTCTGCAAAGAAAGAAAGAAAAAAAAAGACAAGAAGGAAAGGAACAAAAGTTAGTAGACCAGATTTCTGCTATGAGTTCTGTAAAATTATTTTAATAGAAACTGGGGTAAAGGTTTGCCTCAAGTTGATAACATGTTCATGCAGCAGAGTTTTCCCATGTGCTTCCTGGGACATGCACCAGACAATTAATCTCTATCAGACCTCAAGTTAAATTCATCAAATTTCATCCATAACTGCACATACATTAAAATATATACTTTTGAGAGCTCTTTTTAGAGTTACTGTTCCTGATTCATTAGCTGAAGAATTTTAAGTAATCTTAACACAGAATTGGAGCCGCCATTTATCATACAGGAAAAAAACCCTGGATTTAATATAAGGAGGAACAAATTTGTTCTCCTCTCCCCCAGACTGCATCTGAAACATCCCCCCTGTTCCCTTCCTCACTCCCTGTATATTTTGCCCAGTACAAGGAAACTGGCAGCTCCCACAGAACACATTTTGCTTTTGCAAATATCATAATGCAGAGAGATATTTTCTGAATTTATACATCTAGGCAATTTTCCTCTGATCCAAAAAAAAAAAAAAAAAAAAAAAAAAAGAAAAGAAGTCCAGAGCCTCCTACACTAAATCTCATGTTTATGGATAGGCAATTTCAAGGCTAGTAAAGTTACATGAGAGTCATACTCAAAACTTCCGGTACAGACATGATATTTTTTAAGTCTTCCAATCAGATAATTCTCTATCTGCACAGAAGAATCCTATTACTCATTTGTGTATGAAAGATGGAGGGGAAGGAATATCTTCATGGCAACAGGAGACACTCAAATTGGTTTAAAAGCAAAAATAGTTTTTGAAGTTACTGTCTATATGGGTGTAATTACAGACATGCAATCACTAAGACAGGAAAATAGAGAAGCTATTTTAACTCCATCGCTAAGGAGAAGTCAATTACTTTAGCAAACGAGGTGCTGGATTGCAGCTAAAATAAAAATCCTATTTTTCGCCTTAACACATGCCTGCATGGATGCTCATTAGGACAGAAAACCTCTGGACCACCCTGCAGGCTTTACCTTTGGAGCTAATGGAGAAATCACAAGCAGCAGGATGCTGCAACCACTGGTGTGGCACACGTGCTGTGTTTTGGCAGTCTGCTCTGCACAGATAGCTGACCTGGAGAAACTGAGGAAACTTGAAGTCCCTTCCAGACTCAGATGGAAACATGGTTTTTTTTGCATGGACCCTTCTTGACTGGTCTCTGAAGTAATCCTGCCTGTCCTGTTTAATTAAGTAAAACCTTCTCACCTAGACTGACAAAATTCCACATCAAGTCCTTTGGTTTTGTCCTTTTTACACAGTCACCCCATGCCCTTCCAACCCAAGCCAAACCTCTCCTGACTTCGTCCCTGGGGTGGTCTCAGTGTGTCTCAGGCAGATCCAGGCATCCCTTATTCCTAGGTTTTTAATTCCTTTGCATTTGAACTCTACTCCTTCCTGGCCTCTCCTGTGGAGTCTTGAAGTGCAGAAGATGCGGGAGACCTGGACTCATGTCCCTTCTCAGGTCTGCTGTGGCTCTCAGTCACGTCAAGCAGGGAAACCCGGCTTTTAGCCCCCAGCTGGAAAACACTGAGGACAGATGGAGCCTCTGGCAATGCAACAGCTCAACAGTAGCAAGCTACCAGTGAGCATATGCAAATTACATATTTTTCAAAAGCGTATTCACTCCGCTCATTTGGGGTTGATTTTCCACACAAAATTCCTTGACACAGGCTAGCACTGCCAAATTTTAAGACCTCAGGGCAGTAGAGCTTCTCAAATATAGGTCAAATTTATTTTTATACAAACACAAAGCAATAAATTTTGCATTGGACTAATTTTTGGGTAATTTTTTTAAAAAACACAAAAAACCATTTTGGCTTAAAATCCATATTCATCTTTGATTTCTAAGGCCCATCAATTTAAGGCAGTTAGGGACAGTTTCAGGCCAAATGTAAAATTTGGCAAAGCTCTGAGTAACTGCAGACACAGATTTAAAACCTTGTGCCTCACTACAGCACATGCACTCACAGCTTCATCAGTGGTGACTAACTTGGCTAAACCCTGATCACAGAATTCTTTCACAATTTCACTTTTGAGCAGTCAGCTTAAATATAATGAAATCTCTAGCATTTCAGGGCTTTACTTTAAACAAATTAAAACTATCATCATCTTCACTTATACTTTTTTTTTTTCAAATTCAAACTTTAAAAGCTTCCTTGGATTTTCAGGGGATATTTTATGTTTTTTTCTTCTGACTTCCAATTAAACACAGCAATTATTTATATGCATCTGCCAAGTTCCAAGTTCTTTCAGTAATTTGCATCTGTGTTCAACTATAAATAATTTAAACCTTTATGCCAGTGCATCATCTCTGATTCACCAAAACATGCATATTTACCAACACCTCCAAACTTATCTTCCATTCCCTTGCTGGAGGAACACATTTAACAAAATACCTTGAACTGAACTTTTGAGCAAATGTGAGGTTTAGGTTCAGAACCAAAAAACAGCTGCAGAACTGGGTTTTCAGTGGACCTTATCCAGGAACTGAAAAGGCTATTAACAAAATATTACATTTTTAAAATAAGACACAAACTCTCATCTACAGCTGGGGAAAAATGCAAACCAACATTGCACTGCATTCCAGGTATGATGCTTTTTCCAAAGGAAGGAAATAAAAGCTTGGCTCAAACTTGAGTATATTAAAAACAGGACACAGAACTGCAGTTTCTCTTTCTTGAAAAATGCATGCCAAAACAACACTGTTTCAGAGAGTTACAGAATCATTAGGAATCATCACAGAATGTTTTGTGTTGGTAGAGACCTTAAAGATCATCTAGTTCCAACTCTTTCCCTGTCTAGCTGTCAGGGTCTGGGCTGCTTTGCTTCCTGGCATCTCTAGGGTTTTCTCTTCAAGGTCTTGCTTTTCTTATCCTTCATCCACTTTTTTTCCCCACTATCTTTGACTCCTTTGACTCCTCCTGTCTCTCAGAGCACATTTCCTACATTGTGACTTCATCACACACTTATTTTTATAGCCTCAACTGCCAAATCTACTATAGATCTATCTTTATGGGAGTGGCACACAAGTGCCACCAATTTTTTGTCACATCACTGGATGATGTTCAAGAGAACTGAACGAGGGAGGACAAAAAATCCCAATTCACCCTGGAGCCAGATCTAAGGTACAAAGTGCAGCTCTGTTCCTCCTTCTCAATTGTTTTGGCTACTTCTTTCCTTGTGAACATGCCTGTGCTGTTCAAACTCTGCTGAGATGAGCAGCCTCCTCTCACATTCAGAAACAGGCTATTTCAGTACTTTTGCTGTACTGTGGCACATGCTAATCCAAACCACTGCCTGTTCTCTCAGGTTCTAAAATTAGGACATATGTCCAGGACTTGAGCACCACATGAACACTACCATAAAAAAAAAAAAAAAAAAAAAAAAAAAAAAAAAAAAAAAAAAAAAAAAGTATCTGTGCCAAGCCCACTAACAAATCCCATCATTTCCCTCATTAAAAACTTACTGTTTGAGCCAACTCTATACTAAAGACCTTGTATAAAATAAGAAAGCAGAGAGCTGATTATGAGCTTTATGATCTGCATAACTGAGAAGATGACTGGTACAGAAATCAAGTATGGCTTGACAGATTGTTTCTTCACAGTGAAAGCAGAGTCACTAGAAAAGCACTTGGCAATAGATCACTCCTTCAGTAGGGAGAGGAGTCCTCTGATCATTCTGACCAGCTTCCATGAAGAGTGAACACAGTATTTGATACAAGAAGTTCACAACAAGTACGTGAAGATTTCAAGATGTAGTTAAAATAACTTCCACTCTTGAAACAAAGCCTCTTTCCTTAACTGAGTAATGACTCATAGGGATGACACTGAGAAAGCCTTCTCACTGCCTGGAAAGGAAGGGGGAAGATGGACCCACACTTCAACTTTAGGATCTATTTTACCAAATCAAGGCTGTCAAAACATGTCCCATCAAAAGATGCCAGTCAGCTCTATCTCCCACAGACTCAGGAAATGATTTAGCAACACTGCTCCACCACTGTATCAGCTCACATGTGCTTTGGTCATGCATTTGAAAATCTGTGCTGCAAATAAGGGATGTAGCTCCCCAGAAACAAAAACACTTTCCATCTTGTGGACAAGTTATGGAAACAAGTTTCAACTTCCCAATTTTTAAACTATTATTAGTAGTAGTATTTATTATTTTAAAGGTCTCCACTAGGATAACATCTAACAGTGATTAAACACTGGCAACTTCCACTTTGTGATAGAGTCACTTAAGTCTAGATCCTCTCAACTCACAAAACTGCAAATCTGGCTACTTATAGTGCAAATGCACACTTGGTTATCACATGTCTTAGCTCTTATATTTAAGAAGAAACCAAGTAATGAATTATGACAAAAAACCTTAACACCTGCTATTTGGATGAAGCACTGCAAATCTCCCTCTCTCAAAGGGGAAAAAAAAAGGTGAAACTTGCTAACTGGCATTTCAGTGTGTTACACAGTAAATTTTAGGGGGTTTTGTCAGTACTGTTGTACAGCGCACGTACTTGTCTTATTTTTTTCATTTTACCTGAATTTGTCTCCTCAGCAGAAATCCAGTTTCCCTCCTGTGCTAATTCTTTTAAGAGTCTCCTATGCATTTGTCTCTTTTCCCTCAGCACATTTTTGAAATTGTTGATGCATTTGTTCAGGTAGATGGTCTCTGCGCACACCTTGTCAAGGCTCATGGGCCTGCACTCCTTCCCTGGCTCAGGTGGACAGTTCCCATCTTCTCCAAGCTCCTCAAGAGCTTGCTGCCTAGCAGGGATTTCACAGACAGATGATGGCAGCACACAGGAAACAGGAGGCTCATGCGAAATAGAGGAAAAACTGGAAGGAGCAAATTGCATCTGAGCAGATGCTTCACTGTTGACATTTGCATTTGCCTGGCTCTCAGAGGACTGACTAGGAGGGGTTTCTGCAAAGTAGTCAGAGCTGCCACCCATACCTGAACTGGTCAGCATAAGCGTGTTGTCATCATCCATCTGTAAGCCACTATCATTTTCTAAAAGGATTTCAGAATCACTTGTCTCCAGTTTATGAAACACCACTTGCAGAGCAGACCTGAAGTGGTGAATAGCTTTCCCAAGCTTATTAGTGTAAAACTTCATGTCTACAAGATCAATGTTGTCCCGGGAGTGGTCAAGGAAATACTGGGAATTTTCCAGGACATCCCTAAAGACCTGATCAGTTGGATCTTGATCATTCAGGTCCATTTGGATCATATCTTTCAAGCTGTCACTACTGTCAGCCATTTCATCTGTTGTATGATCATAGCTAATGGTTGTCACCCCACTAGAAACATCTTCTCTTTGAACATCACCTTTCTCTGCATTGGTAAATTTGCAAGAGTTATCACAGTCTGTTTCAATTTCTTCTGTGTTTATCCCCTCATCTTTTTCTAGAAGAGAAGAATTCTCAGTGATGCTTTTAGTGTCAAGCCTCTGGTCACTACCATTACTTGAAGCACACATCTGGCTTGCATGGCCCAAAGAGTCAGATGAGCAGCAGTGATTTCCATCACCTTTAGGTGAATTAGTCACCTGTGGAGGTTCAGCAAGGACTTGGCAAATGTCCCTGTTATCTGAAGGCTGCTCACTGCAGCTTATTGTTTGTGCTTCCTTTCCAGCTTCAAGTATCAAGGCATCTTTCTTGGTCAAGGCTGACTTCTGCACAGAATCAAGTCTCTCACCTGCACACTCTGCTTTCCTACTCGTGCTTTTATACTTAACCTGGTATGAGTCCGTCTGAAGGTGCCCAATTGCATCAGTTCTCTGAGCCCCATCAGGATTCAGCAAGTTATGATTATTTTTCTTGAAGCCAGACTGAGAAGAGACTGAATCCGGTTTTTGGCCCCTCTGGCCATTCTGCCTCTTTTGCTCCTCATTGGTAGCGACCCGGACACCTGAGTTCTCCAGAAGAATAGACTTCTGTAAAATAAAGTCTCTCTGTTCACAACTCACAAGTTTCACAACTGCTGGTCTTGGCATTAATGGCTTGCCTGTACCAATATCTGACCTATAAGCATCTTTTATATACTTACTGCACTGAATACCATTGAAACAGTGATATTCAGACAAAAAGCTGCAGATAAGCTCTACTGTGTTTTCACCATCTTTCTCTGGGATGCCATAAAAATACAACACTGGTTCTTCCTTTTGTACATCCCTTCTTGGCTCTCGAACATGCGTACCCTGGGTTTTGCCACTGGAACCACCTTGCAGGCCTTCTATCTCACTCAAGACAGTGTCCACACAGCTGGAGACTTCATCCACAGAGCCTTTTATCAAGGTGAGGTGCTGACGGAGCTCTGCAATCTCTGTTTGGATTCGACTTATTCCCTGTAGCTCTTTAACAATGTAATCAACCACATCAGCTGAGCGGTCTCTTGACTGCCTTGTTCGACTCTTGCATGCAATGGTCTTTTCCTTGGGAAAGCACCCTTGCCTTTCAGCTGCATCCCTCCAGCTCATGGTAATGCTCAGGGAAGAAAGCTCCTGTCCCTCAGACACTCTGCCCTTTATTTCAGAAGAGGTCTGCATGATACCATCAGAACTTCTCTGCAAGTCCTTCTTGTTCTGCTGTAGTGAACATGGTATTTTTACATAGCCACCCCAGTTCAGTTCCACCTCACCAACACACACTTCACTCACTCCCTTGGAATCATGTCCTCCATCATGATCAAAGTCCCCTCCAGCCATGGAAAATTCAGTGCTTGGAGAGCTCTGGTTGATTCCACAAACAAACATGTCTGATTCAATCTCCACTGGAGAGAGCTGGCAGCGATGTGCATGGTTTGAATTATCATCTACCTGGCCTTGGAGAAGCCTCTTCATTTTCTCCCGCAGAAACAAATGGAGTTTTTGCTTCCGGAATTGCTTCCTGCCCTGCAGTTTTACAACAGGTTTTCTGTGCAGAAGTGAAAATTCATTTTCTTGCTTTTTCAATCTACTTCTAGCAAACATCATCAGCTGCACCTGTGTTTCTCATAGTGCTACAAGCTGCACAAGCACACATCAATCACTTCTCAATGCACAACTCGCATCCAGTTTTTAGTCTGTCATGAGGCAGCTACCGAAAGAGGGGAAAAAAACATTACAGTTTGTTTCAGTAGAAATATCCGAGGTAACTTAAGCAGAAGAATTAAAAAAAACACCAAAACTAAAACCAGCATACACATAAAATCAGACAGAAAGAGGATGTGCTATTTAAAGTGTACAGACATTATCTTGGTTTTAGCCACCTCCCCACATCAGGCTCTTGTTGGAGTAAGTGCTCCTTGCTCCCACTTCTATTCAAGAGAGTGGAAAAAAAAGGTCAAATTAAAAAAGCAATTCTGTGGTTGTATTTCTACCAGGTTTGCAAATTAATCTCAAGCTTCACGTCCTGGCAATTGCGCACTGTGTGACTTAATTACCCCCCAAATGCGGAGTTCTGACATTATAAATTCTATCCTTGCACATTTCTTCTCCTTTCAAGTTCACAATCTTCATCCTTTCTTCAAACAAAAGCAGAAATCAAATTTAACTTCGCGCAGTTTCAGCGACCCCACAGGAATTGCTCAAAGTGATGTAAAGTGGCAAGAAGACTGGATGACAGATTTTAGGAGTAAAACCTTTCTGCTATTTTAGTATTTTCATCTTAATATTTTGCTACAAAGCAGTAAAAAGAAAATCCAGAAAATGAACCAAACAAAAAAAAAACCTCGAAGCTTGCAAGCTTCCCAAGCTAACCTGCAGTTAAATATGCTACACTCAGCATATGCATAAACAAGCTGAGCTGACAGCATGAAGCTTCTGCATGTCACTTCTACTCCAGCTCTGGGGATTTTGCAGTTGATTATTTTCCCCAATTTAAATCCCCTCTCTAATGAACAAAATAAAAACAAAAAACCCCACAATGTTAACTACTTGAAACTTCCATGTGCTTTTACTGGCATACTTACTAAGCAACATACAACCAGGTTTTTTCTCCAGAGAGTAGGGCACACAAGAGACCCACACAGGATCCTCCTGGAGGCAAGGTGACTGGAGAACACAATTGTATTTGATGACTCAGTTTGGACTTGCTGCCTGAAGCATATATTTTTTCTCATATTCTTGTTTTATTTAAGACCTATGGTAACTTTCTTTCATTTTTATTGTTTCACTTTGTGGGCAGGAAGGGAGAGAGTGTTTTTTGATCTGGAGGAAGCAGCATTGCAAATACCAATCTCTATAATAAGAGCTTAATTAATATGCTATAAAAGCGGTTGCATCTGTGTTTCAGGTTTAAGTCTCCTCATCAAGCATTTCCAAAGGCAATACCTGCCCTTCTGTAGGCTAAACAAATTCTCTGTGAAATTGATTATCAGCTTCTTTAAAGAAAGTAAGTTCAAATTTTCAGGCCATTGGTCCAGAAAAATTATTTGAGATTTTTTGGTGGGTTTTCATTTGTTTGTTTTTGTTTCATTTTTTAAATCTATTTCCTCATAAAACAGGGCTGACATAAGAAATATTTTCTCAGACTCTCTTCTTCCACCACTTACACAGTTTAGCCATTTTCACTTGAGTCGATAACCAATGTTTAACATCAAAAAATAACTTCTGTACCAGTCGTAAGAAGTGAAGAGAGAAGAATTGCTTGGAGAATATCCAAGAATTGCTTGGAGAGCAAGTAATTGGATTCAATGGCAGCCAAGAAAAAGAGCTCTACAGTTGTGGCTCCCTACACATGTTGCTTGAGGGTAGCACACAGAAATGCTAATTTCAAATATTATCCAGCATATTGAACTCCAAGTGCTAGGAGAAAAGCCTATATAGGCTTGTGCAAGGTTTCCCTCAGAAAGCTCAGTCTTCATCATGTTTCCTTCTGTATGCAGCTTTCAAGGCATCAGAGGGGCCTTGATAACTTTAGTTAAAAAAAAAAATCAATTCAAGACAGAGCTCGCTCTCACTTCCTTTGTCTGCTACACCACTCAAGAGCAGCAGTTTTTAACAGAAATCACTTTTTCCTGCTGAACACTTACTTGCAAGATTGCAGCTATTCCAAAGCTGGCAGCTCAGTGCAAACAGTACAATTCTGTCATTTTTATTTATATATAGTATTTTTGGTGTATGTATATGTATATATATAGGTGTGTGTGTGTGTGTTTATGTGTGTGTACACACACGCGCACACACACACACACACACACACAGAGAGGAATATCTACTTAATTGGAGATTTTTAAAAGTACATATTTGATTTCATCAAATACTAACTCTACCTTTCCATCTTTCCCCAAGAAGGACAGAAACTGCTTCCTCCAAAGCTGGGAACAAGGCCAGAGCAGAACACATGGACAGCAGCTCCGGCTCAGAGGGAAGCCTTTCTACCTCTCTCTACAGTGGGTGGAAACAAATGGAAATCACTGTTTACCACCAAAGATCAAATCACTGCCCACTGAGTGGAATGCCAAGAAGCAAGTAAGAGAATTGCCCTCTTTGTCCCACTCCCAAAGGCTTCCTCCCTCCATTCCCCACCCCAAGCCCACACTCAGACCTGAAGCTCTCTGAGCATTCACTCAGTCTGTGGGCTGGTCTCAAAGTGTCTCTGCACCTCCTGCCACAGCCTCTCCTCCTCCGCTACACCCAGGGTTGTGTGCATGCTCCTATCCCCTTCCACGCTCCAGACTAGGTGCTCTGCAACTTGTCTCCTATAAAGATCCCTTATTTCTTTCGTGTTGTCTGTGTTAGAGCCATGCTTTCTTGTAGCACAGACACGTGAAGTGAAAATAAAAGTTAATGCAGGTTTACCCAGGGAAAAAAACCCAAAACCTAATCTAGATGCAAATCCCTGAATCCCTGCTTAAGTCTTTTTCTCTTCCAGGATCACTCCAGGAATCACATTAACACATAAGAAGAAGTTAAGTCTTTTAGGAAATAATATTTGGATCCTGGTGTTCTGCCTGATGTTGCAAGCCTTCACTGACTACACAACATTTGTTCTGACTGCCTTGTTAGCAGGCATTTCCTTCCAGGAGAATTCCATACTCAGTTCAGTACAGCTGTCTCTGGACATGCTAGAGAGCAGCATGCACAGGCATCACCATTTCTATGTTACCCAACTTCCCAAAAGAGAGCCAGCCTCAAGCTCAACATGAGGATTACATTTCTGCTTTACTTGGGAATGTTTGGGTTATTTTGCTATTCCCATGAAGACAAAGCTGACATATTAGGATTTTAGAGAGGGGAAACTGGTGAGCTACCACGAACACTGCACATCTCATTACCTTGTCATTGGACACACTTCTGAAATAGCCTTGCAATACAGGAACAACAGACACTTTTCCTCCTGACATACAGATTTGCCATGACAACAGGAGTAAAAGCATGTCATGCCAGCATCCATGAATGAGAAAAAAAGAACATGAGAAATTTCATGAAGGAATAAAATTCAATTATATTATCTCTGCTGATCAGCTGGGGATCAGCCATGTTTTATGCTTACAGCATAAAACAGAGAGCCAGGCTCTCACCAGGGAGAGGGGAGGTGACTGCAACCCCCTCTGAGCAGCATCTTCAGTTCTGGGAGACACTGGACCAGCATGGCTCAAAACAAAGGCAGCATTGTGTGCCTTCAGCACTGCTCCACACTGCAGCAGGCTGGCTGCAGTCTGGTGGAAGAAAAAGGGGTGACAGCACAAAAACTCTGTTAAAGTGAGGTATGCTTATCTTACAGAATCACAGATTTGTTTAGGTAAAGATCTTTAAGGTCAAAAAATCCAACTGTTTACTCAGCATTGCTAGGGCCACCACTAAACCACATACGTGAGTGCCACATCTATATGTCTGAAATATCTCCAGGGATAGTGACTCCACCACTCCCATGGGCAGCTCATCCCAGTGTCTGACACCCCTTCTTAATGGCTATCTGGTTTTCATCACACTAAGCTTAATACTGAGCTACATTTAGCCCACAGCATCATGTTAGAAGGTGCTGGTACCTCAGGGTAGATGTGGTGTTCAAGGAACCCAAAAAAGAGACAAAAACAATTAGCTATGATCAGAAAAACATTTCACAGCAGCCTCTCTGGCCATTGACTCATGCTACTGAGTGAAATCTTTTTCATTAGATTATATTTGCAGTATCGCCCACACAAAGTGGTACTGCTTTACCTGTACTAGCAATTACCCTAGGAAAAGCAATAATAAATAAAATACCTGATAAATGGTCTTGCTACTCTATAAAGTGCCATTTAAACATGAAGAATACCAATAAAATGCAGGACGTTGTGGGAAAAAAGATTTTGGCATTTAAAACAGAAAGAAATCATGGCTAAGGCTGCCATAGCAACATCGCCGTACCACTCGGCATGCTGAAACAGTGACTCTTCCTGAGAATATTACAACATTTTTAAACACAATAATTGCTGAAATAATCCTAACAAGGCTTGACAGAGATATGAAAGGTTATAATCAGTTTTGCTGTTTGACTTCTGGAGATGCACTTGCAATTTTCTAATTAATATCACTATATTTAATTTTGGATTGGATCATACCTGAACATGGCATTATTGCTTTGCTGCTGAAAATGTGTCTTTCTTCAAACCTTCTTCTGATAATTAACAAAAATTCTAACTTTTGAGTCCTAGCATGGATGATCAGAACAACAAGGTACTGAGCTGAGCAATCCTGGGCAAAAAGCAGCAGAGCTGGAGAACAAAACATACTGTTGAGAAACACCTTCACCTCAGGACATTTAGGCTGAAAGTAACATGCAGAAGAGACACATGGAACTCCACAGTGGATTGAAGCAGAAATACATTCATATCATTGAAAAGACAGTAGTTACAAAAGGATGACAATAATTTTATGTAAAACAATGTGAGGAGAAGAACTATTACTCAGTCCCTTGGTAACCCTTTCACAGTCCCTCTGCTGCCAAGCCTCAATGCTTCCCGTCCAGGAATTACCACACTAGCTGCAAAATCACATCCCAGCCCTATCTGTAGAACTTTCTTAAGTTTTTAAACACTTCCAAATATATTTTATAGATTGTATCTGTACCTGCAACATTTATTTCAATACAGCTAAGCAAAAACTATGACAAAACACTTCAATGCAATGCCAGCTAGCCTTCACACCTGACACATTTCAGAAAAAGAAAAAAAAAAACAAACAAACAAACAAACAAAAAAACCAAAACAAACAAACAAAAAACCAAAAACAAAACAAAACAAAAAAAATAAACAAAAAAACCACAAAAACAAACAAACAAAAAAAAACCCCACACTTAAAACCTTCCCAGAGCAGTTTGATAGAAATTACAAAAGGTCAGGTGAGGTCAATCAGTCATCCTCAGTGTGGAAAACTGATCCAAGGAACACTGCATATAACACAGTTCTGCACCTCCCACATCACAGTTATTTCTCACATTTCACATGAAGCCTGCTGACCAAGGGAAAAAAAACACACCTGAATAATACTTTGCCACACCAGCAAGTTATCAGGGTAGCTACTAAGTAAAGAACAGTAAAAATCACAAACCCACTGAAGTGTCGTGGGTTCATGGCATTCACCAATGTAAAAACTTCTGTTGCAAAACAGCATAAAATTAAACCAATGTAATGGAAGAGCATCACTGTGTAGTAGAACAAGGAGATAGCACTTCCTGCTATACCTTAATATATTCCTTAATACCCTCTTACAAATTTAGGGGACACCCCAGAAGTCAAGCGTGTCTCAGCTTTCTGTAAAATGAGGACTAATGTCTGTCATCCAGAGAGCATCCCTTCTGTGAGCACAGACGGAGAGGGACTGAGACACCCAGACTTTAAGTCCAGCTGCCTTGGAAACCCCCGGAAGGCACCTCAGTACTAGGCAGCCCTTCCATTCCTCAGTGCCTCAATGTGCTCATTCCCTCTGCATCCTTCTATCCCAACTTTTCATACAGGCTGGAGGCAGCAGTGCCTGGCACAGCGATGCATCGCCTGCAGTAACAAATGAGGTCTCTCACCACCTGGCAGCCAGGAAAAGGCGGCATCCGCAGACAGAAATAGGGGCTGTCCCCAGTCACAGAGGGAGGCACAGGCTGCAAGCTGCCGACCATGGCAGTGCAAAGGCTCATGCCTGGTGAGCAGCAAGCTAGCTCTGAGGCACCCATCTACTTCTGAGACAACCCTGTGCTGAGGAGAAGGCAAAAGGGATAACTGACTACTGAAAACAGACATCACAGCTGCTTCTGTCTATCTTATGTAAAAGTTACTTCACTTCTTTCCAGCAAATACAAAACCTGAGCAGCAGCTATCAGCAGTTTAAGAGCAAATGGGGAAATAGTTAAGTTCAGCAGTACTCTGAACTGAGTAGCTCCAATGCATGGGGGTTTTGTACACAGCTGAATCAATCAGTAGATGGCTTGCCCATGAAAACCTAAAGCATTAACTGTTCCTTGAAACAGATTTATCCCATATCAGGATTCTAAGAACAAAGCATTATATTGAACACATGGGGACGATCAAGGAGCAACTTCTTGTTAAAAGGACAAAGCTCCAAGAACTGAAACAAAATTATCAGGGCATGCTGAGAAGTTGGCTGGCCATGGGATGAAAACTCTAGAAATGTCTGCCAGACTTTGTGGAAAGGTTTCTGATTATTCAGCTACCTCTAAACAGAAAGAAAACAGACAACATTGGCAGTAAAAATGCAGTACCTCTGGCTTAAAGAAGGTTTGCATGCACTGTTATGAAAATGTTGAATGATGCTAAAAGCTCTGCCTAGACTAACAGAAATAGAACATGCTGTGCCTCTCCTCTACTTGCAATCCAACTTACAGCCCAATGCTGAACTACTGCTGGACCAAAAGTGTGAACTCTCCAAAGTCCTGCATTTCTGACAAGAACCATCATGAATCATTTAATCAGTAAGGATTTTCTCAAAACTCTGATGACTCACTGATGATGTTTGGAGCTGGTTTTTCAGGTGACAGTGCCTCAGCTCACAGGGACATTCAGGCAGGGGAGGGACAGGCAGCACTCACCAGTACAGGGTAATGAATTAGGAGACCCTACTTCTGTTGTCAGGGCAGCAAGAGCACAGCCCTGGTTCTACACAATCTTACTCACTGATTCTGACCTGTTCTGCACTCCCTTAGGACAGACACTTGGCAGTGTTCAGGCAGGCTGGATGAAGGTACTATATGCAGCAAATGGAATAATTAGGGTTTTACAGCTCATGATATTAAAACGGAGCACGTGGCAACTAAAATCCTCCTGGGCTAAAACTGCAGCTTTACTTCCCTAAGCTCTCTCCTTTTCATCTCAGGGACTGAGGACCTTAGCATTCTGTACTACTTCTGTCTTTAGGTTTACCCCTGAAAGGCTTGCTCCATTAGCAAAAGAAACCTGCCCATATAAATGGAATGAAAACTGAAAAGATATCTGAAAACAGTCACACCATCTGCTCTGATTCACAAGCCTGTACAGCATCCTCATCGCTCCTGCATGCCAGTCATTCCATCTCATCAACTCACAAGCTTCTCAGCACAAAAAATCAGGCCAATGACAAATACTCTGTGTTAAAAAAAAAACCCCTTTCTTAAATGACATTTAAGTAAGAATCAAAGTAGCAATTTATTGCTTCAAGTTATTTGCTTCTCAAATGATCAAATTTAAATTATTCCCAAGCTCCTTTCCCTTTAACTCTTCTTCCCATAGTGATTTCAATGTCAAATTCCAGCTGATACAAATCCTCCTTACAGAGAAGTATGAGAAGTAAACAGACACAACCTCAATTATACCAGTCATAAGAAATCTACAATTAGTGTCTAATGGGTGAAAACAAAAACTAAGAAATAGAGCATACAAAATAACATACTAAGTGTAAATTGTTTTACAAAGCACATTTTTAAATCCAGTCAGCTTCCAGTGGAGCCATTGTATTGCTAAAGTAAACACACACACATGCACACAGAGAGCTCACTCTAAAAAAAAAGAGTGATTCTCCTTGGTTGCTGCTTACTTGCAGTTTATACCCAGGCACTTCATTTGTTCCAATCGTTCACTTACCTTGCTACTTCAAAATAAAACAAAAGATTAAAATGTAAAGGAAATTTATAGAATCAATAGAAAACTACAGAATACAACAGCTTGCTCTCATAGAAAAGACAAGTCCTGAAGGATTCCTAATGTTGTTAAAGGTTCACCAGATAATGAACTTTCACTGTGGAGATTATCAACATATTGTTGGTGTCCCATCTGAGGTATCAGGGAAAGCAACGTTAAAGGCACCGAGAGTTTCCCATTCCACAGCAGCACTAGGATGAGAAATCACGTAAAGTTGAAGGCATGTTGAAAGGAATAAAAAAATGCAAACAGCTACTAAAAAATCCAAAAAGCAAAAACCAGCAGAAGCTAATAATTGCAAAAGCTAAAAATGCAGAAATCCTTTTGGTTTCCAGGAGCATCCCTCAACAGAAATTCTTTAGTTCCCCACCACAGTGCATCTTTTCCCTTTCTCAGGCTGTACCAAGTACAGTTTAAACTTCATCCTTCTCTTCAGATGTGACTCAACAGAAAATATTGTACTTCAGAGGCAGAGAGAAAGCTGTGCTTTACTCCTCCTCGTCAGCTGCCTACTGCCTAGCTCCTCACACACGCAGCCTCCCCGCTTCACTCCTCGCCTCAAAATGATTCTCCACTTTATTATCCATTCAGAAGGAAATACGAACTGATGGAGCCAATCTGACTAAAGACAAAACACACTCCTTCGGCATTACGAGAGCAGGCAGCGCAGCGCAGCAAGTGGATCTCTGCTGGAAAAGCGCTCTGGCATCCAGCGGGACTGTGGAGAAGGGGGGCTGGGGGAAAAAGCCCAGGACTCAACATAATTAACCAGCTCCAATAAGATTTTTTGCTCATCTCTGAGATGGAGGTTTATTTTTATCTCTCCTATTCACCCCCTGACTAACCCACAAGATTCAGCTATGCCCTTGCTGAAATGAATCCAGTTTCCAAGGAAGACTAGTACCAGATCTGCTACAAGTGTGGGGGATTGAACACCCGTTGATCTCTCATTTCCCAAAAATAAAAGTCACATTGTTACATAAAAGAATGACTGCAGAAATGTTGTGCACAGAATCAGTTCCACTCACGTTGTACTGACACTTCTCTCCTGGGAGTGAGCAGCAGCAGGCACTTATCCTGCAAGAAGTGCCTGAATTAAAGGTACCATTTATCTGCCCCACAACCTGCTCCAGAGGCATCCAACAAACTGCTACTAAGAAAGCCTCGCTGGCCAGCTGGTCCATGATCACATCCCCCTTCCCACAAATGCTCCCTTATCCTCTCCCCCTCCTTCATGCACCCAGCACAAACACCCACCTCCTTCCCAAATACTGTTTCTCTGCCTCTAGCATCAAAGGCATTGTGTGAGTGCTGGTGTTGCTCAAGAACAACTCACTGCATCTTTGAGAACAGTGTCTTTTCACAGTGTGGGGATTTTGAAGAGGCCTATATGACTTAGCTGTGGAAATGCCACTATGCTCCCATCTGTTCAAATACCTCCTAACTCCTCATGAGCCAGCCTTGCTGTGAACAATACTTCCCCTTCAATATCTTACCTACACCAATATCAACTTTTATTCACCACTTCTTCCACAAACATCACTGCCCCCTGTCCTGCCCTCACCAGGGGCAGTGCACTATCCAATGCAGGAGAATATCCAATGCAGTGGGTATAGTGGGTATTCTCCTGGCACCTTCAACCCTCTGCTCCCACAGCTCCATCCCAGCACCCTGCAGTAGTGCCAGCTGGTAACAGCCAGGCTGGTGTCCCAGCTCATTTGTTTGTTTAGGGTAACAAGTTTCACATATGAACTAATGGCATAGTTCACAATACTTTGTTTCAGCAGCACCACAAGTGAACTGTATCCCTGTTTTTTTTCCATGTGCAGCCACAGCACTGCCCCTTTCAGCCAGGCACAGAAATCATGCCACTAACCTCTTTTCAGATCCTCTGAAAGGCTGATGTTCCTCGTGGTCACTCACATCCTCCATCTCCCAGAATACCCTCTCATTTTTGCTCTTTCCCTTGCTGCAGGGCAGGGAGTATAGGTCAGATTTTGAAAAGTAATTTAGCTTTAAAGGATTTTAAGAGTCTGACCCTAAGTATCTCATTATATGTTTGCATTCTGCCAGGAAAGCAGGGTTCCTGCCCAACTGAGAGCACTGAGTCCGACTGCAATAGGAATGGTTCTACTAAACACAGCAATTATAGCCCTTGAGCTCAGAGTCAAAGCTCTGCATCAAATTCATGCACATAAGGATGAAGACTGCCCAGCTGAGAAAATAAAATGCAACCCAGGATTTGAACGGCACTTAGAATCTTCGAAGCTCTGCCTATGCGTAAGATGAGAAAGATCTTCAGAGAGGTCTCTTACATAGCTGTAGTTTAAAGATAAAATAATAGGTATCCATCAGACACTTTTTTATTTACATTAACACTCTACAGCACCTGAAGTATCACACTAGACAGCCTCAAGGCTTTTAAATGCCTTACTCTTTCCAAGGGTCCTACTACAAGTCACCTTGCCAAGTCATCTTGCCATCACTGCCTTGGGTCTCTCCCCTCTTCTACTTCCTTGGCCTACACCTATCCCTGCAGCCATCAGTACCAGACAGTAACACATCAAAGTCAAAAATATACTGGAGTCAAACACAATGTTCCAGTCACAGTTCCTGAGACGCAAAGAGCCCATGAAAATTTCCAAACACTGCCACATAAAATCTCAATATTCCCATGGCTGTCTTAGAGGAACAGGAGAGAAAAACACATGGAAAAGTGAGCAAGTTTCAACAGACCAGGGGACATTACTAAAGGAGGGCATGAGCAATGAAGTGCTGGGAAATGTCACTGCCCTTACCACATCTCACAATGTGGCTAAAAAAGATAAAAAACCAGGTGCCCTCAGAAGAAAGGAAGATGACACCTTTCAAATATTTAGAACCCCTTACCTAATGTACAGGATATTGAGACAGACTCTGTTTGTCAGAGACTTTTTCTGAAATAATTAAGATAATTTCATTAGTAAAACAGGCATGACTTGCACATTAGAAAGTCTATGAGAAAGTGTATGCTTTACCTTAAGGCTGAGAGCACTGAGATATTTGCTTTCTACTAGAGAAATAAACTTCTACTTAAAAATTTAAATACTTCTTTCTGCAATTTTTAAACTCACCAACAGATTTTAATTTTAGGTTGAGCCAGCAGGGAATTATTAAAACTGATAAAGCCTGGCTTAGCTATATAGGCCAAATGCTTTGATGTCTGCGAGGTATATGTTACCCTTTCTTCTTTTTTAATCCTCATTATCTATTTCATTCCAACTTCCTGTAAAGTACTGAATTACTGATAAAATTGTAAAAAGTAAGCAATTCCTTCATGAGCACAAATGGATTAACCAAAGGAAAATGAGCACTCTTCAAGCACAGGTCCTGTTCCTCCCTTTCACACACTTACACCCCTTCTCCCTGCAGGAAGACAAGCAATAAAATTATTTCTACTTGGTCTGGGGCAAGTAGAAAAATAAGTGACTATGGAAATTAGAAGATAAAAATGTTACAAAGAGAGATGAAACAAAGAAACAAGGTGGGAGAAGTCAAGACAGAAAAGTCAGTGGAGAAAGGCTTGTCTAGAACTGCAGGGGAAAATGCCCAACTCACTCTCAGGTTTAATTCATCTCATAAATGGCCTTGGACATCTCTGAGCCAAGAGCTCTCTAAAACAAATTTTTTATTTCACTGGGAAAATACAAGAACCATCTGTCCTAGGTCACACTGCTTGCTGCATCTACCTAAAGACAGAGTTCTCGGTAAGGCAGCCTGAGTTCAGTGCTCATTAGACCTCACAAGCTCAAATACTCAGAGTAAAGTTTATCAATTTACTCAGCAGTGAAAACACACTATTTATGATCTTCTTCAAAGGCACAAGAAGATTAAATCAATCAGCAGTCTAAAGACGAAGTGTTAATGAAAAAGCAGTGACCTCCTACTGATTGGCAGCTGTCCTCAATGAATACCAGCTCTGAGGAGCTGCGCATCACACAACCTAAGCAGTGCTGCTGAGACAGAGCCTGGAAGAGATGAGATTGTATAATCTCAGGCTTTTTAAACTGCCCTGTCAATGATGCTGCTGTCGTTACAGTAGCTCCAGAATACATTCATGAAATATATACTTAAGATGTTGCTGTCAGATGAAAGAACACATTTAATAAAGTGCCATTCAAAGCACTAATGGCTTTCTTTTCCCTCTTGGAAAGGCTAAGGCAAGGGCAACATACAAACTTGGAAGGGAAGAAAGGCACAGGTACCTTCCACAGCACCTTGAGGACCATGGACACTGATAATGACCTGAAATTACATTGAAAGACTTAAAGAAAATGAAGGAGATAATATTCCCCAAAGTTTACAGAGTTCTCACCCTTTCAAACGTTTATTTTTTCCTCTCACAGAAGCTGAATTATTTTCTTTATAGAAAGACAACGAGAATGGTACTAGCTCATTGAAAAAAAGGCTACAGATTAGAGGTATTAGGACTTTTTATATTCCAAAGGCAGGCAACTTCTGTTCATTTGCTGTGAATGGCTGAGACCAAACCACTGGCTGACTCATCTCTACAGCAAAGACATTTACACTTCATATGTTAACATCATCTGACTGTAAGGACATCTGCTGAACCCTGAGATATCAACATATCTGAACAAATAGAACCAAAGACTTTCACATACCTGAGAATGTAGAGTATTTCCAAGGCCAAGAATGTAATAAGATTCAGAGCTGGATTTTTGTGAGGTTAATAAAAAAAAAAGGAATTAGCATTAATATTTTTTAAGAGCCACAAACTTTACACCTTCACAGTTTAGGCCAATCTTTATCAGTCAGGAAGTAATCAGAGACCTTTGAGTTGCCTGCAATGCATTCTCTCATCTCTGTCCCTCTGAGGCTACTGCACCACACCAGTCAAAAAACTCCTCCAGAGGCTGAACAGATCTAGTCTCACATGAGAAGTCTTAAGGTGCAAAGTCCTTAAGAGTATTGGTCATAAAGTCAGAAACCCTCATATTATCATCCTCTATCTAATTTGTTTACAGCCATCATTGTTACTCACAATGACAATACCTTTCATCAGAGATGTGAGACAGCCTTTAAATGCAGGTGCTAAACCTGCTCGTCCCTTTCTTGTCTTGATGAGGATGTTTGCACTTTTGATTTTGGGATATAAAAAAACCCCAAACACTATCAGCTCTGTACACTTCAAAGAAAAGGCTATTTTATTTCTCATTCAGTAGGCTCCAACCACTCTGGGGCACAAACAAGCCTTGGCTCCCAGACACCACGCTTCCTTCAGAGCTGTCGCTGACACAATGCCAACCCCACTCGTCACAGCCCACATCAGCCTTCAAAATCAGAGTGATGAGACTTTAAAATCAGAGCTGTCTCAGGTGACAGGCTGTGGGAAGCATGTTGTCTCCTTGCCCCAGCAACGACAGACACAAAACCTTCTTTACGTACTTCTGAGAACATCAAGATAATGCCAGAGCTCTTGTCCTGGGTTTTGGCTGTCCATCTGAAAGCACAGAAGCTGTTCTCCAGCTGAATTCTCTACTTTTATTTATGAAGTACAATAAGAAGATGGACTCTTGAAAAAATGGTGGTGCCTTCTGCAACTCGGGTGACTTGAAACTTTTAACCAGCTGGATGACCCCATTCTGAAAACAGCTATTACCAGCTATTATGCTGTTTTTTAGACTGGAGTCAGCTTAAGTACCTTAAGTCAACAGGGAGCATGGAAGGATTTACAGCAGAGAAAACTCTCCCTCTGCTGCCTCCTCCTTCAAATTACATGTCTCTCCCTCCTAACAGCATCCAAAATGTAAGGACTTGATATCCTATGAAATTGGAAAATTACAATCAATGTGTTAATTGCAAATCTAATTAAATAATCAGCATCCCTAAAATGCAAAGGCATCTGGGCACAGACATGTGCTGTGTGTAGAAAAACCTGTACTTAGACTCTCAGTTGGAGCTGTAACTGCTTTTTTGATCAAGAAAGCTGGGAATGAAAGGTTGCAGATTATATGAAATGTAGACCTCAAGCAGACATAACAGCTTTCCAACATGAACTTCAGGCAAGCACAAGGGAAGTAAACTATTCAGCATTTCTATTGTAAATACATAAAAAGAAATAACAGACTTAACTTGCAGCAGTGGAAAGCTAGGTTAGACACCTGGAAAAGCTTTTAATCAGCAGTGAGCATAGATTATCAAGGGAAGCTAAAAAATCTCTTTTCCAGAAGGTTTTAACAAGTGGAAGTGCACACATTTTTAAGGCATGATTTTGAAGAAGATAGATGGTCTAGTTTATCTCTTCACATCTCAAGTTTTATTGCTCTTTATCCTTCAGAGCCTGTCTCAGGTAGGAACTACACCATAACACATACAGCTGCCTAAGAGGTGTGAGGGTACATTACTCCCCACAGGTGGTCTGCAGGACAACCCTGCTTCCCACAACACAACAGCTTTGTTCACACACTGCAGAGCCCATTTTTCCTACCTGAACTTGACAGTGAGAACATGGAAATTGCCTCTCACAGAACTGTCTACGCATTCTGCAAGGTCAGTCTAACACACAAGGATTTGGCTGAAGGAAGTAAGTGGATTGATCCTACAAGGTAGCATTCAAGGAAGCATGAACTTCCACATTTCTTTCTCTTGTTGAAGGTAAGCTCCTTTCTCAGCTAGAAGATGACGTCCTTCTGCTCACTGAACAAGAAACTATTTAACATTGCTTCCTTGGTGTTACTCAAAGCAGGATGGCATGCTTTATTCATTGTGTCACAAGCAGACCCTCCCATTACACGAAGTCACACACCATTACATGCAGTGAACCAGGAGCACTCCTCATCATATTACTAAAGTAATTCAAGCTTAATTGGTGTTTTGACAGCATACCTGTGAAGTCAGAAAGTCCCCACCACAACTGAAGAACAAGGGCACTATCAGGTCAAGAACTTCTCTGAACACTCAGGACAACATCTCAGGACTACAAACCCCAGGTTTCTCAAAAGTAATTAAGAAGGGAGCATATCAAGCACTGAAAAGTCCATCTTTTCAGCTACTTCACTTACTGCTCTGATAACTCATTTCCAGAATCTCAAATCAAATAACCAGAAATCAATTCATGGATCTGAGAGAGAGAAAATGGAAAAATAATTTCAAAAGCCACAGTGGCTTGTCCAGCATCATGTAATAACATGGCAGGGGAATAATAACTAAAAATCCTACAAAGCAATGTCCAGCTACCTCTGCTAACAGGTTATGTCCTCTACCAGCATTTTCCTTCTCATTGCTACATATGCCCCCGCTTTCAAAAAGTAGGGAGAAAAAATTGTTCACTATTCTACCATCATCTTCATGTCTCCTGGCTTAAGTAATATGCTTTTTTCTTGGCGGGAATAATTTTGTGTATTTATATTCCCTGCAGAAGGCAGCAGTTGATTAATGATCCCAAACGTCCCACAAATACTTGCTGCAAACCCCATACAAGCCTCTGCCACTCTCTGAGGACACCATTAACACAGACACTGAACAAGAAAAAGAAGAACTGGGGGTCTGACAAAGCCAACTCCAGAAACCACCCCCATATTAGTAAACTCAGACACACTTTTCACACTGCCAGTAAAGGCACTTGACAGACCCACACTGGGCCTGAATTAAGGGGCTCTGGAAATCCAATCAGCCTGCTCAGCTAACTGGGAGGGACAGAGGAAGAAATTTAATTAAAAAAAATAAAAATGCCTGGACTAAGAAAGCCTCTTCAAGAGGATGAAAACTGCACTACAAACCAGGTTTTGATAACACAGCTGACCTGAGTCAAGTCACTGAGAGGCCAATTAGCCCCTTGGGCAAAAGTCTGTGATGGGAGAGACAAGCACAGCTGGACCAAAGCACACACTCAAATACTGAGCAGGGATGATAGGGTTATTCCTATATCTGCTGTCACTGTTCAGTACTCCCAGGTCACAGAAACCATTCCACCCTCCCAAAGAAATGAGTGTAAAGGCCAGATTAAAAAGGGATGATTTTGGCAGCTGTAAACAGTTGTATATTAACAAGCTATTACTACTGCAAGCTAAAAATAGAGTGATATAATTTGGAGGAGTAACATGTATCCATGTCACAAAATATGAAGGAGAGTTGTACTTGCTTTAAATTGAGTTACTTAAATTAGGCATAACAAAATTCAGAGTGAATACACCAGCCAATCCATAGGTATTTGTGTAGAGAAAACTGTATCTCTCAACTACCCGTTACATACCATAAAAAAAACTTGCATGATTTCAATCTGTTGCACTAACATAATACACTGAATAAAAATAGAAAATTATAAATAAATTGCATTAAAATTTAGCACTCCCTGTTTCTCAATAACAGTTTCTCAAAAATGTGTTTGCTGTCTTAAAATACAAGGTGAATATTGACTCATTAACAAAAATAAAACCCAGATGGAGACATGGTTAAAATAAACTGATCTTTCACATGAAGCAATTTCTATTTGTATTTCAAATACTCTTGTATGCAACAACCTAAAGTATTAAACCAAGTGAGGCTAAATGAATTGACTCTTGAGCTGATTTATCTAAATTTGCTCCTAGATGGACAGCTCTATTATATCCTTTTTAGTGCATGTTGCTGATTTTGTCTCTATTGCTTTTCAAGGTCTCCTATAAAATAATTTTCAAGTGCTAACTTTTAAAAAACTTTTAATGACTATGAATTCAATTGCAATTTACTGCCTAAATAAGAAATTTAAATCCCATGGGGAATTTCTAAAATCTGATTTAAGAACAAACATGTTTACAAACTATACCATATTTTCTGAACTATTACCGCTTGAACATTCGTCAGAAAACAAAACTGTATCTGTGACAGGTTCATTACTAGACATGAGTCACTAAGGACACCCATTCTTCAAGAAACCCCTCACGCATTCTAGCATCCTTAGTATCTGCTGTGCAGCTGTATGGAAAAGCCACCACTCAAGAAGGGCTGCAACGTGATTTTCACAATTTCACTTCAGTGAGAGCTTCTAAGTAGCAAATACCTTTCCTACACACTTCTAGTTGTGTTTGGAAACCCACAGGGTCCTGCAATGTGGCAGCTTGACAGCAAAGGCAGGCAGATGGGTAGAGTGAGCACAGGGAGGCCATGCCATGAGGAACAGTGACAGAGGCTGTGGTTCCATGGACATTTCTGACAGCCTACTTAAGAGGCTGGCTGGATGATGAAGTCCCTATTCTTTGCTCCCACAGGCAACTGTCATATAATAGCATTCATAAAAAGCCCTGGTTTCAGATTAATTAGAAAGGGTGAAGGAACCAATTTGGAAGCTGTTCACTAACAATTAGAAAAATCACTTTCTGATTTCTAGCCTGGGTTTGTTTCTTATGCCCTTCTGTTCTTGTGCTAACATTAACCTTTCACTTAAATAGCTGCAAACTTGCCAATATTTACTCCCATGCTCTATTAGTACATGGCAGCAACATCTGCTCTCAGCTTCCAGTCTACTAAGCTGAGCCATACTTTTTTGGTCTCATCTCACACAACCTCAGCATCTTCCCACCCTGGGCCGCCTTAATGTCTCCTCTCCAACTTGTATTCTCTGATGTTTGCAATAGTCCCCATTTTCTCCAAATCATTTGCTGGTTTCCTACATGTTATATTAGAAATATTACAGAAATACAGGCAGAAGAGACCTATTGCCTACCTTGCTTGCCACAGTACAGCATGGAGCATAAAGCAATTAATTTTAGTAATTTCCCATTTGCCAGGCAAAGTTTTCTTTTCATAACTATTTCTACAGCCCTCCTAGTGAGGGCAGACTAAATGAGTTTACAGCTACCCAGAATAGCCCTTCCCTCTCTTACTGATCGAATGCATAAACACAGCTTAAACAGGATATTCCTGTTTTGAGCACATTACCCCATAGTCCAGAGGGCAGCACCACTGCTCACCTGGTAATACATCATCCTGCAAACCTGAAAGCAAAAGCCACCCAGGGAGCAAGACACTCCCTGCCTAGAGCACCCCAATAATTGCACTCAGATTTATCTCAGTCCCTCCAGCATGTGGTAACTGCTCACTTGAGCAACAGATGAGAATCTCAAGCTACATTTGGGATTTCACCCCAGCTTTATGCCTAAATTATCTTTAGTTTTACAGCACACAAAGGATAGATCTGTCAACAACCTCAGGAAATTCCTCCCGCAGAACAGATATTGATACACTAATGTTCTCCTTCAGCAGAGGAGGTGCATTATAAGCCCAACTCATAGACTGCCAGGAAAGGCTGCAGGCCTTTTCCTACAGATTCAAAAACCGAGGAAAGGAAGAACTGGTCCCACCTTTACCACCTCCAGATTTCAAATTAAACCAGTGGGGAACCACAGAAAAGCCCTTTTGAAAGTGTCAGTCATTAACCATCAAAGCAATAGAAATGAACCCACAGTTTGATCCAAATCCAGCTCATCTGATTGGTCCTCCACAATGTCCCAGAACTATCCAGACTAAATATGAGCAGACAACACATGTGTGTCTATCAGATGGCTTAAAAATCCCATCTGAATGCCAAGAAATTAGTCTGGATGCTAAGAAAGTTCTTATTAACTCAGTAAGAACTACATCCTAACAGGCAGCATTCGTTTCCTGCATCACAAGACCTGCTTGAATTCTATGCAGAAAATAAAAATGCTACTCTGTTTCCAGCTGACACACCTGAAGGACAGGATGCCATCCAGAGGGACCCAGACAAGCTGGAAGAGTGGGCAATGGGAACGTCATTAGGTTTAACAAGGCCAAGTGCTGGTGCTGCACCTGGGCTGGGACAACCCCTGGTACCAGCACAGGCTGTGGAATGAACAGACCCAGAGCAGCCCTGCCCAGAAGGGCCTGGGGGTGCTGTGGGTGAGAGGCTGCACATGGCCCAGCCATGGCACTCACAGCCCAGAGAGCCAAACATGTCCTGGGCTGCATCCAGAGCCCCTTGGGCAGCAGGGCAGGGAGGGGATTCTGCCCCTCTGCTCTGCTCTGCTGAGACCCACCTGGAGCACTGCATCCAGCTCTGGGCTTCCAGCACAGGAGGGACAGGGACCTGCGGGAGTCAGCACAGAGGAGGCCACCAAGATGATCAGAGGGATGGATCATGGCTGAGAGAGTTGGGATTGTGCAGCCCAGAAAAGATAAAGTTCCAGGGTGACCCGATTGTGGCCTTCCCAGTACCTGAAGGGAGCCCACAAGGAAGATGGAGAAGGACTATTCGCAAGTGACAGGACAAAGAAAAATTGTTTCAAGCTGGAAGAGAGTAGGTTTAGATTAGATATTAGGAAGAAATTCCTTACTGTGAGGATGGTGGGGCTCTTGCACAGATTGGCCAAAGAAGCTGTGAATGCCCTGTCCTTGGCAGTGTTCAAGGTCAGGTTGGGGGCTTTGAGCAACCAGGTCTAGTGGAAGGTGTCCCTGGCCAAGGCAGGGGCATTAGAATTAGATCATCTTTAAGGTCCCTTCCAATGCAAGCCATCTTATGATTCTATTATTCAATTTTACATGCTATGTAGGACCATGCAGAACTGGAGTAGTGATGTCTACGGGCATTGTATCATGCAATATTAACAGCTTTATGACCTTTGAATACCACTTTTACAATCTGAGGAGGAACAAAGCAATCACCTTACTTCAATCTGGATGCACAGTACTGGAAGACTTCAATTACACAACCCATACATGACTCCAAAAATTGGCTCAGAAGCATGCAAGGCAACCCTGCCCTACATCTAAACAAGTTGTGTAACAACACAGCTTGGAAAAGAAGAAACAACTGAGAGAAAAGCAATACTAAAAGCAAAAATTGTAAAGTCCTAGTCCCTTTTGTCTGACCTTCTAGCTTTTCCTATGAAGTTATGTTATTATTCAATGCAATTACCAACATTGCATGAATAGTTATTGCTTCATTTATGATGCTCTCAGCCAGTGCTGGTTAGCTCATCTTTTCAACTCTTGTGCTTTGTAAGCTGAAGCCCACTGCTATCTCTCTGGTGCAGCATTTCTTGTACAGATTGCTTCAGTAATACACAGAACTGGGAAATATCCCCTCCTCCCACACAGATCCTTAAAAATAAAGAGTGTTAACTCTGGCTCTCCCAACAGCCAATGCTATTTTTAAGGGCTGTGTATGTGGCAGGTAGGAGTCCCCCAACCCACCTCTCCCACTGCACCCCTATTTTGAGCAGAAGCAACCCGCTTACTCCAGTGTCAGATGAAACTCACAATTTTTCCTGATAAGCACCAGGCATGAGTGTCATGTCGATGTGATCAGGACACACAGGTTTCTGTGCCCCATTCCAAATCAGACACAACCTCTATCACCAGAGCACATTGCTGCAATTCTGTTCGCCATTATATCCCCAAAAAAACGTGCAAAGGGGGGAGTTTTGTGTAAGGTGGGAACGATTGTCTCAGTCCATTTCTAGTGTTCTTCTACGGCCTTTAGAGGACTTGGTCCACTCTTCATACAGATCTGGGTTTCATTTTTACTGAAAGATTCACCACTGCAGCAGGTCCTGAGAAAAGACAATCACTTGGTCTAGAAGGTTTTTGGAAGAGTCTTGGTACAAACATGAATGCTGACACTGGGCAGCATCAGACAAAAGAAAAGAGCTTACTGTAGTTTACCTCAGTTCAGAGGGATGACCTATGTGCACACAGATAGTTCCTTCAGCCTGCCACACTCAGGTCATTTCTGGACATAACCACCACAGAAACTGCTGTGACCCGATAGCCTTTGACAAATGTTGCCAGAGAAAAAAAAGCAGAAATCATGGATACACAGTCTTACCAAGAATCCAGGAGTTGTACAAGACAAAGGTCATCTATCCACATTGCCAGCACACTGCTGCCACCCACATCTTGCTCTCTGATCAGCAGAGGTACACTTGCATGGAGAGGAAGGAAGGTGACTAAGATACCTTTTCCTTCAGAAAACACCAACTTGCCACAATCAAAACTTGCTTTACATGACCATAACGAATTTGAATATTTCTCTGGTCTAAGATGTTCAAACAGTTGAGGAAGCGCAGAGAAGAAAACAATTCCTGAAGGAGAGTTATATCTTAGCAGTCAATGCACTTTTCTAAATCATGGCAAACCTAGGTTAAAATCTCAGTGTCGCTCAGTATTTAGATCAGGAACAAGAGTCTTATTCCTCCCTTATTCTAGACATACCTCCCTCAAGAAAATTAATAGGTATCATGACAGTCTATTTGCAACCAGTGCTGTCATTATGACCTTAGAGAAGCAGAGTTCAGCCAAACTGGATTACCTGAAGATAATGTGCAGTACTGCCACAAAGAAAGAGATGCACCTGATTGTGGAACATACCATGTTTGTAAACTATATCCCAGATGTTGCACAATCACCTTGTCTTTCTTTTTAAGCAAATAAATGGAACAAACTTTGGAAGAAAAGCAAACTAATGTTGGATTCCCATTTAAAGGCTTCAAAACAATTTTGACTTACAGATGTGTACAGTTTACAACACAAGTCTAGAGAAGCAAAACCTCCTAGATTTGTTTGGGTTTTTTCCTAACCAGCAACAAGAAGATATTGAAAAAACTGAAGGGACTGATGCCCAGTTTGCCAGGGGATACAGATCATCAACACCAAAACTGGGTTTCAGCAGAAATGAGTATCAATATATTGATATGTTCAGAGAAGCTTGCAGAAAGTCCTGTTAGCAACTGAGCAGGCTCCGAGCTGCTGCAGTCATCATGGAAAACATTGCACATTGCTTCAAAAGCATTTCTCTTAACTACTCTAAAAGGGCAAATGCTGCTGATCTTTTCCACTGGAGGTAACGTTATCGAACAGCTGCTCAAAAATCACAACAGCAGCTAATGAAGGCACAACACTATTTTCTGGTGTGTACATAGAAATAATTATTGCTTTGCTCTAAAATAATGTTCATTGTAAAGCACATTAAAAAAACATAGTAGATCCTAGGGAATTTCAGAAAGGATAAATAAAAATGGCTTTTATCCCAAACAGATGTGAATATGCAGGTATTTTATTTAAGACATTTGGAAACAAAAGAATCTTTCCCTCATTTGAGCACAGCCTATCAGCTGACAGAGAGGCAAAAACAGACATAAATTGTTCAAACACCAGGGAATCACCCCACACTAAAAGCTGCCTTGGGAAAGGCACAAATGACTTTGGAGAGTCTCAGGAGACTTGCCAGCCTACAAACTCAGATGCAACAAAGAGAGCCAAGATTATAGCATGAGGAGACAGTTACCAGTACTTCTGTATTTGAATGCTTTCTAAATAACTATTGTTCTGCAATCCCTAAGAGATCTAAAAGCTGCATTTTCAGAAAGGATTGACTACTATAGCCACCTAACACCAGTCTGCAGTACTGCTGGCAACAACTCTCGGACCATGCCTGACCAACAGGATCTCCACCTGCGGGGTAGGAATAGCAAATTCATGACCACAAGAATGTTCTACAGATCCCCACCAACACTGATCCCTAGAACACTTGATCAGGAATGCTGGTATTTTGGTGGAGGTTAAAATAACCTCCACAGATCATTAGATAGAAAAGAAGGAAAATATTTAACTGGAGATGTACTTTTTCTGCACGAAGAGAAGTTTCTAGTAACTCTCTGTTAAGAGTTACAGTGCTTCAGTTTGCTTGTTTGCCACTGTGTGGGAGGTTTTGAAAATGCAGAGCTTACTCATCTTCACGGGACTGATAAAGAGACACCTAGGCAACAAAGCTTAAGGGAAATAAAATGCCAAAAGTAAATTATTGCATGGACTGCAAAATCCATGAGAGGTAGAAAAGAACAGCTTCCAGTCTTTTACTAATTGGCTCAAAACAGTTTGTACTCTACAGGTGCACAGTACCTGGTTTTACAGATCAGAGTGCCTGGGTTCACATTAGGTGAGGTTAATTTCACACAGGGACGGGCAGACACTTACAATCAAAGCTGCAACCAAAACTGGTACCAGATCCTGCTGGTCTTTTCACCATGACTTTAAGTTCAGCAAGGACTCCTTAGGGGCTCCCACTGTTGCTTATGAAGGGAATAGTGGTGCTTTGCACCAACAGCTTGCTTTCTCAAAATCAAAATAGGGTTTCACAATACAAAATCACCAACATATCATCCTCCCAGGACCAGCGCTTTTAAAACTGAGACCCTCAGAGTTCTTAAATATTTGCAGGTGCTTGATCAGAGGTGAAGCTATAGAGCATGAGAAAATCAGACTAAGGATATGACTGGGTACTTGCAACACTAAAGGAAAACCCCCTTGAGACCCTGATACTGCAAGTGATCTTCATGTTCCAGAAAATTACTGTCATGAACTACATCTGCCATCTCAGTTTGTGACCTGATTATGTATCAGTCAAGAAGAAAAGACTATTGACATTTAACAGCGAAACACAAAAGTTAAATCAAAATAATTGGTACAAAATGGCATTATTTAAAAAAGGAGGAAATATTGCTCCTGTTACTTTGGTTTTGAAACAAAAACACATCAATTGATGCATTTAATATGCTGACATGAGAGAGGAAAATTATGCACAAGACTTTTTCCCCCCTCAATAAATTGAATGTAAGTGGAGAAAATCCCAGATCTCATACCCTCTACTAATACTTAAATATACTTAAAGGAGTTGGTAAGAGAGGTAATTTGATGACTTAACAGAATTTTTGCTCTTCTTTGGTCTCCCAATTCTTTTGTTATACAAAAGTCAGATTCAAATTTGTATAATTTTAGAAGTCACATAGCTGTGTCCCTAGCTGGAGGCTATTTCAGTTACTGAGAGCTGCAAGCTGAAGATGCAATAGCTACGTGCTTGTTCTTCTTCTGGAAAAGAAGCTCCCACTGAGGGACTGCAGCAGATGAGCTATCAATTAATCCTTCTTTGTAGTCAAAGTTCTAAGTGTGAAGGTGAGGATTACTGAGTCATTCCTTGCAGGGCTGAAAACCATAGTTGATTATGGCATAATTAAGTTTCCTCTTCCCAGAGAAAGAGAACAAGAAAAACAGCAGAAGTGAAGAACAAAATGTACGTGCATGCTACAACAAAGCTTTTTTAACATGCACAGTTACAAATTCCTGTGCCATTTTGTAACTGTCAAGTCTTAATTAAAATACTATATTTCTCTGACTCATGGTCAGAATGTAGGATGCATGTACATTATTCACATGAATATTAATCTTTTCCCAGGTAGGAGGCTGAATTGCTCAGGGGATTTATAATCACATCACGTATGGAAACTTCTTGGGTGTCTTTTTCTTTTTTGGACTTTTTCTTTATTCTTTCAAATGTCAGTCAGATCATTAACAATTAAGGGTTACAAGAATCATTTCATTAGTCTATGTGATAGGAGTCCAGCCCCTCAGATCTGTGAGGTGGAGCTCTGTGTGTGTTCATGAAATGTTACAGAGAAAGAGGAACACAGAAATGTGCTGGAGACATCCCTTCCAATGCTAAGGACATAACCACCTAAAGTGCTGGAACAAACAAGGATAGTCCTCTTGAAAGCTATTAGGTAATGACAGAAGATGGAAAGATGCTAATACAGTGACCAGAGAAATGAGACATGATCTTTTCTAGCTACCAAGAGAATCACCTGCTTAGACTATCACCATTGGGACCTTTAAAGTCCTGATCCTCATCTGAAAGTCTGTCTTTGTATCACTGACTTTCAAACAAAATCTATGACTCAGCTTGCACAGAAAGCAACTAGCAGAGATGCTCTTCCATATTTGAGCATAAGTGCAGAGAGAAATGAGGATGCAAATACATGTGAGGAAACTGTGAGAGTCGTCCTGATACCTTAGAAGGAAAAGAAGAAAAGACAAGCTAGAAAACGCTATGTGATTCAAGAACACAAACTAATAAAAACTCAGAAAGACAGTGTCTAGAGCTCAAGAGAAAGAGGCTTAAAGGGCCAGGGAGTTCAGGTAGCTGTTAACAGCTAATGAAACAACATCACTGGACAAAAATCAGAACTTGTGCCAGTTAAGAAACCTCCTGCCTTCTAGGAGGGCTTGAACTCTCTTCCTGAAGAAGTTTCTAAGGAAAAAAATGATTGCACAGGAAAGGAATCAAAAGGCTGAAGCACAAAACTAAACATCTAGCAATGAACACACAATATGACAAATGAAGGATGGATGCCATTCATAGGAAGAGGTATCATCAGGTGGTATTAAGAAGGCTGGAAATTTGATGCCTTAATTGTCTTCAGTGAAAGAGACAAGCACAGTCAGGCAGCTGACAGAATTAATACTGGATTTTTGGGGGGGTTGAAAGGAAAAATGCTTAAAAAGTTATTAAAAAGAGGCTGCAGTAAAGAAAAAAAATAAAGGAAATAACCACCTTATCTGTCTGTAAAGTCAGATGGCTCTGATAAACATTTATCCTCAGGTTCTAGGTTGCAACACTGATAATCACTAAACACTAAGAACTTGAGCAACAGGCAATGCACTTGAAGATTTGAAAAAAGCAAAGCAAGAATTTATGCTTAAAAATAGTAAGAGAAAGCCTTGAATAACCATAAAAACACTAACTTTACACACTCCAGTTCCCTGGGGATTGAAGACTGGAACAAATAATCAAATTATTTGCAAATCTTCTAGAACATGAAAAGGAAAGAAATAACTGTGAGCATGGTTTCAAGAGTAGAGCTGTGTCAAATGCATTTAACTTCCTTCTATGACAAGCTAAATTATTCTAAGGGGTAGAGAGAGAATAATAGAACCTTTATACCCTGTGATCTGGATGAAGCTGTTCAAATAGATGCAAACATACCGGTAAAAAATTTATAATCATGGTCGCCAAATTCAAGGAATATATCAAGCAAGACCCTTCAGGCAACTCTGGTAGCACACAGACCATCAGCTTTGGTTTTGTCACAGACAACTTGAATGATTTGTTCACGTAAACAGTAAGGAAGAGACAGATAACAAAGTGCTTACAAAATGAAAAAAAAAAACAAACAACAAATTCTGTAAGAACACGTGCAAAGCCATATTCAGCTGTAATCCAACACAAAGGTAGGCTATGCAAAAACAGACAAAAACATTTTTCAGAAGGAACCTCAGCTCTGGAAAGTGTAAAAGGCTAACTATGCATCAGTGATAGCCTGTGATAAAAAAAGCACCATCACAGCAGGAGAGCCAGTATATCTTGGAATATCAGGATCACAGGCAGGAGAACAAAGTCTTGTTATATATATGTGCTCTACAGTGCACATGAGCAGGCTCTCAGCTGGATTTCTATATTCAGCTTTGGACACTGCACTTCAGGGAAAACAAAGAAATGAGTAGGAGAGAGAATAAAAAAAACAGCCAGGCTGATGGAAAAGTGCCTAAAAATCATGGCAAGAAAAGACTAAAAGAAAAAGGGTTATCTAGTTAATGCAAGAAGAGCAAGTGGGGCTTTGTCCTGTTTTTGCAGTAGCACTTTACTATTCCAGTATTCCTTGTCCTAATCATGAGATATGTATTTACATGGAACAAGAGACACCTAGAGCAGAGGTGAGGAAAAGTCTTTGGACAGAGAAGGTAGCTAAGCCCCAGAGCAGGCTCCTGGAAAGCTCCAATTCCTGTATTTTTTGGTTTAGGGGAAAACTTTAATCAGTAGTTGTCAGCAGTGGTCAAGGCAAAGCAAATAATGACATTTTGCTATCAAAACTAAACTACTGTTTCAGTAACAATCATCTCAAAGCTTGTTAACCTTCAATTCAGCAGAATCACAAAACAGTGCTGAACCACATTATGGCCCTTCTACCCTCTCAAAAAGAGAGAAAGATCCATGGATAGGTGGTGTTGAACCTCTTGTCCTTTGTTTGTGCACTTGTTTTCCATAAGGCACAGAATTAAACTGTTTTGTCTGCATACTCTACAAAATCATAGCAGAAGCTTGTTTCTTCTTAAATACTAGTGACGGTCTTCGTTTTCCATGTCATACTGAGAGTTTTGATCCAAATCTTCTCTATTCAGAAAGAAGCCATTGTTACATGAAAAAGCATTCACAATCCAGATAAGACAAGAGAAAATCTATTTTGCCTCCCCAGATGCAAAGCAACAACAATCAGTTCTTGAAAATTTGCAAAAATCCACAAGAGAAAGTCCTGATTGTGACAAATACTGTAAAATCTCTTATAAAAACAAAACAAGTCATATCTAGAAGAAAGTAGTATTTCTAAATGAAATATATTAACTCTGCATTTGGGCTAGCAGGCAAAATCTAGGCAACATGAACACCATATGTTTTCTTTCTGTGGGCATATAGATGGATAAAACCATAAGAATTTATTTTTAAATCCAACTTTTTGGGTTCTTAAACACTGTTTTCTAAAACAAGAGTGTTTATACTGTTATAGAAAATGTCACAACCTTTTTCTTTTGACTTCCCAAATCAAGACTATTTATTTTTAAATCTTACTTTCCTGAAATGGAAATACCAAGACTTACTATACACCCACTTTCAATAAGTATATATAAAAATATTTGATGTAAAGTTTCCCAAGGAACATTTTCACACGACAAATAATACAGATAACTCCTACTAAACTAACAAGCTATCCTCAAGTTGCCTTGAAAAAAAGTCTTCATTTCAAACAATTTAGAATAAACCATTTAAGTCCTAAACACCATTATAATTATTTACAAATTCAGAGCTAACTTCTCAGCTTCTACATATTTTCTGATATTCACCTCTAGTTCCACACAATGATGTTAAAAATGTCTGGTAGAATCAGAGAGCTCTAAAACCATCACAACATGCTGCAGAGTCCTACACAATACATTCGATAAAATTTTTGTCTGCAAAACATCAAAACTGTAAGAGGTGCCTTACAACGACGAAAAAGTGACACCTTGAGCCACAGCAGCTCAGAAAAGGAGCAAAGCAATACTCTATCCTACCTGTTGAAGCTGCAGTCGGACTTTGCTAATGGCTCTAATCCAATGGGCTCTTGCTGGAGGAAACAGTGGTGGCTCGATGTCACCCTGGTAGCTTGAAAGCAAGAAACAGGACATCACTACATGAGAGATACTTACCTGTAGCATTAAAGATTCAACCACATAGTGGTTGGTTGTTTGGTTACAGCTTCAGCTCTGAAGGAACCAACAGGCTCCAGTCAGCACAGCTGTGCATGTGCTCTGAGAAGTGAGCAGCTAAAGGAGAAGTTTCCTTAAACTCAGGAGCCACCTTGGAAACCTTGATGAGCTGAAATATATGATCTGTACACAATCCAAACCCAAGAGGAAGATGATGTTTGTGCAAATATGAGGAAAGCAGTCAATGACACCAGATCAAACCAGTGCAACACAATGGCATCGTGATTACAGACATAAAGAGGCAGATGGAAGATTTTATATTCCCATGTCTGCTGCAGTTCTCTTCTAGCCACTGACCCTTCCTACTCCTCTTGCTACAAATTTATACCCCCTCTTAACTGGAAACACTGGCAAGAGGGCTCAGCCCTGAGTTTCCCCTGTGCATTGAACCTCTGTCAGTCCACTCTTTTCTACAGGCACTCTTTCCTACAGTCCTTTTCAAAAGGACAGGCAGATCTGTCACCAACGTTCCACCTCAGCGCCCAACAGCACATCTTGTAGTCCCTGAGCTTGTCATACCTTGGGCCTTTGGTTGCATTCCTGCTTTTGTATGTTGCTGAGGTGTAAATCACAAAAACAAACACCTACTCCTGCCTGCAAAGCACCCACCCCACAAGTGCTGACTGTGAAAAACAACCCCATAGATGAGACAAAAACACATCCATGCTACAGGTCTAGCTCAGGTGCAGCTCTAGGGATCAACACTCAGAGCTCAGTTTCAGGCCTGTTCCATGGAGACAGGAGAGCACTGCCAGAGGGTGGAGAGAAAGGGAGACAGTGAAGCAGGAGCATCCAAGTTAGATGTCTAAATTAACCTGAAATAGACTATGTGAATAACCTTTCCTGTGAACAAATATAGGCCAGTCATTCTGGGACAAGACTCCTGCTGCTCTGTAAGGAAAAGAGGAAAGTGAATCAGAGTTTCAGAACAGTTTAACATTTCTCTCGTCTTGTTTTCCTCTTTTCATCTTCAGTGTAAGGCCTGCCTACACATGAACTCCTGTAGTTAATTCTATCATCCAAACACAGTGACACCAGCTGTACTCTCCAAAGGGTATAGACAGGCAGACATCATCCCATGATCTAACTGAACCAGATTAAAAAAAATCCCTTCATACTTATGAAAGTAAAACCACATGCAGGGGCTGCAATGACTTGATTACCTCAAGGAAAAATGTCACTTCCCAAATTTAAGTAGTGAAATTTGAAATTTCTGTAAAACCTGTGCAAAACCCAGTACTCTACTCAGTCAAACTTAGATGAAATACTTTTGAATACTGTTGACAGCTTGGAAAGCCAAAGCACAAGGACAAGAAAAGCTCCCACAGTGAGTCAGAGCAACATGTCTATTCATGCTGTAATTCTCTACAACCTACAACTACAATAAACACTAACTCTAATGGTGGTAGTCTACAAGAATGGAACTAGAGAAGCTCTAACCATGAAAACAAGTAATTTTTGGTTGTTCAAGCATAAACTTGATCCCACATGAGCAATGGAAGCAGCTATTTTGGGGCCGGAGTACATTCATCAAACCACAAACAGAAAATCTAGCAAATGAGCTCCAAGGTGGTGTTCCTCTTTACACACATACAAAAATCACAGTTTTAACAAGTGATCCTCTTTGCACGCAAGGCAAACATAGCTTCAGCTTAGCCAATGTCCCATAAGTAACTGGTCCTCTACAACATATGTTTCACAGACCAGCAACATCAACTCAGTTGTCAGAAAAGGCTGCAAGAACAATGTACATAATTTGCCCTGGGAAACAGCAAATGGAAGAATCCTCTTTGATCTAGCTGAAAATAAATTGGTAATAGCTTCACCTACCTCATTTGGACTCCTGCATCAACATCCTTGGGCTTCTCAAGTTCCAGAGGTAACTTAGCTGCAGAATGGTCTGCAGGTTTTTCCTCAGTTTTGCAGACCTTCTCCTCCTCTCCTTTGCCATGGGGCTCCTCTTGCTCTTTGAGCCACGCCTGACCATCCTTCTGGTAGCTGCTCAGACTGTGGTAAGAGTGATTTGACTGCCTTTCCTGGTGATCATCCTCCTGCTCAGAGCTGTGGGCACTTTCATGGCAGTGTTCCAGCTCACTGAGGTGAGAGCTTTCCTGGCTGACATTGCAAGAGGAGCCGTATCTACTACTGCCAGCAGGACTATGAGAGAGTAAGAAAGTCCATCAGAAAAAAACAGTGGTTTGGAAAAACACAAAACCACCTACACATGTAAAAAACTGAGCAGGAAACTAAATATTACTAAAAAGGCATGCTATGAAGTCACAGTTAATTATTATATTTTATGATTATTATGTAAATATAGATTTGTGAATCTCAAAAGTTTGGTAGGCAGTAGAAAAACTTTGTACACAATCTACCAGCATATATATATATATATTATATATATATATATATATACACACACACACACTCACATATGCTGTATACACTGGTCTTTGTTGCACCAACTACTGCTTCACCTTACACCAGCTAGAAACTGCAGTGAAGATATTCTAATAACCAGACATGAATAAGAATGGAAACACAGCAATTCAGAGTGAAAGTGTTTCTGCCTTCTGCAATTTTGCTGCAGAAGGGTCTTTATCACATCTGTTTAAGATGACTGTTGTTTAAAAATAAAGTTAACTCCACTTTTATGTATTAAAAGCTTATGATAAAATGTTGCAGTCAAGATTAAGACTGTCAAGACCTTCAACCTACAACCTTTTACAAAAGTAGAACAATTTTTCAAAAAAAAGTCACATGTCTGTCCTGGTTTAGGACAAATTAGGGGAAAACACCTCTAAAGGAGCCCCTTATAGGAAACCAAACCCTCTGCAACTTCCCCCCACCACCGGGTTCGGGAGGAATTCTTTCAGAGGGGAAGTGGAAAAAACTTGTTTATTAAGGAACAACAAAAAACACTCCCCAGCACAAGAGAAATAGCTTAAGATGACTACAGATGTTTTCACCAGTCTAAGGGGGTTGAGCTGTATCTCTCTTCGCCGCAGAGGGTACGGAGCTTCTTTCGCAGACCCCGGGGGAGCTCCTGCCCGGAGTAGGTCCGATGTCTTCGGGGCGGGGGGGGGGGGGGAAGGGAACTACGGAAACCGGGGAAAAGGAAAAAAAAATGGCAAAAAAGCAAGCCAGCGAAAAGCAGAGAAAAAAGAGAGGAAAGCAGAGCTAGCAAAGCAGGTAGCCAGCAGTAAGGTAAAGCAGCAAGCAAACTAAGCAGCAAGCCAGCAGCCAGCTGGGGGGGGGGAAGGAAGACAAAACAAACTGAGGACAGGGAACAGAAACCACGATTGGGATAATGAGCATGAAAATGTCCTGTCCCCACGACATTCTACCCTTTATCTCATATCGTGAACATGTTACTGAACTTCTTTCCCGCCTGCTCAAACCTTCCACACTTACACATTCCCTTTTATTCTTACTTGCTCTGACTTTCGACATTTACACATTTCTTTTTGTTTCATGTTTGTGTGGTTTAATGTATAAACAATGGTAGTAATATTTAGTAAATTGAGATGTTTGCATATGAGTCTTACCTTATAATCAGGTTGTCTTGAGGTACACATCGTGTTTTTCTATTTTTCTGCATTATCTACTATGTATAACTTGGTCCTTGAGTAAAGACTATCTCACGAATGGGTTTGTTTGTATTTGAGGCAGAATTGATTTATATTGTCTTCTCTAACAAACTTTTGATATGTGCTACTGGGACTTTATTTCTGTTTATTATATTTAGGGACTCAGACTGGGTAGGACTTGCTTGATTGGTGGAATTTTGGGTGTTAACTAACTAGGTGGTTTTTGCTAAATGTTGCTTTTAGTTTTTGAAAGATCTCTTACTTAATGCTTTTAAGGTGGTTTTTAACAGTTTATTGTATTTTTCTACTTTGCTTGCAGCTGGTGCATGGTAGGGGATATGGTATACCTACTTAATGTCATGTTTCTTAGCTTAGGAGTTGATAAGGCTGTTCTTAAAATGAGTCTTATTGTCTGACTTAATTTTTTTAGGGGTATTATGCTTCTAAAGGACTTGCTTTTTAAGGCTTAAGATGGTGTTACGGGTGGTAGTATGAGACACAGGGTAGGTTTTTAACTATTTTGTGGTGGTTTTTACTATTGTGAGTACGTAGCGCTTGCTTTGGCGTGTTTGTGGTAGTGTGATGTAGCTAATCTGTTAGGCTTTCTTATACTTGTACTTGGATTACTATTTCTTATACTATAGAGGTTTTACTCGCTTGGCTTGTTTGATGGTAGCACACGTTTTACAGTTATGGATAACTTGAGAAATACTGTTTATGGTTAAATCTACTTCTCGGTCTCGTGCTCACTTATAGGTGGTATCTTTACTTTGATGGTCTGAGGCATCATGGGCCTATCGCGTTAGGAATAACTTCTTCTTGTGTTGTTAATCTAAATTTATTTTTGATACTCTTATTTTTGTAGCCTGATCTACTTGCTGATTGTTTTGTTGTTCTTTATTAGCTCTGTTTTTGGGGACATGAGCATTTACATGGTGAACTTTTACAGGTAGTTTCTTTATCTGGGTAGTAATGTTTTTTTATTTTTTAGCAGCTTAGATTGGTTTTTTCTGATGTTGTCAGTTAGCTCTTTTTTATTTTTTTAGCTATCTTTATAGAGTATTGGTTACTATTTATGAATTAGTGTACAGGTAGAGCTTTGGTTACTTTTCTTTTTTTGTAATGTTTAGGGTTAGTTGAACGGCTTTGAGTTTAGTAAGTTGATTTGATCTATCTTTTTTTTTAGTGGCTTTTGCGACTTGTTGTGTGGGGTTTCATACAGCTGCTTTTCACTTCTGATTCATCTTTATGACGTGACAGGAACTGTTAGTGAAAAGAGTATAGCGTGTTTCTTTTGCTGGCAATTGGTTGTAGGGTGGAGCTTTTTTAGCTTGTGTTACTGGTTCTTGTTTTTTGTCTGTGACACTAAAGTTTTCAATTTTAGGCTAATTTGTAATCACTTCTAAAATTTTAGGGTGATTCAGTTTACTAATATGGGCGCGCTGCGTGATGAGAGCAATTTACTTGCTTTATGTAGCACTGGTGGCATGGTGGGTAGTAGGAATCTTTCTTCTGAATATTTACTTTAGCACTGGTAGTTGGGGTGCTAGGAGGAGTTGCGCTTTTGTACTAATTACTTTTGAGGTAGCTTGGACTCTTTTGTAGGCAGCTAAATCTTTTTTTTTTGTTGGGGTGTAGTTGGCTTTAGACTTTTTGTAGCTCTGACTCTAAAATTTTAGCGGTCGGTCTTGAGTCTTATTAGGCAATTTTTGCTAAAGGCTTTAGGACAGACTATGGTTTTTGGCTGTAGAGTAGAGCACATTTTTGACTTTTGGTCTTGTCTTGACTGGGATAAGGGTTACTGCATGACTAATTTTTTGCTTAATTTGGGTAAAAGCTTGTTGCTGTTTAGGGTCTTAATGGAAATTGTTCTTTTTGTGGGTGATTAGGTAAAGAGGGCTCACGATTTGACTGTACTCAGGATTTTTCACCCTTGGTTGTATTCCTAAATCAGAGGTCTCACCAGCCCCTCTAGAAATCTCAGCCTTCATCTTATATAAACTGCGGACAGTATAGAGAAAGGTTATTAAATTAAATAACAGAAAGATGGTATCCTTGGCAGTCAGGGAGGACAGGACATTTCCTAATAGCGATGTAAACAATTCGGAGGAGGAAAAGGAAAGCAAAGGCTGAAGAACCTCCTCCCCCATAACAAATTTACCACACAGCCACAACAACGAATTATACATTCCTGGAGCCGAAAACAACATTTTTATAAGCCCCTTGCAAAGTATCACAGCCAAGCCCAGCCCGATAAATATTCTCGTTAGTGCCCCTCTGCTACAAAAGCTACGTATTAGGGACAATACCGGAGCTACTTCTGGATAAGAAAATAACTCCAGGGACCATAAAGCTATCAAAACTTCAAAGAACCCTAATGACCACAAATAGAGGCAGGCTTTCACTCCAAATGACATCATAACTTTAAAAAGAGACATACCAATACTCCTAGAGAACAGTTAAAGCCAAAAATATTATTAGAATAAAGTTTTTTCCACTTTGTCTGGGCTTCCCCGTACGGGCACCAAATTATTTGTCCTGGTTTAGGACAAATTAGGGGAAAACACCTCTAAAGGAGCCCCTTATAGGAAACCAAACCCTCTGCAACTTCCCCCCACCACCGGGTTCGGGAGGAATTCTTTCAGAGGGGAAGTGGAAAAAACTTGTTTATTAAGAACAACAAAAAACACTCCCCAGCACAAGAGAAATAGCTTAAGATGACTACAGATGTTTTCACCAGTCTAAGGGGGTTGAGCTGTATCTCTCTTCGCCGCAGAGGGTACGGAGCTTCTTTCGCAGACCCCGGGGGAGCTCCTGCCCGGAGTAGGTCCGATGTCTTCGGGGGGCGGGGGGGGGAAGGGAACTACGGAAACCGGGGAAAAGGAAAAAAAAATGGCAAAAAAGCAAGCCAGCGAAAAGCAGAGAAAAAAAGAGAGGAAAGCAGAGCTAGCAAAGCAGGCAGCCAGCAGTAAGCTAAAGCAGCAAGCAAGCCAAGCAGCAAGCCAGCAGCCAGCTGGCGGGGGGGAAGGAAGACAAAACAAACTGAGAACAGGGAGCAGAAACCACGATTGGGATAATGAGCATGAAAATGTCCTGTCCCCACGACAGTCTCACTCCAGTAGAGCTTTCTCAATAATTTATTTTATATAAAAACCCCAGCATCACAGGGGTGTGACCTCTGTGATTCAAGACACCACTTTCAGGACTGAATTCCTAGAATCCTCAAACAAAATATAGCAGATAGACATTTCTCATGCAGTCAGGAAAACTATGGCCAAGAATTAAGCAACACTCATACTTTTCTCTTGCAGTCTTGGAAGAATTTGGAGCCAGGAAGTTCTGTGAGTGCAGAGTTGCAACTGTATGATCAGAGGAACAAGTCTCACTTATATTACACAGAATTATATATATACTTAAATTTAAGTTTAGTGGGCCTCTGTTTTGATTTTTAAGGGTAATTGTAACTTAGCATATGCACAGGACTGAATACACTTATGAAATACTGACACCTTCCTCTAGGGACTTTCATAACTGCATGAAATAAATTTTGCATAGATTTTAGGAAGACCAAGCATTAGAATACCTTCACTGATATTTCTGAAAGTGTTTTAATATATTCAGTAATACAAAGTGAACCTAAATAGTTCTATACTGTATCACCAGTAAGTTAAATTTCTCTCTAAAATTTAAAACCTTTACCTCACATTTTGAGAACAAAATATTCCTCCCTACCAATACATTCTACCAGTTACTTTTTTCTTAGCAAATACAATATTATTATTGCTAAAGAAGAAAGCAAAGTTAATTTTATGCAGCAGAATTAACACACAAAGACTATAACTTCTGAAAGGCTAATGAAATTAGGACTAAAAGCATCTCATTCAGTGGGACACATTAAAAGAACATGGGAAATTCAATTACACTTACAGAAAAGGAGTGGAAAAAGGTGAGAAATGGTCTAAAGGCTTGTACATAACTAGTGACTGCAGTTTGCCATATTGTCTGTGACAGCCACCATGATATCACGAACACTGACAACAGGTAGGGGACCGGGACTGAGCTACAAACATCAGACACCAAGGCCACTCTCTACTGCTGCAGCATTGCATTATAAATGGTCATATCCCATTTATTATGCCTCATTTGTAACTAGCCTTTTCTCATTCAGTTGTTCCACGCTATGCAGATCTGCAGCCAGTGTGTCAGGATGCAGTACTGCTCCACCAGGAGCAGAATCAAGCCCAGCTTCTCTCTCCTCAGGCTTGTCTGGCACACGCTCCTCTGCCTGATCTTCTTTCTGCAGTTCACCTGAAATCACATTCTGTTCATCTTCTGACTCTTTGTCAAGCTTCTCTCCCAGCTCTTTGTTGGATGTATCCTCAACAGTGCTTGCACCAGATGGCTCTTCAGAACATTCATTGTCTGCAGTGTCAGGCTGCTTTGAAGACAACTTCACTTCTATATTTGCATCAGTCACTTGATCCGAGACTGCAGATTTTGAGTTTTCTTCTGAACTGACTGTTCCTAACACCTTGTCATCTGGTTTTGACAAAGCCGGTGGTGGTGCATGTGGTTCCTTTTTGGCAGAGGCCTCCTTGATGTCTTTTTGCCAGGGAAAGGAGAAATCTAGCTTTTTCCCAAATACTGCTCCTTGGGCACTCTCTGACTTACTCACCTTTTCTTCACCACCTCCTTCAAACAGAGACATAGAGAGTTTCTTAAAACTGGACATGAGGCCCTCATCTGTTCCTGCTTTATTAGCAGAAGATGGCTGTTGAGAGAATGACCCAAAAGGTTTTCCACTATCAGAAGATGTCATAAAGCCAAATTTTGGCAAACTGGGTATATTCGGTATTTCAAAGACAGGTTTACTACTGCTTGTATCTTGAGCAACATTATTAGCTTTCCCCTGTTTCTTCAAGTCAGATTTGGAAGCAATCCCTTCTGCTGGCACCTCATCAACTGTTAAAAGTTTTTCCTGTTCAGCAGTTTGCTTTTCTACCTCGATTGTCTTTTCTTCATTCAGCTCAGGCAGATGAACACTGGGCTCATCAGCTGGAGCTGTGGGTTTGCTATCATTACTACTGATCAAGTCCTGCTGATCAATACCAGCATTGGCCTGATCCCCTGCAACAACAGGCTCTGATTCAGGCGTAACACTCTCATCTAACTGGGAACGGTTTGTGTCTGCCCTGTTAGTTTGGGCTTCTATTTCCAGAGCAAGCTCATCAGTAGAGCCAGTGTGAAGCATGTCAGTGGCTGCCTTGTCTGCAGGAGCAGCTTCTTCCTCTGCTACACCTGAAGGCCCCACATCTGGTTGGAAAGTACCTACATCAGCCAGGTCAGTAGCCTCAGTCTGCACTGTATCAGCTGCACTACTGAGATTAGAGTGGCATGGCAGAGTATCTACCACCTCAGAAGGCTGTGTTTCGCTATCCTGCTGCAGCACCTCAAGGGCTTCATTCTCACTAGAGACTCCTGTTTCTGGAGTGGCACTCAAAGGTTCCTCTTTGGAGGTTTCCAAGCTCTTTTTCGCCTCAGTTTCTGTTTTCATAGAAGACTCCTCTGTGGAGTTTTCTTCTCTTGAAGCAGGTACTACATCCTTCTTCACAGAGGCAGAGACATCTCTTTTAGACCCTCTGGCTGCAGCTGTATTTTCTGGTTCCCTAGAGTCTTTTGCTGGAACAGACCCAGTGACATCTTTCATACCAGCGCTTTGAGGTTTAGGGGTGGATTTTGGAGGCATCTCTTTTGGAGATTCTTTTGGACCTTTGAAAATGCCGAATATATCATTTGTGAAAGCTGGTGCTGGGCCACTTGGAAGGGATGAGAAACCAAAGAAAGAGGAGCTCCTCTTCTGTGCAGGTGGAGGTGCAGTAGCTTGAGGTTGAGAAAAGAAACCAGAAAATGTTTTAGGTGGTTTCATTTTTGTCATGAAACTTGAAAACATTTCAACCGAAGAATTCAGAACCGATTTATCATTCCCAGGTTCCTTTGGTTTGCTTTGCAAATTAGGTGCCTCTGGCATTTTAGGAGGAAAACATGGCTGTGCCCTTTGTAATCTGTCAGTTTGCTGAGGTACTTTTTGTTCTGGCAAATCATTCTGTACATGTACTCCTTCAGAGACCACTTCATTTTTCATGTCACTCACACTATTTAAGTCATTTAGACCCTGGGAATCCATCTTATCATTTGAGGCCATGCTAAGATCAACTTTTTCTGAGGTTTGCTCTTTGGAAGAATAAGGCTCTTCATCAGTAAGAAATGTAACACTGTCCATTTTCTCCATAGTACCCAAAGCATCTTCTTCTGGCCTTGAGGAAATACTCTGTTGGTCCTGAGAACTGTCCTGCACAGTGGGAGTCTGAAGACAAATACCAGGAGCAGACAAGCTGGTTACTGCAGTGTCTTTGGTCTGTGGAAGCTTTCCTAAGCCACTTTCTTCACTGGCCTGTGGAAGCTTTTCTAAGCCACTCTCTTCACTGGCCTGTGGAATCTTTTCTAAGCCACTCTCTTCATTGGCCTGTGGAAGCTTTCCTAAGTCACTCTCTTCATTGGCCTGTGGAAGCTTTCCTAAGTCACTCTCTTCAGCTACTGCAGCAATACTTTCTACATTTCCCACTGTCAGCTTTTCTGATTTATTTTCTGGGATCATGAGGTCATTAGACATTTGTTTGCCAGTCACTGCTGCAATAATACCATCAACTTCTTTTTTATTGTCTGCATCTTGTTGCCTGGTAGAACTGCTGGTTTTGACACCAGAGTCAGTGGGAACACTATGTAATTTAGCATTCACTGTTTTAGCTGGTTTTGTATTACTCTCCTGTTTAGGAGCAGTTGATGGCTTAGAATGCACTGGTTTAGCTGTTTTTTCCTGTCCTGGACTAGTTTGTGGCTTTTCATCCAAAAAGGATGTCAAATTGAAGAAGCTAAAACTAGTACTTCTTTGAGGTACACTCTTTTCAGGAGCAGGACCACTGGAGAAGAAGGAAGGCAGATTAAACAGCCCCTCTGTTTCTTGTTGCTTCCCACTAGCAGGAGCAGCAGCAGGTGCTGAAGGCTTTGGTTCGTCTGACCCAGTGAAGAAGGAGAATATGCTCTTACTGGCTGGCTGGGATTTTAGAGCAGTGATATCAGAGAAGCCGAATGGCAAACTGAAACCCAACTCTTTGGGTGTCTGGTCTGGCTTTGGTTTTGCCTGATTAGCTGTGTCTACTACACGACCTCCCTGCTGCTTTGGGGTGACCATTGGTGTGCTGCTTTGGTGCCCAGCTGGCTGGCCCAGGTGGCTTCCTCTGGGACCTACACTCACCGGCTTCTGTGAAACATTTCCAGGAGGCACTTTTTTACTCTCAGGAGACTCCTCCACAGCTTTTTTGCTTTTTTGTTCCTCTTGCACCCTGGGGCTAAGAGAGACCAGCTTGTCCACACCTTCTGTTTTCACTTCTTCCTTGGGGGTGGAGGATAGACATGGCATACTGGCACTCTGAAGACCCCCAGACTTCTCAGGTTTCTGCCTTGGCTCAGTCACAGTTCTGCTGTTGGGTTTTGGCAGAGATGTAGTATTTGAGTTTGGTTGAGAAGACACAGGCTCCACTTTGAAGAGATCTCCAAAAGATCCAAATAAAGATGAGATGCCAGAGGTTTCCTTCTGTTCTGGCTGTTTCACTTCTTCCGGTTTATTACTTTGCCTCTTCTCCAGTTCTGGTGATGGCTGTGGCACTTTGCTTACTTGTGTTTTAAAGAAATCAAAAAATCCAGAAGACTGTGGTTTACTGGCAGTTGAGGTTGCAGGAGAATCTTCTCCAAGACTGAGTAATTTCAGAGCACTTTTAAAAAATGTCTCCTCAGGCTCAGTGGCTAGTTGGCTTGGAGTTGGCTGTGGCTGACTTGGTTCATTAATGGCTGCATGCTTTTCAAGACGCCTGGAAGCTGGAGTTACTTTAACAGGTCTCTCTTCTCGTATTGGCCTGCCATCCATAGCAGTTCGGCTCAGTATAGAAGGAGATCTTGTTAACCCTGTTTTTTTAACACTGATGTTTTCAGTCTGGTGTAATTCTGGCTTTTCATTTCTAGCAGCCTCCAAATTAAGTTCTGACAAAGTATTTCTTCTTGGTTCTGATGTAACAGCAAATTTCTGCCCAGCTTGTTCTTCACCTAATTTTTTACTTGGTGTAAGTGATAAAACATCAGTCTTATTTTCAGATGATATTGACTGTGTGTCTGCTCTCTCTGAGGTAGAATCTTCTGATGTCTCAGAGCCAGGGCTTGTAGACTTTCCAATTAGTCCACCCAAAGCAGAAAATAAGGAGCTAACTTTGTTCACTGGTGTTTTCTTATCTTCCTCAGTCTTTTTTGCTTCTGTTACTCTTTCAGTAGATGCTGCAGTTTCTTCAGCTTTAGGAGTAGACTGAAACAGCTGGAATCCAAAGAATCCTGATGACCCATTCCCAGAAGCTGTCACTGGGACAGCCTTACCAACTTCCTTGGTGTGGACTTCCTTACTCAAAGATTTATTGAAAGCTGCCCTGGAATGTGTTCTGAGATCAAGGGTTAATGGAGGCTCCTCTGAACGATGCAGGGTTTCCTTCTCAGGTCTGAAATCTACTTTGAGTTTTTGAAGCTTATAACCTGAAAAGTCTAATGGCTGCTCTCTCTGATAATAAATAGACTCCTCAAACATTTGTGAAAAAGTTTCCAAATTCATGTTCATTAGCTGGTTGCTCCTCTGCAAAGCTACTGACAAATCCAGGGGTTTATTTGTTGTATAATCATCTAGACACTCTTCTTCAGCAAACCAAAACAGTTCATCTTCACTGCCAAGAGGGACTTTGAAACCACAAACAGCAATTGTGTTGTCTTCCAGCACAGCTCTTGGAATGGAATCCATCTGGAAATTATAATCCCAGCAGTTCATGTAGGAGTAAGTTTCAGGAGCACACACATAGACATACTGTCCAGTGGGATCAGTGAGCAGAGAATACACATACTGGTTGTCACTGTACATGTAGTATCCACAATCACCATCTTTTGATGGCCACCATATGCCCTGCTCAAGCATCATTATCCACTCCTGATACTCCCGGCTATAGGATGAGTACATTATGCCTTCATCCATACTTAAAGCATCTTGGTCAATTAGTGTCCACATTGTTCCATCACAGCCAGAGGAGTAGCTCAAATCCATGGGCAACTCTTCAAATAAGTAACTGCCATCTCTTTCAAAGAGTGGAAAGTTACTGTAACTTTCATTGAGAGAATTGGCAGTCCATGCATCATTTTCTTCCAAACAAATGTCTTGAAACATTAACTGGTCGAACGAGTCATATGACATTGCACTTAAATCTAGACTCTGTCCATCAAAATTGGCATTAGTCTGCCAATCCATCACATTTGCATTCCCATCCTTTTTACAAAGATTCATTACTACATCATTTTCAGGCCAGTCCAAGAACTGAGGGGGCAGAACAGAGTTCTGGTTTAACACGTAGTAAACTGGTACTGCTATTCCACGAGTGTCAGCCAGTCCCCCCACTTCATATTCCCATTCAAAGCTAGAATGGCTCCTTGTTTCCTGATAAGCTAAGTACTGCTCCGTAGGGTTACAGTTTTTATTAGTCAAATTGAGAGATTCATTTGATCCTTTGTTTAAACAAGTTGGAAGAATTCTAGATTCTGCATCCTGGTGAGGAATATGCCTACTATTTACAGACTTTCCAGACAAGTCCTGTACATTGGCTTGCAGATTTAGGGTCTCAGGGAGCACAGGATGCCCACTGTGGGGAACATGAGACTCAGTTGTTTCATTTATTCTTGCACTGGATGGGTGGTCAGTAATGGAAGATTCCACTTTTTTCACATTATCCTGCTTCTCCTTTGGTTTTGGCAGCAGATTTTTTAAGAAGCTGGAAGCTTCCTGATTTTCTCCAGTGCTGCTTTGACTGTCAGAAGCCGTTCCTGAATTACTGGGTTTTGTCTCCAAGCTAGAATCCTCACCTCTATCAAAAAGCTTCATGAAGCCCAAAGAATTTGTTTTTGTCTTCTCTTGCTTACATTCAGACAAGTTTTCACTTGAGGCAAACCTAAATAAGCCAGAAAATAATCCAGGAGAAGTGCTTTTCTGGCTATCACTCTCACTTTTAGCAGTTGAGTCTTGATTATTGGCCATGTTTTCATTTGAAGAAATATGAAGAAAGCCAGAAAGAAAACCTGGTGTGTGCTTCTTCTGAGTATCATCTGCACTTGGAGCTTCTGGCCCTTTGGCTGAAGAGGTGGATTCAACTGAGCCTTTGCTTAAGTCTGCTGCATTCACTCCCTCTTTCATCAGTCCTCCTTTTACATTTCTAGGTTCTTCTTGAGTACTCTTAGATTTCTGCTGCTCCTCTTTGGCCTTAAGGGTAGCAGAGGCACTATCGTGGTGTTTTTCTCTGTTTACATGGACAGTAGATAGGTTTTCTTTAGTCATGTTTCTTCTTTGCAAAAGTTCCTCCTTATTGTCTGATAAATTTGGAACTGAGCTAGATTTTATTGAAACAGCATTTCCTGAATTACTGCTTCTTCTTTCATGCAGGGAACTACCACTAGAACCCTGATGACTTTTTTGGTACTGTGTAGGTGCTAGATTTTCTGCAGAAGAAAATTTAAATAATGATGACATAAAGCCTCCTTTTTCATTCCTCTGTTCCTGCTTTGCTGATGAACCCAGCCCACTGATAAAAGGAAGTTTTCCAGTGAAAGGAAATGAGCGCTCTTCCTTTGATGAACTATTTTGTCTTATATCCTCCTCAGACTTATGATCTTTAAAGTGTTCAGATGTACATTCTTTCTTCTGTTGTTCTGCAGAAGGAAGCAACAATTGACTGAAAGACTTTTTGAGTGGGCTAAAAAAGCTTTCAGATGCTGTACCCTGATCTTGAGGCTGAGACTTAGGTTCCACATGACCTCTGTTTTCCTTGTTTGCCAGTCCATGGTCTGCAGGATGCTGATCCTCTGAGTGATTTGCAGGAGGCTGGTCCCTGGCCATGGGCGCACCCTCTACCAAAGCGGCACTTGGCTGACTTGTAATAGGAGGCAGATCTGGTTGCTTCTGTGGCACATCCGGCTGCTTGGGAGCCAAGAGACCATCAAGATTGGCTTTCAGGCTGAAGGAACTGACTGAGTTTGTGAGCCTGCCAAAGATGGAAGACACAGACGTGCTACTTGCATTTACCTCTGCCTCACTTCTGGTCTCACTTTTCTGTGCCACTGGAACAGTGCTGCTGGTCTTGGCTGACATCTGTCCAGATGGTGTTTCACTCCTTTTTGTCTCCTCAGCTTTCACAGCATGGCTGTCCTTGGTGTGCTCCTCTTTTGTGACTTCTTGTTTTGGCACTTCCTTCTCAGAGAAGATCTTTAAAGGATTAAACATGCCTAGAACTGAATTCACAACTGAATGCTGGTTCTGCTGGCTGTCAGCAGAATTTCCTTGTGTTTGCTGGGGAGGATGTGGTGCAGAAGCCTTACTGTCTGCCTCAGTGGTTTCTGGCCTGTTGGAGTTTGTGTTCTGGGCTCTTTTATTACTGCTCACCTGAGATGGTAGCAAAGACTGAATGGAGAACTTAGTGTCAAATTTACTATCTGCTGTACTTCGAGAAGAAGAACTCTCACTTTTAGCCTTAATGGTAAATACATTCAAGATTCCACCTTCTGATGAGTTTTTGTTTTCTGTATTCTCTGGAGTGGAAGACACAAGTTTTTCAACAGAGGCTGTGAGTTGCTTTGTGCTTGACCCCACCTTCTCTGTGAAAGAGCTGAAGAGGGAATTCACTGTATTTTTCATACCTGACAAGTCCGAAAGAGATTCAGATTTGCCTTTGGTACTCTCCTCTTCAGCAAGATGTTTGGTCTGCTCAGAATTTTTAGCTTCTGCTGAATTATCAGCATTACCCTGCTTCTGTGGCACATTCTCAACATTTTTTTTTGTTTCTGACAATGTACCAAATTTGCTGATTTCTTCCTCCTTTTCAGCCAAGTATTCAGAGACTGATTCTACCAGACACTGAAGTTCATCCATTGTGTCTATGTACTCCTCATTGGGTTCTTCAACAGGAGAGAGTGTTAAGTCTTGCACAGGATAATCATGCTTCCTCGCTTTAGTTTTACATTTTTTATCAGAGCTATCTTTTAACTGGGAGCCCATATTTGCAGGGAAATTAGCAGTTATGTTTCTCAAATGGTTGATGTCAGAATCATACCATCTTCTTGAAAGTTCCCCCATTTCATCATCTGAAACAGGCGAGTACTGGAACTCATCAGAAGCACTGCTGTCAAATTCCTCAAGGACATCGACAGGCACAAAAGTGTTTTCTAGCATCCTCATGTGTTTCATGTCCTCAGTGTTACTCAGGTGAAGTGAGTCCTCATGGTTCATCCCCTGCTTGTTGGGCAACTTGCCACTTTTAACCATTAACCCATTTTTGTATGGACGCAGGACTGGATAAGCAGGCAACCCCTTACCTTTGGAGTTCCTGGTATATTTTCTAACTCTATCATATATAGGGAAATTATCAATGGGTTCAGAACCAGCTGCCACACCATTGAAATAAACTGATTTCTCCCCAGGAAACTGCAGACTTCCATTACTTTGCAGGCTTATTCGTTCTCTCTCTTCAAAATTGTATCGCAGTTTCTTTTTCCTTCTTCTATCAATTGTATCATATTCCTGAGGATATCTAGGGACATCTACAGACCCTGACTCCAGACACACATTTTGGCAGTACCTTGATCTTTCACAGTGATTTAAATTTTCTCTTTTTGAGAGAGTTTGCATCTTTTTCATGTTTTTCTCATGCCAACTTCTAGTTTTATGAGTTTTTTCTAAGAAATCCTCTATTAACAGTTTTCCTAGCTCTTCATAGTTACTCTCCTGCTCTTCTTCTCCATCTTCAGTGTCAAATGGAATGATCCTGACACTTTCATTTCTAGCTAGAGATCCTTGTCTAAGATGAGAAATAAAGGGAGTGGGAGGGAAAGGAAGAGAGGCAGCAAAAAAAAAAAAAAATAGGAAGGGAAAAACAACAGTTTTAAAAAAAGCTATAGGAAGGACAGAAAAAATAGTAATGGAAAAACATGCATTAAATAAATGAAAATTAAAATCAGAAACACTCAGAAATAACAGAATTGAACACCTGCCAATCTACCACCATTACACTTCAATCAAATAGTCAAAAAAAGCAGCATGGGTTGTGAGATTCCATCAGTTATGTCTGCACAAAATTTAGAAATGCCTTTTTGAGGGAGAACAGCTTTCTGTAATCAAGTGAGGGCACACAGCCTTGGCTGTACCAGTACTCTGCTGCTGCTTTTTTAGGCATGCTGAAAAGAAGTCTCCTACTGCAGTAACAGGACTACTTTGAGATGCAGTGCCCACGCGCACCATTCCACTATGCTGTGCCTGCATTTTGGTCGCACTGGGCTGCAGACTTCGTTTTAGCAGTATTCATAAAGCCGTCAGGGACCCTGTATCTCCTAGGGGTGGCAACAGAGCAGAGATTTCATCTGGAGACTTAGGAGTCGCTGGACTCCAGGCAAGTGAGGACAGGGGACAAAATGCATGACCAACGAGTGGAGTTTCAGCTGTTTCACCGTTCGTCTTTGCTGGGAGAGCTCTTGCTGCAGCTCTTGTCAAGGTACCCCTACTGACACAAAATTAAGATTCTTAGAGCTGTTACTGGACCAGAAGGAAACACAAAACACTTGTGCTAGATATTAACCCATTATAAGCCTAGGATGATTTTCAGGATCTGTACTTCCCATTTATAATGCATCTGAACAGATACAGCAATTTATAATTGTCCATTGTGGGAGAATGGATTAAGCTGTGAAACAATCTGATGCTTCCTAGAAACACAAGTAAATGACCCTTGGGATTTTGGGATTAATTCTTATCCCTTGGTCAGCAAGACAATTTCAATCATTCAACAGCCCCAAGGGTAGTAGCAAAGAAACAATTTCTTCATCTAAACCTCACAAGGACAGCTTCTGACAATCTACATACAAACAATCAGGTAGAAAGTGGATGTAAAAACATCAACATGATCATCTGAAAGACGCAGCTTTCCCTCACATCATCCATTGCTGAGAAATGAGGAGCATAAGGGTATGTGTGTCCCTGACCCCCTAGTGCCAGAGAAGGGAAAAGACAGAGGGCACACAGGCATTTTACAGATACTGCTAATCCAAGTCTTCACCATGAGAGCTGGATGGAGCACAGCAACATAGGATACAGATGGGATAGTCCTGAAAGAGAGATGGGTCATTGCATTTTCTACTGTTGTTTTAGAGCTGCATTTCCAACAATATTAGCTAACTTATTGTACCTGGAAAGATGCTCATTACTTTAAATGAATCCTGTTATACACAGTTTAGAACACTTTTTATACTTCTTGCTCACCAGGGCCACCATAGTTACTGGATCAAGCCCTTCCAAAACTCAGCTGAAGGCAATGGGCACTACATGAATGTCTGAGGAGCCATCATCTGTAAATGCTGAACCAAAAAAATTGACTAATTTAGGCATAAAGAAAATTACTTTTCTTCCTAATTGAGCTTCTTTCCCTGTATGTGTTTTCTCTGCTCTTTTACAAAGCATCTCTTTTATTAGAAATAATGATGAGAAACCCAACACGTGAGAAGAGAAAAAGTCCAGCATTTAACTACTACAGATCTAAAAAACAGCTGAGGCAAACAGCAGGTATCAGCCGAAATGTACCAGAGGAACACTTCAAAGCAGCAACAGTGGGGAGACAGGCAGAGAGGTGCAGAGAGGGTAACCCACTCATCTGACAGGTCTAAAGACTCCGATGTGGACTCTTAGGTCAGTGTGGCCTCTCAGAGTGGAATCTATGCTATCATACTGAGCAAGACTAGTGAGGTATGGAGAACAGTTAAAGAAAATGAGCATTGCAAAGAAAAGTTAGTGCTTAAACAAAAAAAAACAAAAAACAAAAAACAAAAAAAAAAAAAAAAAAAAAAAAAAAAAAAAAAAAAAAAAAAACAAAAAACAAAAAACAAAAAAAAAAAAAAAAACCAAAACAGAGGGAAAGATGTCTGCTCTTCTGAAGCCAAACTAGTTGCTGACAGCAAAACAAACTCCAAGGACACATAACAATATTGCTACCATCCTTAGCAGAGGTTGGAAGAAAATACATTACTTCTATCAAAGGAATATGATCACGTGTAACAGCTAATAAAGAGAAGCAGAACTTTTTCATCTAAACCCAAATATTGTAAGAAAAAAAACCCAGGTGCTAGAACAGACAGTTTAAACTGAGGCATTTTGGCACTGACAACCTTCTGCCCAGTTCAAGACAGGTTTCAGCAGGTTCTTGTCTGGTTCTTCTGGGTCTGCCCAGGAGAGCCTCCTACAAGCCCTCATTTTCACAATAATGATCAGCTGCAGTCTGCCAGGAACACTGACTTCATCAGGTGACTGCCTGGTACACAGCACTGAGAGCTGCTAGGAACAAAAGTCAAATAAAATTTGTTCCTGCAATACTCAGCTACAACTTTGTTTTGAAAATATTTCAGATCTACCCACATGCTTCTTTTCAGCCAGCTTGTTAGAAATACCTTTTTGGTTAGTAAGAGAATCCCACGTAGCTTCTTTGGAAAGCTTATTTGCATATTTTATGTTTTAAGATTAAATATGTAGCAAAGAATCTTGTTGGCCAAGTAGAAAATGCACATGGGAACAGGAACACTCAGATCACCATTGAGGATTTGCATTTCTGGACTGAAAGTAATTTTCAACCATAGCAAACTACAAAGCTCATGGTTTTCAAGTAAACTTTATCAGTCCAGATCCTTTCACATCAATACCTTAATGAAATCAGGGGGAAAAAAAAGGAATATATTCCAGCTTGGTATTCCCTAAGAATTCAAACCAGCAGTGGTTCTTTGGGAGGTCTAGATACAGACAGAAATTCACATACACACTGACTCCAAGCAAAGTAAGCCATGAAAAACTACATGTATTGTCAACACCACTCCAAGAAATCGCACAACTCCAAAAATATGCTGCCACCATTGGCTTCCCGTAATTGGGGTTCCAACATCACTGTTCAGCTCAGCTCTTTCAAAAAGAAAAAGCCTCAGCTCATCTTTTCAGTTACTTCTTCAGCAATTGTACCACTGCAAGCCAGCAGCACAGACTCACATGGGAAAGGGAATAACTTGCTTATATGTAAGACATTTAATGAACTCGGAATAGAGCACTAGGAATGACACATCACACTGCAGTAAATGCATTTTGTTGGCACATTTGCTGCTACTCTTGAAATCTCAGTAACAGTAACAACATTAGATGTTACCATTAAACTTCACCCTTTACCACTAATGTTCATACATCAAGAAGGGCAAAACTTAGCCTCAGCCACCAAAGACAATAAACGAATTTAGGTTCAGACTTCAGAAAACAAGAACATTCAGAAAACAAGAACACCAAGGGACATAAGGTAGAAAAATAATCAGTTATAATACAAATAAAACTCTGCACCTCTAACTGTGATAGTGCCTAAATAGCTGCCTCTTCCTTCCTCACCAAAGGCAGAAGCAGCAGCTTAGCCTGTTCTACAGAACTTCTCTTGGCAAGCTGACCAAAGTTAGCAGCACTGTCCAAAATCTTCTGCTTTCACCTTGCACAACTAGCTCTAGCTCACAGCCATTGATCCTGGTAAGTTAATGCTGCAATGCTCAATAGCTCAACAAGTTAAAAACACTTGTGAAACTACTGATTTATGGTTAAAAAAAAATTCAGAGCAAACAAATTATCTTTCATACAGCTGAAAGTAAATCTAAAGAGAAAGCACACCATTCAACAGCGTTATATGATAACAGGAACAGAAGGAAAAAAACCCAACCACTAATCTGTTACAGACTTTCTTCTTGAATACATTGTTTTGGCACATCTAATAGAACTGGAGCTAATCCAGAAGAGAAAATAAAATTGCACCAAGAAAGAAGGTCCCAATAGGATAACTGCTAGAATATGTTTTCACTGGCTTGAGAGGCACACCTACACCATGGTACCAGAACAAGCAACTACCCACTACTCTAGCCTAGTAAGAGGAAAGAATAACCAAGAGCAAATGACCTGAAGCTGAGCATATCTGTTAAGGGTAACTCCCTGAACTGCCAGATCTGGTGTAACACATACCCTCATGGGTTTTTCCTGGTTCACAGCAGAATCTCAGGGCCAACAACACACGTTAACACTTTCCTACCAGAAGACTTGTAGAGCCCTTGATCTGCCCTCCCCTGCCAGCTCAGTACCTTCCTGGCCTGTAGTGGAAAAACAACGGGGAAAGGCGAGCACTCACCTGGTGGTCACATGCTCCTGATAATCCAGATCATAGTTCTGGAGGGAGTCGGCACAGGGATCCCGCAGGACTCCCTGCTGCTGCAGGCGAGCCGGGCCCGTGAACTGGTGCACGGAGGCGTTGGGCTGTACGGTGGTGTGGTACGGAGGGGGAATGCTGCTGCTCGTCTCGCTGCGGTAGTCGCTGTCCCGGTCATCCACGGCACTGTCAGCATCTTCAAAGGCTAAGAGACAAAAGCAGTTTAAGGGCACAGGTCTCTCAAGTTGCATTGCTGGGACAGTGGAGCCCATTTAGTTCTGGAAGAATGACAAAAAAATCACTCTTTCTGCTGTGGCTGTACCTCCATCTGGGAGCTGGCTATAACCTCCAGTTCTCTCAAGTGTGCATCAAGGAACTGCAGTGATTAGATCCACACCCTCCTTTCCCCCTTCCTATTACAGGCAGAGAGGTGCAAAAAGATTATTTTTCTTTAATTATTACTAATAGGCAGATTAAGATACCTTTATTTAAAACAAAAGAAAACACCCCCCAACAAAAAAATAACCAAACAACAACAACAAAAAAAAAAACCCCAGCACTCAAAATTTCAGGTACTTTACAGCTGCCAAAATGAACCTTTAGATATTGGAAAAAAAAAAAAAAAAACAAAAAAAAAACAAAACAAAACTCAAATACACTTTGTGGAAAGGAGCTCTTTCTGAAAACTTTTCAGCCTTAAAGCTGTAATACTGTCATTTCTTCTCAGCATTCCTAATCAGAACTTTGTGGTTCTGGATTTTTTTAAATCCATTTTTTTAGGTTTTTTTTTTTTAGGTTTTTTTTTAAGTATTAGTTTAAGTTAAGATAAATTAATGGAAAGTACTCAGTAGAAAAATCAGAACAACTGGGAGAGCAGTTCTGCCTATAAACAATTATACTACTTCTTATAGGGGAAAATTGCTACATTTAACACATACAGGTAAATTAACTTAAGCACAGTACTTAACACTGACAATAACCTTCACAAAGGAAAAAAGCTTCTTTCCAATGAGTCCCTCTCCCTGCAGAAACACTTCTGCTTGGTAATCCTTCAGGAAATGAGAATGTCAAGTTATAATGAGGTAAAGTATCAAAAATATATGGCTGTGTATGGCTGTGCAGGATGCAGGGTTATCTTTGCAAGCTTAAAGTGACGCACCATAAGGCAGTGGAGTGCACCATTAACATGCTTGAAACAAAAGAAAATAAGGATCAGCCATTATTCATTCTCTCTGCCACCAAGTCTGTCTAAAAAGGATAATCAAATTAATGCCCTCTCTGGTAGGTTATCCAGTGGTGTGTGTCCTACACAGTCATTCATAATGAGGCTGAACAATAAAGTGAAAGTGCTTTTTACATGCCAGATCCTTAAAGAACCCTGCATTTAAGTGCTGAAATTCCAAGCAGATGGAATGCAGCCTCAGGGAACCCCCTTTTCTTCCATGGGTGTTTCCCATACCTCTAACTCAACTTCCATTTTTTTTTAATTTAAGGTAAAATTTGTTCTCAGTGATTTTTTCAATTCCTTCACAACATAGTAAGATTAGCACTCTAAAGTGGATGGAAAAGGAGAAAAAATAGCAGCAGTAAACATCTGCAAAATGCGGACCACTTGAAAAAGCCCTGCTCTACACTCTTTAAGTGGAACCAATTCAATTTGATTGTCCACAGCGAAAATGGAGTTAAGCCTCCTGCCTTTTAGTAGTTTAAATGCTGCAGGGTTCTTGTCAGTCTCTAGTCAATTGAATAGAAATTAGTATCAATCATATGCTGCTGTATCCAGCTTTATTAAAAGCACTGTGAGCATCAATTTTATCCCAGTTCAGTGCTTAGGAAAAATATTCAATATTTGCTACACAAAAATTATTTCATGTGCCAAACCCCACTGAGGAGCACCAAACTTCCAGCCTGTGGAGCAAAGGCCGATATATTTGTCAATCACGAGGCTCACACTGGCCTCACAAGAATAACAAGCTATTACTCAGCTGAGCAAGTCATTGTTATTGCTCAATATTTGAGCCATTGCCATCTAATGAATAATAATTAGTTCTACTGGACAGAAAACACACTGCTCCAAAGAGTCTTTTAATGCCTCACTTTGCTGCTCAACAAATTTCTTCATCCCATCAGATGTAACTGTCATTTAAGATAAAACCTGGAAGTTCTTCAGCTCTGGCTCCATAATCACCACAGCACTTGCAGAGGCTGAAGGCAGCCTAACTGAGATAAAGGTTTAAGATCTGGTAGAAGTCACCAGACCAACAATTTTAGGGAAAAACAATTTAGCTAGCCTCAAATGTGTAACAAAAAATACAAATCAGTAGCAACATTATCTGGGTGAAAAAAACTGAATCCAGTGACTCACTAATACTGGGAGTGCAAAGACTTACAGTTATATGTTTATTAGGAAGCATAACACTGCTTCATGGGTCAGCAACTCTGACCAGTTGACAGGTTCAGAGAATTCCAAATGAATCAGACTGTTGCAGAAGCACTATCTGGGTTTGTTAACCAGTCATCACATCTCACTTCAGCACTATCAAATGGAAGATTTCCAACATAAACCACAGTATCTCTAAGCAACATCCAAAAATAGCTGATTAGCATAAATGTTAACCCAATATTTAGAGCATATACGTTTATAAAAGCTAACAACAGAATTTCTCAGAGTTCTTACTGGTTTTTAGCAGGAGGAAGTCTCTTTGAGGTGACAACACAAAATGCCTCACTGAGGCATGTTTAAAGGATGCAAGGCTCCATGGGGCAGGAACGTGTTTTTTTCTCTGATGTATGCCCCATGAACCTAACAGCATCCACAGCTTTTAATATCAGACAGAAATCCTCAACTCATAAGAGTGAATTCAAAAAACTCTTAATCATGCTGAACTGCAACTACCCTACGAGCAATCTCACTTTATTTAAAAGAAGTGTTCTCAAACAAAGACATTGCTCAGCCTGATCAAAATCATTAAAACCTGGCCCATATGCGGCTTACAGTGCACATCTCCTTTGGAAGAAAGTGTTTTCTGGAATGCCAACATATAGAGATGATCCCATTCATTAACATACTTGACACTTAAATTTTAATTAAGAGACTGACAAGAACTTGCAGAAGTGGCTTTGGGGATGCAGCACCCCTTCAAATGGAGGCATTAGAGCTCGTGTTTCAGCAAAATATGCCTCACAACACACATGATGTAATAAATTCAAGTAGTTTTCTTCAAACAGGTGATAAAACAAGTCTTCTGTAAGCAAAGTTGGAGCTTAGCCTTGGTCTCGGAAGATCAATAAAATTGGTAGTAAGACACATAAAAAGGCGGTAATTTTTTTACCCCAGTTTGAGAAATTTCACATATACCAAAGAGCTGTCAAGGGATGAAAACTGTTTCTTTGTCACTGGAGACAAAGAAGACCACACCCAGAGAGCTGTGGGTAAGGCTGAAGGGCAGGACAGAAGCATGCTGTTCATGTTTCATTATTGAATATTCATGCATATAGGCAGCCTAAGAAGAAAACCCATTGGGGCAGTCACATCACACAGTAGGATTTCACAGAATGGGGAAAATCAAGGAAGGAGATATTTTCCGTGACTGTTATTCCTCCCTCTAACTGCTGCCACCAGAAATTATAACATGACTGCTGCAGGGTAGCACATACAGTTTTTAATATCTTGACCTCAAAAACACTTTGACAGTCCTGCTATGCCAGCTCAACTAGTCCCCTTTAGCCTCTGGCAGCTTGCTTTAAATCAAACTTCAGGACAGGAAGGAAAGCTAGCAGCAAAATTATTACAGGTGGCTGGATGAATGCACTTGAAGAAGTGGTTTTGCCTGGTTTAAGGTCTCATGGCACAGCAGGAGCTCCTCTCAAAATGTATTCAGTTGAAATTGCCTACCACTTTTCTAGCACAATGTGTCATCAGCCCCTGGGAGCTGATATCCAGTCCCCGAAGCTTAGTTATCCTCTACAAATTTAAGCAAAATCTTGGACAAAAGCAAAACCCTCATTAGTTCTCCAAAACAAGCACTGAGCTTTTCACAGCTTTTGTCTATTTTAATAATGGTAGAAGAAAATAAAGTGTACTAACTGAAGGAATAACTTCCAAGTCAGCAAAAGTCTCTGCCAGCTCTACACCATGGGCCTTGCAATAAATTCACCTTCCCCTCCCGTCATCCATTTAAACTTCTTTTCATCATAGCTCCCAAGAGCTTCTTTCCTTAAGTCCCAGACCCCACTGCACCATCATCTACTGAACCATTGGTCCCTTCTGACAAATATGCTTTCTAACATCTTATGACCAAAACATACACTACCTGAAAGAGGACTACTGAAGTAAGGAGGAAGGAAAAAAATCTCAAAAGGACACAAGGGTGTTTTCTGAGGCTCTTCTATATTTTTTAATGCTAAAACTGCCTAGATTTTGAGAAATTATTTAAATGGAACTTTGCAGGTCGTTAGTTCATTGTATTGCCCTCACAGCTTAAGAATACATTAGAAATTTGCATATTTTGAAGACAGCATGTTTGCAATACTAAGTCTTCAGTTTAAGAGTTTTCATAATCCTGTTTTTCTCACTTGAAAAAGCTCTGCTGCTGAAACATTCAACAGCCAAGAACAGAACTGACAGGCTGAAGTACAAAGACTTCCTTGAACATCTACCATGCTTCTTCAAGTCTTTCCCTTTCCTAAAATGAAACTAGGGCAGCAGTACAAGATGTCTCTTTCCTAAAGCACCCTCTGCCCAATTAACAAGGGTCTGGGCTACAGCACTCCTCTTGCATGAAGCTCCCACCAGGAAAAAGTCTTCCTGCTACCAACATGCTGTTTTCTGCTGCTGCCTTCTCAGCTGCTTTTTAGAAGTTACAATTAGAAATGGAGTTCACTTAGAAACACCAGTAATACTGCCTCAAGGCTAACTCTAAGGATGCTAAAATGATTTCAAAGAGGACAGCACAGCAAGGAAGAAGGGGAAGGAGGGACAGAGGGAGGGAGGGACCCTCATGAATACAAGTACCTTTTAAAGCAAAACCACCATACACTGACTTTCCAGATAAAGAGGAGAAATACATGCACACAGCCTTCCTAGACTTCTCATTGACCAATGCCTAAACACCTCCTTTCCCTTCCAAATAACCAAAAATGGAAAATAAAGCTATTTAGGACACTAGTCCTCCTTACATTAGTGTGAAAAAGTTCATTAGTTACCTCTCGGCTATCCTACCACACCTCCAAGAATAAACAATTGAGACATCCAGCACTGACAGCACAAGCGAGTTGGTCAACACTGTCAATGCACAAAGAACTTACATTTGATCAAAGACAGCAGAACTTTGGAGGAAAGGAGGACAAAAAAATGTTGTGCGAAAAGAAATGGGGAAGTCTCTAGTGGAAGACTTCTAGAATGCAGAACAAGTCCACATACGAAGTGCACTGTAATGTTAGCTGGACATTAGGTTCAGAAGCAGTAAGAGCATCTTCTCCAAATTCCACTATGTCAAAAATGGAACAGCACATGGCAGAATCTCTGCCCTGCTGGATGCAGTCACAGTGATCTTTCTTTGAACGCTCCCCTAAGCAACACTCTCATTCTTGTCTCATACACAGGGAACACCTTTGTTTTAAGACTGATGGATCAATCCTTGCATGTTCTATAGACTATGGAAGCCACACACTGGATCTTGCGCTTCTGCTCAACCTTGCCTGTTGGCATCTATAGCACTTTCAGAAAGTGAAAGCACATTTTCTAAAACAAAGAACGAAAATTTTGCAGCCTAACCAGAAGTTAACATACCAGTCTTCAGGTGCAGCATCAACTTTAGAGATCACAGACAGCTGTAGTGTCTGAGTTTTTCCTGTCCAAGGCTGGTCGGCACTAGTGAAAGCAAAGCCCTGCCACTTCTGCCATGATACTGTCCCACTAAGGCTGAACACAACACAATACCTACAACCTCACTGGTGTGCAACAGACATTTCTTCTTTCAGATATACTCCTATTTGTAGTATTTGGAATACATTTCTACCATACCTTCTTATCTTAGTAAGACAATGACTACATATTTCCTTGTGCTTTTCCATTACTTCAAACACTGATTTGGGCTTACATAGGTATGAAGACCAACAAAGAAGACACACACAAGCAAAAAACTAGAATCACCTTTATAGGACAAGAATAATAGTCCAATTCCACCATCATGTCCTCAAATTTCAGTAGAAGACACAAGCAACTCATATAAAACATGACCAAAACAAAGCTAAAAAGTGAAAAAATGAACAGCCATCCATCCACACAAATATGAAGACTAAGTGAAAGAAAATACAATGGAACAGACTTTCTATATGCATGAATATTTCCACTGTTCCTTGTACTGGAGCATGCTGCATCACTATACGATCAGAAAGCTTGCAAGAAATCAAACTGTTACGTACTCAGCTGCTCTCCCCATCCGAAATAACTCCAGTTGCCTGCATGTAACACAAATGGCAGAAAAGAATAGGAATGGAAAAAGAAAGCTTAGAAAAAACAAACCACAAGCATACTTTTCATGTATTTAAAATGCCTCATAGATTGTGAGCTTGAAAATTTAAGGGGTCTTTTTCTTTATAAATACAACATTAAGTTTATGCTAGGGCTTGCTCCTCATGTCCAGTTTGTTTATAAGACATTCTGAAATCTCAGATCATTATAAACTCTTGGAATTGATAAGCAATCATGCATTTATTAACATAAGCAGACAAAACACTTATCAATCAACCTAGCAAAAGCAGTTAAATACTGTTATTTCCTAGGATACTCAAATATCTCAGAAACCACAGCCCAGTTTAGAGCAGTATCTGATTCTGGCACAACTCTGCTAATCAAGTGGCAAAAGTCACTTCACATTTCCATTTCTGTCCCCTTTGCACAACAAAGTTAACCCAGTGATGAGCATCACTTCAATAATAACTGTAAAGAGTACTTTGTTAGGCAGATAAACACACTGGTAAAAAGCTTAAGGGCTCTCATGACATTCTAAGGCAAACACACATGAAGTTAATCCTGCATCAGTAAGCAAACCTTTCCATGTTAAAATTGAAGGTGAAAACAAATTCATGCTAAAGCTGCACAGTGAGTTTGTAAGACATTAAAGTTTTTACTTCTCAATACCCATGTTGTCACCTCAAGGTCATACTCAGTACCATAGAGGCAACAAACCAGTACATACAGCCCCTCAAAGCTTTTCGGAACCATGCACACAACTTGCAACTCCAAGAAATGCTTCAGAACCAGCATTTCTAGAATACAATGTAAAAAACACTTTAAGAAGTTACATTTACAGGAGTGTTGATGCGTAAAGTGCGACAGACAATAAACAAATTCATCTCATGTAGACAGAACAAAAGCAAGAGCTTTCTGTCCTGGCTACCATCTCTAGCTACCAGCCAGGCATACAAATGCATCAGAGCTACAACCAGATTGCACCTTTCTTTTCAGAAACAAAAGGTCTACAAAGCAACACAGTCCCTCAGATGCACATCAGTACTTCAAGGTCCCTGGATTAGGCTCTGACAAACACACATGTGGTGCTTTGCACAAGCATAGGCATTACTCAGGTTCAAGTGGCACTTTTATATCTGGTAGAATTTCAAAAGTAGGCCATTACCTTCTGGTTCCTATAGTAGTATTTAGAGAAGAAAAACAAAAGTAACACATGTATGTTTGCTTTGGTCATTAAAGGAAGCAACCCTGACTAAGTGGAATGACAACTGAATGACAATTTTTATGGTGCTGATTTAAAAAGAACCACTGGTATAATGCTGAACACATGCAGTTACCATAGAGCAGAGAAGGTTTATTCCTCTGCTGTGTACAGTTCTTTTTTACTGAATTTAACAATAGAAGAAAACTGAAGTCCATCAAGTCGAGCACCAACAATCTACAGCCTGAGACAGGACAAATGCCACTCAGCAGCAAGAGTAACAATGCAGCTGTGCCAGGTGTGCTGGTGAGATGAAGATGTATCCAAATGCATCAGAAACCTGCCAGGATCCACCTAACACTATTTGCACGACCCTGACCACAGGGCTATCACCTCAGGCTTGTTTTTCACAACAAAAAACCTAAATACAAGGTTTAACAGAGGTCTGAGTGCTATTTTGGGGGGAAGGAGGAGAAGAAAAAGAGGAACATACAACCAAGCTGGCAAAGAAAACAGATGTAAAAGACATGGCAAAGAAATGAAAAGGGAAGACAACCAGGAGAAAGGGTATGAAAAGCAGAGACAGGGAGAGAAGACATAGTAGAGAGGAACACAGGAAAGCGGACTGAGGAAGGAGGGAGATGTTTACAGAGCTCTGCACTGAGCTTTGATTTGCTGTATCCAAGAGTTTCCATTAAAGACAATTTCCTATTAACGCAGAAGTTGAACAACAGCTTATATGCATCTTATTCCTGAAAGTCTCAAGACACTAACAGTTGTAATAGCAACCCCAGCACATCCTTCCATCAAAATGTCTGTATCTCAGATGAACAGTAAGACGCAAAAGAAGGAACATTAAAATATGAGCAGTTTGTATTGCTATCAAAGATTCAGAAAAACTCTGTAGTGACATAGCATTATTGCAGTCAGGCTACATGCTAGTGAAATGCATGTCATTACTAACTAATGAATGCACATGTAAAACCCCAGAGCAACTGGGTAAGAAACACTAGAAGCTAACTATAAATTTCTGAAGCTGGAATGGAGATCAGAAAAACCACTGAGGAAATGGAGCTTATCTGTCCTCCAGGTTTCACAAAGATAAAAATCCCAGACTGCTAGCCTCTGCACAAACCACTGTACTCAATCTGCATGGAAAGAATGAGTGACCTCTGAAACCAGCTGAGAATGTTCCTAACCACTATTTCCTTGACAGAAAAAGGCTTTGGTCTGTTGTTGGCACAACTCATCACTTGAAACTGCAAAAAGGAGAAAACCACCAAGTGCTAAGACAACCCTCATGGATACAAGGTCTGTCCTTGGAGGAGAAGCTTTACCACTGCCCACAGATAAAAAAGTCCTCAAACTGACAGTGATGACCTTGAACCAGCTACTTACCTGTCCACCTCATTGCTACTAAGTTCCTTATGAACAGCATGAAAATCCCACAGACTTTCCACGCCCAAGGCAAATAGCAGCCAATGCCAAGCAGGGCAGGGTGAGGAGAGGAGCAGCTGCCCTTAGACAGCAGCTCCCTACCCTGCACATTTTCTCACACTGAGAAGCTGAGTTTGGCTGGCCAGGGTATTCTTCAGCTATAGACTAGGGAAAGCAATGCTGCAGGAGCTAAGAGAAAAAGATGCAATGACAGAGAGTAAAGGATTTTCAGTCAGAAATTCAAAACTCCGCTCATTTGTTTTTACTAACACCCACTTCACTTTAGTGTCTACCATTTTGGGGAAAAATGAATTTATTAAAGATTCAACACATATGCTGCTTCATTTTAGATTCAGGAGCTAACAGTATATATCTCAGTCCTTCAGCATAATCGCAGAAGACCTGGGTTGAGTCTTGATATTTTGAAGGTTAATGAAAACATAATTTCTTTTTAGCCTTTTCAAGTTGTTTTTCTGCTTCATAAAAGAAGTACTCATAATCATGATTTGTTAAAACATCCCTTCCAGATCACCTTTGGAACAAATTTAAACCTGCACAAACTGAAACTAAAAACACCAAGAAGCCCAGACAGATAGAAAATGGGAAGTTGTAATTCCAAAATCATAGAACAACATACAGCAGCAATGGAATACATGATACAGATAAGTCAGACTAGTCACTCCATGTGTTCACAAATACCAACAGCGTGTGTCTTGGTTATCACATTATTTTGTATCTGTAAGTTTCAGTACTCAAAAATGAGGTTTCCTATAAACCTCCATTTAAGGACTAAGCAATGCAAGCAGCCTGGTGCCTTGGAAGCTAAAACATTTTTGCCATTAACACATTTTATAAAGCACATCTAAGTTCCCACTGTTAGCTGAATATAACATATGCTTGTTCTGTGCCTCAGTTATGCAACCATTCAAGGAGGAACTCCTCCTCCCCACTTTACACTGTCAAGCCTGGATCAGCAGGGACACTGTAAAAAGCAGAATATTCCAAGTTTTTAATGCCATCTGATTTGACTGCCTGTGTGCCATTCTGTTTACAAGCCTCTGAGATTGGGTGGGACCTACTATCCCTGTCAGAACATTATCATTTGCTGCTGACCACTATTTATAGTCATGCTGGTGAATTATTCAATCCTCCTGTTATATCCCATGTTTAGCACATACAGAAATCATCTAAGTAAGTTTATAAAAGCAAACTAAACTCCAGATAGTATATTTGATTCTGATAAAGTACCATTTGCAGAATATTCTGGTCAGTTCTTTTATCTGTGTTTAAGCAATCTCCTTTTCCCATGGCTAATACCCTCAACACAGTGTGAACAGATCTTAGATTCCATAAAAATCTACATTCCTCCAGCATTCAACGTACTTCTCAAAACTAAACAGGTGGTATTTTAGTAGAATAAACTTCTAAAATAGAAAATATACACTGAATAGCTTTTTAGAAGGAAGTCAAGTTTTCAGTAAGCACAATGCCAAAGAAGGTTTTATAACAAGTACCACCATTTCCAGCTCAGTTTTGGAACACTCCAGACGAGAACTAAGGCCTCTGCATAAAAGGAGATAAGAAAGCACAAGAGGCAGATGAGCTGAAAGGGTCTGACAGAGACGAGGACAGGTACTGGAGTGTGAGACTGGAGCGCTCTCCTTGCTCCCCAGTTCACTGCATTCAGCTTATGCTGAAATTTTTGAGTATTTTATTTCACTAAACAAGATGGCCCTTCTGGCCACCTTTATGCTGGCTAAACAAAATCAGACTGATATTTGAGAATTTAAGCAGGGCTTGGATCACCATCAAATCATCCAGTGTACCCACTAACTTATTACAAACCTGTGCAAATCATCAGTAACCATAGTAAAAAGACTCAGGCAGAGTGCCACCTAATTTGATCTTCAATGGAAAATGGTAACATTTCTACCACTGCACTGATGCCTAACATGGCTGTCTTGTCTTACAAATTTCCAGGCTACCAAGTCACACACACTATTTGGCTAAGAGATTTAAACACAGTTACAGACAAAAGATTTAAATACCCCTTCCTGAGATACAATTTTGGACTATAGTTGATCACCTGATATGACATACATGCACAGACAAATTTAATTTGCAGCAGCAGAGATAAAAGATTTGGTGCCTTTTTTTCTTCTGGCTTTTAATTTTGGACTTTAAGTACAAGCCTCACAGGTAGAGGACACATATTTAAGCTTGTGCATAAAGTTAGGGAATCATTTTTTATCAGTTTAAAATCTTTAATTTTTAAAAAGTTTGTATTTCACTGTCATAACAAATTTTAAATTGATTTGCTCCTATTACTATGATATTAAATGATGACTAATAAAGTTTAAAGTCCTTAAAAAAACTGCACTAGAAAAAAAAAAGAAGCTTTCATGAAGAGCTCTAGATAAATTATGAAAGCTAGAGTGTTTAAATGAGTATTTGCTTTGTCTGATCACTGCTTATAGAGACACTTGTCAGTATTGGCAGTGTTCAACATTTCAGTAAGAACTTTACAGTTGGGGTTTATTTAAAAGTAAAAACTTTATTTCTGCGTCACCACCTTTCAGAATACAGCCCATACTCTAGGAAAACAACAACTAAAAATCTGTATTTAGAGGATTGGCAGCAAAATCAAGGCCCTAGAGTTCTCTAGAGTTCAGTAGTACATCAAACTTTGTTACTGTATAATCTCCTAATATAACCAGTATTTTTATTTTCAAATTCCATATGCTGATTACTCTTCCTTAGGCATATCCAGTCCTGAAGTAGCAGATTCATCCTAAAACTGCAGGCAATCATTTTAAAGTAAAAGCTTGAATCTGTTTTCCTTTCAGCAGATCTATCATGCCTTCAGTCAGCCCAGATAGTGAGTGCCACAAAGCCACAGGAAAACAAGTATCCCAGAGGGGATTTATCTTAAACAAAGAGAAACAGGAGATGCCAGTCACCCAGAAGCAGAGAAGCCAAGGATCTAGCTTTCCCAGCCCATCAGTAAACTACCACAAAAAAGCTCATACAATGGTTTCCCTTGTACGGACTAAAGAAGTTTTTCCCTGGCCTAGCTTAAATAAATAAATAAATAAAGCCCATTCATGTGTGCTCTTTTGAATTACACTTACACTGAACAGTCTTTTGAGTTGTAACTGCACTGCAGCCAGTGCTACTCCTACTAGAGCTCAGCTATACAATGATTGCAACACAATCTTCAGTGTCACCTACCCTTGAGAAGGGTAAAATAATCATTATTATGATTACTTTACCCTTCCCAAACTGGTGTGGAGTAGAGATGTTGTAGGTAGCTGCTGACCTCTGTTGTTTAAGTGCAGAATCAGGCTGATAACCAGAAAAAAACAGCAAGAATCTTGATGTATAGCACACACCTTTACAACAAAGAGGGCAGTGTCACCTCAGCATTCTCAGTGCTGTCTGACCCTCCACTATCACAGATCATGCACCTCTGTGAACCATTAGGAGAGGCATTTTCTGGCCTGTTTAAGTGTTTTGATGCTGCCTGGCCTTGAAAGACTGGTAGAGAAGATCACTTTTTTAATATACTATTACCACAGAAGAAAAGAAGCAAGTTCTCTGCCATTTGCTGCCTCAGGGTCAGTTCATCCCACAGCAGGGCTGGATCCTCCAACCCAGTGGGGATACCTCATGTGCCAGTGGCACATAAATGGCAACAGAAAATGCTACATCCACGCTACAGCACAAATACAAAATCACTATTTGGGAGCTTGCTGGGGAGTAAGGGGCTGGGAAGGCAATAATCTGGCTGTCAAGCAGACAAAACTCCTCATCAGTGCCATGGGGAAGCGTCATCATAGCAGCATTACAGTCAGTCTGTTCAGGGGAATGAAAAAGCCTTCCCAATGTACCAGTGGAATTTGAGCTCCCAAAAAGAAAACCAGTGAGCATCAGGAATGAAACCTCTCAAAGTCAGCCTTTGTAGTACCTCTGAAATAGCAGTGCATGCGCAGGAATTAGAAGAATTTTGCAAAACCGAATTTCTTCAAGTATCAGCAGTAAAGAAGGGTCACCACAACAAACTGATCTGGCATCAAATGGCACCCATTCCTAAAATGTGTATAAAACATTTTGCCAGATTTTAAGTAGATAAAAAGCCGCTTATGTATCTAAAAAAACTGCAGCATTTTTGTCCTGCATGCATGTGCACACACGCATGTTCCAAAGAGCATTAAGAGATGTAATCTTGTTTTTTTTCTCTCTCATCTTATGGCAGGACAAGCACAGGCTGGCTTTGGTTCTTTCTACTGGTAAAACAGCATATGAGAAGCTATTGCTTCTTTTGTAGCCAGTACCAGCTAGTATCTATCCAGGGCCAAGCAAAATTTTTACCTTCTTCTGATAAAAAAGAAGCACAACAAAACCTACAATAAAACACACACACATATACAAGAAAAAAAAAAAACAAAAACACCACACACACACACAACCCCCAAAAACTCACAAAATAAAAAAAAAACCCAAACCAAAGAAACAAATGTACAAATTAAAAAACCCAAACCAAGCAACCAAAAAAAGAAAAAAAAACCACCACCACTAAAAAAAAAAAAAAAAAAAAACACCAAAAAAAACAAAAACCAAAAAAAAACAAACAAAAAAAAACAAACCAAAAAAAAAAAAAAACCAAAAAAAAAAAAACCACCACCACAGCCCTGGTAACCAGGAATTTCACAGAGCAAAGGACTAAAGGAAATGGAACAAAAACACTGAAGCTGACAATAAGAGACACTTAGGTTATCCTTACTGAGAACCATTTTGAACAAACTTTCTCTCTTCCAGATTTGTAAACTCCCTGACAAATGGTGTAGGGCAGTATTTACAGCAGCTGATATTAACCAAATCTGCCAAACTGATTCTGCAAAGATGCAGAGTATCTTTCTCATCCCAGTTTGCACTGAAACTGATCCAAGTCAGATCTGCATTTAAAACACTCATAGTGTTACTCATGTGTGCATTATAATGGACTTCTATGTGTCCAGAAATTATCTTAAGCATGCAAGGAAAACATTTCTGTAATTTTTCACAATAAATAACTCAGAGCTTATTGACACAATGCCAAAGTAATCAAATAATATGTTTTCAATCTGTATAATTTAAAGTGAATTTCCAGACAACAAAACCTGCTTTCTTTTCAATTTATATTTAATTTCAGGCTGTTGGTAAAATCCAATATGGAGATGCTGCAGTTTTCTAACAATGACATATCAAAACATTAATAATTATGACTATATTTAATAGAAAGGCAAACAAAACTGGATGTATGGACACTCTAGTACTTTGATTATTGCTTGGGACCACTGAAATCAACTGGAAGCACGTTATCTTTCTGGGGCAGGAGGAATACATAGGGACGCACAGCAGTTGGGAGTTAAAAATGAAATGGTTAACTATAATGAAGGAAAGAGGCTGAAGTGCCAAAATCAGTAGGGCTTAGAAAAGACTGTATATGCAACAGAACCACCTGCCTCATTTAAGAATAGGTAGGAAGCCCAGATCCCACATTACCTCAGAAATTATGGGTCAGTGTCTTCTAAGAATTGCGACTGTGAAAGGGAGCCTGAAAGCTCAACAATCTCTGGAAAAATTAGAGCTCCCAGTGTGGGCTGAGATTTCCCATGGCACCATGCCAAGGCAGCAGCCCATATATGCCCAGGGACAAAAACCCACCCTCAGATCAGAAGTTGGCTTTCAGATGGGGCCACCTCTCTTCTCTCACATCCTCCTCTGTCGTTCTCCCCCCTCCCCGCTCTACTCAGGGGAGATAACAGAATAGCAGCATCCCTGCAGGAAGTGGGAAACCACCAGAAGAAAAGCTGGTTTGGAAAAGGAAAAAGATGTGTGGAAAGTACAGATGCAGAAGAGAGCAGAAGTGTAATCTAATTTTAACATGCAAGGACGTGTATTTTCCTAATGAAAATGAAAAAATGAACCTGATCCTGCCTGCTGGAGTAGGATTTTCTCTAGCTGGAACAAGGACATCAAAATGGTCTTCTGAGAGCTGCCAGAGTGGCCAAACAGGACACCAGTGGCACGTGCAGTTATGTACAATTATTTTTTTAAATGCAAGCTATATGGAATGTTTTGCAGAACTTTTGTTCTATAGTGCCTCAGGTTTTAAGATAGTTTTGTGGTTTTTGAAGGATTGGGAAAACATTCTCGTCGAGTAAAACCTACTCACACCGAGCATGTTTTTTTCCTTCTTCTAAATAAATGCTTAGTTTGGTGTCCAGCAGACTGTGTCCTGTTCCAAACAGTAACCATACCTTATCTTATCATCTATTGAGATGATAAAAATGAAAAATGATGTGGTGGAAAACTGGATGAATCTTAAAAGCGTTGTTTTTATTATTATATCTAAAAATATACCTACCGATTACTTACCTACATGGTAAGTAAGAACATTCTATATTGAACACATTTTAGTGTGGTAAAGGACCCACCCTGCTCCTGTGTAAAAAGGGCTGAGCTCCTATGTCACATGTCAGGTCAGCTTTCAATAGAAATACAATCTGTGTGTGTTCTGTGTTAAACTCTTGAGTCTCAAAGGACTGTGATGTATTGAGGCAAACTGACAACTCTTAAGCACAAGTTGATGCAGACAGAGTTCATTTTTCAAAAGTACCTCTATATGAAATGTCTATTTTGTATTTTTTCCATGTAGATATTCATAGGCATCAGATACTTGCAGGCAGTAAACAAGCCAAAGTACATGCAGCGCCATCAGCTTTACTGAAAATTCTTAAATACATTAACAACAGACTGCTGTGAATGTTTAACATCCATTCTAATGAGTGTGTTAATCCCATGAATGATTATATTAATTCCTATGTGACATCAATTGTTCAAACCACAGGGCCTTCAAGTGAATATTGCAAAAGGTCACTTTCCAGAAAGATGCAGGCTGTTAACAGGCAGCAAAACAAGGATGGCCACCGTGCTGCATCTCATTGTGTCTGTCTGCAAGAGCCCAGCTGGTTCTCCAGGGGAGATAACAGCTACAGGGGGATGTAAAAGCACCCTGATGTGGGAACAGGTGCAGGTATTTTCCCCGCACAGAAGCATTCCCTCTAATTTACCCATACATCTCAATACTTGGGAGATTGAATCAAATCAGCCTCCCTCAAACAAAAGGAAAACCCAGGGCACAGAGCCAGGCAAATAATTTCCGCAAATAACACATTCATTTCTTGGACACTTCATACAGCAGACAGTTTTTCTTTGACTTTTTAACATTATGGGTTCTGCATACTATGTTAGTATGATTTAATCAAATATTAGTTTCTGCCAAAATGTTTCTTATTTACAGGCCTAACAAATCAACTGTAACCTTTTGACCATTTAAAAAACAAAACACACCAGAAAATCCCCAAAACAGAACAACAGCAGCATAACAACAACAACCCCCCCAAAAAAACAAAACAAAACAAACAAAAAAAAACAACACACCAACAAACAAAAAACCACCCCACCAGACAAAAAACCTCAGCTTTATTCTTTACATACTTTTTTTTCCTAAAAGGGAGGACACATAAAGTGTTACTTAGAATGAACTAGAATGAAAGTATTACTAGAATACTTTTATATAGTTCTACATGTTCCAGCTACACAGCACAATCAGGTTTCCTGGGCAATTGGTTAATGTCTAGAGTTGTTGAAGATACTTTAAAGATAAAATAACAATAGTACACAGAGAAATTAATTCTACTCAAAAAAGGTAAACAGTAATTAGCATTTCCTAATGTTATCGGTTTTGAGAAGATCCTATAATCAGCCTAATGGATAAACAGTCTGCAATGTGTAATATGCACATCCTAAAAGATTTGAAATAGAGTATAAAAGATTTGTTTAAATTATGAGACTTGAATTTTATTAATGTTGTTGTCAAAAGTAGGTAAGACATTCACAAGAGACATCACTGAGCTTTCATCTATTGTATGTTAAAAGCAGTGTTTCAGAAATCTAATTTTGCAGATCATCAGACACAGTAAGTGCTATATTATTTTCCCATCCACGTTTTCAGAAGCATAACAAATGCAAGATAAGCACATTAGTAAAAATATTTTTCCATCCATCAACGCAGCATTGAAAAGTAATATTGAAGAAATTAGACATCAAGTACGCAAACTTCTGGTGCATTTTAAAACGCTACCAGTAGTACTTGTCTCCATCTATTTTCTCCCTCTTAAAATTTCATTAAACAGTAATAAAAATTATATTTAACACAGGAAGTTTTAGCAGAACATAGCATAATACAGTCACGTGAAAACACACAGCATTTTCTTACTGGTATAAATATTACAAGGGTCTGACAATCTCAGTGACTTTGAACACATTTTCTGTTCCTATTGCACACAAGGACAAGAGCAACTGCAAGACTCAATGCCCGACTTCACTTCCTGGCATCAGAAGCTGCAGAGCAATATTTTGAGGAGCACAGCTTTTCATAACTGCACAGAAATTTAAGTATTTCTAATAAGAAAATGTTGGTCAGACGTACCATCACTTGACATCTAACCACAAAAGGAAATCAAGTACACTGAAAGAGGAAAAAATATTGAGAAGAATTAAGTCTAACTTACAACACTGGGAGGCAGCACTGGGCAATGGTTTCTTCTGGACTTCCTCCTGAAAGGGATACTAAAGGAAGGAAAGAAAAAATAGGAAGGAATATAGAGAGATAAGAAAGCAAGTGGTAACTTTATGACAGCATGCCACACATAAGAGAAAATATCCCTGGTATTATCAAAGCATAATATCTATAAGCATAATAACCATAATATATTCTCCATTATATCTGTATTTAAACACACTCCCAGAAGTGTCCTCTTTTTTTAATGCCAAAATCACATTACAAAGTACACTTCTGTTTAAGGTGAAGTCTGCTTTAGAACAAACACAGGCCCTATTACCAATTCTGAGACCTTCAATTAGACATTGAAAAGAACTGACTCTCCACACCACAATGCCAGTGTGATAGGGAACTCCAAACTGGGAATAAGTCTGTTTATGTTTAGACACTCCAGCACAGCCTCAGCAGTTCAAATCTCATGTGCGCTCGCAGCAAATCCGGAGTAGGAGATGGCAGCAGTTAGGTAATTAATGTGCCTGGCAAGGCAAGAACACAATGTTTGCCCAGCCAGTGCTTGTAAACTCTCATGTGATCCACTTCACATTCAAAGTGAAGAATTTTTCATCTCATTTAATACTAAATTAGAGAACACAGATGTATTTCAATTAGCCAGCTTTGACTTTTTACAAAGCTGTTTGGTACAGCATCAAAGCGTTCCCTAAGGGAAGGCCAGTGGTTTTATTTTGTTATTCTCTTCTATCTTGTATTACATAAAGATATGAGAAAATTAGGACAATTGACCAAAATAATGAGCACAGTATTTGCTAAGAAAAAAAGATTTGACAACAAAGGAAGTGGCAAACTTAGCAAGCTGTGCAAAACACAGCCACCAGACAGTCTCTCCTTGGATTTCGTAGGGATTAATGACCAGCTCTGTGCAGGGAAGGTGACAACCTGAAGACTTCCGCTAAGGTATCTTCCAATCTGTGCTATTTAAAATGCACAAGGGATCCTGAAAAGTGGTTAGTCTTATAATCAGCAAACTGCCAACCCACTGAGTTAATCAGGACTGTGAAAACAAGAACTGCCAAATCTCACAGCACTGACTGGTTGACAAAGCAGTGAAAGGAAGTCTGCTGATGAGCAATTTCAGTAGCACAGGACAGCAGTGGTTTTTGAATTATTATCCTCAGAGATGCCAGAATGGCAGCAGTTTGCTCTTTTTAAGGCATCAGCCCAACGGGTATCAAGAGTCCCAAAATGAAAACAGAATATTAAGTGTTTGTAGGAAGAGAGGGTGGAAAGCCTTTCTGTGACACCATCTGAACTCCAAACGAATCTGCTTCTTCAATACTCCTCTGCAGCTTTCACCTGTTCATTCATCATCTCAGAGATAGGTGCACTTAAAACAAAGAAGACAAAGGCACAAAGCTGTCTTGTGCTAAAAACCACTGTGCAGACCAGGATGCTGCAGCCCAAAAGGTAAGGTCTGTAAAGCTGAGCGGCAGGGACTGAATGCATCAGGATCAGTAATTTAATTTCTCCAAACAAACCTGCCTACAGCTGGTTTCTCAAACACTGGATTTGTTTGCTCAGAGCAATTAAGATATTTCTTCAGGCAATGCACAATTAAGGTGCTGAATTCCTTTGTGAAAGCATAACTGACCTGGGTGCATTTAAAGGGCAACTGGCATCCACAAAAGAGAAATCCACTGAGTGCTGTTCAACACAAGGATACTGCCTCTGGCTCTGGAAGCTTCTGAGCTACAAGTCACTGCTAGTTAGGGGAATACCAAGGAAGATCTTATCCCTATTCTGGGTGCCTGGAAAATATTGAGAACTTTAGAAGAACCACCTGAGGTCAGGCCCTGCACAGTTTTTTTTCTCCCCGGTCACAGGGAACATCCATAATAAATCTGAAATCATTAGGTCACAAATATGCAGGTATTACTTCATTACTGGTATTTGGTAAAAGCGTGCAGTTAGCAAGCAGATGTGTGGCACTGCAGGGGAAGAGGAAACACAGAAAGCTCAGGATATCTTTCAGCGAGCACCAGCTCAGTGAAACATTAGAGGGCACCTGTGCCTCGCTGAAGTACCTGAACTGCTGCTCCAGCCTTCGGGAGTGGGGAGGCACCACAGCAGCATCACTGACGGGACAAGGTACAGACTGGGCTTTTCATTGATTCTTAGAGGCTTTCAAACTTCTAGGAAGGCAAGAGAGGCTGCCCTAAATTCTTTAAGTTTTTATCCACCCGAATACTGGTCTGTCCTCAGACAAAAATAAAATCCACCTTATTTTCCTTCAGCTGCACAGTAAAACAAATAACTTATATAATGAACAGAAAATAATAGATGAAGGATCCCACAACAAAAATCTCCTAAAGTCATTGCATTGGCAGAGTATTTTGCAAGTTATCTTGCTATGGAAACACTTGCTATGGAAAGAGACCTGTCAAAAAGGCGTCACCAGCACCATATTCTTATTCAATGTTCACATCAACACATGAGTATTGGGGTTTTCTATATACTTCATTTCTGGTACAGGCATTAACATGTTAGATCTTACTCTGCAAACAGTCTGAACTGTAAACAAAATTTTAGTCGTCCAACAGTCTCTCTTAGAAATAAAAAAGTAACCTCTATTTTATAGCTACTTACACAAGTACACACTAGAGCCAGGGAACCAAAGCCATACCTACCACTTACTCTAATACAAGATGCACATAAATTGAGCCATTAACAACTACATTAGGACAAAAGCCAACACTTCCAACAGTCCTCAGTTCAAATAAAGATTCAGTATCTTGCTTTTTCTTCTTCAAAGAAAGAGTCAACTGCAAAGAAGTCCTTTTTCACTTGATTTCACAAAAAGAACCTACCACAGCCTGTCAAGAATTGTTTCACTGTCTGCTCAGGTAAAGCCCGGTGTTGCCTTTCCTTTGAACATATTCACATCAACAAAATATTATTCAGGCACTTCCAGCATGCAGAAAAATATTCCCCTCTTTAACACTAAACAGTATATTTGAGAAAAGAGTTCGGTAAGCAGTTCATGGAAGACTTATAAATTATCAACGTTTAGTATTTACCCTAGTCACAGGGATCTAATACAAAGAATAAAAGCTAGTTATAAGACATTCAGGGCTACAATATTCTTTCAATTTTGATATTTACCTCATCATCTCCCAGTGAATTTATTTGTTCTAATTTTCTGGTCCAGTATCTGGCCTCTTCTTCAGGGATATCTAAGTCAAAAGAGTAAGTCACACCACCTTATTAACCAGGCAACTTTGCATTCATCACCATTACTATTAAAGATCACATACAAAAAACCCATATGTCATTTTTAAGAAATAGGACTGTCTTATGTTAGCACTCAGATAGAAAATAAACATTGTACATAGTAGCACAGTTCAAGGGCTTACCTGCTTTCTTGTTTAAAGCTGATTAACCAAATGCATACTTACACAAAGGAGGAAAGAGAAGGATGGACTAGTTCACGTTTAATTCAACTATTAGTTTGATGGAGAGCCATTTCACAACAGTATTTTAATACACTTGCTTATGTTTGATAACACATAAGAAGAGCATCTTCTGGAGGCTTTTTATAATCCTTGCAGAACAAGGGCTGCCTTTGAATAGCACACCTTAGGCACACCAATAGCACACCTCCTGGTATAACACAGATTAGGTACCAAAAAATAAATGACCTCTTATTTCTTTGCCAGCAATAAGCCAAATATTTGAGGGAATAAACAGTATTATAGGCAGTCATATTCATATGAAAGCACATTCTTACTTTTACACCACACTGCAGTTTCATTGTGAAATGAATCACAACATTTTCACCATCAAGAAGAGTTACCAAGCTGACAGCAAGTAGCAAGCATTATCACTTTTATTGTGGTAACTATTTTCTGTTTCACACCTTGAAGTAATATAGTGTCCTAATGGAACACTGACTTCTGCCACTCAATATTTCACCTTTCAAAGCATATGCTCAGAGACGCAGATAACCTGCTGTGAAAAGCTTAGCACAAAATTATTTAGGGATGGAGTGGTGTGAAAACATTGCAAAATAAAAAAAAAAGTATTTGGATTTGTTTTGTTTGGGTTTTTTTTCTAGTCACTCAACATCCCTGAATGCAGCAACTTTTGAAATCTGGCTATTTATGGCCTGAAACCGCACCACTGCAGAAACTTCAAAGTTCACAGAGGACGGAAATGGAGGGAGTGTTCCAGCTAAACACCGCCAGCCTTGCAAGCTGACAGGAAGGTACTGCTATACCAGTTCAGCTGGTTTTCCCATCTCCTGTAACTCTTTACACTTTCAGGTGGTCTCAAAAAGAGCCAGTAAGTTTGCTTCCCTGCAATGAACTGTACTCCATGGATACCACCACAATGATATGCTAAGTTATGCATTGGCAAGAATGGGAGAAGCAGGACAGGGTGGCCTCCTGATGAAAAGGTGATTTTAAAAGTTACATCCACTTTCACTCCTCACAGAAGAAAAGAACAAGATTTATTCCACTGGAACCCACGAGGCTTTCAGAAAGGACCAAGAACTGCTTTCTTCTTGTACTTTGAGAGAATATTCTACATGTGTCCTCTCTCAGCCACACAAACCATCATCTTAGGAAGAAAACAAGCCCAAAACCACTGCAGATAACAGAACACAAACCACTGTTAAAAGGTACACGCCAGATTTAGTGGAATTTCAAGTTTCAGCAGTAGATACTTCCTTGGACTACAAACTCATGTCCACATCTTTGTAACAGGAACACCACTGAATTTCTATGGAACTAGCGTCACTCACACAAGGTGTTAAAATACTCCCCAGTCAAGAAAGTTTTACGGAAGTTTACGGTCTGACTCCAAAAAACCTGCACTAAGTAGAAAAAAAACACAACCCACTTCTCCTTGCATGGAGAAAGACCAAAGTAATTTATTTTAACCAAAATACACAAAGCCAGCTGCTCTTTCTGATGTACAGTACATTACTTTGTTGTTAAAACCCACCGGAAAATAAGGTAAGAGAAACATGAGAGACTCTTCCACAACTACAAGAGTTGTAGAAACACATATATGTTTTTGATCACCGGAGCCGTGGATCGCAGCTGCACAGATTTATTAGATAGCCTCTGCGCAAATTAAGGCTGGCATTCAAAGCAAATCTGGACAGAACTGATCTAGAAAGAAGGCATCAATTAACTGAATGGCTATCAGCATGCAACCTGATGAGATTTAGCAGGACAAACTGCAACAATGGCAAGAAGCAATCGAAAAATTACAGCAAAGCCCATGGAATTGTCTTGGAATGACATCATTTCTCTAAAAGGTGAAGAATTAAATGAGGACTTTTTAGTCAGAGCCCAAAGAATTCACATCTGGATCCTGAAATCAAGACTAAAGAGACTGAGGAGGGGTGAAGCAATGACTACCATCAACACTGCAGAAATTGAGAATGTCTCAGTGTAGGCCTCAATGCCTTCCCAAAAACCATGGTGTAGTGGCATGCCAAGGCATCAAGGAGCAGCGCTTGTCTCTTGGATTTACTTCTATCTTGGTCAGACGACTATTTCATAAACAGACTGTCAGATTTTTACTGCAGGACTGCTGCTTCTATTGAAGCAGCTTCTTATGCAAGTCAGAGATAAAAATCAGCTACTGTCCAGATAACAGCTGCTGTAAGGGCATCTTCCTGATCTCAGAGAAACTCTTGTCATCAATACCAGTATCAGTAAAATTATTGTACTGTTCGTATTGTTTGCTTTGCAAAGCTAACTTTAAACATGAAGCAACTGGCCTATAATCTTGAATCAAGTTACCTGCCCAAAAGAAATCTCAATGAGATAGAATTTTTTTTTTTTGAGGAAGCTTCTGTTGTGTTTTGCCTCAATCAGCAGCTTTGTGGAGGCTGCTTCTCTGATTCTCTGAAATGCACAGAGATCACAGACAGTTTGCAAGGCCACATCCACTGGCCAGCTCCTGCATCGCTGCTCAGCTTTTGACTACAATGGAAATTACTCTGCTACATTAACTTCTGCTTAAAAGATAAAAAGATGAACTAGTCCAGAGAGAGGCCACCTGAGGCCTCAGCCATCTCAGGACTCCACTGACATCATGCTTGGTGAATACAAGGAGTAGGGCCATATGTCAGTGAAACAAAATTGCCGAAAAACAGAGAGGAGACGGACAGGTAGATTCAATAGCTTTTGGTTCTTATTAATTTGAAACCAACACAGAAACAGCAAGCTTTACTGTCCTTGCTCTTAGTGTCATTCTCAGCTGGAAGTTGAATCCCATTTTCTCTAAGCTCCTGGTTTTCTGGGCCTGAATCTGCAGGGTCCATAAGCAGGCACAGACATGGCAATGGCTGGGGTGGGGGATGAGCAACTCCCACAGCATCACTCAGGATTGAAGGCTCCAAGTTGATCTGATGTGGGATTCCTGGGCACATGAGCAGGGGTGTGGGTGGAGGTCCCAGGTGAAGCTGCTCAGAGCAAGTAAGTGCCCTAACATCTGGAATGGGCACACAGCAGTACAGTGACTTGTCCAAGTGAGAAAGGAAATAAGAGAGGATTTTGGTGCATCCATACAGACCACTTCACTAAGTTAAACCCCTCAGGAAGCTAAATATGACAGCATTCCTGTTTAAAGATCTTTAGCTTGGCAACAACCAGGCACTTCAGCTCAAAAGCTTTTATTTTCAGATTTTCTGGTCCTTGCTCTGAACCTTGCACTTTACCTTGCTCCTTCTGAGTTTTCCCACAGAAGCAAGTCCTGGGGTGGGGCAAAACCTAGCTTGGCAGGAGTGAGAACAACTGCTGAAAGCAGAAGTGATACCCTCTCTCCCCCTACTTTCCTACAAGTGCTCGTTCACCTGGCTTCCCCTCTTCCCAGCCCAAATTTCTTCCGTTTTCCAATGTATGGGAATCTTTGTAAGTTCTCACTGAAATGACTCTGCTGAGCTGAGTTTTTCTTTCTGTTCAGTTCCCAAGACACTAAAATAACAAGGCACATTGATCCTACTTCATGGTTAGATGCAGATCAGCATGCGCCCACCCTGGGAGTGTTGAGAACACTAAAATCATCTTCACTCCAATTATGAACTAGAAATTGCTTGGCACAGAACCAAACTGCTACAGTTTGGGAGGCAAAAGCATTTTTGAGTATTGCATCTTGTGAGGGATTTGCACAGTCACTGCACTTCTAAAAAAGGGGGACAAAGTAAATTGCTATTAAACAGAACAATTTTACACTTGGAAAGCAGCATCCTGAAAAATCTGTGCTAACACACACTCACTGCATCAAAACAATAATAGCAAAATTTTCTTCTCCCTACCAGAAAATTTTCTAAACCAACCAAGAAAAGTTGTATCCCTCCCTTGTCTCTCTTGTTCCAAAGAGGAAATAGATATGATCAGAGGAGAAAGTGGCTGCAGCCTGTCTTGGCTAACAACCACTTCTAGCCATGAAGAAGGCAGTTTATTGCCATTTTTAATAGACTACCAAGCACAAAAATGCTTCAAATTATAATGCCTGACATTTCCCATCCTCACTATTTGTTACGTTTTTGTAGCAGAGGATTTGCAGGCATTCTGTTTCTGAGAGACTGCACATTCAAGAACATGGGGCTGGCAGAGACCATCATATGACAGCCTGATCCCCAGGACTGCAGTCCATCACACAGAGATATGCAGCACAGAAGGGCCCACAGCTGCCCTCCCCTGCACAGCATGTGCTGATGTCACACTAACTGACCACAAGGCAACAGCTGCATCTGGAACATGCAATGTCACACACAGGGGACATATGAGGGCCTCCATCAGTGCTCTTTGTCCCATTACAAATATGGCCACTGACAAAGTTTAACTCTTGCATGACCTCAAAAAAGGTTTATTTTCTATCACCAGAAGCAGAAGCTAAAATCCCACCAGCCTTTGCTAGGAGATGACTGCTTCCCAACTCCAAGCCTGGTAAACAGCTGAAAACAACATTATATGAATACAAAAATTTTAAGAATCTCTAAGTTGTCTTCATCATGTACTACCACTATCAGCATCAGTATGTTTTGCACTTATTTCAGCTTTAGGAGCTGCTGGTCTCCAGAGTACCAGCAGAAGAGATACCAGTAAGGAAGAATCTTGAATGTATGAGGTGAAAGCAGAAACAGCAAACTAATCCAGGATAAATATAGTGCAAACGACAAACCAGTTTCTAAACCTCTTTGCATACACAATAATGTTTTACATCAAGGACTTCAGCTTTTTAGGTTTTCAAATTCATTTATTCTCTTTTACAAACCCTTAAAAACCTCTCAAGCTCCACCTAAATACAATGAAATATTTTAAATACATTGATAACCTGGGGTACTGCATCTGTGTGCATCTAAATAAGAGAGCAGCCAGAAATTCTACAAAAAGCACAGCAGCACAGCCAAACAGGAGAACACACAGGTTTTTTTAAAGCTGGTATCCCAGGCAGCAGTGTTTTCAACACTGCTGAAGTTGAAAAGCAGCACAAGGTGTACATAAGCCCACACATCATTCTGGTTCTCATGCATCTACAATAGCCAGGAGATCTTCACCTGGGAAACAAAACATGACACACAATGTTCCTAAGTGTCACTCCAAACCTGCTGTTATTAAAATCTTGCAATCTTGCTTGCCTACGGCCCAGCTGATGACTTAAGAACTTCCACAGCACATCGGTGATCCATTTACTTCCCTGTGTAGGGACAAAGCAGCAGCTCCAACTCACATGACAAAAAAATCTTAACGTGTAGGGCACTAAGAATCCATGTTGCTGCCATCCAGCTAAAGGGAAACTGACCTGCAAATCCATTGGGAGAGATGCAGAAGCAGTGCTGTGAGCTCCATGCACCCCTGGAGCTCAGTCTCACAGTACCTGGGAAAGGAGACAGAGTCTACTCCATGCTGCAGAGTCCTTCTCTGTTCCAAAGGTGATGGCAGGAGACACTTAGTCATGGTGTGAGGGGAAGCACCAGTGGAGCAGGGGACATGGGTAGATGCCACTTTGTAGAGGAGTATGACACACCCTTAGTGCCTCCTGCTTTTCAACCTGCTTCTGACCTTGCCATGGCACATCATACTGAAAATGGAGATCAAAGCAAAAAGTGCAGCACTTTTCTAGGGAAGAACAGCCTTTAAAGAGCTAACTAATGCATCCATTTTTTCCTGGACATTATGAAACCCTGGACAGGCAGACAACTTTTCACACCCTAGAACAAAAACCATTCAACGCAACAGTGTGGAATCCCTGTTATTTCAGTATTTGGCATGTTAAGCGAAGAAATAAGTAATGAGAAAACACATTATTACCTGAAATACTCTGATTTTAAAAATTCAGATGTTCTAAGATATCTGCACGGAGTCTGTTTTCTTATACTCGAAAAAAATACCTCCAAATGCAATGCAGTCCATAATATGAAAGGCAGAAGAAAGCAAATTCTCGTTTGGACACTCACAACACAAAGGGAGACACCAGAACTTCATTTTCTTTTAAAAGCAGTGACAGTTTACAAGCAAGTGTGGCAGAATGAATTCAAATGAGAAGACAGCGGCTACAAGCCTTGCCTTCAGCTCTGTGGGCTTGTTCTGTCCCACCCAGAAGCCTCAACACTTTTACCAAAGAACCAAGACTTTTGGCGAGGTAAAACAGGCTTGTTCCTTGTCTTGCATAAAAAGTATCTTAGCAATAAACTTCCCATGGACAGTAGCAGCAGAACATGAGGATATTTCCACGGGGAAGAGGGATGGCTACTGACCAGCATCAGATAGCTGAGGTTTCAGGTATCTCTTCCCCTTTGCGTGCTAGACTGTAGTTAAAGAGCAGTTCCACTTCATCTATAGAACACTGTGCTCTCCCAGAAGTACAACCATCCAGGGGACTGTGCACACTCACCACAGTGCACTCACAGCACAAAACACAATTTGTATTGACTGTCCAACTGTGGGACCAAGCCTCCATCATCCCCTGCACCAGGAAGCAGAATATGAGACCCACAGATGTCCTAACTTCTTCCCACAACAGATGGACAATCGTGACAGGTGCTGACCAAACGCCAGTACCTGCACAAATGCTCCACCCCTGCTCAGAGCAGGATACAAGTTGCTCACACTGACTAGGGCATTGCAGCAAAAAGGATGCAACAGTCAGAGGGAGAAGGATGAGCCTTGCAATGACACAACCCTTTGAAACACTTCAATGATCAGTGCATTAAAAAAAAAAAAAGCACTAACCCCAAAAACATCATCTCAGTTCTTGATTACAAGCATCAGCCAAGAGCTGGAAAGAGAAGTTATGCAAGCCTAGGATGTATTCTGGCTAAGGCCTCAATTTTTGGGGTTTGTTTTTGTTTGCTTAAGTAAAATAAAATTTTAAAATTACACACAACTTTACTTGAAATCAGTTTGCTCCAATTAGCTGCTTTTCCATATTTTGTATTTTTCAACCATAAGTAATTGCCATAAAGGCAGTAGTTACAACATTAAGTTATTTATATACTCTGCTAATGATAATGTTCAGGAGCACTAAACATTAATGTTTCACTAACTGAACTCATGTCTAAGAGGGCTATGTGCATTCGTCACAGAACAGCTCTAACAACACACCTGACCTCCTCTAGAGCCAAATTTGTCTAGATTCAAAGAAGCAAATGCTCCTGCTCGGGAATAAAATGTGTGACTACACAATCCTAAAACACTACTAGAAGAAAAAACTGCTGCTAGTCTAAATATTCCAGCACCCAGGGACTTTCAAATAGTTCATACTTATTCAGATCTTGTTAGAAAGAAGTCAAACAAAAATTGAATACCAGCCACATGGCCTCCACTGAACTGTACTGACTGAACTGAGAATAAACACAACTTGATCATAAAACTTCAGTTGTTCCCACTTTCTCTCCACTGTCAGCACCCTGGGTAAGTTATGGAAATGCACTCACCAAAAGGTAATTCAAATCTTGTGTCCAGCAAAATTTTATGAGGAGTTGGGTTTTTGGTTCCGCAGATTTCATCATGTTTCATTATAACTTCTGCCTCCAGTGTAGACCACTCCCCAGGACCTTCCTGTGAATCAAAGGCCTTAAGTGAATGAACATTCAAGTCTGAAGAACTTTATGCACCAACTCTCACGCATTTGTTAAAACAGTCCAAAAAGAGCTTAACAGCATTATCAACCCTATCTTAACATCAAATTACATTCGTTCAGCATGCACTACCTTTTTCTTCCCAACTGGATTTCCTCCAAATCTCAAAGGCATCTACCAGAGCAGCAGCAAAAAGAAGTGCTGCCTTCTCAGTGGAACTGCAAAGGTATACCCTCAAAGGCAGGACTGAGGAGCATCTGGACAGCAAGAGGAATTGAGCACCAACCAGACCTCATAGCTACACTGCAGGGCATCCCCACTCTTTTCCTTTTATGGAAAATATGATCTATCTCTCCCTGCTCAAATCCAATAATCTTCTAAGTAAATACCGTAAAATTTGAGTTAAAAATGCTTAGCTACAACAACCGCCAAACTCAGTAGTTAGGGCAGTTACAGACATTGGCACATCCAACTTCCTACTTTTGTCCATATATATTAGCACAAGGTTCACCTAACACTACAACCAGAAGCCCTAAGTAGATACTGCAGATGTGCTCTGGGCCTACCTTGTCAGCTGGACAAGACAGAGGTCTTTAGCAGTAAGTCATAGGAATCTGACCATCAGACTAAGCAGTCAGTTCTTAAGACTTCAGACACGTCTCTGTTCCTTAATAGATCAGGCCCTAGTTCTTGAGTCCACATGAGTGAAATGAGACCAAAGAGCCCTGTGTGTGCTCAGTTGTGATCTCACTACAAAATCAAAACTAATGTGATGAGACAGCCCTCTCTGCTGTCACTCAGTCTTCCTGACTTTGCAAGTGGAAGCTTTGCTGAGGAGCTCAATCTGGGCTGCACCAGGCCAGATTTGTAATGCATTAATTATCAACACTGGAGCAAATGAAGGTTCTCTGTCAGCTTAACCTCATCAGATTGGTGAATGGCCTTCAGAGCAATCCACACGGTCCCAACCAGGGTGTCCCATATCAGTCCTTTGTTCCATACTTCCACAATTAGGCCCAGGTCCAGCCGACTGATCTCACTGCAAGAAAATTAAAGGCAGCACAAATGAGAAAAAAGCAGAATACAATCTAATTTTGTTTCATGTTCAGCATTATCACCATGATTATACCAGCGAACTATTTCCACAAAGCTGTGTCAAGCTACAGAGAGCTCCTGGAAGTGTGTGGCTGAGGCAGCTCATACTCACAGGGAACACCAGTTTCTAGTAACTCACTAGAGTATTAATTAGTTTAATACTAATTACATAAAGAGTGCAAACTAAAATTCTGCACTATGTCATGCATGAACTGCCAATAGGGAACTCATCTCTGCAGCTATGTACACAGGAGAAGGAAGTGTACCTTGGACCAACACCTAGAGGTGAGCTGCTCTTTGTCATCAGGCACCACATTTTTAACAAAGTGAGTGTTTCCCTTGGCAGCACAGCAACACAAGTGTACACTGGCAGCTGCAAATGTGTCAATACTTACCTGTGAGTGGAGGTACTCCTAACCAAAAGTAACAATCCCACATCCAGCATAGCTGCATCAGCAGCACTACCTATTTCTCAGGGCTGTGTGGCACCACTTCTGCTCCAGCACCAGCTACTTCCACACAGCCAGTGAGTGACAGGTTCTTGGAAATACTTATCTGAAAGTTTTCACAAACATCTTTCCTCTCATTAACAGAAGGATGCATCTCAAATTTGCTTCTTCTCAATATTTTATAGCATTTATGCCTCACTTCTGCATACTAGTTTGTAACATGCCTACTTCAGAACAGCCTAACACATACACAGCAGACACTGATAAAAGCAATAAAGTAGAGAAGAATCCTGAGCTGTCTGTTGGTATCACAGTTGTCTCACACTTATGATGAAGAAAGGCTATAACCCATAATTTTTCAAGTTCAGGGCTTCCCTTTATTGCAACTGTTAATCCCCAAAAGTAGGCATCATGGACAGTCAGTGCTGCTGCCCTCTGCCCAAATATATACATGTTACAGCTATCAAGGAAATTTAAAAGCATGTTACTGTCTTATTTCTATAGACTGCCGTTATGGCCAAAATAAGAAAGAACTGCTGCAAATCCAAGCATCCACTTGAACTCTGTCTCCTTCTTGAAATTGAAAGAGAACATCCTATCTACAAGGTTCAAGACAAGCCCTATAGTTACAGTAAAGCATATAAATGTCTATTTTAAATCCAAGTGCTTCTGTTCTTGAGACACAGGAATTGAGGTTAGGAGTGTCCATTGCTTGAGTGGCTCAGTCTGCAACAGTTCAAAATCAAGCTGCTACACAGCCTTTTATGAGTTTACTGCTAGCATCTTGTAATTGAGTCTCCAGCATCCTCTGCTCTGATAGGGTTACTCAGTATGGCCAACAGCTGTACCAGCACTGCTCTGCCCTCACCCTGCTTGATATTCATCCGATTGAAGGCTGATGATGACTGGCTGACTGCTGACTGGAACAGTGAGTCCGGAAAGGGAAGGAAGAAATACTCTATTTTCAGTCACAGTGTAAAACCACATACTTTGCTTCAACATACACTGTCAGAGCAGGACACTGGTCATGATACACTCAATGGTGTCCTCTACAGGACACCAAAGGTCCTGTACCTTTGGACAGGACCAGGTAACCAGGTAAGAATAATAAATAAAGAGAATTTCTGTACAGTGGCTTTGATTGCCTTTGTGTGTCCCTTTCTCCACCTTCTGGTTAGATGCAGAACAGCTTCTAAGAACAAAAAGAGCTGAGACTGAAATTTAGTGTCCATCACTTTCCACACACACATTGGATTTAAATAAAGGCATTTCACACAACTTCAACACCAATTTAATCACCATGTTCTAAACACCAGTGGGCACTTTCACTCAAGGTGTTTCCTGCAAATATGCAGCAAATACATAGTTCTTTTAAAGCTCCTTCAAAATTGAAAGACGTCCCCAAGGAATACATTGAAGTGCTTAACTGGTCTGGTAAATAGCCAAATCTCAAACAATCCCAGAGCCCCCAGTTCTGCAGTGTTTTGTCTCACAAGGAGTTTGGCAGCAAAACCAACAACACAGACAGGAAGCTTTTTTTTTTTTTTGCTTGTGGTCTGTTCTTCTACTATGCCTCATGAAAAAGATAAATGCAGCACAAACAGTAAAAGCAGCCTTCCCTTGGGGAAAACCGCTGTGCTCAAAATCCTTTTCCAACTCCAGAAAGAAAAAGAGCAAACTAGAGAACAGGAGTATTGGAATACCAGCACTGTTTCCCCCAGGACAACTTAATGTACACAGGATCATGCAAAACACATTCATTCCCACATGTAGTATTTCTGTTATAAGGAGACACCAGAACTACTGTAGAGTTGCCTGGCTAAAGCAGGGACAATAATGGCAAGGTAGTTCAGCTAATATTCTGCTTCCATATTCCCTAGCAACTAATTATGGAGCGTCTCAGTGACTTTACAGCATGCTAGCTAAGCTCTCAGCTGATACCAGAGTGCAGCTCCAGGAGCTGCTTGAGGGGAGGGAGGAGGAGCAACCACGGGAGCCTTCATCCAACACATTCAAGTGCTTTCTTAAATCACCACTGAGAAGTCTCCTTTGTAGTTGGCTGTGTTTAAAGCTAGCTCCTGCCCACAGGACGAGCACAAATCATAGGCAAAAAGACTTAGTAGTTTGAGTATGGGCATGTGACTTGGAGGGAAGGTTCAATTCCTTGTCCCAGCCTTACCCAGTCCTGAGATATTTTACATCAGTGATAGTCATGGCTTCTGTCTGACTAGGAGCTGCAGAGCTGAGCAGATGCTGGTGTTCAGGAGAGTCTGCATTTCACAAGATGCCAAAGGACAGGCTCCAGACTCTCCGTGCAGGAGCACACATCTCTTGTGCTGCTCCAAAAGCAGTACCACCAAACAAGGGAGGTGGGAGAACAGCTATGATGAGAATACTGTACTGACCTAGGTGACCTCCTTAACCTGAGGCAACTACCTCCTACTTTCAGCTGAGAAGAAACAAACTGATGCTGGATTAGGAAATATATTCACAAAATTCCATGGGGGGGGTCTCTTACCACAGATACTATGTAAACACCTCAAACCCATTCAAAAAACAGCAGCACTAGCTTTGACCCCACAAATATGATTTCTGCCCCCATTTAGTAAATTTAGTTCAATTTGCCTTACAAATATTCAAAAACTCAAGCTATAGAAACAGCAGCAGATGCAGTATAAGCAATAAATCATTCATCTATCAGAAGAAAAACCCCACCATTCTACAAGATACTGGGAAATCTTTGGCTGTATGTCACGTCTATGAGAACCAAAGCAAATCAGAACTGCCAACTGCACCAGAAGCCCTGGGAAAGCTGGAATGAACTGGTTCTGTTGTCCATGGAGCAGCTCCCAACTGAGGTAACCAGGATCACCTTGTAGAGGCCCTGAGTGCACTAACAACAGCCTTTAATTGCCCTGACCAAGCCTCTCCAGCCGTGGACACCCACACCCTCTTCCCACACCCAGGATCTCCATTTAAGCTCAGCTATGGGGCCTTTAGTCCTTGACTAAGCTATGCTGTAGGTGTGTGTGTGTGTCTCAGCTTACAGACACAGCTGTGCCCATACTGGCCAAGGACAACAACAATCCAGACCCAACCCACACAGTAACTTCCCAGTTCAACCTCAGACTTGGCCTCTCATTACAGACCTGACCGGCAATTGCCAATCCACAGCACCTGCCGAGACAATCTCCCAACATACATCCTCCGCCACAGGCCAATGCGTACAACAGGAAAGAAAATTATTTAGGTTGTCACCAGGCTTATGCATTTTACCTACCCAAACATTCTGATTCCTACACACACTAGCAGCTCTGTACGAACACAAGGGCTGCAGAAGGACTCAATCACAAGCACCTCATGCTGTGCACCACCATACTTACAACATAAAATCCTGTTCCCAGCAGGGCTGGTCACCTCGCACGGCCACCGTTGTGCTCTTCACATTTTGCACTTTCAAGGTCACGTATGTATTGAATTTATCTGAGGAATGAGACACAAAATGTTATCTCCATCATCATACTCTTTCATCACATCACCTGCAACACTGCAACGTTTTCAGTTCATACAGTGCATCCAGAGAGGCCTCAGATGAAAAGCCCGTATGGGAAGATATCACTGGGTTTAAAGAAGCCAAATGTTCAAAATGTTTTCCACCTGCATCAAATTTTCAATCACAGCTTTTTAGAAATCCAAGCCCAAATTAACACAAACACAAAACTGTTCACTTGCAGTAAGACAGGGACGAAGAGTGTAAAATCCTAAAGAACATAGACACTTAGTATGATGCTGCTCCTGAAATGCAGACAAGAGGAAGAAGAGACAGTCTGAAGGCACAGGACCCATCATAAACACCAAACAGTGTGAAAAACAAACTTGCAAAACATACATGCAAGAGATTGGGCTGGTCATATCATCTCTTCCCTTCTGACCCAACTACTCTCCTAGTCCCAATTCAGTTTTTCACACATGAGTCTACAAAGAACTTTACAGGCCAGTCAGGGGCAGAAGAAAAATATAAATGTATTGGTAAGTGTGCTGAAATGGACCTGAACTAGGAAAACCACACCACACTCACATCTAGACAAGACAGCCTCTATTTAGATGTTTTGCTTTTTATTTTAAATCTGATGAAAAATCCTGGAAGAACTTTTTTCCTAATTTCTGCTATCACTTTGCTAATAAACCCAAAAGCAGCAAAGCACAGACACATTCAAAGTTTGAATAGCAGCATGCAAGAAGGAACAAACTCTCTTTTAAGGGGAGTTATTACCTCAGGCCTATCTGTCAGTTTCAAACAGCCTAGAACAAGACATGCTAAATAACCAGAAAGCAGTGTACATATTTTAATATTTCAATGTTCTGCTGCATCTATTCACAGTGTTCAATCTCAAGTCAATTTTAATACTGTCAAAATTTCACATGGAAAACAAAGATATAACAGCCAAGGTGGCTTCACAAAGGGGAAATCATAGCTGACAAATTTGATGACCTTCTAGGGCTACAGAACTGGTGGATGGGGCAGAGTAACTGATATTGTCTGCTTGGACTTTGCAAAGCATTTGACATTGTCCTGCCCAACATCTTTAAATCAGAGAGCCATGGATTTGATGGATGGAGCACTCTGTGGATAAAGAACTGGCTGGCTGGCCACACCCAAAGACTTGTGGTCAGCGATTCATTGTCCAGCTGGTGGCCATTGACAAGTGGTGTCCCTCAGGTGTCAGAACAGGGGCTGATACTGTTCATTATCTTTGTCAGTGACCCAAACAGTGGGATCAGGAGCGCCCTCAGCAAGTTCACTGATGACAGCAAGCTGTGTGGTGCAGTCATGCTCTGGAGGGAAGGGATGCCATTCAGAGGGACCTGGACAGGCTGGAGAGGTGGGACTGTGTAAACCTCATGAAGGTGGTTTTTGAGTAACTCAACATAAGCCAGTTGAGAGTGCTCGCAGCCCAGAAAGCCAAATGTATCCTGGGATGCAACCAAAGGAGTGTGAGCAGCAGGTCAAGGAAGACAATTCATCCCCTCTACTCTTGTGACATTCCACCTGGATTACTGCATACAGTTCTGGCATCTCCAGCATAGGAAGGACATGCAAGTGCAGATGAGGAAACAAAGTCAGTAAGAAGAGTGGAGCACCTCCCCTAGGAAGACAGGCTCAGGAAGCTGGGGATGTACAGCCTGGTAAAGAGAAGGCTGTGTAGAGATCTCACAGCAATCTTCCAGTATCTGAAGGGACCTACAGAGAATCCAGAAAGGGACTCTTCATCAGGGACCATAGTGATAGGACAAGGAGTAATAGGTACAATTTGAAAGAGGGAAGATTTAGTTAGATATTAGGAAGAAATTCTTTACTGTGAGTGATGGTGTTTAGACACTGGCTCAGGTTATCCAAGGAAGTTCTGGATGCCCAATCCTAGTAGTGTTTGAGGCCAGGTAGGATAAGACACTGGGCAATCTGGTCTAGTGGGAGGTGTCCCTTCCCATGGCATGGAACTAGATGATTATTCTTTAGGTCCCTTCCAAATCCTTAACATTCCATGACTGTATGATTGATAATTCTAATGCATCATAGCTGTGGGTTACTATAGCACACCTCAGCATCTAGCTTCCAGTATTCTAACATGAAGGGAAGAAACAGAAATTACATGATCCAGAAGCTCAGGAAGGAGTCAGAGTCACTGAATTGTGATTCCTACATGTCCAATTGTTCATTACTACATTACCCTCCCTGCCTATTTTACTCCTGCATCATCCTGGGACACTGAGCTTGTCAGTGAAACCACACAACTTGGCTGAGTTAAACCTAGTCTAGAGGACAAATCTTTTGCATTTGTGAGCAGGTCTCTAGGGAAAAGATAAAGTACACATTGTCTCCCTTCCAGTCTGGGCACTCAGCTTTCCTTCCCTAGAAATTAGAGGTTGGTGCACAGACAGATCTTGATCTGCCATGGAATATGGATGAGTCCTGGAAAGTCTTCTGCCATAATCTGAGGATGGCTATATCCAAAGAATTAAGCTGAACAATTAAGTTATGAATACAGGTGGGCAACTGTTTCAGATCTAAACACCTTAAGATGTGTTATGCCAGAAGTTTTTATTTACAGGAATTTTATGAAAGTGCTTATTCTTTTGTAAACTGTACATCAAATTTCAATTGATAAATCTATTTGTTGCTAAGGGATTCCTTGCTAGCTTCTGAACCAGAGCGAAAAGAAGTTGCCCAAACTGTAAATTCTGGGTGTTACCAGCTGTTTGTTTTTGGTTTATTTTCCAGACATAAAACCTAGTGGATGGGATTTTAATTCCAAGCACAGCCATTACAGACTGCCACATAAGAGAATGATTCACTTCTGCAGTTCCATCCAGCAACCCCAGTCAGGATTGAGAAGGCACTAAATCCACAGATGCACACACCAGTTCTGCTTAGTGGACACTTTCAGACCCTGTTTTGAACAGGGAAAGAGGCAGGATGAAATGAAGGCCGGGTGGGTGGAGAAGGATAACAGTTAAGGAACACATTTCCTCATTCATCAGCTGTTCAGGTCAGTTTGAGCAGATAGAAGTTTCTTACCATTGTGGCACCAGGTCACAGCCTCAAGTTTTCTACTAACTCAAACTGCCTGGATTCTCAAGGTAGTTTAGGTCACTCCTAAGGAGAACATGAAGGAGCTGAGATGAGGTGGAGAGAAACTGGAGGGAGCAGCACAAACAGCAGTGAGAGAGTTGGAGTCCCCATTGCTGCAAACAAGCAGAAGAGCATGACTTACCTGGTGGTCCATGTAGTTTAGCTTTTTTTACTGTAAAGAGAAAAAAGGAAAAGAACAAAATAAGAGATTGTCAGTGATTTTGTCCTGCTACAGTTTCCTTTGAGTTAAAGCATCACAGTACATCATATTAACTGACAACATCCCCTGCACAGTCCTGGTAGCTGGAAATTCACACTCAGTTAAACAAATCTGGAGACAAAAACTCCGTTGTACCCCAGCAGCTCTCTAAAGTGATGCATTTAAAAAAACAATCACAGGCTTAATGTTTGGAAAGCAATGTGATATGTCTAATGCAAAGCAATCTCAACATCACCCCTTTGCAACCAGAAGTTACTGCTGCTTAGCAAGATGTCATTTCATACCAGCTCACTTACAAAGTTACATACAAACACTCTAGAAGAAATAAATAATTCTTTATAAACAAAGTAATTCTCCAAACACTGTATAGCAGAGCACAAATTGAAAATAATCAAGCCTGAATAGTAGCTCTGTAAGTAGCTCTATACTATGACATTGGCAATTAAATTAAATAAGCCAAACAAACAGCAGTGTAAACTCAAATGTCATTTTTACAAGCTCTACTCTGTTAATTTAATTCCAGGACAGTATTTATATATAAAAATATAATTGTTAAAACATAAAACAGTATTGGCTCTTATCTCACCAAATGGAGAAGGTCCATGTCTACCTAGGGGAGAATTTGTTTACATTTCCCTTTTGCAAGCTCATATCCTCACTAGAATTGCTAAGTGTAAGCACTAAGAGAAGACATCTCTAGGCTCCAGTTAGCTGTCCCAGTGGCAAACTAACACTAAGAAGAAAACATACTTAACAAGCTAGGAAGCAAGATATACTAGAGAACAAAAATATTTAAAAGCTAGTGCAGCAAAATTTCCTCCAGACAACAGAGCTGCCAATATCTATTAGAGACTCCCAGCGTCCAATTTTCAATACAAAAGTTCTAGAAAGAAATATTAAAAAATATTTTTTTTTTAAATGCCCTGACACCGTTACAGTCAGAGCTGCAACAGAGTGTGATAACAGTCTATTGAGATTGCTATTTGAGAAATTCTCCTGTGCAAGCATTTACAGTCCAGGTAGATGCCCACATGAAAGAAAATGCTGCACCAGGTACATTAGGAACTGTAACTGTTTAAAGGGCTGCAGCTTTCACCTAGACTGACAAGGCCCACAAGCTTTAGGTCCAAAATAAATTGGTTCATTTTCTCCCAGATTCAGGGCCTGATGCACTCCTGATGCTGAACCTAATGGTGCAAGCAAAACATACAGTAGTGTGGGTCACTGCTCTTGACTGAAGATACAGATGCCTTTAAATCTCCAAATCAGTCTGTTTAACCACTGAGAAATATGTGGGACAATTTACCCACTTTCTAGGTTCCTTTGCATACCGCACAAAAGCAGACATTTCATCAAATACTGCCCTGAAGTCGACAGGCACCAGCCAGTCTCTGAACCTCCCTGCTCGCCTCCTTTGCAAGAGGCAGGAGACAAAGAAACAAGTGCACGTGCCTGAGGAAAAAAGGCACAAGCAGGCAGTGGCCACACAGGAAGCTTCATCTGGCCGCTCCCTGCTTGTCACAAGCTCCACTACTGTTAGCAGGGAAGCAGAGGAAACCCCAGTGTAGAAATTTGGTATTATTTGCTAAAAAAGCAGCTGGAGTGGGCCACTGGTTCCTAAACACAAAGAGACACAGCCTCTGCAGCAGCAATATGCAAACTAAGAGACAGATGCCATTTGTACATTACAGTCACAGCCTCTAAATATTCAGAGGTTCCTTTGAGGAAAGGCAGTAAACCCTGCATTGCCTCGGCAGCTGAGGGGGTGCCTGTTTAGGGCTTCAGCAAGAGCAGTCCCACAGATATCCCGGGGAAGCAACCAGACTAAACAAAGATCACAAGCCTGCTGCAGACCCACATGGCAAAAACTGAACCCTTAGCAACTCCCAGGAATGAACACAATGCCTCTAGACAAAGTGCATGTCATAAATTACACCTTTAGCTGCAGAAATAGAACTTACAGCTAAGAGCTGAATCACAAACCTGGGAGTCTTATCTCACCAGTAATTCTTTTGCTTTATCTGCAAGCCTGCACAGCATGTCCAAAAAGTTCCCATGAAAGACTTGGATGTGTTTTTACTTTGTTAGCCCCATGGGAAAGTACTGCAAAAGTGCAGCTCCCAAAACATCCCCCAGGACTGGCTGGGAGACTGCAGGACTCCCCATGTAAGAGCTTAAATTTCTGGGAGTTTGGAGCTGGAACGGGCTGCTAGGCACTGCTAAGGCCCAGCCTGTTTGTCAGCCCAGGGAATCTGCAGGTCAGATGCACTGCACCAAACACCATGCCACAAAGGTCCTCAGCTTTCCAAAGGAACACTACTAAGAAAACTTTTGTATCCACAGCTGCTCCTTCTCCCTGTTAGATCTCCTCTATGCCAAGCTCTCAGGAAGGACTCAAAGTTGAGTTCTGAAGCTCTGGGGAAACCTGATGCATTAGTTAGTCAGAATTACAGCAAAGGCTGAAAAGTCATTGCTACATGATGCAGCACAAAAGTACTTTGAAATCAAACCATATGTAACAGTATATTTTTATAATATAAAATCTCATTTTTATAATATAAAACTTGTACCACAAAATGAAATTATTCTCTAGAGCACCCAGCAAGACCAGGTTTTACAGGTACAGTTGCTCCTGCATTGTCACAAAGCAAAAACCTAAACATAATGTAAATTAATGGTTAGATCAGGTATTTCCTGACTCACTCCTAGTTATCCAACTAGAGAGGGATACTCTACAGAGAGCAGTACTCCTGCTCTCTGGGGAAGAAGCATTTTTAAACCAGCTGGAGATGTCAAATTCTGTTCAGTTTCAAATAGCTTCTCTCAGCAAATTGAGCAGCAGACGAAGTCCATCCATTCAGATGCAAACATTGAACTGTGCCGATCCTATGCCACTGCACAGGATGAGCAGGACACCAGGAAGGGAATGAAAATGATAGACAATTAGAAAGGAAGGCAAGACCTAGTGCTTTGCACTGCCATGTGCAAGCACTTAATGAAAGAGATGCACAGTGATGCACCTACTCTTCCTGCACACAAAGATCCATTTAATCTCCAAAAAAGACTTGAGCGTATCAGAGACACAGCTATTCCATGGAGTTATTAGAAAGCAGACAAAATTTGAGTAAATATTAAATTCATCCAGAGATTTTTTTTCTTCCCCCTTGACATCTCTCACCATTTTGGTGTTACTCTAATAGACACAAAATAGAAATTAACTTGGAAGTCTTGCCTGCAACTTAAAAAAAAAACCCATAAAAATAAAATAAAATAAAATAAAATAAAATAAAATAAAATAAAATAAAATAAAATAAAATAAAATAAAATATTTTTTAAAAAAGCCATAGCAAGATTCTAGATGCTCTATAGCCAACACTTACAAAGGACTGGAGGGTCAGACAAACTCCTAAAGACTAGGAAAGGAAAACACAAGCCAGAAATTTAAAAAAAATGTCCAGAATCACTGTGGGAGGACGAGAAAACAACAGCAGAGCATGCACCAGAGTATTCTTAAACTCAGTTCAAAGGAGAAAGCCTTGTTATCCACATAGTTTTCCAACAGTCTGAATGGGTTCTTTTTTTCTGAGCAGGTGCTACATACACCAGTGAGATAATTAAAATTAAGCATGCCAAATTACTGCAAGGCTCAGAAAACACTCTGCTCAAACCTCCTAAGCAGACACATGGTCATATTCAGTTAAAGGGAACCCAAGTGTTCTGAACACCTGCACATCCCAGATCACCTTTAACGCTTGCTTGCAAAGGAGAGGAATGTAACACAGGGAGTGCCTGAGCAGATGGCCAAAAGATTACATTCTAACTAAATCCAGCACATGACTTACCACCCGGTCACCCCCCACAGTAGAACAAAACCTACATCCCTTTGCAGGGGACAATGAAGTGCCATGGAGGGGCTGTGGGAGAAATTAGAAGAATGGAAGGGCGCCGTTTTAATTACCACTTTTAAAAAGCAATGCAATGCTGAAAGCAGAGCATTCAAAATGCATTTTCCTGATCAGCTACTTGATAAACAGCTTCCTCCTCTCTGTGAAACACAAATGCAGCATTAATGTGTTTTTGAGAGCACTCTAACTTCTACAGTAACTTTCCCCAGCTGAACAGCAGAATCGATACATATTTCCATTTCACTTTGCTTTTCTCACCTCTTCCAGGTGCTCAGACTTGAGTGTACAGTGACATTCAGCATTAGGTGCAAAGGTTGCTTAAACAACATAAATAAGAGACCACAGCAAGCTGCCGAGACTAAGTCAACACACCAAATTCACACCCATGTGCCCTCTGCAGGCATGCAGAAGGGAGGGGAACCCTTCTGTGCGGGATGGAATGGTTAGGCAGTGCTCCAGCCTTAAACTTTCTATAACTCAGCCTTTGGAAACAATTTTGCTGCCTAAACCTTGCGCCAACAGCTATACCCTATCGCAGGGCCAGTCCTACTCACTTCTTGGAAGTTACTGGTAAAATCCACGACAGGCTGGCAAGTGGCTCAAGACTGGCACTTTTAACAAGCACCGCTCTGTCCCTGGAGATCCCACCCTGACACACAAGCACCTTTCACAGAATAGGTCAGGTTGGAAGGGAACACAGTGGGTCATCTGGTCCAACCTCCCTGCTCAAGCAGGGTCATCCCAGAGCACGCAGTACAGGATTGTGTCCAGAGGGTTCTTGAATACCTCCAAGGAAGGAGACTTCACAACCTCTTTCCCTGCCCTAGAGATCAAAACATGCACAGCCTTTGCACACTCTCATCTTCCACCTGAGGGTGAGGAAACCTTTTCTTTTCCACTACTCAAACCCAAAAGGTGTTCCAGCCTGGAGGAAGCAGAGGCCATAAAGGGACCTCACCTGTGATTCTAACTTGGTCTCTATTTTGTTTCATACTATCCCTATTAAAGCCCAGCAGCATCAGTTATGCCATTAACTGCAATAGCAAGAGCCATAGCAGAACAGCAGTACTGACTGTGCCTGAAATTCTTCTCCTCCCTTCATAATTCCTAAGAAAGGAAAAGCAGGATAAAACAGCAGTTTGGTGATTTTCCAAGTCTACTACAAAGATTCAATGTGACAAAGCCACCCTGATATTCCCAGCCTGAGACAGGTGTAAAAAGAAAGGCTCCTCTGCCTTCTCATACATTTACAGTTAAATTATATTCAGAAGGAAGAGATTCCCTGAAGTAGCTCAGAGGAAGGATAATTGCACAGGAGACCCCAGGGAGCCACTAGCACTCAGCAGCACCTCAACAGCTTCTGCTGTAACTGCAGAGCCCAGAGCACAGTCTCCAACTTCCCCCAGTAGAGCTCTGCAGAGCTGGGCTGGTTACTGCAGAAAGGCACCTGCAGCCTCAGGGGCCACTGGGAGACACAGGACCTAAGTCACATTCATTACTTTATACTTTGTTTTTCTGTCAGGCAAAACAAACAACTGGTTTACATATAAACATTGTTCCACTCTAGCAGGGAAGAGAATACTTCATGCCCCAGTATTCTCTTTGAGAATTACATGATGGAAACACAGTGGGTACCTTCATGGACCAACAGTCCTAAAAGCTGAGACTGAGTTCACAGTACACTGGGGATAACATTCTGTTATTGCTTAATGTGAAAGGAGGGCTGGGCTGATCAGAGAATTGCTCTGCTGCCAGAAGGAAGAGCCACTGCAAAATGCCACTCTGCTTGGTAACTGGCAGACAGCAGGAAAATAGCACAGATTTTCAACAGTGTCCAAAGAACTAAGGTTGCTTCTAAGGATAGAATTCTTCTGACTTAGTACTTGAAAAAGTCCTTCAAAAATCCATTACCTCTTTGATTGAGACAACTGTGGGGGATCCCAGATAGCCAAGTTTACCTCAACTGAACCGAGGGATCAATCTGCTTTAATAAGTAGACCTGAATAAATGGTATAGATGCAATATGAGAGCATTAATTTTCAATAGTCCGTAGAAATAAAAAAAATAAAAAAAAAAAAAAAAAAGCCCAACATTCCACAAAGCACTTACATATTGCATTTTCTAATCACGTAGCAAAAAGCTTTCTTCAATTTGACCACTATGAATGCCCACAGGACAGAGTGACTTGCCTTTCCCAAGGCCTTGGAAACCACATCAAACAAAGGGAAGGATATAGTCCCTTCAGCAATCAGCCATTATTCACATTACTCAAGGATTCTTCTCAGGAAGGGGGTGGGCAAAAGAGAGTTTTTAATCTGTAGTCTGTGATAGTAAATGGATCTACCCAAGAGATTTCTGTATTGCCAGATATCTTGAAAATGAATTAGAATCCTTCCTAATTCACATGAATTGGCATCTTCCTGCTCAGATAATCTGCAAATTCATTACCCTGTCCAGAGGTACACAAAGCTACTAAGTTTATTTGATTTATCATACAATTTCCAACAAACAGCTTTCTACCAGCCACTCCACCCTTCCTGCCCACTGGACAGAGACTGATAGCAGCTGAGACATGTGACTGCTTGCAGGGTATTCCAAATCTCTGTGCTAAGGGGACACATACTCAGTATTCCCCTTCATGGTCCAGCACCATTTCATACAGGATTTCCAGGAAAGCACTATGTAATGTACACATCCCAGTGACTCCCCCACACTGCCAAACCTCACTAGATGCTTCCCTGCTCCTCTGTAAATTCTCTGGTCAGTTAAGATCCAGGCCTTGCATGCACACAAGAGTCACAATCTGCAGGAAGAGAGCAACCCACTTGCTCTCCTCTGTAGTCCAGACACTCCACAACCTGGGGCTCACAGCTAAGTCCCCAAGGGGACACTGTTGCATGTTTCTGGTTACTAAACTTGACCCCAACATTTGTTTCTTCACTACACTTTTCACTTGTACAGGATGAACTTTGGTGAGCAAAGGATTGAAACCTAAGCAGAAAATGTCTAGCATTTATATGTAAAAGCTATATATTACAGTCTTGTCTAGATCTCTATTGCTGCCCATGAACATGAGAGCAACATAGCACAGTGATGGGATATCTGGACTATTCCCCAGTATTTCATGCACATGAATTTGGGAGAGCTTGCAGGACGACATGATGGCAAATCTACACACACCTGAGGAAAACCACGGTTAATACACTGTGCTAATCCAATTAGAAAATGAAAGATACATACAACTATTTTGTTTAACTATCCAGTCTGATCCCCTCAGTGAAGCAGGTAATTTCATACCTCCTGCAAATATTGTCACTTTTCAGCTCAGCTTTTGCATAAAACTTTGTAAATGTGTACAGCACAGCTCAGCTTGCATCATAGCTTCATAGCATTCAATTTCTTCCATCCCTACCAAAATTACTATATAATGTGAACAGAACAAATTAAAAAACTGCATAGGAAACCCTTTCTGTCATTTGCACATATTCCCCACGTTCTCACAGTATACCTGGAGGAGCAGATAAACTCCGCAAATCCTTTGGCAAGAGCTGTTCAGCTGTGGGGGTTATTTTATAATAAAAGTCAGTCTTCATCAGCAAAATAAACCTTCTTTTAAAAGGTTCTACTTCTCTAAAAGGTATTTCATGCAACAGAAGGGGTGACAATTTACTTTCTATTCTGGTTTAATATACTAGGCAGTTAATGCAAGTAGACTTCTAAACACTTTCAATGACAAAATAGATTTAGACAGTTAAGAGACGCATCTGGGTTTTGTTTACAGGTTAATCTGTTACCAGATCTGATTTGACATACTGACTTAACATCACACAAGTTTTCAACTTCCTGAACTGAAGGGTTTCGTACATATTCTTGTTTGTTGCATACCTCAAGAACTCACCTGCCTGAAATACTCCTTGAACTATTTCACCACAAAAATTCACAGGTGAAGAAAACACTACTGAAATAAAAAAAAAAATTAAAAAAATTTTAAAAAACCCACAAACAACAAATAATGCTGCAGAAGATATGGGGATTGCAGTTGTGAACAGTTTTGGACAGAAAAATGAAACATATCTCAAACACAAACTGAATTTTACTAGGGAACTACAGAACAGGAAAAATGGAACTCAAACTATGAATGCAAAACAAGTTGCACTGTGACAGGGGACTAAATTCAAAAGGAAAACTAAAGAGGTCTGCAACTGATTCCTTCCTTGATGCAGACATGAGACTGCTCTCCCAAATTCTTACACCAGCTTTCTCAGGAAAGTAGTATCAGAATGCAAGGTCAGGCTGTTGTTTGTTGGTTTGAAAACAATATTTGAAGTAGAGCAACTAGGATAGGGTTCACAGAGAGGAAGGGAGAGAAGAGATTCACAAAATAACAGTCCCAAAACCCAGAAGTACCCTCATCTCTGAACTTTTAATTAAATACATTGATTTTACTAAAAAGCTAGCACAGAACAGGATCTACGCTGCCAAAATATATACAATACACCATGACCATTCAGCACTGCAGAAGAAATCCAGCATTTTAGAACATGCAGATAATTTTATCCAAAAAAGCCTCAAGAGATCATAACAATAAAATGCTTAAAACATTAATAAGCTATTTGGTAAACCACGGGTCAAATTTTTATTACATTAAACATTAGCACTTAGTGGAACTTCTGCTTTGCAGTAAAAGCTGCAAGAAGTTTACTTACAGCTGATCCCAGAAAAAGCTTCCTGAAAGGCAGTAGGAAGCATTCAATTCATTTCAGATAATGAGCAGCTGAAACAAGCTGGACATTATTGTTTTTTCTGTCCAGATGCGGAAAAAAAAAAAAAAAAAAAAAGTGTATTCATGAACCATACAGCCAAGAAAGTTAGAACCAGATGCTGGAAGCAGTAAAACTAGGAACATGCAGGTCTTGAACTTTAACGCCTGAAACAGATCTGCACTGCCAGTGAATCCAGAGTGTCAACAGCCCATTAAATATTTTCCAGTTTTCACATTAAATATACTTGGAACCAGAAAAAGTGCAGGAGCTTCTACGTCCAGGCAACTTATGTAGTGAAATGCTGAGCAGGAGAGAGAACAGGTGGCAGTTGAGGAGTGGAATTCCCAACACCAGAATATTCTTCCAGAAGTTCCCACCACTGCAGATGCTCTTCCAGGCTCTGAGTGTATCTAACTCCTTTTCTCCTGCTTGCATGGTCCCCCAGGTCAGCTGGCAGGCAGGTAGTCTCAGAACACTTCCCCGGCCAGCACAAAACAGACTGAGTTCAAGTCATCTTTCAGGTGATTACAACAACGATCAAGAATCATAAGCCATCTTCTCTCTGCTTTGGGACTTGCTGAAATGACAGCCTCCCAGTGCCCAAAAATCTTTCCCCTACACAATGCATCTCATTATTGCCCTTAACGGCTGTGCACAAAATGTTTGCTCCAGCTCTCTGGAGCCCCACAGCCAGTGCTGGAGTACAAGGTGCCTCCAGCATGCACACTAGACTTAGGACCCAGAGGTGACATTTTTGAAAGTAGTTTCATACAGCCTGTTCTACCACCAAACCTCCTCCATCACCAACATAATCAATGCTTAAGGGTGCCAGCAATTACAGGTGAATTCCACTTTGTTATTTCTTCAAAAGCAAGGGGGAATACATGCTTCAGACACCTTATTTCAGTTTAGCCTTTTTGCTATACATATTTGTTGTCACTTGACAGCAGTATCATATGTTTTAAAGTAGACAACACAAGCAAACCTGTATCTTTCTGTGTCAAGAAGAAAGGGACTATTAAAGATGCAAGATACTTTGCTACCTGTTTGACACAGCAAACAGAGTCTGGCTTTTTTAAAACCGAAAAGCTTCTTCCCCAACCACAACCCAGAAAAGAAAATCCTTCAAATTTTGTGGGGCTCTAAGCAGAGAGCTAAGTACCTTATTACTACCACCAGCAGTCCTCAAGGGCAAATACATACACCTTAGCTGACTGAGTAATCCCTCCTGGTTTTGGCATGACCTAGCACAGGCAGGTGAGCATCACCTCCAACTGATTGGTCTAGATCAGTTATACTTTTCTTGAGAAGTGGGAAAACAAACACAGACTGAAGTTTTGTTATTATCCAAAGTTTATTCTCCAAGGGGCTGGGGAAGCAGAGCGTGGTGATGGAGAAATGGATTTGATACTATTTATGTAACAGAACACCTTGCAAACAAAAAGGAAACTGAGGACTTAGCCAAAACTTCCCTGATTCCAGAGCTAAATCCACCTATATACATTTACCCTACAAACATTTAGATCAGTTGCTAAAAAGCACAGCTAGGAGAAATCCTTGCAACATCTATTTCTTCCTTTTTGAGTTGACCAACACAGACACATTTCTGGAGATCCACTGAAGTTTCTGCTCAGCAGCTGCTTTGAACTGAGCAGTGAGGACAGGAACAAAATCTCTTATTCAAATCACAGAGATTAAAAAAGATTAATCCTCCTGACGCTGGCAACACAGACAGCTCTGTCAGGCGACCTGGTTCCCCAACCAAGAGGTGAACTAAGTAGTAATCCAAGCTGCCACACCTCTCCAATAGTCTCCTGCAACCTTAATATTATTAGTCAAAAAACAGATTGGGTGCAGTGTACCAGAGTGAGTTATTGTGTGTCTGACTCCCCAGAAGATGCATTCTGTTAGATTGTCCTTTGGTACTTTGCCTCAAGGGGTTCCCTACAGGTTACAGATTTCTCCTGAACTTTTAACTGTTTTATGATCAGGAAAGACAGCATCCTACTCCTCAATCTGTGCTTTATCATGGAGAAAAAATAAACATCAACCAAATCTTACAGAATTTTTAAATGTATAAGATATGTACTACTGGACTGAGTAGTAAAGGAGGCTTACAATTTTCAGTGGCATAATATGCCCTTCTTTCAAATTCTGCAAGGTTCAGAAATACATTATTTTAAGTTAGTGGCAGAAATATATTATTTTAAGTTACTGGAAATGCCTTAATTGATTAAGAGAACAAAACCCATACTACTTAATTTTACACAAAACAGATAGCAACTCACATATGCCTCCAGCTGCCAAAGACTAAGGAAATATGCATAATGAAAGCCATATCCTTGCAGCAGAAGGCAGGAAAAGAGATAGACTGATAATGTATCAAGTCTGCAAGGAGCCAGTCCGATGACTGGTAAACTGATGACAAAGCAGCAGCTCAACTAGTTTACAATAAAAGTGTCTGTGGGGGGATAAAAATCAAAGAACAAATATAAAAATTATTTTAAAACTTCAAACAAAACTAAAAACCCTTAAAAGTTATTCAGAAACCAGATGAATGGAGAAATTGGTTTCTTCAGGTTTGAGGGGGTGGGTAGGTATATTTATTTTGAAAAAAGATACATCTCTCTGCAGAATCATTTCTTCCAAGACACAGAGCACATGCAGCTTCTGCTCAGACATTGTACACAGAGGTAAAAGCCACTTAAATTACTAGAATCTTGCCAGAGTTATTAGGTCAAATCACAGAGCCTGGTCACAGCCAAGGTAACAGCTGCTAGAAGACACAAGTACTGTGGTAGCAAAGAGGAAAGAGCGTAAATGACAGAACAAAACCACTTGTGTGCTTGTCCTTTGGTGTGTGCTTTTCTCCTGTCAATAAAAGTCACCTGAACAGTCTACCCAGTGACTCAGGTTTCTACACTCCCTGTTCAGATTTAGTGTAAACAAGATGCACCCTGGAAAAAGAGTTGCTGACTAACCACACCAGTAGTGATTGCCACCTAATCACAGCCTTGGTCTATTTTCTGGTAGTTTCGATTTAAGTTACAGGATTACAAGCACTCAGCCAACTGGAACACAGCTACCTGTGAAGCAGGTCTGAGCACAAGCTTGTCCTGAAAGGCACTTAAATAAAAAAAAAGGTACTAACAAATATCACTGTTCAATTTCAGTGGTATAGCATATTCACCAAAAGAGAAACTCAAAAATAAAGCAACAGCACATTTGTGGTGGATTCAGTAAATTCTTTTATATATATATATATATTTATTTATTTATTTATTTATTTATTTTAAGCAAAAACATCCCACCACGCTACAGTAAATTATAAGCTTCCAGGAAAAACAGCACCTGTGTTTTCCACACCAAATAATGAAGGAAGATTGGTCTAGCATGAAAAATATTTTAAAGTAAAGTATTAATAAAATATTATTATTATATTACTTAATATTTACCTGTTTGGCTACACAAACCAGAGAAAATATTAGTATCTAGGAGACAGAAATAAGTTTGACTGTGACAATTAAGGAAGAGTAAAAGAACTTGTTATGAGTTATGGTGTAACTGAATTCCAGGCAGGAACAGGAGACCTAATAAAAAAACCACTGTTGGCAAACTGTACCTCTGGCATTCTGATTTTAATCTTCACATTCACAAACTGCTTAGACAATACTGGTTCCTGGAGGACACTCACAAATTGCAGAAACAGGACGGTCAGATAGACTGCTGTCTAAAAGAGCTGCACCTCACAAACACATTAGCACTCATGTGCCAATACTTTTCAAAATACCGTTTCATAACAGCTTGTATACAAAGAACTCAATCATAACAAGGTCTTACTACTGATAAGGAGTGTGCCGAAGACTCTTCTCCTGAAAGCCATGCTGCTTGCTTGCATTTGGACCTCCATAAACAATAAGGTGAAAATACCCCAGGCGTAAGAGTCAAAACTATTAAACAAAATAAACAGCCTTAAGTAAAAATCGAGTAAAATGAGCAAGTTCCTTCACATGTAGGTTCTTCCCCTTACGATTAAGATTTATAAATAAAGAAGATGCTACATCAAAATTTTACCTTAATATACAGTTTGTCTATAGCAATTAGTTGTCAGAACAGTAACTCACATCACAAGTTAGTGCAGTGAGGATCACAAGACTGGAAGGGTCCAACACTAATGCTGCTTCTCCCAACACCTGGACCACTTACACCATTCAAAATAATTCGTACTTTCCACCCAACACGTTAATTAATGGCATGTGTATACCTTCTGTATCTTATGTCAACACTACTCCCCCCTCCCTGTTTTTCCTCACTCCATGTTTAATTTCCTGATGTTTTTAATGGACACAAGTCACAGATCCCATCAGCTTCTGTTTACAAGCATGGTGCAGAGACACAAGGACTCCCCAACATCTCTCCTTTCAGTAAGTTTCACATTTCTCAGCAATGCTTGTCATTTGCCTCTAAGTGTATAATTTTTTACAGAACATCAACTCATTTTCATTCTCACTCTCCTCAGGGGTCACTGAATCATTCCTGAATTATATTTATTTGCTTCAAAATTTACTATGTAATTAGGACTTCGCTTAAGAACAGCTTTGACACACATATTTGTATTCTTTCTTGCCATGACACAAGTGGAAGACTTCTCCCACTAGTCTTAGCAATTACTAGCTTCTGCTACAGCCAGTTCCTTATACCTTTGCATATCTTTTGTCAATTCAAATTTTCTTTAAAAAGAAGTCTGCTATAGGATTTGTGAGATATAGCAGAAGTACAAATAGATGCATACTTTCATCTAGAAACAAGAAGCTAGCTCAGAACAATCTTCCTCTTGCAAACCCGTGTCACATTTCATACAATACCCTTCCACATTGCTTCCACCTTGTCTAAAAAATTGTTATTATTCTCTCCTAACACTTTACTTTAAACTTTCCATGTTGTCACAGTCCTACCTGCTTTTGAAGTCAAGATCCGTATCTACCCACATTTATCACTCATCTCATCTCCTTTATCTTCCTGCCTATCCACAGAAACCACATCTATTCCTCTCCAGTTGGGCAATGCCACAGCTTGTTTGCAGCCACAGTTAAACTTCTGCTGGCAGAGTTCAGATGCAAAGTGTTCCATGTTTCAGCACTCTGGGATACAGACTACTGGACTCAAATGCAGGATATTAAAAGTTTTTCTCCCACTCTTGTGCATAATTTTCAGTTTCATAAGAAACAATCCTATAGTCCAGGGATCATACCCAGCCCATTTTTACACAACTCCCTGTCCCCATGCAGAGAAGTCTGATTCCTCCCCCTGTGGAGGATGACTGTGTCCCCTTTTCCTGTGACCAAAGCACCTTCTGTTACCTGTTTTATTACCACTTGCAAGATGCCACCTTGTCTGCTGAGGTGGAAGCCCCTGCCTTAGCCTTGGACTTTCTGATCCTCAACACACACCTTCCTCTACAAACTGTTTTTTTGCCCACACCTCTCAGAGGTTGTCTGTTTGCTCAGCATATCCTGATGTAATGAACAGGTGAATCATCAGCTCTGGGGTAATTTCTAGGTGGAGCCTTTTCTATTTGAGATGCTAATATTTACCCCTGTAGCTTCCCTGAATTTCCTACCAACCTCCACAATTCACCAAAAAGCTTCTTCAGCTTCCCTGGAGGCTTGACAATTACTAACCTACATGTTCATCTGTTTACCTTAATTTAGCTTCAGCTGTGATCATTCAAACTGGAGTTCATTTCCATGTCCAACTTCCCTGAAGCATCTTCTGTGCCTCTCAAAGTCACAACTACAGTTCACTCCATCAGTTTTATGGCTTTTGTCACTGTCAGATAACACAGCTCCCTGTACCCCATGAACAACCAACCATGATATATTCTCTGGTGTGGGGAGTCAGTCTTTCACAGTGAGAACACTCAGAAATACTTTGCTCTAGCCATGTTACGAGAATTTTACCCACATTTAAATCCTGGACTCCGTAAAGTGTATCTCTTGTGCTATCACAGCAAAATCTCTTAGCTCTTCCCAAAGCAATTTCAGCCCAGCTGGTTCTCTTTTATCCACACTAATGCTGCTTTACAATTTTGCATCACCAAACCACAGTGGAATTTTCCCAGTCACCTCTATTCCTCTCTTTCTAGAGTAGGAAACCCCTTCCAACATCACTGTTTCCCTCATAACCCCCACTCCTCGTGACTCCTGCTAACCTTTTGAGGACTAGTTCTGAGTCCTAAACTAACAGCCTTCCCACCCTTTAGCCACACGCTTCTCATTTTGCTTTATAACACAAATGTGTTTGCACCCTCTAAGAAAACTAACTCAGCACTATTAATTCAAATGTTTTACATTGTTTACTTCATAAAACTGTAGCACTTGTCATGGATCAGGTAACCCCAATTTCATGTGCAGCACTAGCTCTTCCCTGACATTCTATGAAGAAAAAGAAATACATAATGCAGGCCCTCAGGAAGCATGCACAGGGTTAGGTCATATATATTAAAATTTCGGTCACATGCTACACTCCTCCAATACAGCCTGAACATGTTTCTACATCTTTGACTAAAGTGGCAGGTTTATGTAGAACAGTAACTTCAAACTCAAGTTTACAACAGAAGTGAAAGGTCTGTTGGTCGAGCTCTGGTAAAACACAATCCTCCCAACCTAGGAAAAGTGTCAACAATATACTGATTTAACACGCAGATCTATTAGGTCATGGCATGTCTTGACCTCTTTTTAACTGTGGAAAAATATATAAACACATGTCATTACAGTCAGATTGCTCATAATATAACATCCACTTGCCTCTACTCAAGTAACAGACATTACCAAACTCCATTTTTCCAAATCCTTAAGTACTGGAAGGGCCAGGAGTACAACTTTCATAATAGCTTCTCCAACCTAAGGAAAGGCACACCAGATTCTGCTGTTCGGATGCTGAAGCTAGTAAACCACTTCAGCATAAAGAGCAGAAGTTCGTCACGTATGGTAATAAACATAAAGCTACTAAGAACCATAGAAAATCCTTCATCAATTTTAGTTCAGAATCTGATAGTTTTCTGTTTGACTCTAGGTTGTTACAGTTAAAAAATATTATGTATTACAGAGGGTCAGACTAGATCATTACAACAAGCCATTCTGGCCTTATAACTATGGAGTTTCTAAGCAGTTAATCTCCTCAAAAAATCTCCTACTAAAATGGAGCATATGCAGACTCCACTTACTTAATTTAATAGGTCAAAATCTAATAAAATTCTGCATATGCAGCAAGTTATACCAGGTGGGAAAGGCTGAGATAAAATTATTGTTTCATGTCCATTTTTCCCTTCCTACCAATCCATATCCACGTTGCATGCCAAATTCAAATCACACGCTACAAGTTTACGTTCAGATCAGGAGCTCAAGATTGGGGGATGTCTGAACCACAAAATATTGAGAATTTCACTTAAAACCATGACTTTATTAATCTGTGAAATGGCATTATGATTTTGGTAAGGTTAGAAATCCCAAATCCAAAAACAAAGGCAATCTCAGCTTCCTAGTAATTTATGACCTATCTGACTCTCAAAGACAAGCCACATGCATGAAGAGGCCAAACAATCTCCTGAAGAACACTACCTGCTTGCCTTTAAAGAAATCTTACAATGAAGAATAACACTTTCCAATATGAAATTTGGAAAGGGAACAAAAGCGGAACAATAATTTTCTACAACGTGTGTAATGGTTTACTCAGCAGTCAAATTCCTTCCTCACACAAAGCTGACAAACTACTTTGGTACCATGTGTCTGGTACTCCTGGCCCCATAGGAAAAAGTAATTACTGAAGATTTCCACAACAGGGGTTTGTAGCTCTCCAGTGTGTAATTGCAGCTATAACACTCCACAAGGACTTTGTTTGCAAAGGATTGAGGTTGTTGGAATAGAAGAGTGTGTAATAACTACAAGCAAATAACCACAGGTACTGAAAATCTGAAGTCCCTGAACATTTTCTGAAAACCTTTTCTGAAGTTTGTACAAGTCTTTAGGAAAGGAAAATGTCTCTAATAAGCTTCTGTCTAGAAATTCAGTATTGACATATTCATCAGCTTTATTATGATATGTGACAAACTTCTGCTTTTCATGCTGAAGAAGTTTATTAAGTTTAGCATCAGAACAGCAGAAGTTGGTGTGCCTTTCCTTAGATTGGAGACGCTTCTACTAAAGTTGTACTCCTGGCCCTTCAAGTACTTAAGGATTGAGAAAAACGGAGTTTGGTAATGATGCTGGACAAAAGCCTTACATATCTTTCAGAACAGGTTCCAGGTGATGCAGTTCCTTTACAGTTCCCTTTGCCTTATCCAAGCACACCTGAATCCCTGGCACATGGACTGCAGCATTGTGCTGCCACAACAGCTCAGAAAAGTGAACGTTTTCATGGGCCACCAAATCTAGCTCCAGGTCCAAAATCCTTTCAGCAGATGCCAACAAAGACAATAGCAGGTTGGTTATATTGTGCAGATTTTGCCTGAACAGAGCAGCAAACCAAAAGTGAACGGACAAAGCATGTTGTTTTTTTTTTTTTTTAATCATGTTTTTTAAGCTGAGTATTACTACATTGGCCTGAGCAAAGAAAATAGAAGTGTGCCGAGACTCAGAAGCATAATTCTGCAGTTATTTTATACCTAATAATTAGGTCTCTGTGGTGGATATGTTGGAGTCTGTTTAGCAGAGCATTTAGGTTGTAAAGATTTAAGAGAGTTAAGTCACAAGAGCTTTAAGTAATAAGGTTAAAACCAGTATTCCTTAAAGGGACATGGTCAAGGCTTGAAGCCAAATTTCTTTTCAAACTCGCCAACAGTTTTAGGCTAGAGATTATCCCGAACAAGACACCTCCTCTTATCCTGCATCAGACAAGACATCCCAGTCCAATTCACTTTCCATTTATACAGTATGTTCAGCTGCAAGGAAGAGCATCAAGAAACTGAAATCAACACAAAGCTGTTGAAATACCATTTCTTCTTTATGTTTTTTTAATGCTCCGACTCCCCAGACACAGGCAATCCGAAAGGGAACAAAATCAAGATTTTTAATTCCTTTCACATAGTTCCTACCCCATTCATCCTGCCCAGCAATTTTAAGATTTTTACTAATTTTTACTTTTTGTGTGGCCAGCAAAAGTAAATCCTGCAAACAAAGCAGGCAACATTTACTCATATCTGACACTGCCAAAATTTCATTTTCTCTCCGCAGAGGGTTTCCATGAACTGAACCTCTCTCAGCATATGCTTCCATGCTGAATGCATGGACCCACCTCCCACACAGTTCTGTCCAAATCCCACCCCAACTCATCTGACAAAAGGATGAACATGCACTCGAGAGCAGCATGCCAGAGGGATCATAAACTAAGCCACAACTATTAGCTGGCAGCATTCCCTTTCATTTTTAGGATGCCCACACGTAGCTATCAGAGAGGCAGCATTCCTGCCAGTACTGTGCTCCAATTCCTTGCCACTTTCCTCAACAGCAGGACATGAATCCAAGCCATAATATGGTGCTTAGTAAGTTCAACCAGCATCAGTCAAAAAAATTCCTCAGCTGAGGACTTATCATCTAACTTCATCCTCTAGCCACAGCTGGTCTCTTGCACCCCACACTACACAAGGAGGGAAAGGCTGCTAAGATCTGTAAGTACTCAACATTTTGTTATTTTTAAGTGTAATTATTCAATTATTCAAAGTTCATAAAGGGGAAAATAGCTTAAAAGGACAGTAAGAAATCTATTTTGAAAGCCTGGTGAAGGAGTTAGATGTCTCTAATGTGTTAGAGATACATTAAATGTTTATGATGCACCAGGTAAATCACATTTGCATCTTTTCATGAAATTAACAATCAGAGATTTCTCAGTTTTTTGGGTTTTTTAAAATCTGGATTAGACTTGAAGCTTTCTTCCCAGCTGCAAGAGACACATAGATGCACATAATGCATTGAGCTGAAATCTGCTCATCACAGAAGACAGAAGTATTCATATAAAGACAGTTAAACAGAGAAATGCTGAAAAGCTCATATGCCTGTCAGTATTACTTCAGTTCTTTCAAAACTTGCAAATAGCATTCCAACTCAACAACTGTCAGGCAGAACAACTGTTTTGGATCACCACTCCCATTTTCTTCTATAAAACAATTATTTAATAGTTACCTGCAGTAGCTGTGATCAAATCAAATAAAACATGGGCTGTCCAAAAACAATCCCTAGCAATACACAAGGCACATTTCAGAGGGAGTAAATTTCATGAAGTTGAGAGTAATTAGTACCAATTGACTGAGAAGAATAAATACAAACCAAAACTGTCATAATCAGATTCAGGAATCATTTATTAGGTGTTTTCCAGGGGACCAAAAAGCCACTACTGCTCAAGCAAGGAGGACAGCTGAATTCCACTCCACCTCAAAGATCTATAAATCCATGGTAAAATACATGAAATAAACTATATTGACACAGGTTGTGTGGTCCAAGATGTAGAAAGTTAAATGCAGGGAAAAGCAAGAGACTTAACAAAAAAATCTGAATAGAGACAAAACACCAACAAGGGTATTGCCCTCCCAACTCATCAGCTGATTTGACTGCTGATGGTGAAAAAGCATTAAGCATCCCATAAACACTTGCCCCATGCTCAGGAAGAAACAAGCACCTATGAGATAAGGTACTTTCCAGCCCATGGCAAGTGAAGATAATGTTAAATTATTTGATGTACAAGTAATAGAAATTAGAAGGTCTAAAAAACTGCAACTTGCATCTAATTGAAGTAGTCTGTAGCCCAGTGGCCTTTGTTTTAAATGCATCCAGAGAGATTAGAAAAGAAACTCCAAGAGAAGCAGAGTATGACACCCAAGGTGACACTCAGAGCACACCTATAGGAGGTCAGGTACCTACAGATCACTGAGCACTCCAGACAAATGTCTGAAATGTCCAAGGAGTTAAAGTTCTGGGAAAAAAAAAAAAAAAAAAGATGCTTACTGTTCAGCACTGGCTTGGAAAGACTGATCCAAACTGTACTCACATGGAATTTTCTGAGACACACAACACACTTAGGGCAGAACAGTGTCTTAGTAAAGTGTGAGATGACATAATATGGTAGGTGTCCAGTGAAACAGTAATAGACAGCCACTTGAGAGGTTGGCCATGATCAGTGGTGTTTCCCGTTCCAAAGCCAGCCATATTTCACTCCTTCTCAACTGGGCATTTGCCACTTACACAAGCAGGACACAGAAGCCAGTCAAAAGGCAAATAATAAAAGCAGAATTATGCACAGCAGCCTAGTCGGGTGTAAGGAGGGCCTAAGAGAAAAGAATCCATCTGAAATTTTTCTAAATGCAAAGAGATCTGATCCAAACATCCAGGATATACCTACACAATAGGAATCTGTATCACAGAAAGCATCTGCCAAATTTTACAGGTGACCATTTACAAGCACAACAATACTTCAGCAAAGCTCTTGGTAAACATGGCTAAAGCAGGCACAGATAAGCACACACCAACAATACAAGTAAAACAGATTTTGTTTTGTTGTGTTGATGAGATTAACACAACAATATTAAATGCAATTTCACTACTAAATGAACTTTTGAAGCACCATCAGAAAGTAAAGGCAGCAAAGAAAAGCAAATCCAAGTGCTAAAGAGAAACCTTTTAAACTCCTAACTCCAGAAACTGTTCTTTGCATGAACAGCAAACTGCTTACATACAGTTCCACACCAAGAAAATGCCAGGTGTTAACCAGTAAGCTCTAACATAAGAAAGAGGCAGAGTTAGTGAAGACTCTACAAACTTTCACAGCAACTCCAAATCTGTTTTCAAGACCACATAGGGAATTAACAGAATGAAAAAGCAACAAAGAAAGACTTATTAGACACATCCCTCTAGATCAAGATCTCTTGAAAGAGCAGCAAGAACAGCTTTTATGGAGTGATTTTTCAAGTATTTTTCAAAACACTCAGTAAAATTTGACCACAAGGCACAAAAAAATATGCAGGAAGAAATTTCAAAGGAAATTTATAGGAAGATGATTTGCCATCAGACATATGCACTTCACATGCATTCAAGTCAAGTACTTGAAATAAGGTCCTGGATTAAAAAAGCAGTTTAATTTGCTTGGACTTTCAATGCTGCTGTGTTAAGTGGCAACTAGATCTTGAATTGTTATGAGTATAAAATTAGGTTCTTTCAGCATTTAGATTAAATGCAGCACTTTATTGCATATTAAAAGAGTATGCTAATAACAACTTTAACAAGTTAGGCCTGGCAGATCCCAGACTGAAGGAGTCAGCTCGAAGTACACCATGAGGGTAAGAAGGAAGCAGACACTATTCAAATTCAGGAAGCATCTCTGCACCTTTCCTTCATCCCACTGAGAAATATAGGGAGGTTTCAAGTAGTTCATAGTCCCCTGAATACCTAAAAAGTAGGTTCCACACTGTTTGTTGAAACTTGCAGTAACAGTGCCCAAAGCTGAAAGGATGAAGATTTTAAACAGAAAATCTAATTATCACCTGTGCATCAAAAGCCAGAGATGGCTTGCAGGTTTTACTGAACAACAGAAAAAGCTAGAAATCTTAAAAAGTTCTCTCCAATTACAGCTTTATAAACCTAAAACTTAACTCTCAACACAAAAACGCTCTTTTAGTAGAGAACACTTCTATCTTAGCCTTATTACCCAAATTTCTAATGCACTTTATTTTGCTCCAACACTACCTACACTGGTAACTTCCTGACTAAGGACAACTAGAGAAATGGAGTTCATAACAGTCACACAGCAAATTATAAATGAATCATTATGTTATTTTAATATCCTAGTGTTATAACCTTGCATTTCTGCTACTACTTTTAATGTTCAATTCTATTCTTCATCATTTTGACCTACAAAAAGACAGATTGGGGTTTTTTTTAATTCTACAACTATTTCAGAACAGGCACAACAGAAAGTTGAAGGCACTGCATTCAGTCTTTCAAAGAACACTGAGGTAAGTTGAGGCCATTACATCAAGGTGGGGAAAAATCCTTTAAAGAGAAGCTCACTTGGCCACTTATAGGTATAGGTATTTCTAAGTACACAACAAGATTGAACATGTTTTCATTTCTTTTATCATTAACATCCATTTCCATTTTCCTTCTTTGCTTCTTTCACTTGGATGTCAACACAGTTCAATTCAGTACTGGAACTCAAATTTTGCTGGCAATATAGGGATGGACAGTTAAGTTCTCAGAGTGGTATTCCAACACTCCAGCTGTTTTGACAAAAAATGTCACAAGCTCTTCTAATTCTTCAGCACAGCCACAAGATAAACATTAGGCGAACAAGAAAATATCATTCCTAACCTCCAGACAATGTCATTTCACACAGCAATCAACTTGAAATTCTAGAGTGCAAGAGTTCACACAAGTCATTCTCCCACATAACTCTGGCAGCCAAATCTCACACAGATACTGTGGATCAGGCCCCAAGATAAAGGCACATTACACAAAAGCACTATGACCTCATGGGACTAAGTCAGGTACTGTGCACAGGGATGAGGGAAGAACCCCACTGCCAACATCCTTGGCATTATAATTATCAGGTGGAAAGTGACAGTGAAGACACAGCTTAAGCTGCTATGAACCAAAGAGGAGAAAAACTAGAAGAAAACCATCAGTCTTGAGACAGCAAGGGCTGGGGACAAAGAAGGATGCAATAGAAGTGAGCAAGTGAAAGGGCATGAGCTATGTGTCAGGACAATGACAAACAGAGCCAGTGACCAAGTGATCCAGCCTCAGCCGGGTCCACTTTGCTATGACCCCTGCAAGCTGTGCTGAGACAGCAGTTATTCCCGTCACCAAGTCAGGAGACAGGAAAGATCAGGAAAAGAAATTTTATCTAGTTGAGATGTGGGTTAAAATCAACAGTTACAAGAGAAAGCCAAGAAAGTTAACAATGCAAGACTGATGTGAAAAACTAGACTGCTTCCCTGGGATTAGTTTTATTTAATATGTACTATTTTCGTAAATACAACACTAAATGCAAACTAATAAAGCAAACTATGCCAAGAGAAGATTATCAGACATAATCCAGACACAGCTGCTCAGAACAGGAGTGTATGCAACCTCTCTTGCACTTAAGCAATGGAATCAAAATACGAAGAAGTCTCCTAAAAGCCTCAATATTCAGGATTTCTTTTCTCCTTCACTTCACTTACACTCACTGCATATTTTCCTGCTTCCAAAGAATCCCTTAATTTGCTCCTACAACAGCCCATTACCACTGAGTTATTTCACACATCCCCTGAACTGCTGCAGAGAAGCCCAGACTCACAATTCCTCTGAGCTTACATTTTCTGTCAGGTGTTTCCTATTTCTATGGCAGACACAGCTCAATGATTCTGGAAAAAACAAAACAAAGCAAACAAAATACACAAAGGAAACAAAAAATGCCACATAACAAAACAACAACAAATAAACAACAAATCAAAACAAATAAACAAAGGGAAAAAAGGAAAAAAAACACACACAAAAAATTATTTGTTCTCCAAGACAGTAAAAAAAATGTAGCACTTGCCATCAAGAAGACATATATGCTAGCTGGTCTTTCAGGAACAAAGGCAGCAACCAGACGTGTTTGGTCACAAACACTAAGCACTGTTTTAGATTAGCAATTCATTAAAATACGATTAATGTACATAATTCAAGAGGAGGGTGGAAAGTAAATCAATAAATTAAAACACTATCCTTCTGACTGGCAGGCTTCTTGTGACACTGACACATGGCTTTTTCCACGTTTTCCTTTATATGTAAAACTGCAATCCAGATGCGATTAACAGAGTCCCAATCATCTACATTTATTCCGTGGGGGTTTGTGTTGTCTTTCTTTGTTAGTCTCAGCTCTACACCATCCAACCCCACACAACTATGTAGTCCTATACATGTACCATTTTGAATAGGAAAAAAAACAGCTTTTCCAACTTTCTTACTAACAGCTCACTGATGTCTCAACAAGATTAGTTCATTTCACTGGAAAGGCAAAAGAATCAAGAGAAGTGCCATTTTGTTGGGCTTTTTTTTAAAAAAGTAACAATTAATAAAGCCTCCTCCTTGCCCCAATTGTTTTATTTCAGCTCCTGGTATCTGTTTTGTTTTTCACACTGCTCTACCTCAAAATACTTCTGTATCAGGTTAGATGGTTGCTTCTTATGAGAACTTATAAGCTCATCCTTTCAGTCATGCCTATTTCAGAAAATATATTTCTTGATGCTTAGTAAATTGACTAATCTAATTGCAATCTTATAATAAAGTTGTTCAGTATCATCTATTTAAATAAATGCTGGTCTTCTGTCTTTGCACAGCAGATGGAAATGGAAGATAAAATTTTTGCGGTAAATCTTCACACAAAGTCACCAGCCACCTCAAATTTCTTCTTTAGCTCTTCATACAAACAAAGAATAAATGAAACACAAGAGCACACCATTCCAGGCTCCTGAAATTATTTTGTCCTAAAAACTCTACAGATCAAGAATAAACACCTTGAAAAGAGAAGACACTTTCAGTAGCTCAATCATTCAGTTCATGTTCTTTCACTATTCCTCGTGAACAGTGTGTAAATATGTTCTTAAGACAATCAGCTTCAAGTGGTATCAAACCCTCTTTACTTTAAAGGACACTCTGAAAACATTTTGAGGATGAACCACCAAAAAGAATAAAACCATCTCTAATACACATAAGCATCCTTCGGCTAATAAGACTCAGTTTTAATTAAGAGATTTTGGCAAAACCTTCAAAATGAGTAGACAAGTCTGCACAGTTTACACAGAAGTGTACAAAAAGCATATTTAAGATGAACTTTCTACTTGTGCACCTCTCCTGAGCCCTTAAACACATGTGTTTAATAAAAGGGCTGAAACTTAATTCAGAAACACTCCTCAAAAACAGCACTCTCCCCAAAAGAACACATCTCAAGATGCCCTGTTGGGCATCATACACCATCACCGACACAGGGCTTTTGACTCAAAAGAGTGACGAACAGCTGGATAAAAGGAGCTGTTATCAATAAACCTGTGTGACAGAAGAGCTGAACTGCCAGCAGTGCCAGTTTTTTTATCATTCCTGGCAAAGGAGCTGAGAACATTAAAACTACACTTTTAAGCCGCAGGGCACGGCTGCGCTCGGGGACGCCCTGTGACCGCAGCGTTCAGCGCAGGGAGACACGTCCCGGTAGCGTGAGCCCTGGCAGATGGTTTCCCCCACGGATTTATCATTATTTTTTAGCACAAGGCAGCAAGAAATGGGAAACCGGAGACAGCACTATAATCCACTGCGCAGAGAAAGTGCCGGCTTCCCTCAACCTGTTCAGCAAGGGGACGAGGCTCGGTAACAGGATGAGGAGATAATTAGGAATGTATGTGAAATAACAATGCACGCTCTAAGGCGAGTATACGGAGTGACAGCAGCCTGCTTCCTGCCCGCGCCGTTCTCTGGGCGATTCAACTCGTGTTCGAGCCAACTCCCAAAGTCAGCTACGGTTCCTCCCGGGGCTCCGGACCTCCCCGGCCGGGACCGCCGCTCCTGTAGCCGCATCTGCTCCCTCGCCATGCGGCACCTCCGCCTCAGGAGTGCAGGTGGCGGCCCGGGCCGCGGCCACCCGCGGCTCAAGAGGGAAGCACCGGCACGCCCGTCCCCGTTCCAGGGAGGCTGAAACCCACTTCGCCCAGGACAAAGCCAAACCCTGCCCAGGAGTGTCCCCCCGCTCCGCCGCCGCCGCCCCGCTCACCTCGCACGCAGAGCAGCGACATGGCGGCCCCGGCAGCCGCCCCCGGCTCTCCTCATGCCGCCCCGCGGACACCGGGCGGCGGCGGCGCCTCAGCCGGGGCGGGGCCGTCCCGCCGGGGCAGGGCCGCGTGACGAGGGACGCGTCAGGGGGAGCCCGCGGCTGGCCGAGCGGGGTACGCTCGGGTGCGGGGCTTTGCTGCTTAGCCTCTCTTCTTTTCAGGCTTTTGTTTCACTCCCGAAAGGTGAGGGAACTCGATGCAGGAGGAACGCCCTGGATGTGTCTTCGCTGGAGTGCTCGGACTAGTTCTGGTATGCTAGCGTAAGAATTATGAATGTGAGAGGGACCCTTAGGAATCATCGAGTCCAGCTATTGGCCCTGTACAGCTCAACCCAAAAATCCCACCGTGTGTCTGAGAGCATTGTTCAAATGCGTTTTGAACTCTGTCAAACTTGGTGGTGTGACCACTTCCCTGGGGAGTGTGTTCCAGTGCCCAGCCACCCTCTAGGTGAAGAACTTTATCCCAAAATCCAACCAAAACCTCCCCTGACACAACTTCAGGCCATTCTTTCAGGTCCTGTCACTGATCACAGGAGAGAAGATATCAGTGCCTGCTCTTCTGCTTCCCCTCCTGAGGAAGAGGTAAACTGCTGTGAGGTCTCCCTTCAGTCTCCTCCAGGATAAACAAGCCAAGTGACCTCAGCCAGTCCTCATACAGCTTCCCCTCAAGGCCCTTCCCCATCTCCACTGCTGATGAAGGAGCTCAGCTGACGATGAAGAAGGACTGAAGCACAGCAACAGTTGTCTGTATCCCCCCATGTGGAAAAAGCCATAAGCAAACACTTAGGGAAAAGCAGGACAAGCAGATGTGATTATTGTGTCTTAAAGCTCTCTCTCAGTACCCTTCCAGCTACAATGGCCAACCAGCTCTGAGGGTTTCCGGAATCCTCATGTTTGTGTGACTGGTAATATCCAGTCCATCTCTCTGCTTATCTAGTCTATCTCAGACCCCTCCAAAGTCTGCATTCTCATCTTCTGATTGAGCAACTCACAGGTCAGCTGCTTGTTGCAGAAAGAACCTCCTGAGGTCGTTTCCCTTGAGCCCAGTTCTAGCAGTTTTCTCTTGACTGCCTCTAATGCTTTTAGTGCTGCTTCATCCCAAACTATAAATAGCCACAACACTGCAGAACGTGCTTCTAGTTCCAAACAGAAGACCTAGCAAATAATTTCTGAAATTGAAACTCAACAGCAAAATGTCATATAATGGGATTGCTATTCTGTTAATATTTAAAACCCCAAAGTCTGCAGAGAGTGTGAAGGACAAGACTCCTACTTGGGTGTTTCAAAACACAGCCAACCTTCCCAAGGTTCACACCTAGACAAGGGAGATTTAATTTCTGCACAGCAGATTTTTCTGCCTTTATGTTTGCTGCCCAGAAGTGCATCAGTGAAGGGAATGTGTCAAAAACATACATGTCTCTGAGATACCAAGAAGAACCACTTGTAAGGATAAACCATGATATTCCTGCAAACAATCAACCAGACTGTGTGCTAAGGGTGTTACCAAAGGCAGACTCAAGGGACTGGGAACACTTTGACTTGGCAGTGTGAATGGGAACGGTCTGTGCAGGGAGCTGCAAGTGCCAGCACTGAGGCAGTCAGGGAAGAAATCTCCTTGCCCCTGAAGTGGTTTTAGTGCTGCTGAAATGCTGCTAGACTCCTCAAAAGCTCTGCTTTGCTTCTCTATGTGTTCATCATATAGGAGCAGCTGCAGACTGAGTAAGAGTTCCAGCACAGCGGACTCTGCATTGTGGCAGTACATCATCCAAGCCTGCCCCACCTGTGAGCTGGGCACCTCTCTGACTTTCCAGTTAACTTGAAGGGAAGTTAGTGTTCCACTCTGCAAAGTCCATTATTATTTACTTCCCAATTGTCTGAGGGTATAGTGCCATGTCCCTTTTCAGATCTCCATTTCTCCTTTGCATTTCTTCAGAGCCTCAGAGCTGTTCATCAGCAAAAGGTTTGCACAGGGGTCCCTGAACTACTCTGATGCCTTTCCTGTCTTCTTTGCAGCCTTGTTGCAAACAAAACCCTTTGAACCGTGCATAAGCTAATTTCTGCCACAACCACACAATCTCATCATGACTGCTCTCTTCCCTTTACTGGGCCCCATTGCTCTGCCTGTCCTAATTTAAAAATTAAAACATTCGAGGCCATAACTGGCACAGACTGCATCACACAGCACCTGGTACAGCAAGTGCCTATCTTGCCCACAGCTTGTAAATGCTACCAGAATAGGAAAATTATCTCATCAAGGGCAGATGATGTCATACGCATTTTAAAATCATGATAATGCATTATTAGCAAGTGTGGCAATTAAGTAAGTGTCTTGTAGCTAGGATGACCACCAACATTAACAGTGAACACTGGGGTTATCACAAATGTTATGATTTCCCTGCAGTTCTGAGGTCTAATTAGACGCAAATGTTTTACCAGACTTCATCTAATCAAAATAAATCATTTGTACTTGTGTGTCTGTCCATCCCTCCTCTCCTTTCCATATCAGATAGGCTGGAAGAAAGATAAAGTCATTGCTGCAAAACTTCTGCAAAGCAGAGTTACCTTTTTCTAACTTATGCTTGCTCTTTGAAATCAACTTCCTTATGTTTTCCCAGCTGAAGTGACACTTCCCAGTGGATCTTGCTCTCTTATTGCTTTTAGTTCTTCAACTGGACATTGTTGTCATAAATACAAAAAATAGCTTAGAGATAGAAAAGCTGCAGTAGAAAGAGAGGTAAAAAAAACCCAAATTCTGTGCTGTTCTCGAGCTATTAAATATGACTAATCTTTCCAAGTTTGTTTCTAAAAATCCACAAAAGGGAATGCCAGGTTCACAAATGCTTAACTAGAAGTAAAGCCCTAAAACCTGTTGCAGCAGACCAGATCTAAATTGTGCAGCTGGTGTGTTCTGGTAGCATAGGCAGCACACTCCATCAGCAGTGTACTTTTTTTTTTTTTTATTGGAGACTTCTGTTGAATTAAGGAGGAAGAACACAGTACACTGAGCATACTACAGTAACTCCCATACACACTGAGAATATTTGCCTTCCTGAACAACAAAAGGTACTCTGCAAACACAAAACAGAGGCATTACTGGCAACTGCAAAGTGACACCTGATTTTTTTACTCCCTGAAGAGCAAGAGTTAATTTTCTCTGGCTACTCAGACCCCCAGCCATGGGTGAACCCTCAGTTCACCTGCTGTTGAATAGGAAAGTAATAAATGGGTGATACTCCAGTCACTGCAGCTTACCAGCTGTTTTGTATCTGCCTATTTGCTCTAATTTCCCTGTTCAGAGAGCAATACTATAGTTATATTGATAGTCCACAAAAACTGTGTTTGCTTCTTCTCTTCTTATTCTGCATTTTTTGAGTTTTGTATTTATTGCTAGAGAATGGCTCAAGCTGAAAGTTAGTGTGTAGCAAACCCACATGGGCTTTATTTTAAATGAAAGGGTTTAGATCTGTTAAACCATTTTTACTGTTATGCAACTGACAAAAAATCATCTCAGATCTGGTTTTTGAGGCTAAGCTCTAAAGATAAGGAAAAAAAAAAGCTTTTAATTTACCCTATGACATTTGGCAGGAAGTCAGTGCTGAATATAGACTAAGCAGTTGATTGATATTCTGATATTGGGAGGCAGCCCTCACATTTATTTGGCTGTAAAATAACAGGCTACTGAAATGGCTTTCACTGGTATTTCTGATCAATTTCTTTATTAATAAAATGTAATATTTGCACACCACTAGGGGACAAAATTATCTCTTTTACAACCCTGTATGGTGTTTTACCTGTGTGCAATACACATTTGAATAGCATCTTGAAATGCACTATTCTCTGGAATGGATTACAGCCTATAGTGCACTAGCTAAAAAACACCATGCACTGAAATGTACAGGGAGGCAGCCAGCCATCCTCTCAATTATACATGAACTATAATGTCGCTTTTAACACTCAAAAATGTTCAAAAAAATTTAAAGGTTGGGGAATGGATAGGACTTCTGCACCTGTAGCAAGGTGGACATGGCATCAGCCCCCACCAAACAAGCAGCCAAACTTTGGGCTGCAACTTGGAATATCTTCTTTTCAGTATCCCAGTCTTGTCCTTTCTTAAAGATTGATGACATCTGGAAGTGAGGCATTAATCAGTGGCTTAATTTTAATTGCCTCTTGAAGCAGGGCCCCTCCAACTGTCCTGTCCAACCCACCACTGTGCCACTGAAATCCCTGTACTGAGCCTTTCCTTTTGGCATGCTCAGGAACTCTCTGCAGCCATTAGCTTTCCTCCGTGCACAGCATGACCACTTGGGTAGATTTCAGGTTTTGTGCCTAAATTCTCCACCCACAAAATGGAGGTGGGGATAATTCTTTAGGGAAGGGGTATCAAAGGGTGTCCTGATTATAAATACATTAGGGATGATGAGATGCATGGACGCTGTCACTGCATAATCATTTAAAACAGCACAAAGAGACCTGCCAGCTTTTAGATTACAAATGCGTATTCAAAAGGCTGGAGAGGCAAGAGGGGTCCTTTCATCTCAGGGAAAAAACCCTCTACAAGAGAGCAGCTTCCATGGGAACTGATCTTTCAATTACTGCTGCTCTGCAGAAAAGTCTTTCAACTGCTCATGGCAGAGTTGATAGAACTGAACCCATTTCTCATACAATTATTCCAAGCATCCCAGACATGGCATTTCTTGTTCATGTTGAGGCAGTTTTCCTTGAGCATTACACTAGGATTATACTGCAGACTATACCCAGAGCTACACACATGAAGTGTTGGTCTTCATCTGTCCAAGCAGTGAGCAGCAAAGTGGAGACCCCAAAAGGGATAATTCCCTGGGATCTAGCCAAGCATGCTAGGATTGATGCTGTCTTCCAGTGATCCCTCACCTAGCCAGCATGCACAGTGCCACTATTGCTGCTTTCTTAAAAGCAGGTATCACAGAATCATGAAATCAATTAGGTTGGAAAAGACCTCTGAGATCATCAAGTCCAGCCTATGGCCTAACACCACCGTGTCAACCAGACCGTGGCACAAAGGGCTATGTCCAGTCTTTCCTTAAACACCTCCAAGGGCAGTGACTCCACCACCTGCCTGGGGAGCCCATTCCAGTGTTTAACCTCCTCTTCTGTGAAGGAATTCCTCCAAATGTCCAACCTAAACCTCTCCTCAAAGAGTCTGAGACTATGTCCACTCATCCTGTCCCTGGCTGTAGGGAGAAGGTACTGCCCCCACCTGGCTACACCCTCCTTTCAGGTGGAGGTCAGAGAAATACCACTCTTATCAGAGATATGATCCCTGTGAGCCTCATTTTCTCTAGGCTAAACACCCCAGCTCCTTCATTCACTCCTCCTCAGACTCCAGACCCTTTCCCAGCTCCAGCTGGACCCACTCCAGCACCTCAATGTTCCTCCTGAATTGAAGGGCCCAGAACTGGACACAGGACAGAAGGTGTGGTCTCACCAGTGCCAAATACGGAGGCACAATCCCTAATCCTGGTGGACACACTATTTCTGTCCTAGCATATCCACGAGCTGAAGGATGCTCAGGTGCCCTGAAAGCCTGTGCCTTAGGTTGAAAGGATCATTCTGATCAGCAAAAATACCGTACTTTGAGCAAGATTTATTCTTGACCGCATTTAGCTTAACTATCCCCTCCTCAACACATATCTGCTGTATGGCAGTCTGATAGTGATATGGGACACAGGACTGAGGAGAGCCCTGGGATCAGAGCCCCTATTCCTGCAGTCACACTGCCCCTTTTACCCAGCTCATCTCCTTTACAAACAGTTTGGGTACTTTACAAACAGTATGGCACTTTACAGGAGCTATTCCAACATCCCAACATACTCATGTTCATCATTCTGCCAGCTTCTCCTTCCAGTTAAAATAGTGTTTCTGTCTTTCTAATATTTAGACATGAGCCAGCAACCCCATCTTCTAATTTTGCTTTTTCAGATTTAGAAAGGGCATTTTTTTCCCAAAAAGTCTAGAGATTCCTGTTTCTGATTGTATTATTTGTGTTCTGCACCTTTTCGGTTTGAGTTAGCACTTCTCAAGTACAAGTGGTATGTATTGTGCATGGCTGGTCACATCAGGATAAAACCAGTATTGCCTGGTCTTGGTGCCACAGATCAGCTACACAGATCTATGAAGTCCTGTGAGATAGTCACCTTCTGATTCTACAGGAACAAGTGACACCCATTCTGCTGTTTCATACTCTGCTTTGACTGGATTCATGTCTAAATTGAGTCAGGCCTTCCCTCTTAAAAGGGAGTAAAAAAATATTTTATTTCAAGTAAATCAGATATTTTCCCTTTCCAAGAAGAGCCACTAGTAACTTGGCAAGGTGTGATATCCCCTTACCCCACCTAGGCTTGTTTCCTGCCTTACAGCTGAGTCTTCAGTAATTCTGTCCACATTAGCAGATATTTGAGCTGTGCAGAAGGTTATTCTTCAATAGAGGAGCCTAGGGGAGTAGCTTTTCTCTTGCTTTTGTAGTTTTTATTCTTTGAAGATGAACATTTGTCAGACACAAAAGAGGAGGTATTTGTCAAAGTTGAAATTGTCGGCAAACACAGCAGAAGCAATCGGCTCTGAGGAAGAAGCACTGTGAGACCACAAAGGGTTCTTCTGCCTGCTTGACTGGCATCACCATCCCAACAGCACAGTCAAAAGCCACCAAGTCAGTCAACCTGTAAAAAAGAGTATCACAGAGTAGAGTATCACAGGCAGAAAAGTTGTAGGAATATTGGATGTCTTTCACTTTGCTGTGGGGCAGCTGACAGTTTCTTCTCTCTGGTGTGATTTTTTATTGTAGTGTACCTGCTACCTGAGAGCAGCAGGGGTAGAAGAGGGGTTTATACATTAAAACAAAAAATGCCTGGGTAAGACCCATGAAAAATACGGGAGGGTATTTAACTGTATTTATGTATAACATGTTTTTTGTCAGAGAATTTTTATAGTGCTCTTGTAAAATTCCTTTCTGGAGGAATAAAGTACATAGCAGGGAAAGGCCAACCTCACACAGTTCAGGAGAGCCATCAGCTCTCTAGATGAGGCCAACTGACCAACCGACACTTCTTATGCAAACAGGCTGTTTAACCTTCCAGCTAAACTTTTCCATAGTGCTGGAGTTCAAGCAGTATGCATGTGTACCATGCCTTCCTGATACCGGAAGGAGAAGAGGAAAGCAGGCAGGTAGGCAAGCTGGATCTCCCTCCTCCAAGCTTCTGGAGCTGCAATAATGCAGTAACAGCCCTGTTTGTGATGCTTTTTGCCACCGGCCTCCTCAAAGGGGTGTGCAGAAAGCAAGCATTTTGCAGTTCTGTTGTCCCCAGTTCACCAGGAGTCTCTCTAGTTCACATTTTCAGTCCCCTTTTTTCCCCTATTTCCAAAGGATTTAGAAAAATCCTTTTCAAAATAATTTTAAATGCAAAGATAAGAGAAGCTTATCCATTTCATTAAATACCCATGCAATGTCTAGCACTGTGCTGCTGATTGCTGCAGTGTAAAACAAGCAATAACAAGTAATTAAGAAATATCTCACTGTCCATATTGTATTTTTTTCCCATTACTCCCTCAAAGCTCCTTTTCTCAACAACAATAAAAAAAAAAAAATTAAGGACTCTTCAGATTTTACATACCTGTGTCCACAATACAGTGTGCCTGGCAGCTGTGCGGCACAGTTCCCTTAATAAAAGAACAGACTGTAGGTGAAGATAAGTCACAAAACATGCAGCATTAAGCCTGAAAGTTTTTTTAAGGACCATAACTATTACCCTGTTCCTGAACTTCACCTTCTATCTCTGATGGCAAGTCTGAGAGGGTGAGTGTGGAAACCCAGGGCAAGGGGGGTATCCCCCTGTCTGCCCTTGGGGTGCTCTGACTCCCAGGAAAACACTGACTTTGACCCTCATTCATGGAGAAGGCCTCCTAAGCCTCAAAGTAAACTAGAGACCACAAAAGCGTGAAATAGATTTTAGAGATTGTAGAGAGTAGTTTAGTATGTCACATGGGTGAGAAATTTAGATTTTAGGATTTTTAGCATATTGAAGATAGATGCAATATGAAGGATGCAGGGTGTTGTCTCAAGTTCCTTTCTTTTTTCTTCTTCCTTCTTCTTCTTGGGTTTGGGTGGTATCTTGTAATTGGGCAGAAAAATCCACATTGTGGAGCTGTAGGGGTCAGTTATTGGGTTAGAAAGGGAAATAATCTAGGTGTCATTATTTAATTGGGTAGTTTAGTTTTAGATTAGACTTAAAAAGACCTTATGACTCGAGTTTGTTAGCCATTTTGTGCTGTTTTCACACATGTAAAGTCTGTAGCTAACAATCCCAAATTTCTTGTGTTTCTTGGGCTGGATATTATCATTTTATGTTGCAATAAGCACAGACATCATTCATGAATTCTTTGAGCCTCTTTTGAGACCCAAGGATAAAAACAAATAAAATGTAATTAAAAACAAAAAAAAGGCAAGTACTGCTCTTCCAACTTTCTTTTATATCATAAAACAACAAACAAGGTCAATAAGCCTTTGCTCTGCACTCATGGAAATCCAGTCCAGCTGGTTACATAAAGTTGCTTCGGAAAATCAGCAAAGGTTGGAGGGAAACAGCCTGGGACAGATAGGGTGTTTAAATATCGGTACTGTGATAAGGGGTCTGCAAGGATCCTGCACAGTCATGGTTTGCCTTGGCAGGAAGCTGTGAAAGCTGAAGGGTAAGCAATCCCTGGTCACTGGATTATAACTGTGGAGTGATGGGGCAGCCCTGAACCTCACTGCAATGCCTCTGCAGTACACCATGACTCCACGGCCATCCCTCAGCAAACCTGGGAGACTTGTCTGAACTCACTTAAAGGGAAGGAGCAGGGGCCACCAACATCCTCAACCCCCATCTCCACTCTGAAAAGCACCTGCTTGATTCCAGGGCTGTCATTTCCCTCCCGGCTTCTCTTCTTCCTCATCTCTTCCCATCTGCCTGAGAAGGGCTCAGCTGAAGCTTCTCTCAGAGCCTACAGTCAGAAAATGGATGCAAGAAATGCCTTTAATTGGCTTGAGTTTGCTGGGTCTTGCTTTGTGCAGTAATGCCATTGAGGTAAGGTCAGATTCCATAGTGGAAAGCAGTGATGAAGGAGGGATTGGAGAGCTGCTCAGGTCTAGCCTCCCATCACCTATGGGAAACAAGCTTTCCCAGTCTGCCGAGATGCCCTTCCCTTTCCCCATCTGTGAAGTTTCTCAAATCTGGGCACCGAAGCCACACAGTCTGTAGTGACATCCATCAATATAATTTGATAGGATCATGACACAGATACCCAGCAGAAGGTTAAGCCTTGGTCCACCATCTGAACCAAAAGCTGCCCCTGCCAGTTAATTGCTGGGGAGTCTAAGGGCTGCTGGAAGGCAGAGGTGGCTGTCTAATTTCTAAAAGTATGAGGCTGTGAAGGAGTAACCTACCTGCAATATAATTTGCTTAGACCAGAGTGGTTTTTGGCAGTACCAGGCATGCTTTCTGCCCCACTACAATTCCTGCTAAGTATACAGAGCCAGGATCCCAAGTGTGTGCACTCATCAGAGACCCTAAAACCCTTTCCTTAGGGTACTACTCTTAGTCTCAGCATCCTGGCCAAAATCCAGTTGGGTAATTAGACTGTGATTAGGTAACCATTTGCATGCGCCATTACTCTTCCCTAGGGAGCCTGTCTCTAAATTATTTGATGGTTTTAGGAATTCTAGTCATTATCAATGCTGTTTTCATTGCCAGTGGGAGACTAAATGCTGCCAGAGCTTGGGGAATCAGCACAGGCTGTGGAATGAACAGACCCAGAGCAGCCCTGCCCAGAAGGGCCTGGAGGTGCTGTGGGTGAGAGGCTGCACATGGCCCAGCCATGGCACTCACAGCCCAGAGAGCCAAACGTGTCCTGGGCTGCATCCAGAGCCCCTTGGGCAGCAGGGCAGGGAGGGGATTCTGCCCCTCTGCTCTGCTCTGCTGAGACCCACCTGGAGCACTGCATCCAGCTCTGGGCTTCCAGCATGGGAGGGACAGGGACCTGCTGGAGTGAGCCCAGAGGAGGCCACCAAGATGATCAGAGGGCTGGAGCACCTCTGCTCTGAGGAAAGGCTGAGAGAACTGGAATTGTTCGGCCTGGAAAAGAAAATGCTTAGGAGTGACCTTATTGAGGCCTTCAAGTACCTTAAGGGAGTCAACAAGAACAATTGAGAGGTATTTTTCACAAGGGCATGCAGTGACAGGACAAACAGGAATGACTTCAAACTGAAAGAGGGTGGATTTGGATTAGATATCAAAAAGAAATTCTTTGCTGTGAGGGTGGTGAGGCACAGGTTGCCTAGAGAAATTATGGATGTCCCATCCCTGGAAGTGTTCAAGGCCAGGTTGGATGGAGCTCTGAGCAACCTGGTCTGGTGGAAGGTGTTCCTGCCCATAGCAGTGGGGTTGTCTTGGTTCTGTGAACGGCTTCACTTTACATGGCTTTCCTTTAGGTTGGTATTGCCTGTGTGGCTGGGGTACTGCCTATGGTAGTGGGAGTCCTCCTGCCATCTCTCAGTTGGGGAGGTGCTGATTCAAACCTTCTCATAAAGCCGAGGTGAGCAGCAAGACCCCCAACCAGGAAAAGAAACAAAGTGTCATTGTCATGCTTAGTGGGTAGGAAAGAAACAGACTGGCAGTCATTTACATGTGCCAGGGATCATTTTGCCATTTCAGATTGAAATTCTTAATGGCACTCATCATAAGTAGTTTACTTCCAGATGTTGTTTGCTTTCATGTTCAGAGCTACATGCATTAACACAGAAAATTCTGCTTGGAAAAATGGTGACTTGTGATTAAGCAAGCCTAAGAAAATCAGCATCCAAAATGCAGGAAATTTTAGTCAGATACCATAATTTTCCCCTGCCTTTTTATCTTTAATTGCCAGCCATTTATCTACCATGGAATATTTGTGTCATACAAAAATGCTGATGCCTCACAAAGATGCCAGATAAAGCATTTTTTACTTCTATCATAGGACTTTTATCCTTTGTTTGCCTCTTCCCGTACCCAGCAGTTCCCCTCTAGTCTGCAGCTCTCATCCAGCCAGCTATCACTTCCTGTTCCCATATGGTGACACTGGTCCTGTATTCTGCATCCAGGAGTTCCTTAAAGCCAAGCCTTGGCTGACACATCCACAGGGGAAAACCCAGTTCCACAGGCTGATGGCAGCAGGCAGGATCCATCACAAGCCTGACTGCAAAAAAGCCACTGGTATTCTGGCACTAGGGTACCCTACAGAGATAACACAGATGTAGAAGAAAAGCATCCCTATCTAAATACACCTTCCCATAAGGTAGACAAGTTTCTCTAGAGGTCTCCCATCAAACTACTGAGCAGCCCAAGTTCTGCTTTTTTGTGCAAAGATCTGCTAAGACAACAGCAAGAAGCAATAAAGGGTATGTTTCCCTGCAGGATCTGGAGGTTTGAGTGGCTGGAAGTATCCAGGATCCTCATAGGTTGAACCTAATTTGTTTCTTGAGGGTTGCTTGTAATTTGAGGATTTACCAGAAAGCTGCCCAGTTCTGGTGTCATTGAGTGGAAGTTTCACCCTGTGGCCTCACCAATTCCATGCTGGCAGAGTGAGTTTTCACAGACCAAAACATATAAATGCAGGATGCTCTGAAGCCAACCCCATGGGCACTAAGTTTTAGTACTAATTACATCTGAATGTGGGGATGGGGGAGCCGGCAACTGTACCATGTCTCATCCTTCTGTAAGGAAGGGCAGAGCTTTTCTAGTGCTTCAGGTGTGTGTTGGGCCATCAGCCAAACCAGGAGCTCCTCCCAACAGCAAGGAAAGGGGAGCTGTGGTGCACTCTGGAGTCTTGGCCAAAAGCTAAGCAAGCAGCACAGCTGGGAGCTGGCATCTCTCTCACAGAATCAAAGGAAGACAAAGGACTTCCCCTCTGCACACAGGAGTTTCTCAAAACTCGTCCTTGCACCTTATTCCAAAGCCATCAACTTTGAATGTTCTCCGCTTCATAATTTCTGCATTTTTGAGTGTTTATACCACCACACAGGCAGCTTTTGCTGTTTGGAGGTGTGGGGTATGCCAGTGCCTTGGCCATGAAGCAAAAGCAGAAGATCTGGCTTTATCCTGATACTGAGTTTGTGCAAACATTTACAATTTTGGATAGTGCTCTCAGGCATTTGGTATGACTCTTGGGGTGTCCTGTGCAGGGCTAAGTGTTGGACTCAGTGATCCTTGCGGGTCCCTTATAACTAAGCATATTCTCTGATTCTGTGATTTTGTGAATTGCTCTGTTCCTTGGCAAAAGTTCTGAGAACATTTTCTAGCCCTGTCTTTGTCCTGCTGCAGTCCTGCTGCAGCGTTACAGGGTGAGCAGATGCTTTGTCCTCTCTCATTTGTCACCTCTGGGTCATTGACCACTCTTTTCTCCTGGAGACCCTGTTTTCCATCAGATTCAGTGTTTTGTTCCTTATTCCTCATTCCCTCATTGTCCTTTGGAGCAGGAATGCCCCTAGGCTTCTGTGAGATTCTCTCTGGGTCAGGATTTAGCAAATGCAGGTGTTTGCAGTCTGGGTGTCTCGAGCTCCCTCATTGTGTCCCTCTTTATAATCCGTGAAAACATTTTTTATAACAGTCCTCTTCACCCTGAAGAGAATATTCAAACTAGGTTAGATGCCCTGAAAATACCTCTTTTTACTGACCATTAGGGAAGCCTGGGAACCTTAGATCAGAGGAAGGCAAATATCAAATTAGATGAATCTAATGCTTTACCTCTGAATATAGGCACCACCTCATAAAGCATCATGCTCACAGATTTCTTTTTGTCCCACACCAAAATTTCTTTGTCCAAAACAAACCTTGATGTCCTACAATTTTCTCCTTACAGGTGCATCCTGTGGCCTCCAGTTCAACCCAGCAAGAGCAGAGCTCTTCATATTCACAAAGTCCTTCCATGCTGGAGTACATAATTATTATCCTGCCAGTTTTTCAGGCCACAACCAACATGTCAACTTCAAACTATGTCCTCCTGACCAAGGTCTTGCAGAGCCTTCCTACAGAACACCACTACTCTTTCCCCCTTCCCTCACACAAATCAGTCTGTTCAAAATTCCCATATGAGCTATTCTGAACTCTGTGGCAAAGGATCTTTTCCCTGCCAAACGTTGGACCCATCTGGCTGAAGCAGTCCTAAAGAGAAACCACATGAACCTCCTGTGTTTTTCATCCAGCTCTCCCAGTTCTCTACTATCTGCCTGTCATCTTTGAGGTTTTCAGCATCCCTCCACACTCCTCTTGCAACACTCTCAAAATGTAACCTGACTGGTTAGCTCAGCTATTAGGCACAGATCTGTGTGGCACTGGCTGACATTTTTCTCAATGCCCCTTGTCATTGTCTCTACCTGATGCTGTGTTTCAGATCTCAACCTCTCAAAGCCACGTTTGTCCTTTCATTGTGAGCTGGCAGAACAGCTGCTCTGGAGCAGGCTGTTGCTGCAATAGCTCAGACCAGAGGACTCTGTCTGATTAAATCTGAATGGGGATTAGTAGCAGAGGAGGAAAGGGCTGCAACTTTAATTCATGAACATTATCCTCTTTCCTTCCCTCACCCATTCAGTATTAAAGTGGATGCAAGGCCACTGAGCAACATTTTTATGAGAGCTACATGCACCCCTCTGCTTCCCTGTGTGTTTATTCCAGTTGCATCGAGCAGAGATGAAAAAGAGCCAGCCCTGTTGGGGCAAGAAGCCAGCTCCTGGAAACAGTTTGTCCCTGTGGAGCATGTTTAGAGAGCACAGTCTGGGGATGGCTACCCCAAAAGTAGCCAAGTGCCTCCCACTGCAGTGCAGCCACCTGTACCTGGAAAAAGAGCTGTGATCTCTTTCTCCCCTGGCCCTTGGGCATTCACACTGGAAAGCTTTGCTGATGAGAACTTTGCTCTGTGTGTACCTTTAAGCCTCCACAGCCTGAAGATGGTGTACAAAGGGCTCACTTAGTGGCTGGCATAAGGTGATATGACCTGTCACTTGAGTGATCATCATCCTGTGGTGACCAGTGACAGGACCCAAAGGAATGGCCTTAAGTTGTGTTAGGAGAGGTTTAGGTTGGATATTAGGAAAAGGTTCTTCACACACAGGGTGTTTGGGCACTGGAACAGGCTCCCCAGGGAAGTGGCCACAGCACCAAGCCTGATAGAGCTCAAGAAGCATTTGGACAATGCTCCCAGGCATGTGGTGTGACTCTTAGGGATGTCCTGTTCAGGAACAAGAGCTGGTCTTGATGATCCTTGTGGGTCCTTGTGGGTTGCAATTCAGCTTATTCTGTGAATCTGTGTTTTATCAGCGCTACGTCACATATAGGATGTAATTTTTTTTTCTCTCTGAACTAAAATCAAACCAGTTCTGCTAGGTAGAGCTTTTTCCTTGGGCTTTTTTACTTTTACATATTTAAGTGTGCAAAATAGGAGGTAGGTCATCCTGGAGGTAAGTCATCCAGATTGGGAATTTCTTCAGAGAACTCAAAAACACTTTCCAAACATTGCTGTCACTGGCAGCGTGGCTGCAGCATCCTCCAGCACTGTCATGCAAAGCCCTTGGGTGAGAGGGCTTTAGTCAGCCCCCGGGGCCCACTTGTGTCTCTCCAGCACAGTGCCAGGGATCTGCACCCTGGCAGGTGCTCCTGGGACAGGAGCAGCCATGGTGACCATGGCTCCTGCCTCCCCCATGGCCATGACCTCGTTTCCTGTGCACCCTCCCTTGCTGAGCCAGTGAGACTCATCCGAGAGCTCCACGCGGGCAGCTGGCAGAGATTTTTGCATCATTTAGTTCTCAATCCTCCCAAGAGCCTGGTGAGGGATTGAGTGTGTTCACTGAAATGAAGGACAGGCCTGAGGGCAGAGCCAGGCACTGGGAGCTGGAAAGACCCAGTTTGAGACCAGTTTGTTCCCAAATGTCCCTTTGGGTAAGAAAAGCTAAGGCAGTAATAACGGCTGGTGTGGGCATTTCTCTGTCCAGCAAACCAGCTGGAGCCAGCAGTTCCCATCATGCCTAAATGCAGCACACTGAAACCTTGGGAAGGGTCCCAGTCCAGTGCAGCAGAGGCAACAGGCCATGAGCAGCTGTGATTTGGGGCAGGGATGTTTGTCCTTTCTGCTATGTTCTGCCCCCCAAGTGCAGCAATGCCTACGCTGTGGTGCTGGGTGTGTTCGCACATCTGAGCACACTGAGCAGTTGTCTGCACGTAGGTACTCAGACAGGATTTTTCTGGATGCTCACAGGCACTCTGAAGTCCAGCAGCTTGCTGATGCTGCCCAGCCCACCCTGATAATGCTGGCAGCCCTTCCTTCAGACCATAAAATCACAGAATGAATCAGGTCAGAAGGGACCTGAAAGATCATCTCGTTCCAATCCCCCTACCATGGTCAGGAACACCTTCCACTAGACCAGGTTACTCAGATCTGACCCACAGCTCTATGGGCTCCTTCTGACCTGGTTTCCTATATAAATGTAGATGCAGATGAGCTTAAAATGTGCAGAAGGGAAGATAACTGCTCAGAGAGGCATATATTTCTGCCATCATTTTCTACAGAAGCTAGGGGCAAGCTCCTATCAAAAAAAAAAAGGTTTTTAAGATAAAGGTGCAGCACATGGAAAGTGGGGCCTTCCAAAGACAGGAAGGGTTGGGGGTGCTCAGCTCTTGCCCTTAGGAAGTCCAGGTTCAGATGATGATGAAAACAAGGCATAAACAAGTCTGGCATAAGATTTGACTGTAAACCCAAAGGAAATGTAAATGGGTCCCTAAGAAGGTTTATCACATCAACGGCATTTTCATGTGTCCCCATTACAGATGAGCAAACAAAATGTGTAAGGATGCACATCAAAAGAGAGTCAGTCCAGCAATGCATGCACAAACAACAGCTTTGGCTGCTCCAGAGACACGCATAAAACCCAAAATTGAGCCAGGCATGATCAGGGAGACCCCCTGAATAATCTCATGTCAGGAACTTCACAGCTCTTCTTGTTCTTACAAAAATGCACCTGCAGGGCAAGCAGGGATGGAGGGAAGAAATGTGAATGTGCCATGCCTCCTCACAGCTGTATCATTGAGCATATTCATCGGGAATTTCAGGCACAAACCAGCCTCCAACGTGCCATATTCAGAGGGAAGCAATAGGATATGGAAATATGGACACTAAGTGGACACCAAGAGGTAAGAACTGGTGGCAAAACAATGGAGTCCCCACAGCATCCAGACTTAGTAAGACGTCTCTCCATTCCTTTACTAGAGGTGCATGGGCACATCAGAGTTAGAAGTCCATTAACACTCTAAACGCATTGTAACACCCTCACCTTGGACTTTGGTTATCACAAACTCCAGGGTGTCCCCGCTCTCCCATGAGGGCAGAGAAGAACCCAATATTCCCTTTTGCTCTGCTGGCTTATTTCCCCTGTGTTTACATTGCTCCTTCTTGCTCAGAAAACCCCTGAAAGAAGATTCTGGTAGCAACTGTGTTCCTGGTGTGGCCTCACCCCAAACCCTCTTTAGTCCAGGAGCTGAAGGACTGTTGCCCACCAGCCTGTCCCTTGTCCCCACATCCCCTCATAGAGAGAAAGTACAGCAGATCCAGGACAGCCAAAATGCAGCCTCTGTGTGCCCAAGGGCAGAACTGCCCCATGCAGCAGGACTTGTCCCTCCCGTAATTCTGACCCCTGGCAGGGTGAGGGCAGCACCCCGTGGGGGATAGGCACCCTAGATTTGGGGGACAGGGGCAGGTCGTGGCAGGGCCCAGATTGCCCCGCAAAGGTGCTGCTGAAAATAAGCTGGGCTGGGCTGCCACCTTGTGCCAACAGGCAGCAGCCACTGACCAAGCCTGGCAATGGGACCTTTCTGTACGGACATCCAAAGATTTTCCATCACTCCACATTTTCAGTGACCTAAATGGGGATATACCCTCAGTGTATATCCTGGAATATCCCGGTTTCCAGATGAAGCCCATAGAGCTCAGCAGCTCCCTGCTGACCAGGCAAGGGACTTTGCTGTCCCTCCATGAAGTTATCGTCACCAATACCTCGGGGTTCAAAATTCCCATGTCTTTGCAGATCTTGGCCCGATCAACCAGCAGCCGAGTCCTCGGGAAATGCCTGGCAGCTGGAAGAGAGGGTGCAGCACCCCAGGGTGCTGGCAGTGTGTGGGGCACAGGATTCCTGCAAGTGCTCCGAGTCACAGAATTCAGCAGAAAGGCTCTGCCCCAAATGCCGAGCATGGCCAGGGAGAAATGCCAAAATTCCTAAACGTAGGTGCAGGCCATGAACGAGCAACCTCGGCTGCTGGTGCAGTCTGCAGCGCTGAGACGCGTTGCTGGGTGGCCCCAAGCTTTGCCACCTCACCAAGGCGGCGCCAAGGAGACCTGCTATCGGCCCTGGTTTGCGCACTTGGCACCAGCGAAGGCTGACGGGACACTCGGGGGGCAGCAGAAAGGCTAAGACGTCACTGCCCAGCTCGGGCAGCCCTGGAATGCACCAGACTTGGCACGCACCAGACCTGGCACAGCCCACACCGGCCGGCTCTTTGGAGCCGATGTTATCTGAGTGGGTAGACGGAGTTTATCAGTTCCTTCAGGTTTTCTTTTTTTTATTATTTTATTTTCAAAGCAGGCGTGAAAGAAAGGAAACATTTCTGCAGAGAAGCTGTAGGGGGAGAGGCTTAGGCATGAAAAGGGAACGAGGGACGGGACCATTCACACATCCACTGTGTGGGGCCAGGCACTTCTCCTCCCAGAGCCCGCCCAGATCGCCGGCATCCTCTTCAGAGCACGTCCCTTTATGCCACCTTAAATCCACAGCCCCTCCCACAACTCCCCAGCTGCAGGTTAGGGCAGAGGGCCATTAAGTGAAGTCGAACTGTCCAGGACAATGGGTGACCCCGAGGGGTGAAGTGGCAGCGGTTAGAGCTCTACATTTCCAACAGTGAAAAGAAAGCAGGGATTGTTTTCCTGATGCTGAACAGCCACATGCAGTCCCTAGGTGTTGTTCCAGCCCTGGAAACTGTGGCAGGGACAGGCAAGGACATCCTCAGTCTGACCTCCTGCTCAGAGCAGGATGTAACCAACACAACAACATCTTTTCTATGGCTTTGTACTTCAGATCCCCAGGTCTGGAGATCCTTGCCCTGGGCTGCACAGAAATTCTTACTGCTGAGCATCCTCAGCCTGCCAAGCTGTAGCCAACAGCCCTCATCCCTCATCCCTCAGAAGAGAGTCTGCCAGCAGCTCCAGGACAGATCTCTTGAGTTTTGCACATAGCCAAGACCCCTGTTTAATTCTGGGAAGTCCCATGTGTGTCTCAGACACAAAGCAACAGTGAAGTCTGTAGCGCTGGGTTAATGACCTGCATCAGGCTCCAGATCATCCATCCTTTGTTCCTTGGTCCCTAAGGCTCACCATGGTCCCTTGGGGGTCACAATGCTGCCCTCCTCTACAAAGGTGCTGGGAGACAGCTGATGGGAGAGGCAACACTGGAACTATGAGTGTAGGGTGGGTATGGGAGGAAAAGAGCAGCCCTGCCTGGCCCTACTACCCAGTGCTTGTTAATGTGATCACAGATCCATCATTCTCACTTCTCCCTTTCGCATCAGGATTCTGAGACACGCCCAGTTTGGGAAGAGGCTTTGGTGGGCACTGGGACTCAGTCAGCATACCACAGTGACTTCATCTCTGTTGTGATTGCAAGCTCTGCTTGGAGCTGTACCAGAAGGGGTTCCCACAGTGCCAAAAGAGAATGCCATCTCTTCCCCTGAGGGCAGCAGGACTCATCCAGCAGGAAACTCTCCAAGTTTGATTTCTATCGTCAGTTTTACAGTCATTTCCGTCAAACGGTTAAACCTAGCACATCATGGAACCAGGTTCTGGCAGGGGAAAGGTCCTGCAGCACTGGCTCATACTCCCCAGGAACATTCCCAATCTCCAACACAGGGCACTATAGTGCATCTTCTCCTTGTGACAGTCTCAGGGAAAGAGGGACAGGTTTCGGCCTTTGTCTCCTCTAGTTGCAAAATACAGGGAGGACAAGAAACATGAAACCCCCCAGAGGCAAGCACTGCAGGAGACATGCTGCATGCCTAGGACTGGGGCTGTGAGAGATACAAAAACCCAAGCTTTTTTGTGGCAACACACCATTAAGAAAGGAAGTGACAGAAGAAAGGAATGCTCCTCTAGTACACCTGTCCTTTAGGCTTTCTACAGCTCCTCTGCCAGCTGGGATGAGGCCATGAGTCACCACACAGTGCCTGGTCCAGCCCTGCCACTGCTCCACACCCCACCCAACCTGGCACCACATGCCAGGGGCCCCAAAACAACGTGACAACTGATTTCCACCAGCTTCCTCCAAGGTCCTTTTAAAATTCCCAACAATCTCTTGCTGGCAGGACTCCAGGTCTTACCAGGCTCGCTTCTGCACATGGGTCCTTTATTGCTTTATCTACCTATGGACTTGGATCAGATGTGCATAGTATGGCACAGCCTGCTGGCATGGGGAGTGTACAGGTGATGCAGGGGTAGCACCACCCCTATAGAGGCACATCCTGCCCCATCAGCACTGGGAGATGATCCATGTACTTCTCAAAGGCGCTTTTGCGATTGCAAAACCTGCCCACAACAACAAAACTAGTGTGTGCATGGGGATGTCACTCTTCCATGATGAAAACCATTAAATTAAATTAAAACTGGGGCAGGAGCCTTACTTGTGTCAGGTCCTCAGCATCCTGGAGCTTGGCACCTGACAGCCTTTCCAGTGGGAGCAACCAGCCTGGCAAACAGGCTGAACAGCCCCAGCCCGCTGCAGGCAGGTTGGGGCAGTGCTGGCAGCTCCAGGAAGGAGGTAACCCAGGGATGAACGCACCACCACTCAGTCACGTCACCAGGACATCCTTCAAAGGGAAGCCCTGCAGGCAGGAAGGCTCAAGATAGAAGGACGTCATTCCACCATGTGCTGCTTGGGACACCTCATCTTCCTGGGGAAACAGCCTTCTCCCGGCCCTCCCAGCAGGCGAGTCTCTGGAAAGTGGCCAGCTGTGATGCAGAGCCATGCCTAATGTGCTTAAACCCCTCATTTACCTTCACCAACACTTGTAAAGCCCTTTTCAAGCCCCCAGGGTGTGTAAGGAATAGATGAAGCCTACTCCTGGCAAGACCTAGGGTGGGCCCCTCTGCAAAGAAGTAGTACAGCTTGTGCAGTAAGTCTGCCCCATCCCCAACCCTCCCAAGCCTCTGGAAGTTTTTCCAGATGCTCTCCAAACCACCGCAGCTTGTGTTACTGTGCTCATCAAATGGTGATGGTTGAGGTTCTGCCCCATGGGAAGAGCAATGGGAGCAGCCTCACCCCATCAGACTTCTAAAAGGGGCTTTTATGTCCTGCCCCTTAATCCTGCTTCTGGAGCGAGAACATGTTTCAAAAACCAAGGGAGGTTGCTAAGGGACAGTGTGCTCAGCAGGGACATCACTCACAAACCCTTAGCACTCAGAAGCAGGAGGTAAATAACTTGGGATATTATTAATCCTTCACTGCCCACACAATAAATAGAAATGTATTATTCTTGTCAAGGACAAAGGAGCCCATATTTCCCCCCAACCAAGGAGCTGAACCAGCAAATTTTTTTGATTCAGCTCCACAGTGGGTTCAGCTTTGACTGAAGTTGTTCCAGTTGAGTCCCTGTTCAGGCCAATAAAGGTTCATTAACCATTTCTTAACTGTGAACTCATTTCAGCCAGTTCACACTGGAGAACACAGCCTGTGTAAGCAGCTGTGTGATGGGGACTGAGCCTTTTTCAGCCCATCCCTGGTTTGCATGGCCTCTGCTGCTTTCCTGGTTGGACTCCAGAGCTTCTTGCCAGCTCAGCAGAGATGATATGCACGGTCAAAACCCAGAAAAGCTGAATTTTGCCCTGGAAGTCTGTAGGAAATCTGCACTGTGAAGGACAAGCAGGCATGTGGGGGAACTGAGCTTCCTGGGCTCTTCCTGGCACCAGCACCTGCACACACACAGTTTGAATCAGCAGCTCCTAAGTCACCAGGAACACTGGAGGATCGCATGTTCCTGTCATTACTCTCAAAAATTAGAATGTTCCATACATTAAATACCTTTTAGTGGCCCACAGTCTGAATCTGGGGACAGCTAGGGGTTATTTAGCAAGAAATTGCTTAGAGCAGCAATCTGAGGCCCCAGGAGAAGATGAGGTCCTGTGTTGGCAGCTGCTCCATGGTCACATAGATGTCCATAAGACACTGAGCTGCTATTTCTCCCTGCAGAGAGGCACGTGCAGGGCACGGCTGTCAGAGAAACGTCTGTCCTGCTCATGGCTATTCCCAGATAGCACCAGCACAGCTTTATCCATGACAGCACCTCCAAAAATAATGTCCCAGCATCAGCAGCAAGGCGAGGGGAGCGCTGGGGCTCAGCAGCCAGTGGTTCACTTCAACTCATCTCAGCCAGTTCACTTCCAGCTCACTGTGTGCTAACACTGTCAGAAGAGGAGATCTTGGTTATGTTTATAATTTGATGATACTGGTCCCCACTATTTTTAGAATGGTGTTGCAGCTGCAGCTCTCTGAGGAGCAAGGTGAGTCAGCTGGGGGACTGATCTTTACCAAACTTCACCCAAAAGTGATGAAGTCAAGGCATCTCTTCCCTGACCTGAATGGCCCGTGGTCAGGCTGGTGAGCTGTGGGCTGCTTCCCCTCGGGGCAGTGTATCCTGCCAGCATCCCCACAGGTGGGTGGCAGTGCCCCACGGCTGCTGGGTGTTTCGGTATCTTTGAGCAGCCATATCCCGGGGGGCAGCTGCCCCCTCGGGTCCGGCGCCCACGGTGAGTTGTGGCACAGGCCGGCACCGCCGGCACAGCCCGGCACAGCCCGGCAGTGTGGGTGGATGGCAGACCCGGCCTGCGGGGCACTGGCACCACCTGGAGAGTGACACCAGGGTGATCCCATTCATGAGACAAGGGACACCGCGGGGGTCTCACCTGGGGGAGGCCATACCCATGGGGCCACGGAGGGGGCCATCTCTGGGGCTGGCACACATTGCAAGCGTGGCGCTGGGCAAAGGGTGGCTGTGGGGTTGGGACATGCTGTGCCCGTGGGTGTGTGCGCGGGTGGGACACGCCGTGGAGCCGGGGGCACCTGTGGGGTGGGGGTGGGATGTGTTAGGGACGAGACGCCTGCCCGTGGGGTGGGACACGCCGTGCCCACGGGGACATGCAGTACCCGTGAGGTGGGACCCACTGTTCTCGTGGGGCCACGGCCATGGGTGGGACATGTCATGCCCTTGAGCGGGACACGCCGTGTCCGTGGGGCCGTGTTCCAGCCCCGCCGCGGGCCGGGGGGCCCCCATCAGCCCACAGGGTCAGGGGCGGCAGTCCCGCCCCGCGCCGAACCAGGCCCCGCCCACGTCGCCTCCGCCGGCCAATGAGGAGCCATCCCGCCTGGGCCCGCCCCTTCCCCGCTGTCATTACACTCCCGCACGTGGAGGGGGCGGGCCGTAGGCGGGGTCTCGGCACGGTGCTTCACCGCCCATTGGCCGCGCGGCCCCGCGCTCGCCCCGCCCCGCGCCCTGCCCCGCCCAGAACACCAATCAGCGCGCGGGAGGCGGGCACGGGGAACGTGTCCCCGGCGACACCCGGAAGGAGCGCAGGAACCGCGCACAGTCGGGGCCGCGGCGGCAGCGGCGGAGGGGGCGCTGGTGGGTCCGGCGGGGCCGCGACGGGCAGGGCCGGGGGGCACGACTGGGCTCCACCGGGGACGGGACCCCCGTGCGGTGTGCGAGGGGGTTCGTGTGCCCCATCTCTGCCGCCATCCTCCGGTTCCAGAAGGTTCGGGAGGGCCGTTGGGACCGGGGGCCCAGACCGCAGGGGCGAGCGGGAGCTGTGGGAGACGCGACCAGGAGGGGCCGTGATCGGGTAGTACGGGGGAGGCCGTAAACGGAATGGGCGACTGTGAGCGGGGGGGGGGGGGGAGGGGCCTTGACCGAGATGGGGGTCTCTGAGCTGGGGAGATCATGACGGGGATGGGGGTCTGTGAGTCTGGGGGACTGTGACCGAGGTGGGGAGCTGTAAGCCGGGGCACTTGGGGCGGCAAGAGGCCTGGCAGCGGCGGAGGCTGTGGCAGGAGGTGCCGAGGCGGGTGGGGGGGGCAGGCGGCGGTGTGACCGCAGAGCGACTTTGGGGGGGGGGGGGGTGCCTGGGAGAACTGTGAGGGAGGGCTGTGTCTGGCAGAGGCAGGTGTGGGGGGAGGCGGGAGGGACCGAAACGGGGTGCAGGCTTTGCTGCGGGGTGTCGCCGATCCCGGCTCCCAATTCCCTGGCAGCTTAGGGAGGCTGCGCTGCCCCGGTCTCGCCCACCAGGGCCACGTCCTCTGCGCTGTGACATGGGCTGGGACAGCCTGTCTGCAGCTCTGCCTGCACGGTGGGGCCTCTTCCTCCTCCTCCTCCTCTTTTTCTTCCTCCCGCGGGCATTAGCTCCAGCCCAGCTGGGACGTGGTGGGTTGTCCCCCGAACGGCCTGCGGCGGTGGGGCCGGGTACCCCGGGGGCGCGGGAGGCGCGCCTCGGGCGGCATCTGCCCCGGGGGTCCCTTCCCACGACCCAGTGTGGGGCTGCGGGGTGGGCGCCGGGGCGGATGTGAACCCCGGCATCCGCTGCCCTCTGGTGACAGCCAGCCGCGGGCGGACGGGCCCGTCGGGGGCAGTCACCCACCCGAAATCAGCTGCTGCCGACTTAGCGAGGTTTTCGAGCGTCTTGCGGGTTTTATACAGAACCCACGCAAGCGGCGTGCGCTCGGCAGCCCAGGTGGGTGTCATGTTTGGAAAGGTGGCCTGTTAGGGAAGTCAGAGGGAATGGCTGCATGGTGGGTGCTGGCAAGGTGGGCTTGCTCACAACCCACCCGTGAACATAATCCATCAGTATAAGGGGCACACACCTCCAGGGTTTCCACACTCCTTTTATTATTTTTCTTTGAAAGGAGTGTGGAATTTGCAGCTGCTGTGGAAAATGTATGGTAGAGGAATGTTGTGCTCTAAATTTAAAATTTAAAAGTCATTTCCACTCATTGCCTTTTTAAAAACATCAGGCAAGAAGAGACCTGCTTACAGACCTGCCCTCTCCCTGAATCGTGTCTGTTGGCTTCAGCAAAGAGGGGAAGTTGGGAAATTGTGGAGAGAGTAGCAGGCTTGAACCCTGACCCAAAGCAGTGTCTTGGCAAGCTTGGTAGCACAAGTAGGTGAACAAGGTCCGGCAGCTGACATAGAAGAAAACTCCCAATGTGATAGTGCTAGAGTTACTTTTGGCAGGGCTGGGCTTTAGGTTGAGGACCGGGAGAATGAAGTCATCCTGTAAAGCCTGGTTACCACCTTGTTTCACAGCAGCAGTTCCCATGGTTCGGGTCTCAGCGTGAGTGAGCGGCAGGGTGCTGATGGGGACTCTACATGTCCCAGCGTGCAGTCCCTGCACTAGGGCAGGGCACTGGTGGGAGTTGGCAGGGCTGAGGGGTTCGGACAGGGCTGGTTCTGAGGGACGCTGCTGCCACAGTGTTTGTTGCTAGGGTGTCAACGTTTGCCCTCGCCTGACCTCCAGCACCTGCTCCCATAACACTGGATTCCTGCTGACTCTGGTGGGGCCTGGACATGTACCTTCCCATGGAGTCTGGGGTGGTCAGGACAGCAGAGACCTGCTGTCACCACAGCTGTATAGCTGTGGCCCTTGGTGAGCTGGGCTTGTGGACCAAGGTCCAGCCACAGTTGGAGCAATGCTGGGGCTGTTTCAGCTGTGCCACCTGACTGCCTTGTTTCTGTTCCCCATGTGAGAGGTTTCTTACCCACTGAAGGAAGGAAAGCTGGTGGGGTCACTCTGTACTATGGGAACTCTGTTGCTCAGAGGCATAGCTTACTGAGGAGCTCTCTTGCTTCTCTGCTTTTGTAGCAAGTTGTGCAGAGCAGCTCTCCATGCTCTATTTTTCATGTCTGCCCTCTCCAGAAGTGGCCTTTAGGGAATTATAGATAACTTAAATTTTACTGGTAGGGCTGCTCTTTCACTCCAAATCGAATGAAGGCTGCAGCCCCTATACGCCCCCTCCCCCCCTCCCTTGGCTGGTGCTGAACTTTCTCAACATCTCTGCCCTCAGCTCTCTTCTCTCTGAGCATGCAGAGCAGGAGGAGGAAGTTCCCTCCTTATGTTCAAGGGACTTATGAGAGCAGAGAAGCACATCTTTGACCCTGGTCTTCCTCCTTGCTGTCTGCTACAGGCTGCTTGCCCTGGCACATTTCTGCATGACTGTGCTGAGTACCAGAGGCCAGAGATACCCAAGCTTTGCTCTTTGAGTCTGAGGGTGATTGAAGAGGATGGTTATTGATCTGAGTCTTCAAAGTCAAAGACTCTTGGCTCTTCCCACATCCTTTACATGTTCTTACTGCTCTGGGCCTGCCCAGGTTTTTCCTCTGCTAGATCTGGTTGACACCATTGTGTGCTGTGTGGAAATGCACCGTGCCTGGGGGCCAGGACACTTCCTGATGCAGAATAAGAAAACCTGTTATTGGTAGGTATGTGACCACAAATGAGAAAGGAGAAAGTGAAGCCATATGGTTAGAAAAGTGGTGTCCTCAGTATGCTGTCAATGGATCTGTAATCAAATTATCAGAGGCTTTGGTAGCTGGAGGAATTAATGAGTCAGGTTTGAAACAGGACAGATGTGAAAGGCAGCATGGAAGAAATCCTGAAAGGAGATATTTGTATGCTGGCAGATGGTTAGTTACAGGTTACTTTGTGAGATTGTTGCAGGTTACTTTGTGAGAGTCTTCTCTGAGAGACTTTTGCCTGATGTCTCTCCATGTCGCATAATTCCCAGGGACCCCCTTCTTCCAGGGAACTGTGTGGTGTCTGTGTCCTGGTAATGCCTTGTTACTGGGTTTCTGATCCTTCCTTCTGTATGCAGGATCTGGCACCTCTGCTCCCTGGAGCCTATTTTCTGACCAGCTCAGTTCCTCTGTTATTTCATTTTGCTTTTGCTCGTGATCAAGTGAGCCAGGTGAATATAACCTCCAGAGAACTTGGTCTCACAAAGTTTGAGGCCTGATTTAAAAATTCTTTTCTTTGACAGGGAAGTGTCTCTGTTCATCCTCCCTTTGGCTTTGCCCCTCTCTTTCACAGTCTCCCTTGCTTGGCCTGTGGACGCCCAGCTGCCAATTAACATGTTTTCCCCCTGTTTCCATCTGCATCTTCAGCTGGTTGTGAATCCTGAATGAAGAGCAGCTGGGCTCACATGCTCTGCATTTCAGAGAGCTTTTTCAGGACTGGCCAGTGGTTTGCACTCATACTTGCCTGTGGTCTGGACAACCCCCCAGCTAAGCAGCATGATGGTAGAACAATACTTGGATGGGAAACCTTCAAATGAGTCCTGTGTGCTGCAAAATGGGAAGTTAGTGATTCAGCTGGAAGTGGTTTTTAGTAACAAATCCATGTCCTGGGCCAGGGGTGATGTCAACCCTGAGATTCTTGTTGTTGGAAGTGAACAAATATGCAAAGCCCTTTATGCAAGAGCTGAGGTGGTAATCCAGATCTCCTGGTCTCAGTCCATTTGGGGTAATTGCATTCTTCCTGGGTAGTGTTTTCAACCCATCCCTGTCAGATGCATTGCTATTGCTTCCTGTGCTGCTGCAGTATGTGGGTGGCAGTACTTCAGCCATGTCCAAAGCAATTCTTGTCACTGCTCAGGCTTAGTGCCTTTTGAGCCTTCTCTGAAAGACAGTGTGCTAGAGGAGGGACTTGGTGGAGGGTTTTTTATATATGTATATTTACATCTACACATGCTGCATTTACTGGGTCTTGTTCTGCTTATAAGCTCTCCAAACCGATAGCCTTTGTGCCTAGCTGGTACTGTTTCCGGGTGGGACTTCTCCTAGGATGCCACTGCAGGTGTCATTAAGCACAAACTTTCTGGGTGGCCTCAGGACAGTCTTAAGAGCTGAAGCCCCAGTAGGGTAGTGAGGCCATGCCTCCCTGCACCATGGTGTGAAGGCTGTGTTTCTGGGGCACTGGCAGCCTGTCTGCCTGCAACGCTCTGCTCCCCAGCACAGCAGCTCTGGTCACAGCTGGGCTGTGCTGTGGTGGTGCTGCAGGGTGGTAGCCTGTGTGGATGGTCAAGCTGGGGAGCAGGGACTGCCTCACAGCAGCTTTTGCCCATCATGCCTGCGGCCAGGGGAAGGTCATACCTGATCCTGGGGAGGCTGATACTGTCCTGGTTTTCAGGACCTGCTATGCACGAGGACCTAGCCCCCACAAAGTGTGATCTCCAATGGTCTGCAATTAAAGCACTGGGAGCCTGGGGAGGAGACTTAAACAACATCTTTGTGATGGTGTTGGCAGGCTTCTTGGAGATTTTTATTCAGCAATTGTCATTTTCTCCCTTCCCTGTAGCCTGGGAAACGCTGTGGTGTTGGATTTGTCTTGGTCTGTTTGGGTTGTTGGGAGGGGTGTCTCTCCAGCAGTGGAGTTTGTCCCTCCCTGCCCTGGCTCTGTGTCTCCATGGGGTAGCTTAGCAGGTGGCCTGTGGGAACCACAGCCAGCGCCTGTTCTTGCAGATAAACCATGTGCCAGTGCACCGACTCGAGTACAGCAAAGCTTGTGTGGTGGAGAAACCTACAGCTGTGTGGGTGGACAAGAACAAAGCCAAAGGTACAGAAAGGCCTTTATTTCCCACTGAAATCTGGGCAGGGATATCGTGGATGTGACCTTAGCAGCTCTCTCTGGAGAACCGACTGTGCACCCACCTGGAGTCGTGCAGGGAACTGGGGGTAGCTGGAACCCAGGAGGGAGTCAGGGCTGCAGCTGGAGGGGCAGCCTCAGCACAGGTAAAAGATGTGGTGGGATCTTTGAGCTGCTGGGGTGTTTGGGGTTTCTCACTTCTGTGCATGGGCCACTAACTCACTTGGCTTGGATGAGCAGTTACTGCCCACCCAGTGTTCCAAATGAACCTGTGCATGTGGACTTGTCTTTCCAGGTGACCCAAGACTGACAGAACAAGCAACCTCAAGGCCACACTGCAAGGGCTGACAGCTGAGAGCTGCCTTCTCTGTCTGCTTCAGCCCTACACTGAGTTTAGCAACATTCAAACATCACTGATTTCCCTTACCTCATCATGACTCTGTGAAGAAACAGGGAACTCTGTGCTCTTCTCCCCTTGGCTCACAGGGATAGCTCTGTAAAGTAGATGTCACCCAGGTGAAGTTCTCCCACAGCCAAGGTTTTTTGGGTGCTCCTGCATCCCACTTGACTGTCAGCATGGCAAAGGGAACCTGGATGTGTGGAACCAGTGCTGCTAAGATGTTGAACCCTGCACACAGTTGTCAGGAGCTCAAGGGTGATGTGATCTTGGGAATTTGCAGCCTGTGTTGTTTGCCACACTTGTCCTTCTGCATGACAGCAGGATTGAATGGGGAGCATTTCCCAGCTGCAGGCCCCTGATGTCCTTCACCTGAACCCAGCTGAGACTTTACCCAGAGCTTGTGGCAGATGTAATCGTGTTCTCTATTAGCAGCATTTGGGTTTTTCCTGCATTTTTCCAGGATTTTGTAGCTTGGCTTTGGAGTGGGAGGCTCAGAGGAAGTGTTTCAGGTGGACCAGCAGTTTTTGTATTGCCACTGGCAAGAAATATTACCTGCTCTGAGGCAACTAGCCTGGAGCAGCCTTAGATGGCTGTGAGCTTTCTGCCTTGTCCATGGATGCTTGTGTGCCTGCCTAGAATCCAGCAGTGCTTGCTCTGCCAGCACAGTGTGCTCTCCCGTGAAGGGAAGCCCTCATCAGGACTGTGCCTATGGCAAGGCAAGATGAACCCTTCTCTCACCCTACAGCTCAGGTGCGATTTGACCAGGAGAGATTATATGGGGAAGACATAGTTTAGGATGCATAGCTGCCCAGGCTCTGCAGCTCTTCCTGTGAAGTGTCTGCCAGAGAAGCTGGGACCAATCCAGAGGCAGCTGGAAACTGGGCTTCAGGCCATCTCATCCTTCAGGCTGATGCTGAAGTTAGATAGATTTACCTGTGAAGGTGAAAGGAAGGAAAGAAGTCCTTTGCTTATGCCAGTGCCCTGTGCTGAAGATTAGCAAGATTAGCTCTCACACAATGCAGTGAGAGCAGAGCAGCCCCTTTATCCAGCTGGGTTGTGGCATTCACTAATACCTGTTCCATGGTGGGATTTTATATCTCTCTTAGTGATGAGAGACATGGCAAAGACCAGAGAAAAGGTTTGCTCTCAGTTCTGCTGGAGCTGCTTGTAGCTCCCAGTCCACTAAGTTCACAACATCCTCTCAGGGCTCCCCTGCCTTTTAACAAGGGCCATTTCAACACAGGGCACACCACAGAATCAGAGAAAGGCTTGGTTTGAAAGCAGCTGTAAAGATCACATTCCAAACCTCCTGCCATGGCCCAGGGGAGCCACACACTAGACCAGGTTGCTTAGGCCCCCATCTAGCCTGTCCTTGAACACTGCCAGGAATGGGATATCCGCAGCTTCTCTGAGTCATGTGTGCCAGTGCCTCACACCCCTCTGGCATAGTACTGGATCCACTTTTCTCCCACCCTTCCTTGATAACCAATTAGCTTAATGTCTTCATGGACAGCAAATCTCCCATTTTTCTGTAAAGCAGCAGCTTTTCCTGTTGCTTGGCCACAGCATGAAGCTGTTCTCTGGTTCGTATACCACCTTGCCCAGGTGATATCAGTGAGTTTATATTTGGGCTGAATTAGCAATTTTGGTTCCGTTTCTTGCAGCTGGTGGTGGTCTGGAAACTGATATACCTTGCAGACCCATGGACAGAATTGCAGTGCCTCTCTTGGGAATGGGATGAAACCCTGCGCTGGGAAACCTAACGACTGGGCAAAGTGGAGTTTCTATCTTCAACAGAAAGCAGTCAACCTAACGTACTCCAGCCTTCTCTTGGTGTGTGTAGGCTGCCCTTGCCCCAGAGTCTGACCAGCTGACCAGCTGTAGCACTGGATCGTCTTTCCACTGAAAACCACAAGAAAATGCTGCCTTCTCCTTCAGAACTGGAGCTCTGGGTTCCTTGCGGATATTGGCACTGGAGTTATGCAAGGAATTCCCTATTTGCCCTACCATCTCTGTTGCAAATAGGTCAGGCATTCAAAGATCCTGTTCATGGGAGTGTTGGGACAGCTGGATCCTTATTCAGTTCTTGCTGCTCCCAAGAATGGAGCAGAGGATCATCTGCTGAGGCTATTTTAGGTTTCTGAACATTGTCGGTATCCCTCTGAGCTCCTATTTGTGTGCAATCCTGCGGCTTCCTGCTAAGATCTGTGTGAGAATCCTATATCCTCATGTGTGAAGGTTTTGCTTGGGCACAGTGTCCCAGGGATTAGGAAGAACTTTGAATTCCTCACTTACCTCAACATCTAACCCATATCAGCTGTATCTGTGACTCCTTTTTGTAATCTTTAGCTCTGAACATCCCTTGGACCTTGCTTTGCAGATGCCCATGTGTTGCCTGGTGGGAAGCAGGCTGCAGCTTCCCCATTTTTTTCCTGCCAGAATTGTGCATCCTTCTTGTTGGCAGCAGTTGATTCCTGTTGTCTCAGATGGGAGCATGCATTGCTGAAAACAGTCTTCCACAAAAACTCTAGGTGTGGAAATACTTCAAAACCCATAGCTGAGTGAGGTGAGATCCTGGTGCTGGCCATCTCTGTATGGTTGGATGGCTACTTGCCATTTGCTACCACCATCCTCCAGCGTGGCACAAGGCGGGGCCTCCTGCCCTCTTCCGTTTTGGTATACCCAAGACTTTTGGCTTCCATGCACTTTTTGGTTTCCGCCTGCTCAGGTAATTTTTCAGCATTGCTGAGTTTCGTGTTGAGGCAATATGTGGCTCTGCAGTTTTGGCCCATCTTTATTTTTAGCTGTGTAAGGCATGGTTGATGGTATCTGAAGGAAGTTACACTGCCTCCAGAACTCCATGACTCATCCCGGATCAGGACTGAGGCTTTGCTAGCTTCTGCTATAACCCTCAAGTGATGTAACTGGCTGTGGGAAAGGGTAGAACAGAGAGAGAAGCAGAGCTTTTAGAAGGTTGAAAAGTTGTTGAATTTACACGTTGAAAGATATTGACAGGTATCACTCCTGAGTGTGGTTAGAGTCCTTTCTCTTCCCCTTGTGTCTTGTGCCTGTGTGAGAGAGGTGAAAGGGAGAAGAGCTCTGATTTCCACGCAAGCTAGGTAACTGTTTAGTGGCACATAGCAATGGTAGGGAAGAGTTTTTAAGACAAGAAATAAAGCAGGATCCTGTCTCTGATTCAAGCCACAGTGAGGTTTGGTGCAGCAGTACAGGCCTGCCTGAAGTGGAAATTGTCTGGAACTGGAGAGCAGAGGCTTAGGAGGTGCCTGCCAGGATGCAGCTAGAAAAGTCTGAGACCCCCATTCCCATCATGTCTGGTGCTGCTGCAATGTAGAAGGAGGTCCTGGAGCTTTCTGACCTGCAGGCAGATGTGTTGCACTGGACTGGAGAGGGGCTGCAGGTCACCCCTATGGAGCAGGCCCTATGGAACAGGTGAGGATGTTGAAGCATCCCTGCCTGCCACAGCACAAAGGAGATACAGTTTAAAAGGCCTCTATTCCCTGAATCTGTCAGTGTGGCTCTCCTGTGCATTGCCTTGAGAATAGACAAGGTGAGGTGCAATGCACCTGGGTCCAGAGTAGGGTCCTTGCCCCTGAGGTGGGCAGGGATGAGGGCTTGTGGGAATGGGCTTCCACCTCTACCCCCTTTCCTTCCTTGGTGAAGGTGCTGCCTTTAAGGAGTATGTTGAGGCTTTTGCGTGTTTCATATGTGGGGCAGCAGGGAGAGGACAAGCAAGGGGGAACAGAGACAGGGGAAATAAGGGAGCATGCTGGAGGGTATTGCTATGGCAACTTGCCATTGGCAGCAACACTGACAAGGCAGAAAAGCAGTCGGGCAAATGTGGAAGGTGCCACAGCTCTCAGTGCAGCCCAGTCCCAGCTGTGCCATGGTCCTGGCACCCCTGGACTCCTGCCTGACAATTTGGCATCTGGAGCTGTTCTCCTCTGGCAGCAGCCTCAGGGTGAGTGGTCAGGGGTGTTTTGTCCATCTTCTCCCCTCTTTCTCTCCTTGCTAGGGTGTGGGCAGGCAGCTCCCATTTACAGAACTGTTTGTTTTGAAGCCCTGAGCTGCAGAGCAGGCCCAGCCAGGAACAAACCAGTCTCTTGATCCCTCTCACTGTACTATGGAAGAAAGCGAGTCATTCTGCTGCCCTTGCTTATTCTCAGTTAATCAACGTTAAGTGGCTCCAACCATGGCTACACCTTCCCAGGATGCCTGGCCCTGTGCTGTGCTGTTCCATCCACCTTGCACAACCAGTTCACCTTGCTCCAGGGTATCTGTACTCAGGGAGAGCAGACACTCTTGTGACCCCTCTGATATGGTCTGAGACCGTCTTCTGGGGCAGGCAGAGAAGTTAAACATTTTTGAGGCTGCCTTTGGGTAGACCCTTTACCAGATACTGGTAAGAGAGCTGGCTCTTGTTGGTGAAGGGGAAATCATGCACTCACTAGCAGAGGAAATGGGCCAGGAAGCCATCTCCAGCCTGGCCATAATGGGAATGTGACTGAGACCTGACCTGTCATCCATGATATGCCTAAAGGCCTGGAGGTAAGCCAGGGTAAAGGACCTGCTGCCAGCAAGCACAGCTTGCTCGTGTCAACATGGATGGCTGTGTGAGAGGTAAACCTCTCTCATTACACCTCTCAAAGGTCACTGCTGGCAGTGAGCTACAACACCCTGCCCACAGCTTTGTGCCCAGCCCAGAGTGAGAAGTGAACAATGCTCTTGGAGATGTATGGAGGCTAGTTGTGTGGGCTTGCCATGGGGTGGCACATGCTGCTCTGGTGCCTGTGACCAGAGTCTGTCTGGGACCAGGTGTTCAGTCAAAAATGGATGGGAAAGGATGCCCGTGAGCTACCCAAATAGCTCTGTACTCACAAATGTCATAATCTGTGCCTGAGCTGTGACCCCTCCTTTCTGGGGTATAAGGCCTCATGTATTGCCCTGAAAACCATTTCACCCTTTCCAGTATGCCCTAGTGTCCTTCTCTGATGGAGGGTTACTGTAAGATCTGTATGGACTGCCCACTTCTGTCCAGTTCTGCATTTTCAGTCATCTTAAAACTCCCAAAGAGTCTAGACTTGTTTGCACAATGTTCCCTGGACTCCAAAATCTGATGTTCCCAAGGGAGAGCAAACAAGGAGGTGGAAGCTGGAACATGTAGGCTTTGGGAAAGCTGCCCGTGGTGGACAGCAGTCTGCTTCCTCCCTCTCACTTCCAACAGGTTCCTTCTGCTTTCAGAGGGGACCAGCTTGCTCTGCACTGGGGGCTGGAGCTTCCTTCCCATGGAGGAATCTGGGACACTGGTACCTGACACTGAAGGCAGTTTTGGGTCAGCAGCTCAAGCACTGCTTTCCATATATGTGACCTTCAGCACTTGGTGTGAGAGTTGGTGTTACATTATATTATGGTGCAGGTGGTGGCAGAGCATGGTAAAAGTCCATTGAGCCTCACTGTAGTTCCCTCTGACCCCACTTTCACAGCCAGTGGTTTCTCATCTTTCCTCTCGACCAAGGCCTCAAGATGTGCTATGAAATATCATGGAGTGATGCAGAGCTCAGCAGATGAGGCTCTGGGCCATATGCATGTGTTGGGGTGGGAATTGCCATTTTCTAGGCCAGAGGATGTTTTCTCTTTCATAATTTCTAAACACCTTGAATGCCAAGATCACTGCCCAAGGCTTAATCTCTTGGGCACTGTGAACCCATGAGTTACAACCATGTCATCATTGAAGTGCTGCCCCCTCTTTTTCTGTCTTACCTGTTCATACGACACAGTTTTAAGCACAAAGGACCAAAAAAGCCCAAAGGTAGTGGGGTCATATACTCTGCTGCTGATTTGGGGAGAGTAAGATGGGCAGTGCTGGAATAAACATTTAGGGAGAGGCAGCCAAGAGAGATTTTCTCCTGGTTGAGCCGTGGTGTTGAAGCTGGGAGAGTATTGTATGGGTTATGTGCTGCTTTGCTTTGCTTCTGCCATTACCTGAGGCAAGTCCAGGACATGCATGCCTACTTTTAATGAGGTGAGGACACCATCCTGAGCAGTGTCACTCTGAAAAATTGGACAGTGCCCTGTGGGACATCAGGACCAACCTGAATGATGCTGCTGTGGGAAGAGTGGTAGGGATTTCAGCAGAGAGGTGATAGATCAGTAAGACCAAGCAGGAACTTCAACTCCATGGGTGTTTCTACGTGCATTCCCTAAATTGTGAGAAGGTAGCTGAGTCCAGCTGTTCTGTACAGATTGTCTGGAAGATGTGCGAAGAATGGCTTGCAAGAGCCAACCCTTAGCTCCACTCAGGCTGGGAGAAAATGCCTGGATGCCATGTACCAGGGTTTGCTTATTGCCAGTCAGCACTGCTGGAGCTGTCAGGCCAGCACTGACTCAGCCCTTTCTATACCAGCCTTTGCATTGCTGATGAGATTGGCATAGCTGGGTCAGCAGTGGACAAAGGGTGTAATTCTCAAGATCCCCTCTGCTGTGGCTGCCAGCAAAATAAAGCAGTTATGCCATCAAGTAGAGAGTCTGAGCTTTGCTTTCAATTCATCTTAACAGCAGCAAAAGCTAAAAATATAAGCTGGTTTTGAGTAACTAGAATATTCTCAGGCTTTTCATCTAGGTCTGGTCTGCCAGCCTCTTTCCTAGGCTGACAGTCTGGGATATTAAGGTATTTGCAATGATCTGTTCTGGCCATGTGATATTTCTGGAGATAGAGAACAGAAAAATTGGTGGCATCAATCTGCCACCCTGAAAGTGCTCCTCTTGCTGCTGTGCCTCTTTCCTGTAAACAAAGACTTAGATTTGTTGAGGAAACAGACTTACAGCTCTTCTCTTTCTTCTGTGCAGCAATTTCCCTGGCAGCTCAGTAGGAATGCTTTATTACAGATTTCAGCTGTTTAATTCTGTTTCTCTACAATATGACAGTGTTGGGGTAACTGAGCAAAAGGCAGTGATGTTTCCGGAGGAAGGCTGCTATCAGAGGCCACCCCTGTAGCAGAGGCTGGAAGCAAGGAGGAACAGTTTACCAGGATATGCCTGTATTCGTGTACTGGGAACTTTTGGGAAGGAACAGGCATCTCACCCTTAAAGCTTCCTCGCTACAGGACTCCAAACATTGCCGATGATGAAGCTGTTTGAGCAGCAGTGAGAATGCTGCCCTCCAGAGTTTGGGAAAGGTCTGACCGTAGTGGTGGTCTGGAGAGAAAAGGCAAATTCTGTCCTTAAGTAAACCTTCAAGTGCTATTTTTGGAGTGTAGTTTTGTTTGTTTGTTTGTTTTTTGGTTTGTGGGTTGGGGTTTTTTAATTACTTTTTGGTGGTGGTTTGGGCTTTTTTTTGGTACTGAAAAGAAGAGGAATTGTTTTTGCAAATCCCTGTAAGGCAAGAGAGAATTTCCTTTGGAGTGAGCTGGCCTGAAACTCTATATGTCTCTGATGTGTGTTAACAGAGAAATTAAAAGATAGTACCATAAAGTGATAGTGGATAATGAATTTCATCTAGTATTATGTTGTCCTGGGAGATAGAGCTGGGGCAAGGGTATTGCAATAATGTTATGCTTTGCATGACAATAACAGCAAATACCACCTTAACACACTTCCCTGGGGAGGGGTGAAAGGGTCAGTTTTCAGAGAGTCCCCAGGAAGGTGGAGTGAGGCAATCAAGAAGACAGAAGCCTGAGAAAAGATGCCAGGAGACTTACAGATGAGCAGTGTGTAATAGCTGTGCATTTTTTGCAGCTTGAGTTTGGTGTTCCCATTCTTTGTCCCAGCTGAACTGGGCAATGCTGGGTTCTTGACCTCACTGCAATCTTGAGAAACATACTCAAGAAACCATAACTTTAATAACATTCATGAGATGTCTGACCCAGAGCCTGAATTAACAAATCTTTAACTTATCTGTCTTCTAGGTAAGTAGATGAGCGGTGGTTTGTTACTGCACCAGGCAGGGATTTTAAAGGGTTCTGCTGTGGGTGTACACTGCTGTAGACCTGGTCCCGGGAAGCTTTACTGGTTAGCAGGTCCTCAAAAGGGTTTCTGTAGGTGTGTGATAAAAACAGAGACCCTGAGGTCAGTACCTGGAAACTGGACCAGAGTATCAAGTCTTTACTCAAACACATGAATCTTTTAGAGAATGCCATGACTTGTTCTCAATGAAGCATCCAGTCCCCTAACAGCCTTTTGAGACCTACGGCACTCTTCTGATTTTTAACACTCTATCTGGGTCTTTAATTTGTTTTTGTGGTGGGTTTGTTTTGTTTTTGTTTTTGTTTTTTTGGCTATGCTAAATTACTGCATGTCCTGATCCCCTCTGGGTTTGTGTAGCCCAGAGAGCTGGGTTCAGTCAAAATGGCCAGCAGCAGATTGGGGCCACCTTCTGCTTTAAGAGAGGTGGGAAGAGAGGAGATTCACAAAAAACTGCTTGGTGTAGAATTTGTGGGTACCTTTTAATCCCTCCCCATCACTGGCGTTCTCAGAGATCTCGGTACCCCTCTTGCTCCACTCCCCATACTGTGCCAGGGGCTGGGGGCTGCCCACCCACTCTCCTTCCTCAGGGCCGGGTTCACATGCTGTGACTCAGTTTTCCTGAAGCCTGAGAAGGAAGGGGGTGGAGCAGGACCAAAAAGGGTCAGAGGGGAAGTTACAGCAGCTGGTAGGAATTGGCATTTTAGGGTGCTGCAAGGTGGCCCTATGCTATCCTGTATGCCGGGGTGGTGATTTGGGGTGCAGTGGTACAAGCTGGTTCTGTCTGCTATGGAACTGGTGTTTCAGAATGTGGTTGGGCAGCTCTGTTCCAGCTGCAGAGCTGTCAATTTTGGCAGCCCTTGCTCCATACTGCCTTTTCCTGTGCCAGGGATCGTGCTAGAAAGTGAGACCTAGCTGTGCCTTCTGTGTCCTCTTCATTCCCATGTCCAGGGTGTATAATTATGCACAGTCCTGTAGCACTTCTTCCCCAGCTTGTGACTTTGGGCTGCTGGTCTGGATGTGCGTCTGAGCTTATCTCAGATGAGGCAAGAATCAGTGTGCAGGCTCTGTAGTAACAGCCTGGCATCCCTTGCTGGATCTGATTTGCTCCTGGTCATGGAGCAATGGCTCTACCAGGGGACAGGAGCAGAGGAGTTCTTTTAAGACTGACAATGGAGGTGCCCAGTCCCAGCTGTTTCCTTCCTCATCCCTGTTCCTCTGTGTAACCCCAAATCTGCATGCATGGAGCATGTTTTGTAATAAACCTGCTGAATGGAGGGCAGGCAGAGCAAAACTGGGAGACTATAATGAGGTGTAAGCCCAAACCCTGCCTGTGTTGCTGCAGCAGTGTGAGGCACAGTAGTTTGTAATGATGATGAGCATGGCCAAAGACATCCCTCCTACCCTGCTGTGTGTATCTGATGTTTCCTTTGAGCCACCAGCAGATTTTCAGTACAGCTCTTTTGTAACTGGAGGGTAGGTCCAGCTTCCCATGGATGCTGCAAAACGCCTTGCTTCTGTGAAACTCTCTTCATTTGAGGCAGTGCCCTAAGGGTTAAGCCATGGTTGGGGGATAGAGTTTGTAACAGGAACAAAGAGGGCTTTTAAGGTCTGTGCTGGCCTAGGAATTGAGGGGAATTGATTGAGCCTTTCCCAGTATGTTGAATTACAAAGGTCATGGAGACCCTTTTGCTGGAAGGCAGCAGCCTTTGAGGTCCCTGCTGGAAGTGGAGCAGAGAGAAAAGAAATAGTGAAAATCAGTGAGAGCAACTTAGTGGAGAGCTTTAAGACCTGGTGAAAACTGGACCTGTATCCTGGGGTAAATAATGAGTGAATACAAGGCTGGGTACCTTTTCCCTGGGATTTTTGGGTGGTTTGGTTTTGCTCCACCTCCTTCCCCCTATTGCATTTACAGCTGCCCTCACACATGACACCTGAATAAGCAGCACCTCTGGTGTACCCAGAACTTGGGTGCACCTCTCCAGCCTGCTCAGGGCTGGTGAAGGCAGCAGAGGGTAAAAGGCAGTGCCTGTAAGGGAGGATCTTTCTAAAATGCAGAAGAGGAGAGTCTCTGGTGCCTACAGGGACATTTTGCCTTGACAGAAGAGGAAGCTTCATACCCACCTGAGCTAGACCTGGAATTTTCATGCACAGTTGAGCAGGAAAGCCCAGTTCTAGTTGTTTCCTCTTAATGTTGTCTGCTCAGGATGTCCCATGAGGCACAGCAGCAGAGAGTCCAGCAAAAGAAGCTAGGGAAGGGATGGATGGCAGAAACCTCTGTTTCCTTTCCTGCAGCAAGATGAAGAGTGGACACAGGTAGTTTCCATCTTGAGCTTTGAATGGCATGAGCCATCCAGCCAATGCACCCAAGATGTACAGAAAAATGTGGCTTAGTGGTTTAGTCCTTAAAACTTTCAGGTTTTAAGTATCAGCTGCTCAGGTATTTGGCCATTCAGCTCCATCCACTGGCACAGGTATGCTCCCCCATCTGATCTTTTATTTAAAGTAATTCCACTTCTGATCTTTATGTTGGATCAGGTGATCTCAAATATGATTTTTGGAGCAAAGGACTATTTGGGCTCTGCCTAGGAGATGAAAGCTGGTTCCAGGGAGTATCCCATGAGAGTCTCTGCAGCCACCATTTAAGTTAGCAGCCTAGAGGCTTCTCTACTTTTTTAAGCACTAGAAGGGCAGGACTGTGGGAGTAGAGACCTACATGAGAAGGGGGAGCTTGTTTTGGAGCTCTCAGAAACCCAAATATCCATTCACCTTGGTAACCAGCCTGTTATTGGGGTCATTCTCTGTGTATCTGTCCCAGTAACCAGGAAGTGTTTCAGCAGAAGCATCAACTTCATGGACTAGTTGCTGCTTAGCATTGACTTTGATAAGGCCTGAATTCCTTCATCTGTTGTTGCTCCAAATCCTCTCTTTTCACCCTGTCCTTTGGCATCACCTGTGCTGCAGAAGCTTGCCATCAACAAATATAAAAGTGGATAACTGGGCTTCTCTCTGCTGGTAGTTCCCAGGTTGCTGACCTGGAATGTGCTGTTTGAAGACAGCAGAGTCTACTCACTGTATTTTGGGTGAACACTCTGCCACTCTTTTCAGCCACCTGGACTGAACATGAAGGAAACGTGAAGGGGAAACATGAGGTACTTGCAAGAGTTCCCCTTGGTTTGGGAAAGATGTCAGAATCAAGAACAATTTGGCTGTCTCTGATCTGCTCCTTCTCCCATCTCAGCTGGAGAGGGGTGTTGCAGATGGGATGTTACCTCTCTGTTAGTCACAAAGAAGGGTGTGGCAGGAAAGTCTAGCTCAGAAGTCAGTCAGTCTGGCTTAAATTGATCAGTCCCCAGTTGCTTAACTGGATGTAGGGCAGTCCCTCAGGTTCCCCTGTGCTCAGGGGCTATATCAGGGAGCTGACCATGTCCAGGAGCTCCTACAGGTTTGTTGCTGCTCTCTCAGGGGCTCCCTGAGTTTGTAGACAAGCCCATCTTTTCAGTGGTGGTAGGCTGATTTAAGCATGTGCATTTAAATTGCTGGGTCTTTCCTGCTGGTGGCTGCTGAGTTTCGTTCAGGAGCTTGCCCAGTTGCTGTGACATTAGTGACAGTGTGGCCATGGTGTTGGCCCTGCTGACACATGCTGAGCGCTATGGATCTCCCCCCTGCTTCCCTAGAAGGGATCTGAAGTACTGGAGCATTCTGATGAGAGGAGGGGTGCTGTGCAGGGGAAGCTGCAGGAGCCCATAAGGATGCCATGGGACAAAACCTTGTATTTTGTTGTCCTGAGAAGAGAGAAGAGGCTCTGTGTATACATAGTGAAGATCAAAAATTTAGAAGTCCAGGGAGAAGCAGCAGATCTGGCATACAATCCTCAGCTTTGGCAGAAAATCATTCTTTGTGCCTATTAATATGTGACTTTACAGCCCAAAGTGTTGTCCCTCGCTCCCTGGCCAAAATACGGTTTGCTTTGGCCTTAACTCCTGGGTGTCAGGGCTTTCTGTCTAAACTGGGGCTGCGTGACCCTACTGAAGACAATGCTTGATTGTCTTGTTCTCTTGCAGTATATTTGTCCCAAGTATCCTGTGTGTGGCTGCAGGCAAAATGCTGCAGCTGGCCAAGTGCTCCTGGGTGGAAGTGACCAGAGTCCCTTGTCAGCATGACTGTGACCCATGTGATGTGGAGAGGAAAGAGTGAGAGAAGAGCCTGTGTGATGCCAGTAATTTTTTGTTGTAGTCAATAGGAAGTGGATCCTCTAGCTCCGACAGGCAGAGGTGCAAGTCAGTGACTGGGTGTGCTGCATGGAGCAGCATCTCGTGCTCACACCACAGCTCTCCTGTGCTCAGACACAGATGTGCAGAGCCCCAGCTCTCGCTGAGCTTGGCACAGCTGCACAGTGCCATCTTCTTGTCAACTCTGTCTGCTCTGGTCTCTCTGAGGAGACTGAGGTTATCTGGACAGCCCTCGGAAGGGCTTAGCAGGTTGAGGCAGTGTGTGTGGCTTGGGAACAGGCCAGGATGTGGAAAAGAGGGAAGGGAAAGAATGTGGGGCAAAGCCTGTTTGAGCCTCAGCCCCAAGCATTAGGGAATTGCCAGTCAGAGGAGCAGCCTGCAGAGGATCTGTGTGTACACAGACCCTGTGTGTGACTTGCACTGTCCACACTCAGGAACTGGTCAAGCCTCTGGGCCCTGCATGCACAGTGGCATTAGTTGATGCCAGCTGACTGTAGCCATGCTTAGAAGAAATAATTTTATGTCTCCCAGGAATCTGCCCATCTTGGAGAGTAAAACCAGGAAGAGGCACAGCCTGGTGGGGCATGTTTGGCTGTACCCAGAAACAGCTTAGCTGGCAGACATCTTGCCTGTGGATCTGAGCTGTGGCAGTGCTGGGTAACCCTCCCACAGCCAGCAGGGTTGGGCTGATAAAGGGAATGGGTTTGCCTGGAAGGCAGCCTCGGAGCCTGGAGGAAGCCCTATCCTAGCCCTCCCCTCCCTTGCTCCTTATCTTGGCAGCACTCCCAGCCTGCCTCTGCCCCTTCTCCCCACAATGGACTTGAGCCAGTAGTGTCACCCCTTGCCCCTCTTGGGTACTGTGGGAGCGAGGGTTCTGGCATGGCCAGGCCAGGTTCCCTGACCAGTTTGCTGTCTTGCAGAGTCTGTGTGTGTGTCTGTATGCAAAATTGCCCATTTTGTGCGCACACACGCAGACTCCCTTCGTGCATGGGGCTGTGGCAGAAATGAGTTAGTCAGGAGGGGGTGAATCACAGGGGAGTGAGTCAGTGGGAAGCAGAAGGCAGGTGTTTGTGCAGGACAGGGCTTTAAGGGAACCCAAAGGTCTGGCAGCTCATGCTGAGTGCCTGGGAGATGGGCTGAGCTTGACAGAGGAGAGCTGGGAAAGCAACAGGGCTTAGCAGGTGAAGACCACGCCTGTGCCTTGGGAATAGGCCAGGATCTTAGCTACATGATGAACTTCAGCTATGGGTACGTTGCTGTCCTGGAAAGGCTTGGGGTATCTTTGGTGCTGAGGCTTTCCCAAAGAGAAGCACTGCTAGGGAGTGCAGGGACCAAGTATGCCTGCCTCCAGTGAATCAGGTGAATCTTCATCCCCACACAGGCAGTGAGGTGTCCAGCCAGCCCTTGGCAAGCTGAGCAAGTCTCTGTACTGGTCAGATCCTGCCCAGTTGTTTGAGAGAGCAGATGCAGTATGGGAAAATGAATGATACTTGTTGGGGCAGAGAATAATAAACAAATAGCTCTGGATTGAGTGAAGACAAATAGCTCTGGATTGATTGAGCATGGAGGAAGAGCTGGGATGCAGATAATACACTGGAGATTTGTGGACATGAGTGGTTGTTGGCTCCAAAACCTGTTGTGTGACCTGGACTCTGCTGCAGACCCCTGTGGGTATTGCCAGGGTTGCAGATGGCTGCTTCTCTCATCGAGAGACCTGCTCTGGACTGCTGTGTTTCCATCTAGCACAACTGGTCTCTGCTGAGTTGAACTCCTAATTGTCCTGCTCATCACTCCTGCAGACAGGTCCCTCATGGGCATGGTGGAGGCAGTCTTGGTATCAGAGCTACAGCAGCACAACCAAAGCTCTCTGCATCTAGGGCAAACTTCTTGGAGCAGGTACTTGGGAATTCTGTCTTAGAATAACATAGGTGTGTTGCAGCAGGCACTGGTATTGCTACCAACCAGAGCAAGGATCAAGTATTTGAACACAAGCAGCTCCTACTGATATCAGGTTGAGATGAGTCTCTTTTTTCAACATCCCCAAGGTAGACAAGTGCGGGTACCTCCCATCCTCCCTGGTGGCACCCTTTTCAAGGTCTAGAACATTCTCAAAAACTGTGTAAGTCTCCAGATCCCTTCTGGATCCCAGCAGGGTCCAACAGTCTCCAGAGATAAGCTGGAGCTCTGGCTTCTTGTGTGCTGCAGTGGGCAGAGGCTGAAAGTGGCAGGCTTGTGCAGCCTGGGGGAGGGAAGGCAGAAAAGGGGGCGCTTACTGCTGCTGCAAGCTGTGGGTTTGCAGTGAAGCTGCAGCTTGGCTCTCTTGGGAAGTGCCCAGGGGCAGGATGAGAAGCAATGGCACAAGAGGGAAATTCCAATTAGATAGTTGGAAAAATATTTCCCTGCAAGGCAGTTAGACACTGGAGTAGGCCCCCAGAGAGTTTCCACACTTGGTGACTTTAGCCCCCGGGCATGGGCAAACCCCGAGCAGTTTGCTTGAACTTGGCCCTGCTGTTAGCACGATTGGACCCAAACTCTCTGAGGTCCCTTGCCACTGTTGTTCCTCAGTTCTGCAGTTCTCAGGTTGCTTGGCAATGTCACATCTCATGGACTATTGGATTGACCAGTTTGGAGGTACATGGAGGGCTCAGGGTCTTGTTCTGTCTGTCCTCTTCTCACCTGTACTCATCTGTGTGGATTAGCGGTGGTGAGAGATGGAGGCACTACCTTAGGAGCATTCCTTAGCTCATTCACTTGCCCCAGCTTCTCTTAGCTGGAGCACCCATCTCTCTGTAAGTCCACATTATTTTCTTCCCACATGAGCACAAGAAACCACTGGGCAGTGAAGCACAGGATGTGAAGCATCCACCTTTCTCTGCTGGAAGCACAGAGCTGTGATGTGTAGGGGGGTGCTGGTGTTTTTGGAAGGCTCATGAGGATTCTGGCCTCCAGCCCTCCAGATGGAAAGTTTATCTTCCCCATGGTGCCTGTCCCAGAGATAGTGGTGATTGGAAAGGAAGTCACTGATAGCTTTTTTAAAGGTTTCAGCTGCTTGACCATCCTCAGCAGATGGATGCTGAGATGAGGAGCCTAAAGGACTGTCTGGAAAGAATTATTTGCTCCCAGTATTTTCTGTTTCTTTGCCAGATTTTTATTTTCATGACTGCTCTTTTCCTGATTCTGTCCTTCTGCAAGGCTGGCTGCTGGCAGTCTTACAAGCCTTGTCTTCAGGAACAACTTTGCTCTGTGATTTATTGTGTCTCTGAGCTTTGACCTGGTGTCTGATGCTGCAGAAGCCCATGTCTGGTGTGTAAGTGTTCAGAAGGTGTTTACAGGGTTTGGCCCATCCTATCTACAAGAGTAATGAACCAGAGCAAAGGGGTCTGCTCGTAGCCTTGGTGCCTGGGTTAAGCTGACCTGCAGCAGTAGCTACATCTGCTTTCTCATCTGGCAGAGGCTGGATGGATGTCCAGGCTCCCTTTATGTGAATTTTCAAGGTCTAGAACATTCTGAAAAACCGTGTAAGTCTCCAGATCCCTTCTGAAGTTGCTTCTTTCAGCCTTTCCCTTGGGCTTGTTGACACTGAGCTGCCATCACCCTGTGTGCTCTGCACATCAGGAGCAGCAGGATCTGGTGGTTTAGGCCAAGAGGTCCCTGAGGTCTGTTCCCACCTGCAGAAGCAAGTGCTGTGTGCCAGGGGATGAGCTGGTTTCTGGTAGGCCAGAATGAGTTTCTGGTAGGCCATGGAGAGCTCTTAGGTTTCTCACAGGCTTTGTCTCCCTAGGAGGGTCAGGTCTAGAAGGACATCTGTGTCCTCAGGGCATGGATCAACCGCCAGGTTGAAGATGTTTTTGACTTAGTTGCCTCTGCTGTCTGTGGTGCCCAGGGGTGGTTCACTCTGTGTGGACCAGGAGGTTTGCCATTTCATGGGGTGTAATAGGAGCTGGACCGTGTCTCCTGCTCCCCTTCATATGGATACACCTACTGTCCCTCTTACACCTGTGTTTCCCTTCTTAGGGCCTTCTGCTCACACTGTTTGCCTTCATTATGGGCAACATTGTGAATGTTTGGATGACAGTTGTGGCACCCTTTTCCTAAGTCCAGCAGGGTGTTTCGCCTTCATTCCTACAGGAAAGAGAGGTTTTCCTTTTCTATGACAAGGTGCAGGACGTTCAATTCATGGTGAAAATACTCCTTTACTGCAGTAGCCCTGATTGTGTCAATCTTGTTAAAATCAAAGATGGACAAAGCCTCACCCTTATGGCCCAAATATCTGCCCAGCACGTCATCACTCTGGCCTGTGCTAGACTTGAACCTTTCTAAATTGCAGCTGGAAATGGGTGAGTTGGGTAGGTGTGCACAGCCGTGTGTGTGGTATCTCCTCCCCCTGTGCCACGTACACGTCTAGTACAGGGAGTGGAAAAGATGCTGAATGTCCCCACAGCTGTTGCAGCCTTATCTGCAGGCTGCAGCTTGGTAACCAAGCAGGAGGCCTAAGTGCCTGTGCTCAAGCACCTCCCTTGGAGTGCTCTTACAGTAAAGGGAAGTGTATTGCAAGAGGGCTTGCGCTGGGGAGGGGCAGTTCCCACGGGGCAAATGCTGCAGTGCACAATCCTTGCTGTCCTCCCCACTGCAAGCCATTTGCCTACTCCCTCTTCAAACATGTAGCTTTGACACCCGGAGCTGATCAGAGCAATTCAGCATCCCTGGGACTTTCTCCACTGCCCTGAAGTGCCTGGTGACTGTTTGGGGAGGTACAGAAAGGTGATGGTGCCGTGGGTCTGTCGGGTGTCAGGGACTCATCAGGGGAGTGTGTGCAAGGAGGCTTGGGCTGGTGGGGCTGTGGGTGTGTGACAGTCAGGAACGGGAGGAGCCTGGGGTAAGTTAAGGTATGAACTGCAGCAATCAGGAGGCAACAGAGCACAGGTGAGAGCTAGGGGCTTGCCTTGGGGGGTCATGGAAACAGGACAGGGTCTGATGGTGGTTGAGGATGAGGTGGGAATGAAAAGGAGCACACTTGTGGGGATAGAGAGCCCAGCTGCCATGTGAAGGGTGTGGGGAAGGGGCAGTGTGGTGCATCTAGGTTTAGGCAGTGTGAATGGCTACAGAGCATCAGGATACAGAGGGACGTGGCTTGGTAAGGAGGCTTTGCATGCCTGTGGCTGTATGCAGTAGTGACAGAGGGAGAAGAGAGGAGATGGCAGAGCTGGGAGCAACAGGGCTACCATCACCTGCTGACTTCTGTGCTGTCTGCTCCCAGCTTGCAAAACATCACCTCACCACCGGAGCTCTCTGTCAGAGGCTCCTGTTTCTGTACCCAGCTAATAGTGCTGGAAAAGTGGCTGGGCTGTTCAGGCTGCACACCTAGATCATGCTTCCCATGGTGCACAGCCCAAGACAGGGAGCTGACAGGAGGGGAGTTATTGTAAGTGATTGTCTTACCACTGGCGTTGAGTTAAACAGGTTAGTATACAGTTTGCAGGGCTTCTGATGCAGACACCAACTGCAGGGTGTTATTCCTCCTCTTAGGAGATCAGATAAAAGGGACTCTTGGTGCTAAAATTTGTAGATCACTTAGAATAGTGAGGGCCTCATCCAGATTGGGTCTGCATCCCTTGGACAAACATCCTTATTGAACTTGAACTGTGGCAGTGCATTGGTGCCTTGGTCATGGCCAGAGACCTCGGGTATCATGCAAGTGCGGACCAGAAGTGGTCCCTGCCCTTTGCCAGATCCACTTGCCTTCTCAAAGCCATTCTATGACTGGCTGCACCGGCATGTGACTTGGTAATCACATGGTGGAAAATTTTCCATTGGTTTCAGTTGGCACCAAGCTCTGGACTGGAACAGCCAGTCTGCAGGGTCATCAGTGGCTAGGGTCCCCTGGGCCTGTTCCTCGGGCCACCACCCCTGAAGAGGGACGGGAGGGCTGGAAGGCAGCTGGCTGACGTGTTCCAGTGCCTGGGTGGCTTGTGGCTTGCTTTCACATTCTTTCTTGCCACAAGGTGACTGCTGAGGCCACCATGCTGCTCCAAGTCCAATGCCATGGGGCTCCCCAGGGCTTGCAGGTGCGGTGCTGGCTGCACCTTCCCCTGTGCAGCAGCTACCCCGAGGTGAAAAGACACAGCTTTTTATGATGTGGAGCCAGCACAGAGAAATTTGCTGCTTGTGGACAGCTGTAGTCCTGGGCCTGGCTCATGTCCTCCAGCACTTCTCACCTGGGTCCTGCCTCGGGAAGGGGAATAGGGACTTGCCCACCCTCGACTCCCTGTGTCAGGCAAGTGGGTGCCACTTCGGGCTAATGGGGGTGAATAGCTGTGGTGGAGCCTAGCAGCATCCTGCTGCCTCTGCAGGGATCCTCTTGGGCAGCAGAGAGTTTTCCCCACCCCCAGCTCTGCCGCTGCCTCTTTGTTTTCTGGCAGAAGCCTCTGTGCCTTTTCATTGCCGTTGAGGCGCCGAGCAGAAGCCTGCGTGTGCCGCGTGTGCATCTCGCCGGGAATGTGATGCGGGCTGGGAATCCTGCTGGGCCAGGCATCTCCCCTGCAGGGCAGTGGAGGCCAAACAGCAGCTTCAGGGGTCTCCTTCCCATGGACTGTTCCTCCAGTCAAGCAAGGCTTCGAGGCAGCTGGTCTCCCTCACAAAACCCTCTTTTGCATTGACAGCGCTTCTGCACCTTGCCACAAGTCGAGTAAGTTGTATGGGAAGGGGCTGGTCCTCAGCTGGGCACTCGGGCTCTCCGCTGTGGTCCTCCCTCGCTCCCGCTGGGAAGGCACCTGAGATTAAAGCAGTGCCAAAGGCTATGGAGCTGGATACAGCGGTGGCTGAGGATTGCTTGTGCTGCGCCTGCCTCTCCATGTATTTGATCTCTTGACTTCCAGCGGGGACTGAATTCCTGTGCTGGATTCTGGGCTCGGCTCTTGTGAAAGGATCCAATTATTTTAGAGCTTTGAGCATCTCCATTTGCTGTCCATATTTGCGGCATGCTGGCTGGAATTCCAAGTGATTAACGTGGCTGTGACATCTCTCCTAGGGGTGTTATCTTTGCTCGCTGTCCCCCACCGCCCCCCTCTTCCTCCTCCGGCAGCGAGCGAGACAGGCAGGCAGAGACAAAGGTCTGTCCTCAACCTGGGCTGTCCTCCCCATAAGCGGCTGCTGCATGGGATTTCCCTGCCTTGCCTGCTGCAGGTTTCCTCGGTTCCCGGTCGAACACTGGAGCTGGGCAGCTGTGGGCTGTATCGCAGAGGTTTGAACCTGCTGGGCTGGGTGGGCAGGGGGTGCTGCTGGCCTTGGAGAGCTGCCCGATTGTCCTGCTGGATTTTAAGCTGCTTTTCATTCTTTGCCTGCGCTTTCCTGGGAAGAGGGGCAGCCGTGCGTGGAGGGGGGTGGTTGGCAGGGAGGGGGTTGGACGTGGAGGAAAGCTTTACACAGGTGGCTGTCGCATAGTGGGGTCTGCCTGCAGACCCTGTAAACCCTCCTTCCCAGCCACAGGCTATTGTCAGCATTGCCGTGTGCAAGCCAGGCACCTGGGAAAGGTGTGCGGAGGTGATCCGTGCCAGGATGAGGGGCATCAGAGGGAAGGGGTAAGTCCCTGGGCTGGGAGCTCTGCTCCAGGTCCCCCAGCTCCCAGGAGAGGTTTCATTGTGTTATCCTGACTTGGCCGAGCGGAAGGACTCAGTCCCTGCAGCACCTGAGTGTGGTGCTAGGGCTGGGGAAGCACTGCATGTTGCTGGGCAGACCTCAGCCCTTGAGGAGGCTGCTGCAGCTTCGAGCCCCAACACGATGCACTGCAGAGAGGGCTGCTCTGTCCCTGGGGGCTTCTGCACCCTGTCAGTGCCACCTCCTGAGGGATGGGAGGGAGCAGCAGCACCTCACAGACATGGTGCTGTGGGCACAGGGAGGTGTTGGGTCTCTGTCTCTGTAGAAGCTGTGTCTGGTGGTTTTTAGGGGCTTGCACTTGTGACATGGGCTATACCTCTTGCCCCATCCTTCCTCTCTGGGCTCAGGCTTCCTCTCCATTCCTAGCAGGGGCTAGCACTGAATGAGGCTCTGCAGCTGCATAAATCTGATGTGGCAGGAGGCCTCCTGAGGACCCTCAAGAGCAGCACTTGCCCTTGCAGTGGGGCAAGGAAGCCCCCTCACTCTGTATCCATTCCCCCTCCCTCTCCTTCTTCCTCTCTCTTGTTTCCACCAAGTGTCAGCTCCTTCCTCCCCAACCTGAATTCCAGGATAGTGCCAGAGCCATGGCCAGTGGTCATTTTTCCTTTCAGGCACAGTTTGCTCCTCTAACAACTCCTGAGTCAGCTTCTCTCTGGGATTGCCATCACTGCTACAGTGCAGGAGGTAGTCCCCAGCCTCATGTCTGTCTCTCTCCTGATGGTGAGATGCCTGATCTGTCAGACTGTGCAGGAACCCTTCTCTGGTGGCAGCATTGCTGTTAGTGCTGCCATCCTTCAGGGTTGTTATGCAAACTTTCTGCCTGCTGGCACTTCACAAGCTCTGGTCTTAGCCTGTGGCAGGGAGCTCCTGGGTTTGTGCTCACACTGTTTAGATTTCCTTCCTTCTCCTTGGGTCCAGATAGGACCAAAAGAGTTAAGATTTATCCTCCAGACAGTCTATTTCCAGCAGTTTCTGTTGCTTCTTCTCTTGCCTTGTACTCTGCTTGTTCTGAGGATGATTATTTGTCCTCTTCTAATGATGGCCCTTCTCCTTCCTGGCTGTGTGGTTCCTGCTTCACCCCCAGTGAGGCCACCAGTGTCTCTCCATAGCACTTCCCATGAGAGGAAGCAGGAGAGAAGGCAGAAAAAGCCACTTAGGCATTGGTTTGGGGTTTTTTGTGGTCTAAATTCTGCAAAGACCTCTCTTGGTCCTGCTAGCCACCAGACTGCTGCTCTGTCCTAGGCAGCAGTGCCCAGGTCAAATCTTCTTGTCCACTGGTCATGTGTCCCTTTTGACTGGCTGGCAGTGCTGCTCTGGGAAGCCACTGGATTTCCCCTGGATGAGTGTGGCAACTTCGGGCACAGCTCTTGCTCTCTTCCTTGCACTGGTGCTGTGTTACCGGCCCTGCCAGGCTCCCAAGGGCTCTGCCTCATGACAGATAACCTCCCTGCTCCACACTCATCCTGCTTCCTCTCTGGCTGCCACAGTACAGCTCGAACAGCAACAGATCCTTTTGCAGGCTGTAGCCCGGCATGTGGTACCGCTGCTTCATTGCCCAGCCAGGAACCCGTCCTCACTCGCCATCCTGATCTGTTGCCTCCAGACTGAGACCATGGTCTGTTAATCCTGGTTTCCCCCTGGATGTGCTAATAGGAATGGAACCAGCAGGTAAGCCAAGTCCCTGACCCAACCCCACCAGGCCTGGCTGTGTTATTCCACATCAGGCTCTGGTGGTTCGGTGTCACCAAGGAACACAGCGTTTCTGCCCCAGTGCATGGGGCATGCTCCCTCTCTGCAGGTCATTTGGCACTGGGTATTTCTTGGGTGTTGAAGTGTGGTGCCCTCCCCAGGCAAAGAAATAGAGGAAAGCTGTGCCTGGCATAACTTCAGATCCAGGTGCTGGGAGATCTTGGCGAAAGCACCGGGCCCTGCCTGTTCTCTGAGCAATCAGGGGGCCTTGGCAGGAGCAGGGCAGTGAGTGGAAGAGCTCTATGTGGGCTTCCTTAAGAGACAATGCTCTTTGAGTCCTATCTTAGAGCACCAGCATGAACTGAAACACTGTCAAAAAAAAAAAAAAATCAGCATCATGTGGGCTTAGGAGGGGCCAAACCCTTGGTGTGGGCACAGGGAGCCCCATGTGTTGTGTCGAGAGGGATGGTGCCTGTGCTGCTCAGCTGAGCTGATGAAGCCCTGGGCCTGCCTCTGTCCCATCCATGTGGCCAGAATTAGGGCTCTGGCAATGTCTGGCTCAAGGACAGGAGAAGGCAGAGGTGACCAGGTGCTTTCTTCCTGTGCCTGCTTGGAGTGCAGGAGGCCATGGTCCCAGGATTGCTGGGTGGTGGGCTCCCTTGGTACTGTCAGAGGCTGAGCTCTACTGGATGGGCTCTCAGCAGGGAGGAACTGTCCTGGGAGGCACTTGGCACTGCCAAGAGAACCTCCCTGGGATACAGCCCCTTGTATCTTGAGGAGGGTGAGAAGCAGAGCTATACCCCAGCTGCTGCCCATCCCAGGCTGTTGGGCATTCCTCCCGGAGGATGTTCAAAGAGATCTTAGGGTTACTTGGAGACACTTTGGGTGATACTTCCCTGTCCCTGGCGTGGGACTGGCATTTTCCAGCACGATGCTTCAAACAACAGTATCTGGGCTTGGCAAAAGGTGGTGCAGCCCTTGTTCTAGCAGCTGGTGTTGGCAGCACCTGATGACTGGTGTTGAGATCTCAGCTGGGAGGGATTTGTGGTGCTAGCAGGTCAGCCTGGCCTTATACATCCATTCTCCTGAAAGGCAGCTGTTGCCAGGGAGAAAATGGCTGTGACTTCAGTGGGGCACAGGGAAGAGAATTAAACGACGCAGGTGAAATTGTGTGTTTGTTCTGGCATGGACACACTCTTTCTTCCACTGCACCAGGCTGATTCTTGCTCTTGGTTGCTGATTTTGCTTCCCATTGGTTGATAGTGCCACACAAGTCACGGTACAAGTCTCCCTCAGGGATGGAGGAGGGACACAGCAACCTTCCAGGCAGGCAGAGCACAGTATGTTACCACTTCAGCATCTGCCCACAACTGAGGGCATTCACTTGCTTTCCTACCTGCTTTGGTGCAGGCCTCATGGAGTGCCAGGAGGATCTTGTCTTTACAAAAAGCTTTTGCTGAGGATTTAGACCCATGGTTTATCATGATGCAGCACTGATTTGCCCTGCTGTAAGTGCTCCTTGGGTGCAGTTGTATTGAATCTCAACAGGTCCTATTCTGGCTGGTTGCTGGCACTACCCTTCCCAAGCAGTGGTGGTGGCTTTTAAGCTGTCCAGCTCTCAGAGACTGGTCATGACAGCCTGAAATTACAAATCTTATTGGAAAGGTAGTGAAAGAACAGCCTGTTTTCTGGGGCAGGCGAGGTCAGGCAGCAAGCACAGCTGATACTGGCTTCCCCCGTGCAAGTTGCAGGAATGCAGAATTTGCCAGACCAGGATGCCAGAAGGGGATTGCACTTGAGTGTTGCTGCCTCTGAACATCCGTTTGGAATTTTTGTTCATCTGCCTGGCCCTGCTGTTTCCAGCCTTCAGAGCAGTACTCACTGCTGGCTTAGGGTGCCCAGACAGCAACTTCCTGCTGGATGGGTGCTGCAGTGAGTCCCCATTTGAGGGATGCATGAGGAGGGCATGATCCCTATGGATAGGTATGATTTCCTCCTTTAGCTGGAGGCGCCTCGGCTAGTGGAAGCCCATGAGCTGCCTCTGCCACAGAAGTGCGGAGGGTGGAGGTGCCTAAGGGCTCCTGCACACTCTGAAGGTGTTGCACCATGAGCTGCTGCTTCAGCTGACTCTTCTCCACACCCTCTTCCAGGCATCAAAGCTGCAGTGCCTGTGGATTATGACCACAGGGGAGCTGTGTTGCATCTGCAAATCTCTGTTGTGCATCAAGGACACATCTGAACAGGTGAGTGCTGTGGACAGGAAAGGATTGCTGTCTTTGTGCTGGGGAAAACTGGTGGGGGGCCATTATGGCTCAGGGCTGTCAGGCTCCTCATTTCTGCCTTCCCTGACAGGCATCTCATATTGGAAGAAAACAATTCCAAGCTCTTCTCCTTATTTGTAGGGCCAGAAAGTTTCCTGTGCTGTGGGTGGAAGGGGGAGGAGGTGAACATGAGACCAGGAACTAACTGGAGGCCCAGAGGTTGCTGCAGTGTCTTGGAAAGCAAGGCATGAAATGGTTGCCAGAAAGAAAGAGGAATCTGTTCCTATTCACAGGGTTTCATACAGGAAGGCATGCAAAAGGGATGTAAAATGAAGCCAGGTATGAGAGTTCACAGCTTAACTTAAAATATTTGTGGTTTAAATGGAAATCAAGGTGTTAGCACTGCCTGAGGTGGCTGAGATGTATGTGGCCTTTGATTTGGGAGTCTCGGAAAGGCTGAGCCTAAATGCTGCTTTCCCTGCGTGCGTGACCCTGCAGACAGGAAGCACCCTTCTGCCCTTCTCCCAGGAAGCGTCTGAATCACCCCAGCCCTGCATCTCCCCCTTTCCTTCCCCTCAGAGCCACTGGAGACACTGAAGAGCTGGAGAGGACGTTGCAGAGGTTCGGAGGCACACCGTGATGGTAGGAGTCATTCCACGGCAGCCACGCTGCTTCTGGGGGGTGCCTGACTTGCAGGCGTCTTCAGCTAATTGTGCCAACGACCGCCTGCTGCGGGGCAGGGAGGTTAATCCAGAGACAAGCAGGGGTAAGTACGTGTGGGGGGCAGCCAGGAAGGGCTGCAGTGTTGTGGGCTACGCAGAGGGGTTGAGGTTGGCAGGGACATCTGGAGGTTATCTGGACCAGTCCCACCTAGAGCCATTGCCCAGGACTTTGTGCTGATGACCTCTGGATGCCTCCGAGGATGAAGATTCCACAACCTCTCTAGGTAACTGGTTATAGTGCTTGGTCACAGTAAAACAAAATGGTGTTTTCTGATATTCAGAGGGAACCTCTTATCTAGATATCTAGATGAGATCTCACTGAGCCTTCTGTTCTCCAGGCTGAACAGTCCCAGCTCTCACAGGACAGAAGCTACATTCCCTTAATTTTTTTAATGTCCCTGTTTTGCATTCTCTCAGATGTGGCTTCACCAGTGCTGAGCAGAGAGGAAGAATCAGTTTGCTCAGCCTGCTGTTAATCCTGTGCCTGGTGCACTATTGTTTTTCTTTGCTGCAAGGGCACATTGCTGCTCATGGTCAACATGGGACCCACCAGGACCCCCAAGGCCTTTTCTGTTGTGCTACTTTCCAGCCAGTCAGTCCCCAACATATCCTGGTGCATGGCTATACTTTTTATCACTCCTTTTGAAGAGACTCCCTGGTCTCAAGCACCTTGGCCTGCCATTTTCACATCCACATCCCAGCAGGGTCAAAATAGCATATGCAGGCTCACTCTCCACATAGTCTTCATCCACTTGGAGAACAAATTTCCCTATTGCTCCCTTGCCCCTAAGCCCTTGCTCCACAAGATCAGGCACAGCTGCAAAGACAGGCAAAAGGCAGAGCTGCCAGGCTTGGGCAGTTTGTCCTCAGTCTGCTGGTGACTTTTCCTGCATCTCCTCAGCTCTTGCAGCCATTTCTGTATTTTTCATACCTGAAACAAACCAACATGTGGACAGGATTCTCACAGCTCTCAAACTGGACTGAAAATCGAAAGTGAGGCACCATGCTGCACAGAGACGGGCAGGCCTTGGAGCTGGCAGGAGTGGGTGGATGGTGGCCTTGGTACCTCCCAGCTGCTGATTGAGGTGCTGGAGATGCCTAGTCCAAGTTGGCAGAGGTAACAGGGATGTTAGGCCATGGGGCTGGAACCAGCCCTGCCTCATCCAGTGCACGTGGGCAGGGCAGGAGAGCCTGCACTGGGAGATGTTGCTGCTGTTGCCCAAAGGGGTGATTACAGGCCTGAGCCCCTGGGACTGGTCTGACCTGCCTGACTCCTGTGCTCCACAACAGCACAAGCGTGTCCTAGGAGAGGGCAGGCCTCTTCCTCCCCACCTGTCCAGACTTGTCCACAGGTGTCTCCTGCCTGTCTGGAGACTTTTCTCCTTGCCCGAGCCAGGAAGTGTGTGCCGAACCTGCTGTTGGGTGGTGCCACAGGGCTTCCCAGAAAGGCACATCAGCCTCGTTCCTCTTCATGTCCCTGGAGAGGTAGATTCAAGTGGGCTGTGTGAGGAGCCATGTGCCAGTGGGTCCCTTGCAGCCAGAAGACTAGATGAGGATGGAGAGCCAAGGCTGATCCTCATCCTTCTCTCTTTTTTTCCAGATGCTGTGCTGCAGAGCACCTCATAGTAGAGGGCTCACACAGAGATTCTGAGTGAGAGGGGGCCCAGCTCCCACTCCCTGCCCTTTCACCCTGACCTGTGGCACTTTACAGTCGCCCTCCTGCTGCTGCATGGGCTCCGCTCAGAGTCCCAGCAAGTGAGGCTCCATGCGGCACATCCACACAGAGACGTCTCTGTCCCCGGAGCGCAGCACAGACCCCAGCCTGTCCCAGCCCAGGGGGGAGACACCCTTGGAGCCTTCCTCGCAGTGCTGCACCCACCGCAGCATCCTCATGGGCTACAATGAGACAGAGATCAAGCGCCAGAAGGTTTACCAGGTGTCCATCTTCTCCCATCTCTCCAGCTCCTCTGAGAGCACGGAGCAGCGGGCAGGCACCTGGCCAGCTGTCAAGAGGGGATACCCCAAGCAGCGAACTCCGGAAGGGGGGCGAGATCCCAAACGAACTCACTGGGGTGACAGGGGGGTGGATGGGGGCCCTGGGCAGCCTTCCCTGGATGATGATGATACCTTTGAGGATGGTCTGCTGGTGGAGGAGCTCTCCCTTTGCGGCTCTGCCCAGCACTTCTCCCACAGTGGGCTGCGGGTGGTGGAGCACCGCTGTGAGGACAGCCCTAGCTACAGCCCCAAGGCCAGCAGAGAGGACAAGTCACAGGAACTCTCCTTTTCCTCCTTCTCCTCATCCTCCTCCTCCTCTTCCTTCTCCTCCTCCTCCTCCTGGCCCCAGCACATTGCTTGCAGTACTTTGCACATGAGAGACAGTTGCCCTGTCTCATCAGGGGATCAGCCCATAGACTATGGAGAGAATGGGGAGCCAGCAAGTGGCCGCAATGTACTTCACCTTGAATTGCACAGCATTGCACAAACAACCCAGTTGGACCCTGGTGGGAAGAGAGAGAAGCCAGGGAGCAGCCCAACTCACACCAGCAGGGCTAGCGGAGAAGCAGAAGGGCCAGTGGTGGCCAATGGGTGCAGGGAGTCCCCAATTCCACTGGCAGCACTCAGCCCTGAGCCCAGCAACCTGAGCTCCCAGGAGATGACACCCTGTGGGAGCAGCCAGCTCAGTGGCACCTGCCCAGCCAAAAGGAAGTTGCTGCCCGCTGGCGAGGTTATGGCTGACTCCTGTTCTGAGGATGAGAGCCTGTCCCCACCAGCAAGGAAGAAGAGGGTCCTGCCATGCCATCCTGTGCTCACAGCCTGCCGCAGCACTGATGCCAAGGGAGCTCCGTTCTGGAATCACCTGCTTCCTGCAGCCAAGGTGAGCATTGCTCATGGGGGGAAAGAGGGAATGGCCTGGGGATGCCCAGAGCTCAGGACTGTGCTTGTGGGCAGTGTGGTCCAGTGTGGCACCATGCCCTCTCCTGTCCCTGAGTTGCAGTACCGGTGTGAGCAAGGCAGCAGCTGACAGTCAGCCCTGACACACATGGTCTGTTTTAACCAGCTCTTGACATCCTGTAGTCACTGGATCCTCTGCATGCAACCAGCTTTTTCTCCTGGAGAGCCTTGATTGGACAGGAGACAACCTCCCCATGGCAGTGAGAGTTGGACATGTCATGAAGCCACTTTTGGTGTCTAATGGCTTCATGTTAAGCTATGATATACCAGCAAGCTTGTGAAGAGGTCTGGCCTCTGCGTGCCTAATGAGGAGGAAGGCAGATGTGTGGGATGGTTTCAACTGGCCATGATGCCCATTAGAGCAAGTGTCTGGTGGCAGTCAGTGGGACTGGACATGCTTTGACCAAGGAGCCCAGTGCTGTGTGGCATGGAGCCCCATGCCTGTGGCATGTCCTCAAGGTGCCACAAACTCCCAGCAATGGAGCAGACTTGTGAGGTTTGCAACTCTCCCTAGCAGCTCAAGAGCTGCCTCTGATTCCTCCTTTGTTACGCTGCCCTTCTTATCAGCCCCCTGCCTGCCAGCTGAGGCTGCAGCAGACTCAGGCCACACCTGGCACCATCTTCTTTTTCTCTGGGGCATCCCATGGTGTGGGGACCCACAGGAACTGATGTCAGAGCTACCTTGGTTTCTTGCTGCTTGGGCTCTGTTGCTGCCTGCCTTTTTCATGACTGTTCCCCAGCCGAACTGCCCCCAGCACTGTCCTTGCAGAGTGGAGCCCTCCAGCAGCTTCCCTGGGTTTTCCCACCCAGTCATGCCAGCCAGCTCCATCATCCCTTTGTGTTGTGCTATCCTTTGTGTGGCTTCCAGAAGGGAAAGCCCCTGAAAAAGGGACATCTTTAAAAGGAGGCTGCAGTGTGTCTGTGGCTTTAACCCCCCCACCCCACAGCTGTAGGATCCTAGCTGTGGGTAGGGGTGGGCAACACACCCCTCTGCCTGGTGGCACTACTGAGGACTTTGCATGAATCACCAGGGGACAGAACTTTTCCGAGGCTGGTTGGGGAGTGTCCTTGTAGGTGTCACTAGTCCCTGGGAGGCGCAAGGGGGTGTCATTGCATGGCTCTGTCTACAGGTGTGTTGTCACGTGGGCTGCTCCTGAGACCTCCTTTGTAAAGAGGGAACAGTGTGTTGTACCCTTGGGTACCAATACCATCATTCCCAGCTGAGCCACTTCAGGGTTTGGGCAGCCCCGTGTCCCCACGAGACACTCCAGTCTGCCCTGCTGGCCACTCAGAGGCCGCTGATGGCTGCCCAAGGACGGGAGCCTGTTCCATCTGTTGGGACCCTCATGGGAATATGGGGCAGGGCAATGGACAATGGCACCTCCCATGGGCCCTGGTTGCTGCCCTAACATGGTTCTCCATTTTGTATCTCCTCCAGAGCTCTTCGGATTGCACTGCGGTTGGGAGGAGGCTGAAGAGTGGGCTGCGTCTCAAATCGTGAGTGTCCTGGCAGCCCTGTGGGATGGACATGGGGGCTCAGGATGTCTGCCCACTTCAGTGCCCTGCAGCCCCATGGGAGGTTCACGTTGGGTTGAGTCCTCTTCCCTGCCCTGGCCCAGGTATCTCACCTCCATAAGACCACAGATTGGGGTGGGGGTGGTGTTTCTTCTTCTCCTGGGATATAGGAAAGTGGGTTCAACCCCTAGCAAAGGTACAGGGGACCTGGAGAGGGATCCACATTCCCAGCAACATGAACAACATGGGCTGTGTGCTCTTCAGTCCAACACCAGTCTTCTCTCCTCACTCCAAGGCGACATCTCCGGACCAGCCTCCGGAGGGGCACTAGGTCCCCCACAGTGCCCTGGGCCACCACCACTGTCAGCCATGCTCTGCTGGGCAATTTTGAGGTAATGGTGCCTGTCTGCAGGGGGGCAGTGGGTCCAAGGGGCTCCACGCAGGGCTAACAATGAATGTGAGAGGCTGAACCTGATGGGAGCCCTGGTGTGGGGCTGAGCTGGGCTGATTGTCCCCAAAAGGCCTGCCGTGCAGTTGCCACCACACAGACCACCAGCAGCATGGCTCAGCCAGCAGATCCTTGGGTAGAACCTGTTGAGATAGGTGCTGTGAGGCTGAGCCGAGGCACTCTCACTGCTTCTCCCTGTTAGATGGTTGGTGTTATCCCAGCAGTTCAGGGCGGGTCTGTCTCAGAGTGGGGTCTCTCGGCACATGAGGGCAAGCAGCCAGCTGGGTGCAGTAAAGATGGGGATGACTTCACCTGGAGCTTTGAGGCAGGGGGTAGGGCTGATGTTTGAGATTCCTTAATGCTTCCCTCCCTCTCAGGAGTCCATCCTGAAGGGGCGCTTTGCACCATCGGGGAGGATCGAGGGTTTCACAGCAGAGATTGGTGCCAGTGGCTCCTACTGTCCCCAGCATGTCACCCTGCCTGTTGACGTCACCTACTTCGACATCTCTGAACACAGCGCGCCCTCGCCTTTCCTGGTACATAGATGTGGGGGAGCTGGGGGGACTGTACCCTGACACCATGGGGCACCCCTCACTGTAAAGAGTGGCTCAAGCAACCACTTGCTTGTGGAAATGACTGCCTGTGCCAGGAGCAGTCTTTAACCCAAAAAAGCAAAAAGGGAAACATACATGAGGGAACATACATAGGCCCTGCTGCTTTATGGTTGTCATTGTCATCACCTCTCGTCACCACCTCTCTTTTTCTGCTTCTTGTTTGGAGAGGGGCTGAGCTGGGGGTCTTCTTGTTGACTTGTGCCAAGTGTTCCCAGCGAGAGAGTCTCAGGCCCATGCTGGTTTCCAGCTGGGCTTTTCCTTGGCTTTCTCCCTCTCTCACATGCTGTTTATTTTGCCCCAGGGAGTGATTGACTTGGAGGCCTTGGGAAAGAAGGGTTACAGTGTGCCCAAAGCTGGAACCATCCAAGTGGTGAGTCATTCCCTGGCCTGCAGTAGCACTGTGGGGATGGGGCTGGTTGGGCTCTGGTTGCCCTGCTTGGAGGGCAGGGGTGTGCTCCATGACATTGTTAGGCAGGGCAGCAGCTGGAATGGGCGTCTCCTGCCCAGAGGTTATGTGGCCACCAAGACAGCATAGCAGAGAGGAGGACTAGGGTGTTGTCAGGGAGACAAGCTGATGGGAGAATTGGGGAAGGAAGAGGTGGGTGAGGGTTTTGGCAGGAAAGTGCATATGCACAGTGGGAATGGGATGTGATGGAAGAGGAGCACAGGTGTGAAGGTGGGTGGAAAGGACTGACCTATGACAGTCAGGCTAAGCCCTCTAGGATTTGTGTGAGGCTTTCTGGATCTTTGGTCTAGCAGCTCCTGCTCCCAGATGCCCCATCTCTGCCCTGCATCCTTCTCAGTCTCACCCCCTACTCCTCTGCCCCCAGACCTTATTTAACCCTAACAAGACTGTGGTGAAGATGTTCTTGGTGACATACGACTTCCAGGACATGCCAGCCAACCACATGACCTTCCTACGCCATCGCATCTTCCTGGTGCCCGTGGGGGAGGAGGAGGGGTCCACAGTGGCCCCCAGTGACCCACTGGGCACCAGCCCACCCTGCAGGGTCCTCTGCTACCTGATGCATCTAAGGTAAAGCATGCCAGGGGGATGGGCACCTGTCCCAACTCACCCCTGGGCTCCTCTGTGACATGTCCCAAGCCTGCAAGACAGGAGGGACTGGGGAGGAGCAGGGACCAGCTGTTCCTTTGGGAAGGTTGGAATTGCCACCCTGCCCAAGGGCAGCTGTCTCTGTCCCTCTGAAGGCAACCAGAGTGGGAGGCTACCTTGACCAGGAGCCAGAGTAGTCAAGGAGGTTGTGCCCTCACTGAGGATGCCCTGCCCTTGCCTGGGGAGCCTGAGGTTCCTCTGCCCTGCTTGTCTCCACGCAGGTTTCACAGCTCCAAGTCAGGGAAGATCTACCTTCATGACGACATTCGTCTGCTTTTCTCCCGCAAGTCGATCGAGGTGGATTCGGGGATCCCCTACGAACTGAAATCCTTCACAGAGATGCCGCGGAACCCCTGCTACTCACCCCGGGCCTGACCTTCTTCACTCCTGCCCCCTGAGCCACTGCAGAGCCTCCAGACCAGCACTTTGGGGAGAGATGAGTAAAGGGCCAGCAAGCACTGCTTTGAGATATCACCCACCCTCCTGACCAGCACAGACACCACACTCTGCAGCAGGCCTGGGATCACCCAGGGGGCTTCACCAAGAGGGGTAGGGGCTGAGGAGCAGCCCTGGCACTCCAGGGACATGCCCAAGCCTTCTGCTGGCACTGCTCCCAGCTTGGAGATTTGGCTGTGGCTGAGGTGGGTGGGTGTGGAGTGAAGAGTTGGACTGGAGCTGTGAGTGAGACCATCCATACTGGTCTCGTGTCTGGGAGCAGGAAGTGTGGAAGAGTTTGTATTTATTAGTATTTATTGTTGCTGGGAGTGCAGAGGAGGCTCGTGCAGAGGATCAGAGATGCTGTGCTTGTTCTTCCCCTCAGCCCTGCCTGCACCAGGCTGCCCGTGTTCGGGCAGGGCTGTGGGAACTGTGAGGATGACTAGGGACAGGGATGCCTCAGCCCGTGGAAGGGAGAGTGACCCAGTGCTCACACAGGGTGCAGCTCCCAGGTCAAGGGTGTATTAAAAGCCCAGTGACAGGCTGAGCCTCCCTGGCACCAGCTTTGCAGGGCCAGCCCAACTCCAAGCAGCTTGGGGAGGTCTGCACTTAACTTCTGAGTCTTTTAGGGCAAGACAGAGCCCAGTAGACCTATGGCTGTCAAGGAAGTGGCCACTGCCAGGTTCCTGAAGGTAAGAGACACAGTTGCCACGTGGATGGGGACCTGGAGCTCTTTGCAGGAATATGGGGATAGCCCTCTGGGCAAGAGCCTCCAGAGCACGTGAGCTGTGAATCTGAGAAGATTGCCAAAAAAAAAAAAAAAAAAAAAAAGGAACTTTGCACTGTCTGTGGGTGTGGGGTGAATCCCATGCAGGAGGCAGCTTTGGGCAGGGACTGCCAGCAGGGTGATCAGGGGATGGAGGATGGTCAGGAGCCCCAGCTTAGAAAAACGGGGAAACGGGGAAGCAACAGAGGAAATCAGACTGTGGGAGCTGGGCTGGTTCCTCAGGAGCAGGACTGGGAGAATCCAGTCTGGGGCAGTCAGAGGGACAGGGCCAAAAGTAAAACAAACTTGCACATTCCCGTCTGTAACACCTCTCTGCCCTCTGAAGGTCTAGGCAAGGCTCCTCTGCCAGCCCAGGCTGTGGGGATGGATCCTCAGCCCCTCCATCAGAGAGAAGAGGGGGACAGGCCCAACCCCATCAACTCCCACCGCTGAGGCTGAGACCCCAGCGCAGGGGGCTCCGTGTGGGGATGGGCCAGGACTGGGAAGGTGTGGGGGCAAAGTCCTGTTCTGCCTTGCCCGGGGGCGGCCGAGGGGCTCCGGCCCTGCTGCACTGGGGTTGGGAAGCCTGAACCTGCCCATATACTCACACTGGGGGCCTGAACCCTCCAAACGGAGGTTTCGAACCCCCCTCACACCGGGGGTTGCTCCCCCAAACCCGGGCCCTGAATCCCGCAAACTGTGGATCTGAACCCCCCCAAACACCGGGGGCCGCTCCCCCACTGCCCTGGCCAGCGGGTCTCGAGGACCACCATGACACCAGAGTCCCCCTCTCCCCCAGGTCACCGGGGCTGCCCCTCTCGCCGTGGCCCTGCGGGCTTGCGAAGGCCGTGCCGGTACTTTTCGTGTTCGTTTCTAATTTAATAAACGTCCGTTTGGAGCTCCAGAATGAGATAGGGGCTGCCGCGCCCCGATGGGGGTGGTGCAGAATCGCGGGCAGGCGGAACCTGCGGCCGCGGTCGGAGGAGCCGGAGGGACCGATCCGGGCGGCGCACCCGGAAGCGGTGCGGTGCAGGGCCCTTCCGGGAGTGCGGGAGCGGCGGCGCCGAGCGGGGCGGGCGGAGGGGGCGATGCTGTCGCGGGCGGGGATCCGGGCCCGGCCCGGCCTCGGGCTGCTGCAGGTGCGGGCAATGAGGGCGGGTGGGGAGGGAATGGGGAGAACTCCCCGTTCGGAGCGTGCCCACGTGGGGAAGGTCCGGATAGTGGATGCTGGAGGGGCCGGGAGAAGGCATCTGTACTGGGGGCACTGGGATGAGGGGGATGGTGTTGGGGGTCTGGGAAGTGTTGGAGGGGAATTGGGAAGGGATGGGGGAAATCGGTGTCGGGGGACACAGAGGACGGACGGGCATGGGGGGTCGGAGGTGAGTTTTAGTGGGCGGTGGATTCGCGGGTCCGGGAAAGAAGTGAGGGGGAATTGTGCGGGGGTTGGGGGTACGGGGTTACGGGGGGCTGTGGACAAATGGGTACCGGCGGATTGAGGAGATACCGGCGATCTGTGGTGGGGCTCCGGGAGAGTGCTGGTGTGGTGGTGAGGAGCTGGGCAGGAATAGGGCTGTGTGGGCACGGCGGGGTGAAAAACATAAACGGGTACGGGGGGACTGAGAGAGAGTCGGTGGGAGCTCGGTGTCGGTGTTTGGGGTCCGGTGAAGGGCTGGCGGTGTGGGGGCTCGGTGGAGGAGAGCTGGGCAGGGCCGGGGGAAGGGGTGCGGTGCGGTGTGCAGTGGACAGACGGGAATGGGGATTGAGCAGGGGCAGTGGGGTAGTGACGGGGGTCTGGGGAGAGCCGGGCAGGGACAGAGGTGAAGGGCGGGGCGGTGAGGTAGAGAACAGACTGGTACAGAGAGCCTGAAGAGGGTGGTTAGTGGTGGGGGCGGGGAGTGTTTGGAGCTGGGAGGAGCTCGGGTGTGGGCAGGGGGATGGACAGGGATAGAGAGTAAGGAGAGAGAGGGATGTGGTGCAGAGGACAAATGAGTGAGGGGGTAGGGGTTCGGTGGGTTGGTGGTGCTGAGGGTTTGAGGGACACCGTGCATGATAAGGAGCTGGGCAGAGAAGGGGGTGTGAGGAGGAGGGGGTGCAGAGGACAAGTGAGGGTATGAGGGGGACTGAGAGGGGTCTTTGAGGGGGGTGTTGGGGATCTGTGGAAATGCTGGGATGGTGGTGATGAACTGAGTAGGGATTGGTGTACAGGGAGGCATTGCAAAGGAAGCTGTGGGCAAACGGGTATGAGGAGCGCCAGTGTGGGGTGGCTGAACATGGGGAGTGGTGAGGTGTGGCTGGGTTGTTGGAGGAGAAATGGATGTGTGGGGCTGTGGAGGTGTGAGCTGGGTTGGGACTGGGGGGAGCTTGAGAGAAGCTGTGTGAGTGAGGGTCTTTGGAGAGGAGAGTGGGGGAATGCCTGCACAAAACAGCTCTTTATGGGAAGCCCTGGTGGCAGCCAGAACTGGGGAGGGACAAGTCTTTGGAAAGGGCTGGCCTGGGACTGAGGTGGGGGAGTGGGCCTGAAGGGGTTATAGGGGCTGAGTGGAGCAGAAGAGACCCACATGCACACACTTTCATTGCCCTTATGGCAGGAGGCTTTATTCCCCACTTCTGGGTGGATGTGAGAGGAGTGGAGATGTACAAAAAGCTCTGGCATGGGATTGAGCCCCCCTGCACCAGTGCAGAAGACTGTCCCTGGCACCAAGGCTTCTCGCCTGCGGGAACATCCTTACAGCATGGGCTTGTTAGGGGCATTGTTAGGGGTCCTGGTCTCCTGATCATGAGCCCAGACAGGGTAACAGGTGTGGAGCTGGCTCTGAGGTACCAGCAGCTGGTCTCAACCCTGCTCCATCTCCTTCCCCCAGCACTCCCAGCAGCTAAAGCGTGCAGCACGGCTGGCCCCAGCTCCGTGCCGCTGGAACTCCGGGCTGCCCATGAACATCGGGGTGCTCTTTGTGCCACAGCAGGAGGCCTGGGTGGTAGAGAGGATGGGCAAGTTCCACCGAATCCTTGAGCCTGTAAGGAGCAGCTTTTCTCCCCTCCTGGATTCAGCAGGTTCCTAAAGCTGTAGCGAGGCGCGTCCTTTGCACGAGGATCCAAGAGGGGTGGTGGGCTTAGTTTCCCAGGCTGAAATCCTTTTGGGTGCCTGTGGACTAATTTTCCTTGGTGGGGTGTTAAAAGCACTGAGTAACTGAAATTCCTCGTGTGTAAAACGTGTTTGCAGTGTGTGGCCTGGGCTTTGTTTTCAAGACTCTATCTAGTGCATGAGCCATCTAATCCCACCCTTTTCCCAGGGTTTGAACTTCCTCATCCCTCTCCTGGATCGGATTCGTTACGTTCAGAGTCTCAAAGAAATCGTCATTAATGTCCCAGAGCAGTCAGCTGTCACACTGGGTGAGGAACAACTTTCATGTCCTGCCCCTTTCCTTCTGCTGCATCTGGGGTGAGCAAGGGATGATGTGAGGATGAGTGGGATTGTCCCAAGCTCCTGCACTCAGCCCTGTCCCTTGGTATCCAGGCTTGGCCATAAAAGCACAAGATCACTGAATGATTTGGGGTAGAAAGGACCTTAAAGTTGGTCTCGTTCCAGCCCCCCTGCCATGGACAGGGGATACATTCCACTCACTCGCCTGGGCTGCTCAAAGCCCTGTCCAGCCTGGCCTTGAACACTTCCAGGAATGGGGCATCCACAGCTTCTCTGGGCAACTTACTTCAGTGCATCACCACCCTCACAGTAAAGAACTTCTTCCTAACATCTAATCTAAGCCTGTCTTCCATAAACTTTAGGCCATTCCTCCTTGTCCCATCCCTCCATGTCCATGTGAAAACTCCCTCTCCATCCCTCTTTAGGTACTGGAAGGCTGTTGCTGTAAGTGGGGGCAGGCCAGGAGGTTCCATCTGCTCTCTCTGGGCTGCAACTGCCCCTTCTTGCTGAGTTGAATGCACCTTACCAGAAATAAACTTTTCAGGTGTTTTCCTTTATTGAACCACAAAAGAAATTTCTGTTTCTGTTAAAAACATTTTAGAACAGGTTAATGGATGTGATGTTAATGGACAGCTCTGTTATATTTCCAGTTTTAAGTGGTTTGTTTTGGTTTCTTTCCTCCTTAAATCTTTATTTACAAGAGCTACAGTGTGAAATGCTTCTATTGGGAAAATCAAGGTCTGTTGTACATTAAAGCATCACAGTGCTGTCCAGGGAATGTAAGATCCTTTTTACAAAGCCTTTAAATAAGAAGATCTATTTCAGCCAATCCTCTTCTGTGCCATGCTGCTTTGTCAAGGTGAAAAAGGATAAGCCTGCCCAGCTATGCTGTGGAAGAGGGAGTTTCTGTGTTTTGTTTGTGCTGCTTCAGTAAACAGGTTCTGCTGTTCTCTCCTGACAGATAACGTCACCTTGCAGATTGATGGTGTGCTCTACTTGCGGGTTATGGACCCCTACAAGGTACCATCCCTGCCCCTTGGGCACGTTTTTTCTGTCTCTGCCCACTCCCTGCTCCCCAAAATGTGTACTCCAGCCTCTATGTCTGCCTGGCAGGTGGGCTGGGCACTCTGACTCCTCCCAAGGCTCCAGACTCCATGTTTTCAGCAGGGATGTCTGGCAGATTTCTTGCTTTAGTGCTGTTTGTCTCTCCTGCCTTGTTCAGCATCCCTCTTGGCATCCCTATCCACTCTGTTTTGTGCTTTTGCTCTTCAGGCCAGCTATGGGGTGGAAGATCCTGAGTACGCAGTGACCCAGCTGGCCCAGACTACCATGAGATCTGAACTTGGCAAACTTTCCCTCGACAGAGTCTTCCGGGTGAGCTGGGGAGATGGATCACAGAGCTGACAGTGTCTCCCAAAATCCCAGGACAGCCTGCATGGCCAGGCTTCTGTGCTTAAAAGCAAAATGCCCTTTTGCTTAGAGGGCTTATGGCTTCTGTTTCAGTTGACCTATTGGTGAATCCTTGGAGATGGGTCTTCTTTCAGTTGTTTTTTTAACAGTAGCTATTTTTTGCCCTGCCCTGGGTTATTTGGAGGGGATGATGGGTGGTATGTACCCAGACCCAGCTGGTCTAGCTGCCTTTCTTGAGTCAGTGACTCTTCGCTCATCCCCAGTGATGAATATCCCTGACCTGTGTCATGGGGTACTGTAATGCTTATACTGCATTTGCTAGGAAGAAACTGGAGTTGCTGGCATTCTCTTGTATCCAGATGTTCTATCCCAGCAGCTTCAGTGTGGGGCACTGCTCTCCCTAGGAGATGGTGACCTCTTCAACAGCTGCAGGAAGCACCTAACCCTGCCCAAAACCTGTGGAGATGTTTTTTTCTGGCAGACCTTGGCCTGTAAGGGAGGTGTCTGTTTCCCTCCTGACACCTCTCTCATGCTAAGCCCTTCTTCTCTGCTCTCTGCCATTTCTTTTGTGTGTCCCAGGAGCGGGAGTCCCTCAATGCCAGCATCGTGGATGCCATCAACCAGGCTTCAGACTGCTGGGGCATCCGGTGTCTGCGCTACGAGATCAAGGACATCCACGTGCCCCCACGTGTGAAGGAATCCATGCAGATGCAGGTGAGGCTCTCTGGGAGGGAGGTCTGGAACAAGATGGAAGCTTCCTCTTCCATACTGCATTACAGAATCAATAAGGTTGGAAAAGACTTCATCAAGCCCAGCCTATGACCAAACACTACCTTGTCTACCAGACCATGGCACCAAGCACCAAGTGCCATGTCCAGTCTTTGCTTAAAGATCTCCACAAACAGTGTCACTGACACCTGTCTGGTAGCCCATTCCAATGTCTGATCACCCTTTTTGTGAAGAAATTCTTCCTAATGTCCAACCTAAACCTCCCTGGTGTTGCTTGAGACTGTGTCCTCTCATCCTGTTGCTGAGTACCTGGGAGAAGAGGCCAATCCCCATGTGACTGCAGCCTTCTTCCAGGTAGTTGTAGAGAGTGATATGGTCTCCTCTCAAGACCTTGTCTTCTCTTGTCCAGACTAAACAACCCCACCTCTCTCAAGGGCTCCTCATCAGACTTGTGCTTCAAATCTTCCCCAGTGCCATTGCTATTTCTGGACACTATAGCATCTCAATGTCCCTCTTGAGGTGCCCAGAACTGGACACAGGACTCAAAGTGTGGCCTCCCCAGTGTTGAGTACAAGGGGATAAATCACTTCCCTGGTCCTGCTGGCCACACTATTGCTGATACAGGCTATGGTTCATTATTGTTACCTGTCCAGAGCTGGCAGCAGCCACCCCGTGTGTCAGAAGGACACTTTGGCTGCAGACATACAGCTACTGAACAAGTAACTCCTGTCATAGTTTTGGTGGTGGTGGCCCCTGCCTGCAACATACAAGCCCTGCCCAAATCTCTTTAAAATCCCTTCTGTGGGGAAGCAAATCTCAGAGCTGAGATTTGAGAAGAGCTGGACACCTTCGGAAAAGCTAGACGCCAGATATTTGGGCTGGAAGAGGAGGAGGGGGAAGCAACTGTCCACTTAGGTGGCAATGGGTCTGGGAAGGGCTGTGTCGCATGAGGAGCAGAACCAGCCCTTGCCAAGACCACACAGTGTTCTGTAGCTGTATTTTCATGCTTTGCTAAGCCATGTTTCCCCCAGCAGAACAAGGAGCATGTCCTTGCCCCACAGATGGAATTTCCTCAGCACAGCCATGGCAGGCTGGTGTCTGACCTGTGTTTGCAGGTGGAGGCAGAACGTCGGAAGCGGGCAACTGTGCTGGAGTCAGAGGGGACGAGGGAATCAGCTATCAATGTGGCTGAAGGCCAGAAGCAGGCCCAGATCTTGGCATCAGAAGCTGAGAAGGCCGAACAAATCAACAAAGCTGCTGGTAGTGCCTGGGGCTAAAACGTGGGGTTCTGTAGCCCTCTGGACTGAGGGGTGGTGCTATGGGGGAGAAACTGCATCACTGTGAGCCAGGCTTCCTCAGCCACTCTGATCCTTCTTTCCTGGGGCCTCAAGCTAAGCTCCAGTTGATGTTGCTGCCCTGCCCCAACCTCCTGTAAGCAGGAGGCTTGTGATAGTGTTGCTGTTGGGGAAGAGCCAACCATGCATACATTTAAATTGTCTTGATTCACTCCGTGAGATGGTCAGGATTCAGTCCTTGCAAGTGCTTTGTCGTGATTCTGATGTGCACCCTGCTGTGGTTCTTTGCAGGAGAAGCCAATGCCATGCTGGTCAAGGCCAGGGCCAAGGCAGAGGCAATTCAGCTCCTAGCAGCTGCTCTGGCACAGCAGGTGAGTGATGGCTACCTGGAGCAGCCACTACTTTGCTGCTGGCACTGGGGAAGGTGAAACTGCAGGCAGGGTGGCACCTGGCTTTCTCCTGGACACTCCTGTCACCTTCAGCAGCACAGCAGGGAGTGAGGATCTTTGCTGGACTGGGGTGGGCTGGGGATACAGACAGGGATGAGCTGTTGGTGGCACATGACTTGTCCCTCTGTCCCCAGCACGGCAATGCTGCTGCCTCCCTGTCTGTGGCAGAGCAGTATGTGAACGCTTTCTCCAAGATTGCCAAAGACTCCAACACCGTTCTGCTGCCCGCCAACACCGGCGATGTCACCAACATGGTCGCACAGGTCAGTGTAGCCCATGTGTCCTGGGCTGCATCCAGAGCCCTGTGGGCAGCAGGGCAGGGAGGGCATTCTGCCCCTCTGCTCTGCTCTGCTGAGACCCACCTAGAGTGCTGCATCCAGCTCTGGGCTCCCAGCACGGGAGGGACAGGGACCTGCTGGAGTGAGACCAGAAGAGGCCACCAAGATGATCAGAGGGCTGCAGCACCTTTGCTGTGATGAAAGGCTGAAGGAATTTGGATTGTTCAGCCTGGGGAAGAGAAGGTTCCAGAGAGACGTAGCACTATCCAGTAGCTAAAAGGGGCTTCCAAGGAAGATGAAGAAATGCTTTACAAGGACATGTAATGATGGGATGAGGAGGAATGGCTTTAAACTGAGTGAGTAGGTTGAGATTAGATTTTGGAAAGAAATTCTTCCCTGTGAGGGTGGTGAGGCCCTGGCACAGGTTGCTCAGAGAGAAGCTGTGTATGCCCCATCCTGGGAAGTGTTCAAGGTCAGGTGGAATGGGGCTCTGAACAACCTGCTCCAGTGCGGGGTGTGGAGGGGTGTGAAAAAGGATCTTTAAGATCCCTTCCAACCCAAGCTCTTCTTGCTCTCACCCAAGTGAGGATTGTTTCAGGGAGGTGAAGAGGGCATCATGCTGGGGCCTGGCCCTCTCCTCTCCTTCCCTCCCTATGATTGTCTCATTCCCTCCAGGCCCTGGGGATCTACACCACACTGACCAAGCCACAAGCTGTGAAGACCCAAGATGAGATGCCCCCAGCCCACGAGAACTCCCACTCTCCTGCCACAGAGGTGCTGAAGGCAGAACAGGGCAGCTCCAGCTAACAGGGCTGGAAGGATCTCATACCCTCTCCTGAGGTGTGCTAGCAGTCCTGTTCTGCTGCAGGCAGTCGCTCTTGTTCCCTTAGTCCCTATTTTGTATTGGATTTAAATCATGTAATAAATGGTAACAGTGCTGCTGCAGCACGTTCCCTCGTGCTTGGGTGCTTGACCCCAGCATTCAGTGACGAAGGGGGATCATCCCTCCTCAACAGGCTCCTGCTGGGATCTCCCATGGACATGCAATGACATACAAGAGTGAAAAACAAGATATTCTGAAAAAAATTCTTTCTGTGAGCGTGGTGAGGTGCTGGCACAGGTTGTTCTGGGAAGTTGTGGATGAAGCTCAGAGCAACCTGGTCAGGTTGAAGGTGTCCCTGCTCACAGCAGGGGGGTTGGAACTAGATGATCTTCAAAGTAACTTTCCAACCCAAGCTACTTTATGATTCTGTGAATTTGGGAACCCCACTCTTACGAAGGATGCCTCTCCCAGTGCATCGCCTCTCTGGGAGTGTGAGCTGCTCTCATCATCCCATCCTCTGTCAGCTCCCAGAAGCTGCCCCTACAGTGTATGACTGTGCGTTCTCTACAGCGAGCTCCTCACAGCACCCAGCACAGGGCGGGGAGTGCCTCTGTCGATTAATTAATTATTTGATTAATTAAAACAACACTTTCGCCGTTATGAGTGTGCCTCGCTTGCCGGGAGGGGACCTCCTGGCCGCCAGGAGGCGCTGCTGCCCCGGGCCGCTCCTCGCGGTGCCGCTCTAGCGCGTTCGGCGCTTCCGGGAGCAACGGGCGCCGGGAGCCGCAGGTGGGACGGGAGCAGGGCCCAGGGAATCAAAAAGGGGCTGTGAGGGTCTGGGGCGCGGGGGACACAAGGTCGGGGGTGTGTGAAGGGGATTGCTGGTGTCGGGAAGGGGCTGGAGGTAGCGGGGAAGGGGCTGGGGGTGCCGAGAAGGTGCTGGACAGTCGGGAGGGAGCAGGATTCGGCTCCCATTCAGGAGGGGACACAAGCAGTGCGTTGGGCAGTCGCCGGACACGAGGTGGGACCAAGTAAAGTCAAGGCAGGCTGATGGGGGGTACTGCGGGACGGGTGGGTGTAGGAGGTGTTGGGCCAGGGATGGGTGTTGGTAGGGAGGGAGTGGTGTCTGCCTAGGTAGAGCCGCTGGGGGCTGAGCCTGCCTGTCCTTCCCTCTAGGATGCAGCGGTGGCCAGTGGTGCTTTTCCTGGCCTGGGTTTGCTTTCTCTTTTTTGCTGGTATCGGGCTCTTCATGAGTGGTTTTCTGCTCACCCGGATCGAGCTCGCCAGCAGCAGTTCCTGCTCAGACCCAGTCGTGCCTCCACTTTGGGAGAGGCAGAGCCTCCCGCCAGGCTCCTGCTGGGCTCCCCAACGCTTTTCCAAGGCCGTGCTCGTCATCATCGACGCCCTCCAGTTTGAGTTTGCCCGCTTTGACCCCGCCAAGGCCAGCCCGCTGCCCTATGAGAACAAGCTGGGTGTCCTGCACCAGCTAGCCACCTCCCAGCCCCGCCATGCCCGGCTCTACCGCTTCCGAGCCGACCCCCCCACAGCCACCATGCAGCGCATCAAGGGCCTCACCACCGGCTCCCTGCCCACCTTCATCGACGTGGGCAGCAACTTTGCCTCGTACGCCATCCAGGAGGATAACTTGCTGGCACAGCTGGTGCAGAACGGTGAGTTCTTGGCCTTTAGCTCAGGCAGGGGAGTTTCAACCTGGATATAAAAAAACATTTTTTCGCGGGTATAGGAATAGGTTGCCCAGGGAGATGGTGGAGTCACCGTGCCTGGAAGTGCTTAAGAGGCTTTCAGATCTTGTGCTGGATGGTGTGGTTTGGGGTTTATAGTGGTGGGTGGATGATTGGATGGATGGTTTTGACGGTCTCTTTCAACCTTGATGATTCTGTGACTGGGGCTGTTCAGCCTGGAGAAGGGAAGGTTGTAAAGCGACCTCATAGCAGCCTTCCAGTACCTGAAGGGGGCCTACAGAGAAGCTGGAAATTAATTATTTTTCAGGAACTGTAGTGATAGAATGAAGAGCAATAGGTACACATTGACAGAGAAGTTTAAGTTAGACATTAAGAAGAAATTCTTTACTATGAGGGTGGTGAGACACTAGAACAGGATCCCCAGGAAGGTTGTGGATGCCTCATCCCTGGCAATGTTCAAGCCCATGCTGAATAAAGCCTTGAACAACCTGATCTAGTGGGAAGTGTCCCTGCCCATGGGATGGGGCTTGGAACTGGATAATCTTTAAGGTCCCTTCCAACCTCTTAACATTCTATGATTCTATGACTCTGTGTGGGTAGGGCAGCAGCCTACTGGAGCAGGGCAGATGCAAACCTCTGCTCAGTTTAACCTGTCTTCCAAACCTTAATTACTTTCTCCCTGGGAAGGGCACCCCTTACAACAGATCCACCCTGTGAGCTGATTCTTTTTCCCTGCTTAATGACAGTTACCTAAGGCAGGGTTGTCATGCAGGCAGGACATCTCCAGCTTGGGTTGGGAGTGAGAAGTAGCTGTGACCATGACTTCATCATCTTCAAGGATGACAAGAAAGCAAGTGAAATTGGCTGCACTGGTGGTGTTTGTCCCAAGGTCACCCCCAGGAATGCCTGTAGGATTGCCAAGGTTGTGTTGTGTGAGGCACGTGACAGGGGAGGAGCCAGGTGTGCCACGTGGTGCCAGGTGTGCTGTGGGGGTGTCCCTCAGGCAGCCAGCCTGCCTGGACAGTTGCCTGCAGCCATGAGGCAGCAACCTCATCCCATTTTCTTTCTGGTTTGATGCTGCTAGGGGGTGCTTAGTGCCGCTGTAAAGGGCTTGTTACAGTGGGATAATGGAGTAGAAGGAAGAGGACAGGCCACAGTGGTTTGTTGCCTAGAGAGACTTCCTCCCAAGGCTCACAATGGCTAAGACAACATGACTTTGAGTGAGCAAGGTGGGCAAATGTAGTGAATCATCTGAGGCAAAATGAAGATGGTGATCACCAGTAGATCCTATGCCAGAGTAGCAGTCTCAGAGAAAAAGTTCCTTGCTCCTAGGCTGAAGAGGCTCTGTGGAAACACAGCTGGCTGATGGCAGGCAGGGCAAGGAGAACAAGGGCAGAGGGAAGCATCAGTGCTTTTGCCTTCTCTTTTCCATGTCTGGAACACCATCACCACTGTTTTTAAAAGCAAGAGCTCAGGACTCACATCTTCTACTCCATCACCTGCTGCCTTGCATTTTGCAGTGGGGTCACAGGCCTCAGGTGAGGCTTTGTCTACTTCATGTTGCACCCCGTGCACCCACCTGTGTTGTGGTGGCCCAGGAGTCTTTCTGCAGGGGTGACGTGTCATGTCAGCATTAAGGCCTTAGGTTACACAGTGGCTTTGGTGTGGGGGGTTTACAGATACTTATGGACTGGTCCCTCCCTGTATTCAAAGTAATTTACAGACATGCTCTTTTTTTTAGTGAAAACTTTAGTTTTGACTGTGGGTTGGAGAGGAGCCATTGCTCCAGATCCTGACCTGGCCTGGTCAGGCCCTTTGGATTGTTGTGGTAACAGCATGACTCAGGAGGGCTCCATCTCTCACTGGTTCCTTTTTCTCTGGCTCAGGAAGGAGAGTGGTCTTCATGGGTGATGACACATGGGAAGGACTCTTCCCAAAGAAGTTCTTCCGTTCCTATTTCTTCCCTTCTTTTAATGTAAAGGATCTTCACACTGTGGATGATGGGATCCTGCAGCATCTCTATCCAACTGGTAAGTAGCTCTCTCACCTTATGAGAGGCCTTGTGGTAGTCCTACTGCAAATAAACCTTGGCCTAATGTGGTAGTCCTACTGCAAATCCAAGGTAGGGCTGGAGGATTTTTTCTATTACAAAGGAACTGGGCAGTTACACACTGCTGCCCAAGGATTACAGTGCTCTAGCTGGATTTCCACAGATAAGCCAGTTCTTGGAGCTCACAGACCATTTCTGTAGATACCTTTCCTCTGAACAGAATTCAGCTTTTTGGGATGAAGTTAGACTTCTACATCTGTCTTACAAAATACACTGGCAGGATGGAGACAGAGGAGCACCTTAACTTTGACACATGGCTGCCTAGGCAGGCACACAGTGCTCTGGGGAAAACACAAGTTAGGAGGCTGAGACACAGCAGTGCTCTCAGCAATGCATTGGTGTTCCCTAGTCATGGGAAGAAGACAAAGCATGAAATAGGTGATTTCCACTTCCCTGTGGTCCTGGGACCCAGGGGCATGCTCTTTCGTTTTTCTGTGTCTGAATATAAGCAAATCAGGGGTGCAGTGGCCTTTCACAGGAAGGTCTATGTGCCTTGTGTGAGAGCTACAGGTCATCATTTAACTTCAAATATGTTGGTTTTCATGTGTCAAGGCCCTGAAGCAGAGGGGAGAGGCCAGGGTAACTTTCTAACTAGGGACTGTGTTGGTGTGTCATGGCCACGTCCTGGGAAGCAGAGGGGCACACTAATGGGTCCAACCTACAATATCTCCAGGGAAGGATGGGAGTTCAGGCTTCTCTTTTTTCTGAGCATACCTTTGTTTTAGCTCAGTCTGTGGCAGTTTGAGATAAGTTCAAGATGACTTGGGTGACACTTTACTGTTCCCCTCCTGAGGGATGGCACGAAAAAAACAGGGATCTGGGGATGTTTTCTAGGCTTTGAGGTCCCTGTGCCATTGCACCTAGGACCCTCTGGCCAAGAGTTGTCTAACTTAAAACCTGCATCAATTTCCTCAAGAGCTGGCAGTGACAGTGGCAGGAGGGTAAGAAACCGCAATATCCACAGGCAACCAGTAAATTTTGGCAGGAGGATCCAGGCTTAGAATTCCAGGCTGGTGCGTGATAACTTTGCTTTTGTTCTGCAGTGGACAGTGGTGAGTGGGATGTGCTGATTGCTCACTTCCTTGGCGTGGACCACTGTGGGCACAAACATGGACCCGACCATCCTGAGATGGCAAAGAAGCTCACCCAGATGAATGAGATGCTCAGGTGATCAGCGTGGCACTGAGGGGTTGCTACTTCCTTCAGCCAGGCTGGTGGGACCTTCCCAGCGAATTGACAGATGCAGAGGGCAACAGGGAATGAATGCTTACTGAGTCTGTTAACATGGAAAACAGCTTTTGCCAGCAACAGCTGGAACCCCAGCTATGGGCAGTATTGCTTGCATAGGTGACTGTTGAGAGGTTTGGTTTCATAAGTAAGGCTGCCCTCAGGTCTTGCTTCTCTACAAAACCATGAGATGATAGTGCAGCTGGAGTGTAACTGAGCCTCTCTCTTTCCATCTTTAATATGGACATTGTCCCACTGAGGTCTGGCTAATGTTTGAGAAGCAGGTGGAGGACCCTGGCTAGGGAATGAGCGCTGCTGCATTTATCACACAGAACCATGAGCTGCACCTTTGAGACAGAGGGCAGGATGGGATACAGAAATTTCAGTCACACAGATGTGTCTCAGCCCAAAATGCTGCAGCTCTTGAGTCTTAGGACTGCTTTAAGTTTTGCTGCTAGAAGGAGTTGGTAACTTGCTCTGCTGTATCTGACAGCACAGCATGTACTGTGTTATACCTACTGCATCTTTCAGGGACTAATCCCTGCTTTTTTCCTTTGAAGTGGAAGATGGCTCACATAACATGATACATGACCCAAATAGAAGCAGCCTAAAATTTTGTTTTTGTGAGGAATCTTTCTTCTGAATTGCATTTTGTCACGATCCGTGATGGTACTGTTTGGTGGGGACCCAAGCAAGATCGGTCCACTCTGTCTTAGGGCTCTGAATTTTCAGTTTGGCTTTAAAGCATCAATTTAAAACACCTGGACCCTGGCTTGTTACAGTTCTGCATCAGCATTTAATTTTGCTCATATCCTTTTGAGAGCTTCACCTCTGGTGCAGGCAGGCTTGCTCGGGAGATGTCCTCTTCCACCCAGGCTAGTGGGGCCCTTGCCCAGGGAGGAGTTGACCTTCCTTATCTCGGTGGCAGGTCCTTGGTGGATCACCTGGGGAATGACACTCTTCTTCTGGTGGCTGGGGACCACGGCATGACAGAAACTGGAGACCATGGTGGCGACAGCGAGAAGGAAGTCAATGCAGCACTGTTTGTGTACAGCAGGACACCCCTGTTTGGCAGCAGCCCTCCAGAGGTGAGGAGCTGACTCTTAGCTATCCCTGCCTTAGTTGGTGCCTGAAAACTCCAACTCTGGGATTACAGAGAGTAACAGTTTGACTGGGATTTTTTAGATTGAGAGGGATGGGGAGTCTGTCATAGAATCATGGAATAAGCTGAGTTGGAAAGGACACATCAGGATCATCAAGTCTAACTCCTGGCCATGCACAGGACACCCCCAGGGGTCATGCCATGTTCCTAAGAACATTGTCCAAACACATCCTGAACTCTGTTGGGCTTGGTGCTGTGACCACTTCCCTGGGGAGCCTGTTGCAGTGCGCAGCCATCCCCTGGTTGAAGGACCTTTTCCTACTATCCATCCTAAATCTATCCTGACACAACTTCAGACCATTCCCTCGGGTCCTGTAACTGGTTACCACAGAGAAGAGATTAGTGCCTGACCCTCTTCTTCCCCTCATTAGGATGTTGAAGACCACCCAGAGGTCTTCCGTCAGTCTCCTCTTCTCCCAGCTGAACAGACCAAATGACTTCAGCCATTCCTCACACAACTTCCCCTCCAGACCCTTCATCAGCCTCCTGGCTGTCATTTGGTTGCTTCCTAATAGCTTAACATCTTTCTTATATTCTGGTGTCTAAAACTGCCCCCAGCACTCGAGGTAAGGCTGTCCCAGCTCAGAGCAGAGTGGGACAATCCCCTCCCTTGTCAAGCTGGCGATGCTGTGCCTGATGCCCCACAGGACAGGGTTGGCCCTCCTGGCTGCCAGGGTACTGCTGACTCACATTCAACTTTCCATCTACCAGGGCCTCCAGGTCTCTTTCCATGGTGCTGCTTTCCAGCCTTTTCACCTTGATTGAGAGAGTGGTAGGTTTGTCACCTTGTCTCAAGAGTACAGTGGAAGGGCTGATACAGAGGACTGAAGTGTTTGGAATGCATGTTCAGGTCACCAAAACTGTGAGGGGTGCTTGTGTGGGGCCAGGTGAGCTGTTGGACAGCCAGTGCCTTCCCCATCAACATGCAGCTCCCAGCAGGCATGCTTCTCACCAGAGGACCCTTGGGGAGCATAGAGCTGTGCCTCTACCTGGATTCACCTTGGACGGGGATGTCTTCCCCACCGTCCTTTCAAATGAGTGAAAAGCTGCATTGGTGTGTTCTCTCTGAATTTCTGATTCCTCCTGTCTCTCCAGGAGCCTGAAACCATTCCCCAAGTTAACCTGGTTCCCACTGTGGCCTTGCTGCTGGGGGTGCCCATCCCCTACAGTAATATTGGGGAGGTGATGGCTGAGCTCTTCGCTGGGGACAATGATGCTGTGTCTGCAGCCTTGCAGCAGCTCTCAGTCTATCACGTCAATGCCAAGCAGGTACGGCCTGTGGTAAGCCTCCCATTGAACTAGAGGGGAGAAGGAATGACTTTTTAAGTACAAACCTATTCTGTTTGGTGGAGGTGAGATGGGTGACATGCTGTTATCTTCATGGAGAACTTACTTTGAAGCATTACATCCTTGCACTGTTTACTCCAGTAAAAAACAGCCCCGTTTTCCCTAAAGAGAAATGAGAGCCACCTGTTTAGTGCTGTGGTATGGAAAATACTGTCTGGGAAGGTGGAGGGGGCTAGATCCAGATGGTAAGAAGTGGATTAAGTAATAGGGGACGCTGGTTCCTCAAGCCTGAAGATGACCAGAGGCAAGTGTTGTGATTGGAGATTTGAAAGTAAAAGTGGAGATTTTGATGGTGCTTCAGTTTTGAAAGAGAAACAGTGTTAACAAAATAGTATTCTAGATTAGTGGAGGAAGGAAAACAGTAATGAAAGACCAAATTAAAAACAAACAAACAAACAAACATGTAACAGGTAATAGTAAAGTAGGTTACTGAAGGAACAATTTACACAAAGTGCAACAAAATACTGAACCCCAGGAGCAGATTGACAAAATTTGAATGAAAGTCTCTACATCAGGTATATAAGAAGCCTAGGCAGTGGAGCAGGCTAAGTGAGAGCCTCTATGGATGATGTGAGGGCCATCTGTTGTGGCTCTGGTTATGCTACAGAGCCAAATTTGCCACGGGCATTGCAAGGCATGTATCTCAGCTAAGGGCCAGTCTGCCTTTGAGGGACTCTGGATTGCTGGGAGTACAGGAATAATTCCTCCAGTGCCCAACCAGCTCCTTGGAGCACCAGTTGGACACCTCTGGTGCAAACCACTGAGGAGCTGGAGAGAATGATTGCTGATGGGAAGACAGAAATACTCAGCTCTGTAACTACAGAGCAGCAGAGTGCTTTGGCATTTAAAGATCATATGTAAGTTAGTGTCCATTAATCACTGAGGATATCAATCATCATTTGTTAGGAATTAGCATTATCAAGTTGTGCCTGTTTAAATATTTGCACTCATTGTTTGAGGAGGTTTCTAGCTCGATAACAGTGGTGTTGAAGAAGCCGTGGCATTCCAGAGAGGCCTTTGAGAGAGCCAGTGCATGTGTCTGCCATCCTTGGGTAGAGGCAGACAGATTCTGACTGTGCTCTGAGGCAAATGGAAGGTGTGTGAAGTTACAGGTGCAATTCAGGACTGGACAGATCTAAACAGATGGATGTGTGTGTCTCTGCCCTGCTAATGCCCCTGTAACACTTCTTTTATGACTTTGGGATTGTAGTTGCCTCTGTTCGTGTCTCTGTTGAAGCAGAATGTAAAAAGAATGAATTTTTCTTAAACTATGGTGCAGTGTATTAATGTGCTAGTATTGAAGAAAGGAAAGCTGTTTGGTTTCATTCACTGTAAGTTTTTTAACATGATATTTTTCCTCTGACAAAACTGTAAAACTCAACATGGGGTACAGATTAACAAGTCATTGATAGTAATGACTTGACCTTCTAGAGGACATTTGCTTTATTGCTGCCAAAGACTCCATAAAAACCTTTAGTGATGCCCAGCATTACCAGGGGTGTAGCTGCAGGAGTCATTATGGCTGTCACTGTGGATGCATCACTTGAGAGGGATGTCAGTTTGACAGAGAGATTGAGTTTCCTGATGGTGACATCCCTGGGTGATACGGCTAGGGACAAGTCCGCCCTGGAAGGGTTTGGTAAATTGGGGTTGTTTCCATTATGAAAGGGCAGCATGAAGCAGTGAATCCCATTCCCTTTTTTCCCAATGCTGCTGTCTGATCCTGTTTCTTCTCTCCTGTAGGTGGATCGCTTCTTGCAGTCCTACTCGCTGGTGGCTCAGGACCTGCCAGCAGAGCAGCTCCAGTACCTGCAGGAGCTCTTCTCTAGTGCTGTGGAGGAACACATGCAGCTCCTGACCCAGGTGCAGGGGACAACAGTGCCCCCAGAGCTCAAGCCGAGGCTGGGAAGCCTCATTGGTCGCTTCCAGCGCTACTTGCGGGAGGCACGGGCTGTGTGCACCCAGTCCTGGGCCCGCTTCCACCCACTGCGTATGGTGGGGGGCTGCATCCTTATTGCTTCCTCTTGCTTGCTCTGCTACATGGCCTCAGAGCTGGCCGCATCCTCACAATCTCTCTGTCGCAGCTGCCTCCTGTACCCGCTCTTCTGGGGCCCTGTGGGGGTTGCTCTGCTATGGCTGGTCCATGTTTTCACCCAGGAGGGGCTGGATCTGCTCCTGGTGTCGTCATGGGCAGCCGCTGCTTCTCAGCTGGGTTTCTTCTGGCACTGGTGGGGCCGGCATCTCAAGAAAGCCCATTTGACAGGCAGTCAGCCACCCTTGGCCAGTGGTAGCCTCGGGCAGAGGCTGCGAGCATGGCTGGGGCTGGCCTTCCCCATGGGCATTCTGTTCTTCCGCTGTGGAGCTATGTTCTCTGACAGCTTTGTTGTGGCTGAGGCACAGGTGGCCCCATTCCTGCTGGCCTCTCTGGTGATGTTGCTAGTAGGGAAGCTCCACTGGGATGGTCACCTGACTGTGCCAGAAGGTCCCAGGCAGCAGCTCCTTGGCATTTCTTCTTACCGGAGAGAGATCTGGTACCTGCTGTGCCTCGTGGCCATGCTTCTGCTCTGTGTGCGCCTCTCCAGTTTCTTCCACCAGTGCCGCGAAGAAATCCCTCAGTGCCGGCCCTCTGTTTTCCTCTCCCCACTTGCCAGCCTGAGAAACACACGGGCCAAGAACCTCTTCTACCTCCTGTGCGTGGCCTTGCTGGCTGGGCTGGTGTATGCAGTGCAGAGCTGGCTAAGGCACTATGGCAACCTGAACAGCTCGGACCCCCTTGTGCTCTTCGTGCGCTGGGGTTTCCCACTGGTGGTCCTTTGCATTGCCTGCTACTGGGCCGTTGCCTCCAGTGCTGATGATTCTCTTGGCAAGCTGCAGGAGCTGGTGCAGGTCGCAGTTGTTGTCTTTCCCAGGGCTGTCTATGGACTAGCATCCATGGGACTGCTGCTCCTACTGTGCAATCCCATGACAGTGTTTGCAAAGGACACACGGGAGTCAGCAGGATCCATTGTCACTCCCTACCTGGGGGTACCTGGCTCCGAAGTCGACTTCCTCCACGTCATCCCTCAGATCTACAAGAGGATGCAGGAGTCTCAGAAGAGGCGGCTGGAGCGGGGCAGCTGCAGGGTCACTGTTGCAGCGTATGGACTGGGCAGCGTATACTCAGCAGCCTTGGTCATAGCCCTCACCCTCCTGGGCTTCCTCTTGATGCTTCTGCACAGTGAGCGGCTGAGCTTTGCCTTCCTGCTCCTCTTCGTGGAGGCCTTTGTGCTACTGCACATCCACACATGTGCCAGAGGCCTTGCCAGAGATGCTGGTGAGTCTGGGCTCAGTAGAGCAACCAGTGGATGTGTGACCTGGGCCTAACCTGCAGTGACCTTGCCTTAATTCCAGTGCGGAGAAGCAGGATCTGGCTTCTAGTCTTGGGAAATAGTGGTGCACTGATCCTCAGGATACTCTTAGCTTTTTTAGAGCTGCTTAAATCCTCAGGTAGAAGAAAGATGCATGCAGCAGGGATGTGAACATGGTGGGGGGAGAAGTGTCTTGGGTCAGGGAAAGGAGCTTTCTTCTTCCCAGGATGTGAACAGTCACCTAACCCCACTGGTTCTGACAGAGTGCAGTAGCAAGGCAACTGGCACCAGCAGAGGGAATGCTAGCCCCTTGCTGTATCTGTGGGGGGAGCTGGATTGTTTCTTGTCTCTTAAAAGAACCAACGTGGAAAGGGAACCTGGAGAAAAAGGTCACTAGGTTTTTTTTTTTGACCATGGATCTGTCTTGTTCCTTGATGCTGATATCCCCACCCCCTGCCTCTGTTTTTGTCTTTTATTCTCTCAGAGCTGTTTTCAGTGCCGTGGTATGCAGTCATCTCCTGGCTCCTTGCGGCTTCACAGTTCTTCTATTCCACAGGCCACCAGCCTATCTTCCCAGCCATCCACTGGAATGCAGCCTTTGTTGGCTTCCACCTTGACCACAGCATGAACTTCCTGCCTGCTGTCCTGGTCGGAGCCAACACCTTTGCTTCCCATATCCTCTTTGCAGGTAAATCAATTTCTTCCTGGGCCGTGGGGCTTGAGCAGACACAGCTCACTGCAGTGCCTTGCATGGGGCTCTGCAGGTTGAGCATGAGGCAATAAAGACTCCTGCAACAGCTGAGCAACAGCATCCTCGCTGTTCCTCTTGTGGGGCCAGAGCAGCCTGGCCTGGAGCTGGGGTATGTGCTTCCTGCACATCCAGGGCAGGATGGCAGAGCCTAGACTGCTTCTTGCCTCCTGGGCTCTGATAACTTCATGCGCCTTTGTCCTTGAGGTAGTTGGCTGCCCACTGCTCCTGCTGTGGCCCTTTGTGTGTGAGATGTCCAGCTCACAGAAGAAGAAGCCCAAGAAGGAGTCCCAGGAGGAGCTGCAGGAGGTGGAGGAGCACATGATGGAAATGAGGCTGCGGGAGTCTCCAGAGGAGTTCTCCACTGCTCTGTTGCGGCTGGGATTGAAATACCTCTTTGTCCTTGGGTCACAGGTACAGGCAGAGGCAGGGTGGCTGTGGGAAGGGTTGTCTAGGAGGAAATGGGTGTGCTGTGATAACTGTGGGGCACTCTGATAAAAGGGGTCAGCCAGGACACAGACAGGCCCAGGGATGGAGTGTCTGGTTGCAGGTGGAAGAGCAGGTCCCTTCTCAGCCATGCTATTTGCTCTGTGCTTTGGGAAAGGCTCCAGCATGGAAGCTGCCATATGGATTAGGATGCTTTTCATACCCATATGCCCGAAGTGGGAATGTCTTCTCATGAGCTGCAGGGTTGTAATCCTACTACCTGTCTTCCTTAGCATTCCTATCTCACACCAGCTCTGGTTTTCATATGTGCTGTGATGATATAGGAAACTAAAAACCAGAAATTTTAATCCTGTGAAAGAAGTGAATAGTTTTCTGGGATTTATTTCATCAAATCATTCTCCTGTGTTGTCAGACCACAGACAGTACAAGGGAAGGGTCAAGCCCTGCAGCAGAGAGCAGCAGCATGCCTCTCAGTGAAATAGTAGGTCAGGTTAGCCACGGTGTGAGCCCTCCCCTGTGCTGCCCCAGCCGGACCCCACAAGGGCCTTCATGTACCCCAAGCTGCTTGTGTTTCCTAACTTGAGGACATAATGACAAAAAGTCCTCTTTAGGATGCTCATTCCTGATGTGTTCTGTGCCAGCCTCGCAGGCATGTGCAGTTTAGTACTACCTTCAGATGTGAACCTAGTGCCCAGGAGGTCTCTCCAGAGTCACCTGTAACTTGTTTTTCCTGATCTTCCCCGCAGCTTCTGGCCTGTGTTTGTGCAGCTATGATCCTCAGGAGACACCTCATGGTTTGGAAGGTCTTTGCCCCAAAGTAAGTCCCAGAAGTTGCTCTGATGCTGGGTTAAGACTCATGTCCCTGACACCTTGACTAGAGTTCACAGACAGTAATTTTGGAAGAGACCCTGTGATTGATCTTCTGACTCATTGCCTAGTACTGGTTGTAGGAATGTCCCTAACTAATTCCTGCTTGAAATTCAGAAGCTAGACTTGAGCTAGAGCCTGAGAAGTTCCTCCTCACATTAAGAAATGTCTGTCTTAATTTCCAAAGACACACAGAACCCACCTGGAAGCTGAGAATATTGTAGTCAGAGCCAAAGGTAAGGATACCAGACCAGAAGTGATAAACCCAGAAATGCTGAACCAGCAAGCCTTTGAACTAGTTGGTGTGAAGGGTGGCCTCAGCCTCTGAGGGATTCACAATCCCACCTGAGTCAATCAGTCCTGAGTGGCTTCTAAATCAGATGAGTGCTTGGCTTACAGGTTTCAGGCAGCAACTGCTGGGGAGTGTATGTAATTGAGGTTTTAGGATGTGGGATGCTACCAGCCTCTCATTGTCAGGAAAAACAGTCATCTGGAGGGTAGCAGCCTGTCTCTGTAGTCATGCTGGCTGTTGTATCCTTAACTGCATCTCTTGTGCCTGCAGGTTCCTCTTTGAGTCGCTGGGCTTTGTGGTGAGCAGCATCTGCCTCTTGCTGGGGATCTCCCTGGTGATGCGTGTGGACTGTGCCGTCAGCACCTGGTTCAGCCAGCTTCGGCTGAGGTAGCCTTGGAAACGTGAGGAGCTTGACCTGCTCGTCGGCCCAGGCTGTGGCTGTCTCCTTGCCTCCCTCGGGCTGGGAGGGATACACAAGCCGCCAGCAAACGAGTGCCTGCTGACAGCAGTCAGGGATTATGCCCAGCTCCCTGCTGCTGTGTTGAACAAAAGGACTGGAGCCAACTGTTCCTGGCTCACGGGGATGGTGTTTCTCAGCAGGGGAGGTCAGAGCTCTCGCTGGGCCTTTGCGGGCAGCAGGAGGACTCTGCTGCAGGAGCCCAAGAAGCAAGAGTCCTGAAGTGCTCCTCTGGAGAAACACCAACAGGGGTCTTGCTGGTACTTTCCTGCCACAATGTGCAGCTGGTAGGCTTCAGTGGCCAGCAAGGTGTCACCGTGACTGTGCAAAGACTCATGGGATGGGGCCGGCTGAGGAGGGAAGAGGAGCTTGGAAGGGGAGGGAATGTCCCACAGCCACCACTTTGTTTTCACATGCTTGGTTTTCACACTGGAATCACGCTGCACATGTTTCCATGCAGATGGTTCCTGGAGCCTCGGTGGCAGCTACTTCTCTGTAAAGTCAGTCAGTTGCTCTGTGGTGAGGCCTCTCTTGCCCTACACTCGGTCTCACTATCCTGGTTCCACTCAGCCCTGTGAAGTGCAGTGGGGAGCACTCTGGGCTGCCTTGTACAGTAGGCTTAGCTTGGGCCAGTGGTAGCAGGGCCAACTGTGTGCATGACCAAGAAATTCTCCACTTCTGTTCTCAACCTGTCAGGGTCCCTGTGGGCTGGGTGGTAGCAGCCAAGGCTCTTGATCTCTTCCTGGGTGTGTGCTGCTGGATGCTGGCTGTTGACTCTGAACAGTTTAGATGCAGGAGGATGTAGTGACAAAATATCCTGGGCCTGGCCAGCAGGAAAGGGGAACCTGGAATAGCTGTCCCAGCTGCATGAGTAGCCTTGGTGTGAGCTCCAGAGCCTGAGAACAGCTACTTGAAAGCCTGGAGCAGGCACCAATTCTTTTGGGAAGTGGTTTACCTTACTGGTGTTTGTGTGTGTGCTGGGTGCTATGGACCAGATGCAGTCACTCACATCCATGATCCCATGTTTGGGACTTGTTTCCCTCTTGGCCTTGGCATTCTCTGTAAGACTTCATGTCACAAGCAAGCTATGCCAAATGTGCCCTTGACTGCTCACAGTTAGGAGGCACAGTGTTCCTTTCTTTATGGGCACAGGTAGAGGGTGGTGACCATGGTGCCTGGCCACATCCCAGCTCAGTTCCTCCTGCAGTTTCCATTGGAGCTGGGATTCCTTACTGCCCTGAACCACTGTGTGGCATTACTTGGTGCTATGAAACCTTTTATCTCTTTCCTCTCTGGAAAGAGATAAGGACTGCTTGCCTGGGATTTCTGCAATGGTATTTGCCTGATCCCATTAATTTTTAACTCATGCACCATGACTGCCCCTGTTTGAGTTCCTTACTTACTGCAGACTGTTAGCATAACTCCATGCTCTTCTTCTCCTCTCCCTGTGGAGTCCCAGGGAAAATCTCTCTCATTATGTCATTTCTTGACATTTTTCCCAAGTGCCCAGTTGCTGTGAGTCTTGAGGGCAGGTGGAATTTTGTATTTTACCCCTGCAAAATGCCTGCTCAGTTGTTCAGATGCAATTCCAGGAAGGCTTAAACTGTTCCTATATTAGGTTTCCATTGCCTGGCCTGCTCCTGATCTGCTGGCTGTGCTCTGCTACCTCAGCTTCTCATGTCCTCTGCTCTATGGTCCTGCTCAATTTCACCTGTCACAACCAGGGACTGGTTTGTAAGTGGCATCACGCCCTGGCCTGCCTCACTGCCTGGATGCACACCACCAGCGCTAGCACAAGGAAGAGGTAGTGGCAAACAGTGAGGGAAGCTGAAAGCTACAGGAATGCATCAGCCCACAATTAAAATGGGCTTAGGCACTCATACCCTTAAAAATAGGTTATTTGCTGAAAGCTGACTGCCTGGTGGCCATATGCTTCTGAAGGAACAAGGGGTGCATCGATATGGAGAGGAGGAAGGGGGTGGAGGTAGCAGTTATCCAGTAAATTTTCATTTAATGTGAGGTTAATCTGGATAACACATGTTGCTAAACATCAAGGCTGGAGCTCAAATTGATCTTGTAACCTCATAACCTGGTCAGGAGCTTTCTGCCTGCCTCTCTTTGTGCTGGCGGAAGTCCCTGTGGCCACTGATAGTGTAGGACTGGCCCCTGATGTCCCCACAGCTGCCACCCAGGCCCCTTGGCTTCCATCTCTGGGACTTGTTTCTCTTTTCACTGGTCACTCCAGTGCAGCTGAGCCTTCCCATGCCCACTGTTCAGGGTTGGAGCACTCACGTGGGGCTTGGGAATCCTCTCCTCACCTTTCCATGCCACGCCTCTGCCATGTGTGGGCTTGTGGTCCCAGGAGGGCAGGGAGAGCAGAGGGAACTGCAGAGGTGTAGCGTCATCAAAGGACACACTTATCTCACCAGAGACTAAACAAAGCTTGCAGTAGAAGGGCTGCGAATACATTCTTGTCACTGCAGAGATGCCATGGAGTGCTGGCTGCTCGGACACGGCAGACTGGCTGCTACACCAAAGATTTCAGATTCATGAAGGTTAGTTTTCCAAGGGCTGGAGATGCTCTAGCTTCTTCTCATTGACTGTTTCAGTATTTGTCGGCCTTCTTCAGCTGCCCTCAAGCTGATTGTTTGGCTGCCATTCTTCTGAGCATGCTGGGGACTACAGAGTTAGTGCCAGTCTAGGGCCTGGTGACCTTGGAAGCAGATCATGCTGCTGATGCTAGAGCAAACAGGACTGTCTTTGTTGATTTAAAACCCCAGGAGGGGGTTGCCTCCTAGTCCAAACCAAGGCTCTTCGGGAAATCTACTGTGCTGGGGATTAGGTTTTGCCCCACATCCCTCCAGAGAGGTTGTTGTAGGGCCCCACTTGGCTCTCCTAGATAAGTTATTCCAGGCAGTTTATTTCTGGTCCCTGTGTCCCTCGGCTGAGTGTGACAGGGGATAGAGTGCTCAGCTGAGCAGTTTTCATCCTGCACTCCACAGGAGTGCATTTCTGCACTTCGGGTTTTGCAAGTGTTGTGCATGTGTTTGTTGGCAGGGGAGAGCCATTGGGAAACTTCCCTGGCTCAGACCCATGGTGTGTCCCATGGTCCTGGCACAGAACAAAAATTCAATTGTGTCTCTTCTTTGCTGCCTAGAAAATAGTGACCAAAAGCTGTGGCCACTGTGAAGAGTTGTGAGTGTTGGGAGCACCTGCAGCTCTGGTTAGTGGGGCTAACACGGATCCCGAGGGATGGCACTGTTTTGGGGAGCCCAGGGCTCGTTCCAGCTCTGTTCCCACAGCCATTCCTCTGTCCCATCTCTCTCTGGTTTTCCCTCAACTCTTCAGGCTGCTTTTTTATTCCAAGGCATAGTCCTAGTCTCATGTGCATGTCCCCCTTCCCCTCAGGAAGCAGCAGTGCCAGTCTCTTCTGAACCCTGACTTAGTGCACCACGTCGCTTGGGGCAAGATTGTTGTTTTATTTTTTATTAACCTCTTTGTACCTCAGCCCCTCATTTGGGGGAAAAAAAAAAAGGGGATGGACCCAGTTGTGGAAAGCAACCTGGGAGCTCTGCATGCAGCGTGGTGCTACACTTTCCTGTGTATCTACATATCTGGCTGTCAATGCTTTCATTCACATCCAGCAGCTACAGCTGCAAGGTGGAAGCCATGCTCGTCTCTGCTGGGAAGCAGAGCCTTCTTCTTTTCAAAAAAACCCTCCAAAACAGGCAAGTTGGCTGTACTCGTTCACCTGGCACCCTGGGTGTGGCACAACCGACCCTGTGAGGCAGCCAGGAAGGGGTCGCTCCGTTGTTAAATTGCATAATTAATTAATCGGGAGTGGGGGGAGACGTGCGTGATTTGCTGTCCGAGGGTGGCACGGGTCTCCGGGCAGCTGTGAAAATTATGTCTGCAAATAAAACGGTGAGAGCCAAGGAGATACATGTCATCTCATTCTTCCATCCCTCTCCACGAACCGTCTGGGGTCTCTTTCATGGGGACCTTCATCTACAATTTCCTCCTGAGGGGAAATGGAGGGTCAGGTGCTGACCCTTCTCTGCAAAAAACAACAGGACCTGAGGGAAACGGCCTGAACCTGTGTCAGGGGAGGTTTAGGTTGAAGTGGGGAGCAAGACTCTCGGGGTTTAGGAAAAGACTTCTCCAAGAGAGTGACTGGGCACTAGAAGAGGCTGCCCAGGGTAGGGGTCTCAGCTACAAGCCTGACAGAGTTCAGGAAACGTTTGGACAGCTCAGGTGGTGTAGTGTGTTGATCCCCCTCCGTGTGGGGTCCTGCCCGGAGGCGGGGGTTGGGCTCGGTGACCTGATGTGTCCCTTCCAGCCCCGGCTACGCTCTAGCTGATCCTGACTGGTGCCTTCGCCTTGCGCCGATGTTTGTCCCTCCGCGGCCCCCACCTTCCCGGCGCGCGCCCCCTCGGCCCCGCGCTTCCCTGTTGCCTTGGTGACGGCCGCTACCGCCAATCGGCGGCGAGGGCGGGAAAGCGGCGGCGGGCGATGGAGGCGGCCATGAAGCGGCGGCGCGGGACGGAGACGGAGCGGGGCTGCCTGCGGGCCTGGGTCGCCCACAGCCAGGCGCTGGTCGGGCGATGGACGGTGCGACACGTCCTCTTCCTTCCCCTCTCCCTTCCCCAAGCCGCGGGGCTGCCGCCCGTGCCGCTCCGCAGCAGGGCCGGCGCTAAGTGCGTGTTTACAGACGGCGCGGTGCGGCAGTGAGGAGCGGCAGGCGCGGCGGCAGCTGCGAGACGAGTTCCGGGAGCTGCTCCTGAACATCCGCGGTGAGTGGCGGCCGCCGTGCCCCGCCTTCACCTCCCACTGCTATCCCGGGCCTGAAGCGTGTGGGCGTGGAAGCATCGGCTCCCTGACACCTCTGTTTACCGGGATGCAGCTCCGGTATGTCGGTGCTGGAGACAAACGCGTGAAGGCGGCGGGGTGAAAGGGTTCCCACTGCCCAGTGCTGAATGGGGCCTGCAAAGGAGTTAATCACAGAATCATCAGGGTTGAAAGGGATCTCTGAAGATCAGATCAGCCAGTCCAACCACCCTGCCAAGGCAGGGTCACCTGGAGCAGGTGACACAGGAACGCATCCAGGTGGGGTTGGAATGTCTCCAGAGAGGGAAATTCTACAACCTCCCTGCACAGCTGTTCCAGTGCTCTGCCACCCTCAGCGTAAAGAAGTTCTTCCTCAAGTGGAGGTGGAGCTTCTTGTGTTTTAGTTTATGAATATTGCTCTTCCGTTTCAGCTCCAGTATCCCAGCCAAGGTGAAATGATACCTGTTGCCCTATGCTGACCTGGGCCAGCAAAAGGGTTACTATCCAGCCTCAGATTCTGCCTTAACTTGCTGGGCAGAGCTTTGGGGATTCTGTAAAAAAAAAAAAAAAGTGAGGCAGCCTTTCTGTGGGAAGTCAGGGAAGAGGCTCTCTGACACAATCATGGAGCAGAGAAAGCTCAACACGAGGCAGCTTAATTTCCAGTTTCCTCAGTGCAGGAGAAACATGGAGCTCCTGGAGAGGGTCCAGCAGAGGGAAATGAGAATAACTAGGGGACTGGAACATCTTTCTTACAAGGAAAACCTGAGCAATCTGGACCTGTTCAGTCTGGAGCAGAGGTGACTGAGAGGGGACCTCATCAGTGTCTGTCAGTGTCTGCAGGGAGGGGTCAGGGGATGGATCAGGCTCTGCTCAGTGGTGCCAAGCAGTAAGCACAAGGCAATGGGAGAAAATGATGCACAGGAAGTTCCACCTGAACATGAAGAATAACTTTACCCTGGTGACTGCACATGGGAACAAATTTTCCTGAGAGCTTGTTGAGTCTCCCTCACTGGACATACTCAAAAACCATCTGGATGCAATCCTGGGCCATGTGCTCTAAGATGGCCCCGCTTGAGCAGGGAGATTAGACCAGATGAGCCACTCTGGTCCCTTCCAGCCCCACCCATTCTGTGATTCTGTGATAAGGAGAGAGACACAGCATGTGAAAGGGTGGATGTCTACTGGAACAGAGTAGGCTGTTGATGTTCTTCTGGGAGAGTTAAAAGTCCTGGAGGACTGCAGCATTTTGGTAGCTGGGGAATGGACGTCTAAAACAGTGTTGGCACCTGGAGTGCTGACACATGCTGTCTGTCTGGTATTGCATTTCCCAGGTGGCTAAATCACACCACAATCACTAAAAACTTCTTGCCAAGCCACTTCTCTTGTCGCCAAGCCAGGTGTTGCCACCTGAGCATGGATCGCTGTTTATTCTTAGCCATCTAAATTTCTTGTTGGGTTGGCTGTGCCCACAGGGCTGCCGGCTGCCCTCCCTGCCCTGCCTCTGGAACTCACTGTCCTCTACAACTCCCTGCTTTTCACTGTGGGAGCATCTGACTCTGTCATCAAAGGAGAAGCAGAAGGAATACGCCAGGGGCTCCTCAGGGGTAAGGATGTGGTTGTTTGTTTGGGGAGTTCTCGGGGTGAGGAGAGCATTCCCTGTGCTCTGGAGATCCTTGGTGAGTGGCTGGAGGTGCAGGAACTGTGAGCAGACACTCCTGGTTCTGCCAGGGAAGGCCAGAGACGAGGGAAACTGTGGGCAGGAACCGCTGGCTGTGCTTGGAAATGGGAGGAACTGTAAGCAGACACCCAGGCTCTGCCTATAAGGGCTGGAGGTAGAGTGGCATGTGGCCAGGGACAATGTGCAGCTGCCTGCCTGCTGCTGCCTGCAGGGATGGGCTGGAGATTTCAAGGGAAACAAGAGTTTTTAATGTATAAGGTGCAAAGTCTCTAGCAAAGTTTTAGTGACAGTAGAAAATTACTGTTTTCTTTAATTATAGCGTGCTGGCTTCAAAGAAAACTCACTGAAACAGGCTGCAGCTCAGAGGTGGATCTGCAGTGTTGGCACATGCTTACCTGAGGGCACATGACTTCAAGGGGGCACAGCAGAGCTGGAGTCTAGCTCTGAGCTGTGCTGTGTGTTGTCTCCCGAGTGTGCTGCTGTCAGCTCCTCTCTCTTAGAGCTTGTTTTCCATTCTGCTGAGGCCAGGCCAGCCCCGCAACCCCATTCCTTCCATCGCTACGAGGAGCCTGTGCTTGTTTGAGGCTTTCTCTGCCTCTTGCATCCAGGGTGTCTGTTACGGGCACCAACACATTGTCTCACAGCTCTAGATCTTTTTGCTTGTGGGTTTTTTTTTTCAGTTCTGGAGTCTTGTGGGGCTTGCGGAGAGGATCTTGGCATGGAAGAGCTGTGGGAAAAGGTGCTGCAGGAGGTAACCATGGAGAAGCTGCAGGGACCTCTGCACCGCCTTGGGGCCCTGCAGGCAGCCTGGTGGCTGGCAGCCAGGCAGCTGGGAAGTGTTGCTGGTCTCTTCCAGCTCCTGAGCACTGCTGAGGTAACTGGGCACAGGCAGATGCTAGCAGAGCTGGCATAAATACTGTGTTTGTCATAAAACTCACTCTGAAAAATGTTGTGGCACTTGGACAGCTGAACCCATCAGTGCTGCCCAGTCAGCATGACTAATCCTCCCCTTGGCATCCCAGCAAAGCCTAATGGCCCTGAGAGTGTTAATGGATCCCAGAATATTCTGCCTATGTGGGCCCTGGATTTCTGTGTGTCAGACAGGAGACTTGGGCAGGCTGGAAGAGGGCTGCAGATGGACTTGCAGACTCTGTAGGGAACAGAAGTGGGATGCAGAACCTTCCCTGCTGATCAAAAGGCTGCTGATGGGTGGGTCCCATCTTTCTGACTGAACTCCAACAGTCATCTATTGCATGCCAGGAGGCCCTGGAGGTGCACCCCACTCTGAGGTGGGGAGGTGCTGCCCCAGGCCAGGCAGGAATTACTGCAGTGAGTGGGTTGTAGCTGAAGGGAACAGATGGTAGAACATTGCTCCCCAGTCTGCCCCCACTGCAGACAACAGTGTTGAGTGGTTTGGTGGGACCTGTTTCTCTGTGCACTTGGACCAGTTTCCTGCTTCCTTTCAGCATTCCCTGCTCTCCTCTGTGCCTTCACAGGACCCAGGAAGAGCTCACTGCAGTGAGGGGCAGAACGAAATCCTCTCCATGATCAAGGCATGGCAGGTCCCTCCTGAGGAGGCCTCCCTGCCCCTTGTACAAAGTGCCAAGGACTTGAAGGAAATCCTCTGCACTGCAGCAGCCTTCCTGCAAGGTTTGTGGGGGGCAGGTACTCATGCCAGCACAGTCTTCTGCTGCTCTGTCCCAGGACCGCTTTTCCTGCCCTTATCCTGGTTTCTCTTCCCAAGCAAACTGACCCTTGGGTTTCTTTTGGCTGTTCCTTTGGAATCAAGTCTGGCTGAGCCTCTGAGTCTCAACCTTTACATTCCATATTCAAAAAGCTTCCCTGCTTTTCCCCAGCTCATCCTTTTTCTGCACTATCACGGGGTTCCTCTGCCTGTTTGTGACTCTAAGAGAGGTGTCTGGGCCCTGCAGTGACCTTAAAGCAGAAGGCTGGCAGGGGTTTTATGAAGATTTTCCTTTCTTCTGTCTGTCTTCTGAAACTTATCTTGTTCCAAGCATGTTGTTCCTGTCAGACTAGGGTGCTGCAAGAGCCACACAAAGCTGTTGTGAGGCTTTGTAGCCTGGTGTCACAGGGAGCAATGGATTCTCTCTGGCTGCTGTGTTCCGTCCTGCCTGTTTTCTCTACTGTTTTGACAACCCCAGCAGCTCCAGGGACAGCCAGCACTGCCTCACTGTGCTTGGGCTCCTACCGGGCCTTCCTGCCAGAAGGCAGGGCAGGAGCTCTGGCCCACAGAGCCGGAGCCAAAATAGTCAAGGGTGGCACCAGCACTTCCAGCAGGGAGGTGGCAGATATGAGTGTGGTATTGCTATGTGAGAGCAGCCTCAGAGGGTAGCCTGAAAAGAAGACTGAAGGAAAAGCAAATAACAAGTGGTGATAAATATTAATCTACTGATATCCCAAAACATCCTGCTGGGAAATGACCTAGATGTGCTGAAAAAATTCTGAAGTTCTGTGTGTGCTTCCCTATCTGCATTGTTGTCATTGTGGATGAATGTGGAGGTGAACTTGCCCGGCACATACCCCTGTCTTTGTTCTGGGCCAAAGGAAGCATTTTGGGCTTGGAAGCTGCTGTTATTTCTGCTGGACATTTCCAATGAGTGGCTTGTTCTCTTGCAAAACCACTAAAGCAAAGATGTCAGCTTGGCACTATCCTGCTGTGCATCGCTGGGTTTGGAGGGGATCAGGCAAGTCCCTATGGCACTGGGAAGAAAAGGGCACCACCACTTGTTTGGGACTTGGTGGGACAAAAAAGTGAGCCACAGAACCAATATGCTGTGTCCTAGGGCTGCAGGAGCTGGAGGCTGGGAACTTCCCTGCCGCCCTTTCCCTCCTTCAGGAAGCTGCAAGAGGATTCTGCTCCAAGAATATCCTGGCCCAGATCTACACCTGTCTTGGCTGCTGCGCTCAGCAAATGGTAATGACAGCAAAGAGGGGAAAGGCAGCTGTGGGGTGGGAAGGCTCAGACTCATAATGCCTCTGTGTGGTCCAAGGCCTCTCAGGAAGGGAAGGCCTTGAGCAGAAATTGCCCTTGTGGCCCCAGCCTCCTTGGACAGGGTGCAAAATCCATGCCAAGGTTTTGGCTGATTGCAAAGTGTTGCTGCAGAGAGAGAAGCTCAAAAACCAACCTGAGGAGGGCTGCCTTTGGCTAAATTGCTGCCCTGCTTAGTGGGGATCTCTTGGGGAAGCAGAGCAAGAATCTGGACCCTACCAAACATTAAAAACATCAGCAGGATGTGCTTTCAACATGCATGTCTTCCCATACACCTAGGGCAAGCCTCAGACAGCCCTTCAGCACTTGAAACGGGCCCTCCAGGTAGATTTCCAGTGCCTTCCTGCCCTGTCCCACGTGGCAGCAGTGTACCGTGAACTGGGAGAGACCGATGTGGAGCTGCAGGCCCTGACCCTACTCTATGAGGTTTGTCTGGTTCCTGTAGTTCAGGGATGAGTTTTGCCCAGCAGAGCCTGCATGGAGCTTCAAAAGTAGGCTTCTTCCTTCTGGGAGGCTGTTTGACCCTGGAGGGAGTCCCCAGAATAGTAGAGTGCTGTCTTCAGTGGGCAGGAAGGAGTCCAGCGAGATCTGAAATTCCTGCTCAGCACCATGTTTGGATGTGGCAAGACCTCGGGTCCTAGTTCATGTTCATGGTGGCTTGGGAGGTTATACTCCCAGGTCAAAAAGTATCAATCTCTTAGTAAAGTATGTAATAGTAAAGAGGCCTTTAAGGGCAGATTTTGGCTGCAGTGAGGCAGTGTGCATTACCTGTGTGAACCTGCCTGGGAGAGTAGGTCACAACAGTAGACCCTGAATTATCTCTCTTTAGCTGTTTGAAAACTGTGAGATACACACAGAGAGGAGAGGGAACTCTCTCCTTACAAATGGTCTTACTAGGTCTGTGGCTGCAATGGGAGTTGGTGTTCCAGGTAGCTCAAAGTACTTTGAACTAAAAACCTGAGGTGATCTGGGTGATCTTGCAAATCTCCTGGTGCCATTTGGAGATCAGAAGTCTGCCTGCCCTTGTGTGATCCTGATGGCTCTTGCTGGAAGCAACTGTGATAACAATGTAGTTGTGCTTGTGAAGTGCAGCACTTCTGCTTGCCTGGGTGCATCTCCAGATGTCAGAAGTCACAAAAGATTGCAGCTGCCGGAGACTTGACCAGTGCAGTGTAGATGTAGAAAACACATTTTCTGTTCCTGTTTCACAGGCTCTGAGAAAAAACCCTCCAGCAGCAGCTGCTTCCTCTAGTCCCTATTTGCTCATGCGAACAGAGCTGCTTGTCTACACACCAGTGCTCACTTCCCTCCTTCGCCATCGCCACCCCTCTGAAGTGAAGTACCTTTTGGCACAGCGGTGTCTCCAGGATGGGAGGTAACGGTGCCTCTGGTCTGCTTGCAACAAGCTGCTTGTTTGGGCTCTGCAGTTTTCCTTATGCTTCTGGAAATGGTCCAGTTCAGTACTGCTGTCATAGGTCTGCTCACAGCATGGAGATTGTGAACAGGGGGAAAGACTGCGGGCTGGCAGTCCAGGTTTCACCTGGCTGATGGCACTTTTCCTTCCACCACATGTCCTGTTCCTGTTGCAGGGTGGCTGATGCAGTGGAACATTACCTGGATTTTCTGTCGCTCCTTCAGGAGCAGCAGGTAGGTGTCCTGGTAAAGAGCTCCCTTGGTGACCTAGAGGATGAGGGTTGGAGGGATCCAAACCCACTCCTAAGGGCTGAGCCCAGGAGCTCTGGACTCCAGGCTTCAGTGTCTAGTTTGAGATGTGAAGGAAAAGAGGTGGGGGCTGATGTAAAGGAAATGAAGTGGGGGCTGGCACCCCCGACCTGTGGCATGTCTGCCTTTGGATTCACTCCAGAGAGCACTCACCACTGCTGTTTGGAGAGACAGCTTCCCCTTCCCTGTGGGAGCAGCTGTCAGCCTGATTTTGGGTGTCTTTCACTTCCGGAGTAGGGACTTGATGCCTGGACTCTGCTGAGCTGTTAGTCCTTCCCATCTTCTGCCTGCTCCACCAGGCTCCAGTGACTGTGAGAGAGGGCTTGAGCTTTGCTGGGCAGTAGCTGCACCTTACCAGTATGCACAGAGTCATGCTGCTTGGCAGAGAACTCTGCAGTTCCGCAGCACTGATGTCACTTTTGTTCCCCAGGTGCCCCTGGATGGTAGCTCAGCTCTGCCCAGGATCCCAGAGGTGTTCCTGGAAGCAGCATCTGCCTTGGAGCAGGCTGGGAGGCACCAGGATGCCATAACTGTGTGTAAGGAGGTCATCAGCCGGACAACTGACCTCATTCCACGGGTGTTAAGAGTGGAGGAGAGGCTGGAACAGACAGAGTCCTCATTGCCAGGGGCAGAACTGGCGGATGGACTCCTGTCCCAGAAGAAGGAGAGCCTGTGCTGCCTTGCCTGGAGAGCAGCTGGATACCTGCAGCAGGGCTGGGCTTGGGCCAAGCTGGGCGAGAGCAAGGAAGCTGTAACACAGTTCACCAGGTGATAGAGCCTTGCTGGGAGAAGGGGCCTCCCCAGCAGGCAACAATGGATGGTGGGGCCAGGGCAGGACACAGCATGGCCCTGACAACTTGGCACTCCTGACAACCCAGGAGTGACTCCAAAGCTCCTCTGGCCTCCCACCCACAGGTGCCTCAGTGATCTCCTGCGTGTCCAGCTTCATGGGTCTGGTGTCAAACGGACAGGTAGGACACCACACAAGTGAGACCTGTGTGGGGCCTCAGCTGGGTCAGGATCTGCGTGCTTGGCAGCAGCAGGTACAGGGCCAAGGTGATGGGCCCAGCATGACTCTGGCAAGAGGCAGTTGTCCCAGAGTGCAAAGCTCTGGGCTATGCTAAAGCTTCTGAAGAGACTGGCTGGTTTTTTTTGGAGCAGAGTTTGGCCTTGGCTCTGCCTCTTTCACTGCCTAGGTAGCAGTTAAAGGGGCTGTGAACTGGAAAGTTTCTCCAATCCAGTTTTTAGGGAAAAGATATATGCCAGTGGTGCAGAGGGACAGCCAAAGGCCAGGCTGCTGCTGAAGTCACTGTTCACCCCAGCCATGTAACATTCTGGGCTCTTGACATTCTTCACTCTCCCCCTCTGCTGCCTCCCAAGCTCTTCTGGCCTGGCATGGAGGCTGAACTTTGCCATCTGTCTCACAAGCTGGAGGATGAGCAGCCCAAGTAAATGCTTGGCCTTTCCTGCCTGCTAACCTGCCTCAGCCTGCTGGGAATAAGGGAGAGAATGTCTGGAGGATGCTGTCTTCAGGTGTGTATGTGTCTTCCTGTGGCAGAGAATCTCCAGCCAGAAGTGGAGGTAGTCCAGAAGATCAGGTTGCTCTCTCTCATTGGGCGAGGTACACAGTTCCTGGAGCTGGGGAGGAACAAAGAAGCTCTGTTGGATTTCCAGCACAGTTTGCAGATCTCACCAGGTAAGAGGCTCATTTTGGTGAGGAACACAAGCGATTTCCACAAATTTGTCCTGGGCTGCTTTGCTGTCTTCAGCAGGAAGTTCTTATGCTTTATACCATATTTTTTCAGGTGTCAAGGGCAACAGTAGGGCCACTAGCAATGTTACATAGTAGAGATGTTTCTGCAGAGCCTGGTCACCTCACTGCCATGGAGAAACAGACCAAAACTATTGTCAGAGGAGTATATCAGAACCCTGACAACAACCTGTGCCTTCAGATAGCTTGGAAATTTCTTGCCTCAACCCCAGCCTGGTACAGCCAGCTTTCTCCCAGACAGGTCTACTTTCCCAGAACAGAGGAGTGGAGCTGTGCTTCACCCAAGGAAGCAGCATGTCCATGCCTGGTAGTACAGAGGCCTGCAAAGGGAGCATTCTTGTCTTGAGCTCAGCCAAGGCATGGCTTGTGCTGCTGACAGGGCTGCTCTCTCCCGTTGAGTGCTCTGACATGCTGAAGAAGTGTGAGCTTCACCAGGATCTGTCAGACTTGCTGGTCCCAGTCCTGCCTGTGGCTGTTCCCCCTGGGGGTGCGGACGTGCCTGCAAAGAGAACCCCAGTCTGTGTCCAAAGAGAGGTGTGGCAGGCTGTGCCCCAGGGCTGATGCCATCTGCCAACTCTGGGGTTAATTAGAGCCTGTGAAACAGCCAGGACAGCCTCCTCCCCATTACACCACCTCTCCTTACACTCGTTGCCCTTGTCTGTCTTCTGAGCTTCTTTTGTTATACCCTGCAACCCACAGCAGTGCTGAGGAGCTGCTCGTCCTCCTCTGCTAAGGGCTGATCCTTCTTCCTGCCTTGCAGGTGACCCAGCTGCTGCCTCCTACTTGGTGCAAGCCTTGTGGAAGCTGAACCGAAAGCAGGAGGCGGCTGCCCAGTGGCAGAAGTTCTCCCAGAGCTCCCCTGGAGAGAATGGGCAGCAGCCAGGGCAGGGAAGGTGTGTAGAGGGATGGGTGAGACCTCAGCAGTACAAACTGTCTGTGAGGGCAGTTTAGGTGTCCAAGGAGCTTCCCCTGATGACTCCTCTGAGGGGCCACAGGCTGTGGCTCTGTTGGGACACCCTGGGGCACAGAAGAGCTGACATGGAGCCAAATGGGGAGGGCAGACAGAGGCTGCAGGTAGAGCAGGCGGACCTGCAGAACAAATGTCTCAGGGCATGGCAAAGGAATGCTGCAGTCCTCACTGCTGCCATGTTCCCTTTTCTTTCAGGCCCCTCCCTTTGTACCTGGCTTCATGTCTGGAGCAGGTGGTGTTCCCTCACAGTGAACCTCTTGCCAGAAGCATACAGGATTTCCTCGGGGCAGCAGCCCAGGACACCCCAAGCTGACCTGGTCATGCCTGGCATGCCCACCTTCTGAGGTCTCCCTGCACTTGCCTGGCACAAGGCCTTCAAGAACTCCTTGAAGACTCAGAATTACTCTGTGAAGAAGCTAGATTCCCAAAGGACTGAAACAGAATAGATCTCCTTTTCTAATAAAAAAACCCAGTTCTGTTTAGCTTTGGGTTTTTCCATGCTCTTTTTCCAGAACGAAATGTTGCAGTCATGGCCTTGACACTGCTTCCAGCTACTAAGAGCCCATGGGCTGTGTGCCCTGGGTGTGTGAGAGATCAAGGGCAGAGATACCTTCACCCTCTGTGCCCTGTGCATCGTAGGGCTGGCTCGGCACTCAGGCTCCAGGGAGCTGCTGGTCTGTCCTCTCTGTGCTTTGTGTACTGGCTTTTTGCTTGGTTACTGTGCTTTGGAGCCCAGAGAAGGGGTTTTGTCTGAGGTACGTGGCTCTGAGGTCTGAATTTCACAATGCTGCACTGGCCAGAGATAGCAGCAGGGTCCAGACCCACACCTGTGGCCCTGAGGGTCTGTGCCAGTGCCATAGCTCCAGGCCCCTCACCCTCAGGGCTGAAGGAGCACATGTCCCTGCCCAGTGTCTGGTGGAGCTTTTTTTGGATGAGGAAGGTCCCCTGACCCCATTACCCAAGCCTTTGGCAAGCCTTGCCTCTCACAGGAGGGAAGGGGTGCTTGGGAGGCCAAGGCCAAGGAGGAGTGAGGGTAGAGGAAAGAGGGCATGACAGAACTCTGGAGAGTGCGAGGTAGAAGCTGCTGCAGCCTCTGAATGCTGGAGGGACAGAGAGGGGCTTTGGGTGGGCTTTGTCCTGCAATTCCTTCAGAAAAACACCTTGGCATATTCTGGGCTGCATCCAGAGCCCTGTGGGCAGCAGGGCAGGGAGGGCATTCTGCCCCTCTGCTCTGCTCTGCTGAGACCCACCTAGAGTGCTGCATCCAGCTCTGGGCTCCCAGCACGGGAGGGACAGGGACCTGCTGGAGTGAGACCAGAAGAGGCCACCAAGATGATCAGAGGGCTGCAGCACCTTTGCTGTGATGAAAGGCTGAAGGAATTTGGATTGTTCAGCCTGGGGAAGAGAAGGTTCCAGAGAGACGTAGCACTATCCAGTAGCTAAAAGGGGCTTCCAAGGAAGATGAAGAAATGCTTTACAAGGACATGTAATGATGGGATGAGGAGGAATGGCTTTAAACTGAGTGAGTAGGTTGAGATTAGATTTTGGAAAGAAATTCTTCCCTGTGAGGGTGGTGAGGCCCTGGCACAGGTTGCTCAGAGAGAAGCTGTGTATGCCCCATCCTGGGAAGTGTTCAAGGTCAGGTGGAATGGGGCTCTGAACAACCTGCTCCAGTGCGGGGTGTGGAGGGGTGTGAAAAAGGATCTTTAAGATCCCTTCCAACCCAAGCTCTTCTTGCTCTCACCCAAGTGAGTGAATAATTTTTTCCCTGTGAGGGTGCTGCGGCCCAGCACAGCTTGTCCAGAGAAGCTGTGGCTGCCCCTGGAGCAGCCCCGGGAGCGTTCGAGGTCGGACCGGGTGGGAGGTGCTGGTGCCCACGGCAGGGCGGGCCCGGCCACTCTGCGAGTCCGCGGCCATTCCCTGACCGTGAGCAGGAGCGAGGCTGCTTTGAGTGGCGGGAAAAGGCGCGCGTGCGCACCACGCCCCTTCCGATTGACCCTGCCCTCGGGAGCTGCTCAATCAGCGGCGGCTATGGAGGCGGGACTTCCCTCCCGCATGTTCCCGTCGGTGGCTCTTCGCCATTGGCCGTGAGGGAGCTGTCGCTCGAAGGGAAAGCCGCGCTGCGATTGGCCGAGGGAAGTGGCGCCTGGCTGGTGACGATTGGCCAGGGCACACAGAGGGGCGTGGCTAAGGCGGAGCCCTCGGTCTTTTTTTTTTTTATCGTTTCCCATTGGCCGAGACGGCGACCGGTCGGAATTTTCGATTGGCCGGCGCACGCTGTTGCTAGGCAGGCGAGGCGATGTGGGTGGGGCTCCCCTCGCCGATGAGTCGGCGCTGAGGCTCAACCAGCGCGGACGCTCCGAATTCGCCGCCCGCCGCCCGCGACCCCCGCGACCCTCCGGACCCCCCGCCCGCCCCGAGGAGCCGCCGTCCGCCGCCCCTCTCCCCCTCCCCGCAGCGCCATGGCCTCGGGATCCGAGTAAGTGCGGGCCCCGCCTCCTCCCCGCGGCCTAGGCCTCGCCGCGGCCTGGGCCCGGTCCGGCCTGCCCGCTTCACTCGGGGCGGCCCGCAGGCCCCAGGCAGGCGAAGGCGGTGCCAGAACGGGGATGAGCCGCTTCCCGCCGTCCGCCCCGCCACGGCCGGGCCTGGCCGGGAAGTGTCGAGTCATGGCGGGGGGGCGAGGCCGGGCCGGGCCTCCTGCCGTGCCACCGCCGGGCCTAGGGCCGCCCGCCCGGCGGGCCCTGAAGTACGGAGGGCTTTGTTTTCTAGACCCGTCCCGGGCTCCTCCTGCTCGCAGGGGCCCTGGAGCCGGGGCTGGCGAGTGACTCGGCGCTAGTCGAGGCAGACATATTGTGCCGGGCACGGCCGAGGCGATCGGTGGTGTGTTTCCGTCTCGGGTGTCTCGCCTCACTCTTGTTGGCTCTGCTCACTTACAGGCTGAGGATCGTCTTCCATGCTCCTCAGGAATGAGTAACAGTCTCTGCATGCAGCCCACGTGCATTTTGAGAGGAGTAAAATAAATAAAAAAAAAAAAAATTCCCAATCCAAGAATACTCGAAGTGACTTTTTGACTTCGCTAGAGGCACTTTTACTGTATTTTGGTGTTATTTGAGTATGTTTTCCTTTTTTTTTAACAACTCCTGGAATCCAAACCTGTTTGGCCCTGCAGGGTCACTTCCAGCGAGGTATGCCAGGCATTCTGTGTCTTCACTGGAAGTGACATTCCCAGACTCCGGTTGTGCAGCTGGGTGAGGTTAACAGTGTTTTTAAAAAGGGATTTCTACTTCAGCAAAGTTTTTCTCACCCACGCAGGAACCAGAAAAAGTTAGTTTGTAGCTGGAACACGGTTACTTTTTAGATGCCATTTTTTTGTCACAGCTGCTGGCAGCCATCTTGCTGAACCGAGCCTCAGCATGGCAAGTAGCATTCCAAAAACTAAAGCAGTGTGATTTCTGAAGGGATCCCTTTTTTCCTCTCCCAGCCTGTCTCAAACAGTGTTGAAAACTTGGCTTCTCCACCATGTGTCTAAACTCCCCCCATGGTTGTCTTGTTTCAGAGTCTGCAGTCAACACATAACTCAGATACTTCACTTGGGGATAAAAACGTTTTATGACTTTTTTTCTTTAATACCTACCTGGGAAAAGCAGTTCAGTCTGTAAATCAGATGTTCAGATTGGTAAAAAATTGCTCACAGGTTTTATCTGGGAAGTGATTTCACAAGGTGGTGGTAAAAAGTCATGGCAGTGTGCAGAGGAAATGGCTGATTTCACTTTGGTTACTGCAGCTGGAATCATTCTGGGAAGTGGCTTTTTCCTTATTTTTAGCACCAACTTGAAGTAACAGCTTGTTTCCTTATTTTAAGCAGGGCTTTGGAGGTTGGTTATTATTTTCAGAAAGATCACTAATTGGTAATGACTTTCTGCTCTTGTTTTTCATACCCTCCCATGTGATGCCTCTGGGCATTATCAGTTGCTGAATGAGGGGAGCTCTGACACAGAGAGAAACCACAGACTGGTGTAATTAAGTCCATGAAGCTGTGTCTGGGCAGGTTGAGGTTGGATATCAGGAAAAGGTTTATCCTGAAGGTGGTCAGTCACTGGAACAGGGTCCCCAGGGAAGTGGTCACAGCACCAAGCCTGGCAGAGTTCAGAAAGCATTTGGACAATGATCTCAGGTGCATGGTGTGATTGTTGGGGCTGTCCTATGCAGGGCCAGGAGTTGGGCTTGATAATCCTGATGGGTCCCTTCTAGCTCAGGTTATTCTGTGGTTCTCTACGTTGTAGAAAGTCCCCCTGGTCATTCCATGTGTGAAATGAGGCTGCTGAACTGCATTACTAAGGGAGAAAATGGTTGGCCTGTTTAATGGTTGGCCTTTAGGGCTAGTACATATCCAGCTCTCAGTTCTCAGAGAACTGTAGGTTCAGTTCCTCCATACTAAAACTTTTTTCTCTTATTTAGCAGAATCAAGTGGATTCTTGCTGTGTTCTTCTGCTCTGCTGTATGTCGGGAGCTATCCAAACTTTCTCTGCAATTTTTTGCAGCTTTTGTTTTGTGTAGAGTGTTGCTTGAAAAGCTTCCAGTTGTTACCCAGTTCCTCTACCGTTTGTTTTTGATCTGGTGTTCCAGGCTGGTTTTTTGGCTGTAATAGCAGTCCCTGCATCCTAAGGGACAGACATTTAGTTTCAGCAAAGTTTCATGTAGCCAAAGTCTGGCAGTGGTTTCTTATCAAAAGGCCTTGGGATTTGCATCTTGTGTGCAGAGGGAGGAGTTACAGTCACTCTGAATAACCCAAATAATGAATATTGTGTTTCCCTGGTGTCCCTTAGGTGAAATCCTGAAATCTGTTTGCTGGGTTAGTTTTCAGTGGCCAGGAGCTAATGAGGAGGTAAAGTCCTGACAAGTAGGTTGTTGGTTTTTATGCACTGTTTAACGGTAATTTGCCCTGATAATGTATTTGTTCAGTTCACTTATTGCTCTCTCAGTTTTCCTGGAAGTTGAAGGCTTTTTAGGATTCACAACAAGACCACATTTTTAGAGTGATTGTGGAATTCATGAGCCTTTTCCAAGATGTATCCAGCAGCTTTTATTGTGTCCTTTTTTGCTCAGACAATAGATCTGCAGTATTTTACCTCTTGCGCTCTTTAATAAAGAGAGAAAAAAGGTAACTTTCAATAGTGCTGGCAGTCCAGGAAAGAAAATGGTTTACAACTTTTGTTCACTTAAAATACTGTTGTCTGTGTTTTGCAACATGTTTCCTCTGCTGCCAGTGTTTAAGGGAAGCTTGAAAACCTTTTGAAAACAAGCTGGCTGCTCTCATGGACTTGCTTGGTATTGTTTCCCTTTTTACTTGTCAGAAAAGGGAGTCAGCACTGCATAACCTTTCTTGCAAAAGCCTCTGTCTTTAGGTGAGGAGGGACCTGGGTAACATCACACCATAGGTATGTCACCCCTCTCTAATGGACTCTTAAAAATGCAATGAACATGCCAAGTGCTGCCATTTCCACTCAAGGATTGGTTTCTTCTTGTCATTCTGTCTCTAAAAGGGTGAGATAGAGCCAAAGTTATGGCTGCTGCCATTGTCCACAAAGCTCCCTACTTTTTGCCAGTGCTTGCTGCTTGCTTAGGTCAGTGGAAGACTTTGTTTTTCTTTATTTTCTTTCAGAATCAAGTCAGACTATGCAAGGTTTTCTCTTCTGACCTTAGACATTGGCACAACCACATACTTGGAAAAAGTAGTCAGCCCACTGGGGGAAGCTACAGCACTCTACCCCTGTTATGTGTGGCTAGTGTACACCTTCCAAGAGTTCCTCAAGAATAAGTTGGTTCCAGTTCATATTCTGTCATAGAGTAAATTATTTGCTGTATTAGCTTTTGAAGGAGAACAGTTAATCTGCCCTTCTTCCATTTCCTTGATCTTTTACTTGCTCCTTTTTGTCAAGGGAAGCGAATTATCTTGTGTATTTCTTGTGGCATTATAGGCCAGAGCTACAGTGACTTTTGTGAAGTTACGGAAAACAGCTAAAAAAAGCCCAACACAAAATCGTTTTCTATAAGCACTTGAATATTGCTACAGCTTGCTAGGTTTAACAAACAGGCCTCGGCAGACTAAACTCTTACAACTCTTCCTGTCAGGGTTGCCACAGCATTGTTCTTTAACGCCGCTATTTATCTGGGATTTGACACCAAATAGACTTGAACTTTTGTTTTGTTGGCAGCAGTTACATGTGATTTCAGATGAGTCTGACTAATAAATTGAGACAAAACATCTTACAGTCAGCAAGATCTCACTGACCACTTCTTTTCATAGATAGCTTCATAGCTGTATCCCTTGGAAGCTCATAGTTACATTTACTGACAGAAAACATTCTCCCTTGAACTCCTGTAACTGATCCCTGGGAAGTAAAGTTCTCCTTTGTGGTACAAACAAGTAGAGTTTATAAAAGACAAGACACCAAAGAAACTTGTAAAAAGCGGAGATGAAAACAAGGGGTGACTGGCAGGGCCAGTATAATTCAGACTCATAAGCTGTGTTTTCTCTCCCAGCTCTAAAGCCGATGACTTATCTACTGCTATTCTGAAGCAGAAGAACAGGCCCAATCGGTTAATTGTTGATGAAGCCATCAATGAAGACAACAGTGTTGTGTCACTGTCCCAGGTGCGTCATCTGTAGAGGCAAAGCATTTAATCGGGTAATTTGCAAGCTGTTGCTGTCTATTAACTTGAAATGTAACTTTGCAACGTGAGTAGAAGTGTTTGCTCAGAAGCTACAGCTGTTACCACTGAGGGAGGGTTGTCTTGTTTCCTGACACTCCTCCTCGATAAAATGTTTTTTGAGCCTCAGTTTGTAGATTCAGTTAAGCTTGTGCCCTTCCTCTGGTTTCAGGATTAGCTCTATGTCGGAACCCAAGGTGTCCCTCAGACACTCTTGGATGTTCGGGGTCCAGGGCAGAAGCCTCTGAGACCCTGGCAGGCAGCCAGAAACCCCTGTGGCTTTGAGTTTGACCCATGGAACAATTTACCAACTTTGCAGGAAGAACAAGAAATCACAAAAGTTTAGATATTATAATAGAAGTAATCACAAAGTAAAAGGTAGGATTTTTGAGTGCTGTACAGGGGGGTTTTAGGCCTTGTACAGAGGGGTCTGAGTTTTGTACATGGGGGTCAGAGGTTCTAAGATGGAGGGATTTGGGCGTGCCCTGTCCTCCTTCTTTCTCCTTCCTATTCCCCATGTTCTTGGTGATGTTGGCACTCATAGATTGGTTTAGAGTAGAAAGCCACTGTTCAATATAGGTAATAGGCATTGGGGAAAAACTAAAAACATTTAATACGTAATGTGTGATATAAAAGATGGCACCAGCCCCTTGGGCGGGGGAGAGGAAGACGGAGGGAGACGGAGAGAGACGCAGAGGGAGAAGGAGTCAGGGAGAATGTCAGGAAGTCTGTGTGCCTTGAGATAAAATGGAATAAACTGTCTTGAGACCAGACGAGTGAAGACTACTGAGTCTTTCTTTGAAGGCACGGGTTGGAGGAGAGACTTTACCACCTCCCGGAGTCACCCCAATCTGGGGGAGACTCCGGCAGCTCTATACTACTGTAGTAAGAGTCTCTGTCCTCTGGATTTAGTATATCACTTCCAAGGTGTAATTTCTAAAGTCAAATAACTCTACCTCAAATGCTTGACTTCCTGTTTATTCAAAAGCTTGTTCTAACACTTTGCTGTTTACAGGCAAAGATGGATGAGCTGCAGCTGTTTAGAGGAGACACTGTCCTGCTGAAAGGAAAGAAGAGGAGAGAAGCAGTCTGCATTGTTCTGTCAGATGATACCTGCTCAGATGAGAAGATTCGCATGAATAGGGTTGTTCGCAACAACCTGAGAGTGCGCCTGGGTGATGTGATCAGGTGAGGACACAGTGTTACCTGTGGAAGACATTAGCAGCATCACACATTATCTCATAATACCTGAGCTGCCCTATTGCAAAAAGAAGTTAAAGCCTGTTAGAAATGAATGTGAGAAAAAAGGTGGAACAGCCAAATAGCAAGATTAAAAATGCCCCAAGGATGTTTATATTCCAGTTTTTGTTGTAAAAATCATTATTAAATTGGGAATGCTTAAAAAATGTTTCAGGGATTTTGTTGTGCAGCATTTTTGGGAAGTGGAATCATAAAATGCTTTGAATTGGAAGGACCTTAAAAGTAGTAGTAAAACTTGGAAATATGGATCTCTGCTTCTAACAGGAGACAGGTTCCCATTCTGCAATGGGAATGGGTAGAATGGTAGCATGTGAACATTTCCTGAACATAAAAATGGTAGTTTGCAGCTTTAAATATGGGAGAGCTTCTCCTCCTGAGCATTGTCTCTGAGAAAGTGAGGGCCTGCTTCTGACACCAGACTTTCTGAAGCGATATCTGTAATAATTTTTAAATGCAAAACGTGTTTCATACAAACTTAGTAGATGAGAGAAATGAGGCTGTTCCACCCATCCCTCTACCAACAAAAATGCAAGTTTTAAACACCGCTGTAATTGGTGTTTTGTGTTTGGATTTAAAGTAGAGGTGAATTCTTACTTTAACCTGGTGTGAGATTCCTGTTGTAGTCTAGTGTGACAGCCCATGCTCTCATCTTCTCTGTTAGCACTATGTCTGTATTGGTTCTCAGCTTCCCAAATGTATTACCAATTGTTTTGGTTCATTGCGAGGTCAGGGAATTTTTGCTCATTTGCCCTCAAAGATTTTCTTGCCAATCTTTAACTGCTTGTAGTGTTACTGTGTCCTGGTTTCTGCCAAAATCGCAGATTAATGTGCTAACACTTCCTGATTGTGGTGTGTCAAATATTTTCCTTCTAGGACAGTCTCTCTTCTCTTTTACCCTTTTACTATGTCCTCTCTGTAATGCATGTAGTAAAAGAATCCATTAGGAGTCTCTAATAAAAGTCACATATGAAAAGCTGTGTGCTCAGCTGCAGTTCCATGGCTTTTCTTAGCTGTTGAAGCCAATTTCTGCCACAGCTGGATACTTTGAGCTGTTGCTACAGTAGGCTGTTTTGCTACATTGCAAAATAATAACTATAGTATGTGTTTAAAAGGGGGAGGCGCTTTCAGCCTTTAACCTACTCATGAGCCTTCATAACGTGGGACTGACCTACACATGGCTGCAAAGGTGTTCACCCCTGGTTGGTACTCTGAGAGCCTTTGCCTGGAATCAGTTTTATGAGCAATAGGGACTCTGGGCACTGTAGTGAGAAAGAGGAGGGAAGAAAGTGTTTTCCCCAACTCACTTTTCCTTGCAGCTGGTTTTACAGTAGCTTGCTGATATAAAAGCTACTTCACGACTCTCACCAGTCTTTAGGCTACATTTGAGATGTGTGAATGTGGAGAGGGGGTCTGCAGAAAAGCAGAAGGGTAGGAGGAAGCTATTAAACTCTCCAGTGGTCCTGGACAGGGCTGAAAGGAGTGAAGGCAGGCATGTGCTACGAAGACTAGCTCTTGGTGGGTATGATTTTTGCCTTGTCAGCACTGAAATATTTCTGTGTGAGTAGGAAGTCTCACTAGGGCTTTTGATAGTCTTTGGATGTTCTTTCCTGGAAAGAGGCATGTCTTTTCTTGTCCAGGTGTAACACTGAGGTGCAAGTCCAGCTCTAACTGGAGTTTTCTTGTTTTGCAGCATCCAGCCTTGCCCAGATGTGAAATATGGCAAACGTATTCACGTGCTGCCAATTGATGACACGGTAGAAGGGATCACAGGGAATCTGTTTGAGGTCTATCTCAAGCCCTACTTCTTGGAAGCTTATAGACCCATCAGGAAAGGTAATAATGCCTGTCATTGAAGTCCTCACGGCCACAAGTGTGAGCTAGTCCTGAAACTAAATATGGAGAATTTCTAGAAGTTTGCACAGATCTCCATGAAGCATTAGAACAGCATCTGTAGGGACTTTGCTAGTGGTGATTTAAATTTTCAGTAATCTTCAGAAGAAATGATTGCTGCTGCTGGCTGGCAGAGCAATTCTGCATTTTTTTTTAGCTATATAAAATGAGAGAACATCAGAAAGGCTCAGGTGGAACTTGGGAGAAAATCTTACTAAACTAAGTCGCTGCCATGTGATGTAATTGGTGAGTTGCCTGCATATTAATCAGTTGGTTTGGTTTATGTTGTGCTTACCCAGTTTCATCAGAGTCCATCCTTCATTAATGTAGTAATTGAAGGAGCCTCAGGTTCAGATCCCCACATCTGGAGTGGTGGAGTTGGCTGCAGTGAGGTGCTGAATATAGCTGCCATAGCAGTGATCATAGCATGTAACAATTAGAATAATGAAATTTTGTTAATTTCCTACTCTCATCTAAAATCAAATCACCCTGACCCATACACTGGGCTTTTCCATCCTCCCACATCGCCCACAAAGTGCACCCAGGTCCTTGAGGAAAAGCAGAACAATGCATGGAAAAGCAGAACCATGTGTGGGGTTTGCCTTTGCCGGAGGCAGCAGTGACCCAAACTGTTTTTCCCAGCATATTTTTTATGTACAGTACAGCAACTTTGTCTCCTTCTACAGTATGTAAAAGTGTTGGTTGGGGAGGGGCAGTCACCAGGCGGCTTTTGCTCAATGTGTGTCCAAAAGTTTGCTGGTTCCCCCAGCCTTTGCTCTCCCATGTAGTCATGAGCAGTCCATTGCTTCATTTGGTTTTCCAGAGGCTGGTGCATGATAGGGAATGCAATACACCCTCTGAAAACAATGCTTTGCCTGTCCCTGGGAATGGAGTAGCCTCAGTGCCTGATGTTTTGTCATCAGGTCCAAAGACTTTTTTCCTCCTAGAGTATGGAATAATATGGAACAAGCTTCCAGTGTGCTGGGCCAGGTCCCAGCACGTTGCAGTGATTTGTGTATCTCTGGAACTGCCAGCATGACAGCACAACTTTTCCCACATATTTACTAGTTTTTCAGGATTCTACACTTGTTCAGCACTGATATTCCAAAATGTTTTAGGTAGTCACTGGCCTGGACACTTTCCCCTGATGTTCTTAAATATATTAACTGTAAACAAGACCTGAATCATATTCAGCAACATGCTGTTTCACAGCACCAAGCTTGCCAGGATTCCAGAAGGATTTGGACAATATCCTCAGGCACATGGTGTGGTCCTTGGGGCTGTCCTGTGCAGGATCAGGAGTTAGACTCAGTGATCCCCATGGGTCCCTTCCAACTCAGGAAATTCTGTGATAAGAACCAGGCTGGCTTCAGATGTATTGAAAGGATATTAAAAATCTTTAAAATGCTCAAATGCTACTGTAATCAGCCTGGGAAGGAAGACATCCGGAAGGAAGAAATTGGGAGGGAGATGTAGGAGAGGTGCAGTTACCAATGGTTCCCAGTGGATGGCTCCCGAAGTACAGAGCAGATGGCAGTGCTCAGTTCACTCCTCAGATTCATCTCAGGACCAGTGGCTCCATCTCTTCATAAGCCACTACAGCAAAGAGCAACACAAAGATCACGTTAGCCCAGGCAGCAAGGACAATAAACCTCACCACAGGGGACACCTACACCGAGTGAGGTGTTAAAAACACACCCTGAGAACAAGCACAAATAAACACCATCACCACCTACTATTATATACTGAATGCTTATAACAAATTTGGCTTAACATGTTCTGCTCAGATCTTTTATTAGGCCAACCCTTTTCCCCCGTGCTGGCTGCCAAGAAGGACTGTTGTCCTTTGATCCCAGCATGTTCCTAAATACCAGACAGCTACTCATTCCCCACCCAGACGTGGGATGGAGAGCAGATCAGGAAAAAGGAGAAACTTGCAAGTTAAGAACATTTTAGTAATTGAAACAAAGTAAAATATAATAATAATAATAGTAATGGAAAAGACAGGGGATGAAACCCAAAAAGACAGATGTTGCACAACACCTGAGACAGTTGCTCACCACCTGCTGAATGATGCCCAGCCTGTCCCTCATCAGTATGTGATGTCTCCCAGTGAAATCCCCATAGTTTTTGCACTGGGCATGGTATTCTATGGCATGGAATATCCCTTTGACCGATTTGGGTCAGCTCTCCTGGCCGTGCTCCCTCCTGGTTTGTTGTGCACCTGCTCCCTGGCAGAGCATGGGAAACTGACCAGTGCTTGAGTAAGGGTAAGCACTGCTGAGCAACAGCTGAAACATCAGTGTGTTATCAACATCATTCTCAACCGAATCCAAATCACAGCACTGAACCAGCTACTAGGGAGAAAATGAACTCTGCCCCAGATGAAACCAAGACGTGTACCAACTGGCACCCTGACTAAATTCACTTCTTCAGAGTAATTTAAGGAATAACTGGGAGGGTGAGTAGAAAACGAAGTGCACTTTTGAGGTTGTGTTCATGACACTTCTGCTGTACCATAGATGGAAGTACACTATAGACACAAGTCGAAGTTAGGCAGGGTCTGTAGCCCAGTGCAGCCAGGAGTCACAGTGCAGTGTTATATATTATTCTTCTTCTGGAGATAAACAGTTATAACTAGTATCAACTAGTTACAATAAATTCAAAATGAATTTTATTGAGTTAGGGCTTTTTGCCTCTTTAAAAAAGGTTAAATTGAAATTAAATGGAAAAAACCACGTGATTTCTTGCCTTTGTGTTTTGTATTTGGGCAGGGTATTCTTTTCTATTGTTTGCAGTTTTTTACTGGATGAAAGTTGAGAACTGAAACAGTGCTCAGGCTGTTGCAGTGGATGCAGCTCTTGAGTTTAACATGCAAAACAGTGGTATAAATGCCACTGTGTCTGCCTGTGTGACCGACTTCCTTAAACTCTGGGGCTGCTGGTCTTACAGGGGTTGACATTTTGCAGATGTGGGTTGAAAGAGGCCACTGACGTGTGGGGTTTTACAGGTGACATCTTCTTGGTGCGTGGAGGAATGCGTGCAGTGGAGTTCAAAGTGGTGGAGACAGATCCAAGCCCGTACTGCATAGTGGCTCCAGACACAGTGATCCATTGTGAGGGAGAGCCCATCAAACGGGAGGTGAGCAGAACCCTGCCATGTGGTTCTCCTGCTGGATCTCCTCTGTCCAAAGCCTGATTCTGGGACAGTGCTTGAGGGCAGCAGTGTTTGCAGTTCCTGTTTTGACATTTTATCTACTGAATGTAATGGTCAGAAACTCTGGTTTCAGGAGATGTGCTGCTGCTGAAGGTAGTCAGAGAAAGGTACTTCCAGTGTTTTCCTCATACTTCCAGTGTCTTTCCTCATATGCTGAAAGCACCAGGGGGTAGGTTTGCTGATGAGATGCCATGCATTGGCAGCAGCTGTTTTGCATCTGCTTCCAGATATTTCACACTGTGCTTGGATGCATCTTTTGATTCCGGTGTTCCCTTGATCCATAGCAGAGAGCTTACAATGGTGTTAAATTTCATACCATGTGAAAAGAAAATAATAGGCACTCTTTCTGAGAGAAAATTGAAATCCTCAAACAGTTTACATTAAAACAATAAAAATTCCCCAGTTCATTAAGGTGTCTAGCCTTGAGTGTTACAATCTTGTGGCTGCCCGAGGGGCTTATCTGACAGGTTTTTGCAACCTTACTGTACGGAGTAGGAAATCTGAGGGAAATGAGCTGAGGTGGGTGCGTACTTCATAGAATAAGTACCTTTTTCTGCCTGCAAATAGTATGAGTGCTGGTTTGTTGTTAGCTGCCTTCTGAAAAACATCTCTGTGACCCTTGTGAGACTGCACCTGGGCACTCCATGCATCCCACTTGGCCTTTTCAGGGCACAGCAGAGATAGATAGGAGTAAGTTCAGCCTAGGCCACAAAAATTATGGAGAAGCTGGTGGTCAAGAATGAAGGAAGAGGGACTGGGATCATGGGATAATGCAGCCTGGAGAAGGGAAGGCAAAGACCTACTGGCAACTGCCTGATGGAAAGGGATAGATGACCAGGCTTCTTCTGAGAGCTGTGCCCAGGGACATGACTGGATGCACTAGCATAAGCTGGATCAAGGGAAATTCCCAGTAGATACTTGGAAAACTGTTTCTCCCAGTCCTGGAGCAGAGCCCAGATAGGGCAGAAGTCTCCAAAATTGAGACCTTCAGTGCTTGTTAGGTCCAGCCCCTAAGTGACCTGCTTGAGGCAGGTGGGACTTGAGCTGAGCCTCTCTGAGATTCTAGGCTATGTTATTATTTTAGTGTGGCCTAAATAACTGAGGCCAATTAAGGTTTGGACAGGTGATTGGATAGATACCGTGAAGGAAGAGTTGATTACAACTGATCTTGCCCATATGTCTAGACCTTAACATTCTCTGCTAATTGGAGTCAGTCTCAAAAGGTAACACTGTACCTGAGTAACTGGCAGTTAGAATATGCCAAATAGTTAGATAGTATTTAATCTAAGGAGTAAGTATATTTTATACTGACATTGTCTCTTGTTACTTCCATTAGCCCCATCAAAGAGTCACAGAGCTTGTTTTGTGTTGGAGTCTGTAGGGAACCTGGCAGCAGAGGCTGTCATTCCAGAGGGTGGGTTTCAGTGAAGTCTGAGTATGTGCAGGCAATTCTCTTTGTATGTCTGGGAAGACAGAGCTAAGAATCAATTATAGAAGACATCAGGAAGACTTGAAAGGGAGAATCTCAAGACAGGCAAGAAATGTCTAAAAAGCCATATTCCTGGTTTCTGTATACTGGGAGGGGTTGTTGAACTATTGTTTTTACTCAGATGTTTTATGTATTTCCTCCCGGGTAGGATGAAGAGGAGTCGCTGAATGAGGTGGGCTATGATGACATTGGTGGCTGCCGGAAGCAGCTGGCTCAAATCAAGGAGATGGTGGAACTTCCCCTCCGACACCCTGCTCTCTTCAAGGCCATAGGGGTGAAGGTAGGTCTCCACATGCAGGTGGATAAGTAAGCTTGCCCTGGGAGATGTCTCTCCACAACAGAGATTTAGGAGGTATTGGAGAGGGGAATAAATAACTTGTGGTGTAGGTTTTTGGGGTTTTTTTTATGCTGGTCTTTGGAAGGTATTTGCTTACATGTTCTGGACACAGACTGAAACACTGGCATCTTGTAAAGCAGAGTGATGCTTTGAATCAGCGCTGCCAGTTACTGGCAAGGTTTTTGTTGTGTGTTGTTTGAAGTAGTAAAGGGTGTTGATAGCAGTGCTGACATGGCAGCTGTTGCATGAGTTTGCATCACAATTTCAGACTGGCATTATCAAATGCTTACAAATTCACTGTGAAGCTGCTTAAGCAGTTAGATACTCACAACCTAAGTCCCTTGCCTTTGTCCTCAGCCTCCACGTGGGATCCTGCTGTATGGTCCTCCTGGCACTGGTAAAACACTGATTGCCCGAGCAGTGGCCAATGAAACCGGGGCATTCTTCTTCCTGATCAATGGTAAGTTTTGTGGCTGCTTTGGCCCCAGGTCTGCTGTGTGCTCACTTGTCCATCTTATGGTGAGGAATGGTGTTAATAGGGCTCATAGAGCCACATTATCTTCCTGACATCTTTCCTTACCTCTTTCAAGCATGCCTCTGGGGATACTTGGAAGCCCTTTGTATGGAAGTATCTGTAGTGAAGCTTCGTGAAGCTCGATTGTGTTGTAGCAGAGTGCTTGGAAGATTGTGCTGAGACACAGGGGTTTGGTGTCTGTTTGTCCATTTGTGTTGGTGAAGGCAGAACTGACAGGGCTTCTGGCTTGGCTCCCACCATGTTCCATTCAGAAAAGAAGCTGTTGCTGTGGATTCCTCTTTCCTGTCAAGTAAAGCAAAAAGACCTCTTTTGTTTCACAGTACCTTATTTGGAAGGAACTTCCCTGAAAACTATGAGATCCTTTGGACTTAGCTACAAGTGACAGAATTCCTATTGATAAGTCTCACCTGTAGCAGTTGAGGTGGCTACTAGTTGATACCTAGTAAGGACCAGATTCTGAATTTTCCACACTGCTTTTCTGTCCCATTTCAGTTGGTGCTGGAATAAGAGAACATTTTTACTGAAGGAATGCAGCTTTCTTCTCAGATTTCAATCATGTGACAACGAAGGCAAAGGACAGTATAACATAGCACAGCAGTGACCGGCAGTAGGATTAGGGACTTGATTTTATCTCAAGAGAGTGGATGTAAATGGGCTAATTTTAGCCACATGTCACCCCGTCATATACTTCCTCAAGTGTGTGGAAGCTGTCACTGAATGCTAATGCACCAGCCATTTCTTTAGATACTTGTACATCTATTGCATAATAAAAATCACGCTGTCAGAGTTAGCGATGCATTCGCTGCCTGCTGGCCCCAATCCGGAGCTGCAGGCAGCACTGCAGACAGAGCTGGTAAGAACTAGTGAGTTACCTGTAATGAAATATTCAGAGCACCTGCCCACACCTGTGTCTCTGCAGCTGGCAGCTGTCTGTGCCTGAGGGCCAGGTTTATTTTTCTTGGATCCTTCAGAAGCATGTTTTCCCTTCATTACCACTGCCATCAGCATGATTGCAAAATCTGTAAAAACAGAATAAATCTCTACACCTGCACTAAAGTTCAGCAGTTGTAGATGTCAGGAGAATGCTGTCCATCCATTTGGGATTGGTGTGCTTGCACAGTTCAATTTTGTATTTAACCTTTGAGAGGAGATGGGGGTTGTGCTTTTGTTTGTTCATGGTTGGTTTTCTTGACTTTTTTAAACTAATTTATAGGATCATACAGAGGTAAATATATACATGTGTAATGTAAGCCAAAGATGGCTTCACAGAGGTTTTTCCTTCCCTATCCTGGTAATTCATCACCTTATAATTTGATTGCTTCTCTTGCAAGCTAGGACTGGCATTAACTGTGTGTGGTGGCACATTACAGAGAAGCTCACCAAGTGTGAAATAGGGTAAGGAAAGAGGCAGCTAAAGGTAGCTCATTGTCTAGTGCTGTGTTCTCTTAGAGTAAACTGGAAACACCAAAATAATGATAGAAACTAATTCTGCATGCTGGTCTTTCAGCTGCAGATTTAGTGAACTTGATTGATACTATTTGCTTTGGCTTGAAATATAGCTTGTCCCATGTGGATGTTACACTAAAAATATTCAGCTGCATGTTTTTGGGGCTAGCTGCCTCTCTTCTGAGTGGCACAGCATTGCTGTTTTTTAGGTCCTGAGATCATGAGCAAGCTGGCTGGTGAGTCTGAGAGCAACCTGAGGAAAGCCTTTGAAGAAGCAGAGAAGAATGCTCCTGCCATCATCTTCATTGATGAATTGGATGCCATTGCTCCTAAGAGAGAGAAGGTAAAGAGAACCTGTAGGAGGTTAATTAGCATGTCCTTTTTTTTTTTTTTTGGTAGCAGCTGGCATGAGTCCCTGCGTTTCACTACAGGGTAAAGCAGCATTTCTTTAACACCTGAATTCAGTTGGACACCAGGAGGGTTAGATACAGTTCATGACATTTGTTGCCATTTTGCGGCTGTTTGTATCTGCCGGCTCTGATACAGTGCTGGCTGCCGTGCTCCTTGTAGAGCTGCTGGTGTCAGCGCTGCTTTCTGTCCCCGCAGACACACGGGGAGGTGGAGCGTCGCATCGTGTCTCAGCTGCTGACCCTCATGGATGGGCTGAAGCAGAGGGCACATGTGATCGTGATGGCAGCCACCAACAGACCCAACAGCATCGACCCAGCACTCCGGCGATTCGGTAACCACCCCGGCCCTCTCTTCCTTGTGTGTCACACACTTTGTGACAGGCCATGCTTCAGGGGCCCCATAAGGATTGAGCAGAAAGTCGTGCTGAACATGTGTTACATAAACAATTGACTTGTCTCCAGCTCCTTGCTAGAAATTATTTTCTGGGCTTGCAGCCTTTGATGTAATTTTCTGTGCCATGTTAGGTGACAATGTGTAGGAATAATACTTGGAAGTGGGAAAAGTGTACTAGCTTTAGGTGAAGTATTTCAAGACACACTTAAGGAGGAAATGCCTAAGGGGATGTTCATGCATTAGACTGCAGAAGGCTTTGAATCACCCAATTCGGGTTTCTTTTATTAATGAGCTGTACAGTAATTTCTGAGACTCAGGTTTTCAAAACATGAATGTCTGGTGTATGACCAGCTGGTAGAGTCTGTAATAGCAAAACTGTCAAGTGTGCAGGGGGAACTGACCTCTTACATGTGTAGTGAGCCCTTTGAAAGTACAGCTGTGGCTGGAGGAAGAATAGAGGTATACTATATATAGAGATATACTATCTAATATCTTAGATAATATTGCAGTGGTGCCCTGTTTTCCTCATGTGTTTCACCACTTGGGTAATGCTGTGAAGGTTCTAAAAAATTAAATCAGTATTTTTGGACTCTTGTGATAAGGACACAAAGATAGAAATAAACAAAAAATGTCTCATAGTATGTTGGTTCAGTGAAGCCTGTTTTCCCAAATATGCGGCTCAGAAAAAATTAGTAAATGTGCAATGCTTTGTGCTGTATAATCCCAAGGTCTTACTGTTAGTCTCACAGTAGTCTCACTTTCCCTAAGTGCTAATGCCTTTCCTCCTTTTCTAATCTGTCTCTTCTACTGTGCTGGTAGATGTTGCAGGCAAACCCAAAACCCTGTCATTTTCTGAAATTTTGTGGAAAACATTTGCTCAGTCAGAGAAAGGCAGCAGCTGCAGCTCTTGTGGTGTGCAGGATCAGCAGCTCAATGTGTGCTTGTACTCCTCAGGTCGTTTTGACAGAGAGGTAGATATTGGTATCCCTGATGCCACCGGGCGCCTGGAGATCCTGCAGATCCACACAAAAAATATGAAACTGGCTGATGATGTGGATCTGGAGCAGGTGAGTATTGTGCCATTAGGAAAGATTGTCTCATTCCCAGTGCTCTGTTTCGTGGTGGAAGAATTGTTAAGGCTTGATTTTACAAGTGCAGTGGCTCAATTAGGACAGCCTGGAACTGCATGAAAGGGTGATGATCCCTGGGATTCCTTCTGACCAGTTTACTAGTGACCAAAAGTCCTCACTCACTAGTTAGGAATGGCACGGCTAAGTGAAACAAATGTATATCGTTCCAATCTGGAAGTGCCTTGTCACTGGGTTTGTTTGCTGTGTATTGCTTTTAAAAGTACAGCAGTCCTGAAAAAACTCACACACAGCTTGGTGAGCATGGTGGTGTCACTGCACCACCTGTAAGCTGGATGGTTCCTGTCATCTCTGTCCTGAATGAAGAACTGCAGTCCTCAGGGTTACCTTTCTAAATTCCAGATGCAGATTGGATCTCTAGTAGGCAGTAGAAGGCACAGTGTCTTCGCCTGAGTGTTAGCACTTGTCTTGAATGTGCAGCAAAGCCCTGGTGTGGCTCTTCTCCCTTCCCAGTGAGGGACCAGAGCATGTGTTGCCCTTGCTTGTATCCCTGTGAGTCATGGTCAGTGCTCTGCTTTCAGGTGGCAAATGAGACCCATGGCCATGTTGGTGCTGACTTGGCTGCTCTTTGCTCAGAAGCTGCTCTTCAGGCCATCAGAAAGAAGATGGATCTCATAGACCTAGAAGATGAAACCATTGATGCTGAAGTGATGAACTCTCTGGCAGTGACCATGGATGACTTCAGGGTAATGCAGGACTGCCCCATATTCTTCTGGGTGAAATTAATTGCTTCTCTGAAGCAAAAGAATGGAACATGTTACAATTCATATAATACTGTTTCTTCTAACAACAGTGGGCTCTGAGCCAGAGCAACCCTTCTGCTCTTAGGGAGACTGTGGTGGAAGTGCCACAAGTTACCTGGGAAGATATTGGTGGCCTAGAAGATGTAAAGAGGGAACTCCAGGAGCTTGTACAGGTAAGGCTTTACAACAGATTTTTTTGCCTAGCCAGCTTAAAAATATAATAATCTAGAATATCTTTAGTTTCCTGTTTGGGCTTCAAACAGAGTAAATGTAGAGGCTTTATGGCATCTACTTGTAATGCACTGTAAATACCAAGCTGTTCCATCTTAGTGAGCTTGGGGAAGAAGGCGCTGGGAAGCAGCATTATGTTCTCCTGAGCTGAGTCTGCTGTGGCATTTTGTGTAGGTGTTGTGCAACATGCAGAAACAGCCACACTTCTGCTGCTTAAGTGGAGACAAGCAGTAGGACCACTGCTGAGAATCATCCTACATGGTAGCTTTATCTGCCAGGCAATGGATGAAAGCACTCATACAGAGAGCTTCTGAAGGGCTCCCCATCAGCCTTAGCACAGGGACAGGTGAGAAGTAATTGTGAAACCTCTACAAAAGGAAAGAATAGGACAAAATGTTGCAAATGACCTGTGCAAACTCCAGGTGTCTGCACTGGCATGGTTTGGATTGGACACATTCCTGCTTTCAGCTGGTGCTGTAGAAACATCCTGTCTGTGAATAAAGGAATCTAAATTTTCAGTCTAACTTTCTGATGTTAAAATCATCACCTGTCTTGTATATGACCTCATTGCTGAGGATAAAGGCTCACATCAAGACACTTCGCTGTCTCTGGAGAGCAGAGCAAATAGATTAGGTAATGAGCTGTTGTTCCCTTTTGCTTCTGCAGGGCAGAGTGAAGCTGAGGTTAAGTGTGCTGTAAAGTACTAAACTGGTACTTGGGAAAGTACTGAACTGTTCCTAGAGATAAATGGGTTGTTCTAGGCACCTTTCCAAACCAGTGTCCACTTAAAAACTGCAGTGGCACCTGGCAAGCATCTTGTGTTTAATCCACCAGAAATCTCAGGTTGTGCTTCTGGTAGAACCAAAACTGACTCAGAGAAATGTGTCCCTTCCCCTGAGAGAGGACTTGGATTGGATGATCTTTTGAAGGTTCCTTTCTACCCAAACCATTCTGTACTTCTAAGATAGCCTATTGTGGCTCATCATGAGAGGTTTTTGTTTTGTTCTCTTTCAGTATCCTGTGGAGCACCCAGACAAGTTCCTCAAATTTGGCATGACCCCATCAAAAGGGGTTCTGTTCTATGGGCCACCTGGCTGTGGTAAGACACTGCTGGCCAAAGCCATTGCCAATGAATGCCAGGCAAACTTCATTTCCATCAAGGGGCCGGAATTGCTCACCATGTGGTTTGGTGAGTCTGAAGCCAATGTACGCGAGATCTTTGACAAGGTAAGTGTTTCTCCTCCTCTCTGTACTGTCTTTGTGCTGAGGTATCCCCAGAATTTTGTCTCCACTGCATCTGTCTTACTGGTTCTCCTTTGTGTCTTCTGTGTTTTCCCCACTTGCACTGAGAGCAGGAGCTCTTTCCTGGTGTTGGAATTAATCCTCTTCAGCAACATAGCTGTTGAAACTCTTTTCCCTGACTACAGTTGGCATCTGTCAGTAGAGGGTGATAAATTCCCCCAGTGCCTTTGGCAGAGGCTATGGTTAGGAGGGCACATGTATGCTCCACACCCCTGGAAACTTTGTTTAATATCTCATTAACTGTCATAATCTACAGATTTTCAGAATATCCTATGGGTTCTTGTCCTCCAATATACACAATTTAGAAAGGAGCGCACTCCTGCTCACTTGTCCCATAGTGTCATCTCCTGTCCCAGAAGGTGTCTGCATGGATTATCCTGTGAATCCTTGCTCTTTTGGTGAAGGATGGTGCAATTAGAAAAACATTGGCAGGAAAGTGGAGAAAAATTTAGGTGGGAAGGAACCTAGAGACTGTCTAGTTCAGCTGTTTGTCCAGAACAGGGAGGTAACTTTGAAATTTCATCAGCTCAGTGCATTGAGTTCTGGAGATGTGTGAAGGGTGGAAAATCCCTGATCTCTCTGGGTCTCTGTGCTGGTGTTGGAGCACTCTCATTGTGAACAATTTCTTCCTTATTTCTTACTGGGATTTTCTCAGCTGCTTACAGCTGTGTCTCCAGGTCAAGAGGCTTCCAACACCCTCCAGGGTAGGGGCTGGAGAGGTGTGCATGAGTGAGGGCTGCAGCAGGCACCTCCTTGTGCCTGTGGTCTTTTCTCCTTTCACTGCACACTGTGAAGAAAGATCCAGCTCCCTAGAACTATTCATTATGTAGCTGGAGACAACAGTTGGATTTCTTCTTTCCATTGGATATATCTCACCTGCTTCAGTGCCTGGATTTCTTCTTTCCATTGGATATATCTCACCTGCTTCAGTGCCTGAATAACCAGTTGACATCTTCAGGTCTTGCAGGGAGAGTTCTAGTCCAGCAAAATGGCTCCTTTTTTTACTCTAGGCATTGGAGTTAACTGCTTTTCTGCCTGGTTCACAATGTTCCCACTTAAGGGAAATCCAACTTGTTGTTCAGGAGAATTTAATGGAGGGGTTGTGTGATAAGAGAGTGCTCTGGAGCAGCTCTTCCAAGCTCTCCTTGTGAACAGCTTCTGGTACTCCTGAGCTGTGTTAATGGTGAGGAAGGCTTAGCGTGAAGTCAGCACGCTCCTTGTTAGGCAGTATTAGCATGTAATAATGGTGCCCACTGCTTTTTACAGGCTCGCCAAGCAGCCCCATGTGTGCTCTTCTTTGATGAGCTGGACTCCATCGCTAAGGCCCGAGGTGGGAATATCGGCGATGGCGGCGGTGCTGCAGATCGTGTCATCAACCAGATCCTGACTGAGATGGATGGCATGTCCACCAAGAAAAACGTCTTCATCATCGGTGCCACCAACAGGCCAGACATCATTGACCCAGCCATCCTGCGCCCCGGCCGCCTGGATCAGCTCATCTACATCCCCCTGCCCGATGAGAAGTCCAGGGTTGCAATCCTTAAAGCCAATCTGAGGAAATCACCAGTTGCAAAGGTAGAATCTGCACCCTGACTACTTCTGGCTTGGGTTTGCTGTGTGCTGCTTGTGTTCTTCACAAGCTGTGGGCAGCACAGAGGTGTCGAGACTCATCTGTATAGTAGAATGGGAGAGGAAGCTGGAGCTCTGAGGTTAGATGTCAGCAAAGCCAGAAACTGGTCTGCCAGCACAGCAGCTCTTTGTCACATAATGGGGTTCTGCTCGTGGTGCAGGATCAGGAAAGCCTATTTTGGTGAGGTGGAAAACATTCCTGCACTCTGGGAAAAAAGTCTAGAACACACAAGTGTGAAATACAAATTGAAGAGGAGCTGTTGCAATGAGTTGTTGCTGATCCCTGTCATAGGCAAGAGCTGTGTCCCTTGCCTGGGAAGAGGCAATAATGCAGCTGAGAGTTAAAGAAAAACAGACATGAAGTGGGAGCCCCAGCTTTTTTATGCCAAGCTTACCTACTTAGTTTCAAAGGAGGTTGCGGTAATACCCTCTCAACTGAGGGGGAGGAGAGGAGGAGGTCAGCTGTCTTGGTCTGCTTGTGTCCCATTTCTGTTTCCAGTTTGATGGTGTTTGCTTGACTCCTCGTGCTGAGACCTGAGCAAGTCATACCCTAAATCTGTAAGTGCAGAGGCATTTACAGCCACTTCATGGATTCTTGGTGGGTGTGAGGAGTGTAGCCTGCTTTTGTATGTGGTTAAGTTTTCCTGAAAACGAGAATCTCAACAGCTGATCTTTCCAAAATTGGCTATTCTTAAGGCAGCACCATGATACCCTAGGATCTAAAGACACCTCTCTGTCACTTGAGGATATGAGGTGTAAAGGAATGGCCTCTCTTCCTTTTTTATTTTTCTCTAGGACGTTGACCTGGATTTCCTGGCGAAGATGACCAATGGCTTCTCAGGGGCTGACCTGACAGAAATTTGCCAGCGTGCCTGCAAACTGGCCATCCGTGAATCCATTGAGAGTGAGATCAGGCGAGAGCGTGAGAGGCAAACCAACCCTTCTGCCATGGTGAGTGGTACACTGAGCTCTCCCATCCCACGTGTGTGAGGTGTGATGTGTTCCTCTGTCATCTTCGGGGATGAGTGGGTTCTTGTGCAGAGCGTGGAGCTGGAGCACTTTGTTCTCTTCTTGTGGGAGGTTGAGGACTCTCCTGGGATACCTCATGGTCAGTATTGCTCAGGAGGTTCCTTCTGCAGCCCTGACTCATGCACACCTCTCCATCCCCCACCTAGGAGTGTGTTGGGAGCCTCCTAACCTGGGGGAAGCTGTGAGCGGCTGTTGGGCCCACAGCTCACCTGGTCCCTCTGTCCTGCTGCAGGAGGTGGAGGAGGATGATCCAGTTCCTGAGATCCGCAGAGATCACTTTGAGGAGGCCATGCGCTTTGCTCGCCGCTCTGTCAGTGACAACGACATCAGAAAATATGAGATGTTTGCACAGACCCTACAGCAGAGCCGTGGCTTTGGCAGCTTCAGGTACCTGTAGGATGTGAGGGCTGGGCAGTGTGGCTGAGCCAGCCCCTGAGCCCAGCACTGGGGCAGATTTCTGATGGGTTCTGAGTAACAAACCTCTTTTGCACTGCACATTCCCATTCAGCCTTGAGCATAGAGCACCACGACACAGCATGGTGGGTGTAGGCTATGCTGCAGGTTGGTTGTAGCTGCTCTGTTGGCGCACCCGAAGTCCCTTTTTTCCTTTACCTCAAGCGACAGCCAGGAGCCATGAGCTGTTTGGCCTTCCCTAAGGCTTCATCCCGTTCCTTCTTGCCCATCCTAGTTGTCACTGGGGGTTGGCGCAGAGGGAGGGGATGGTGCTGAGCTGCAAGGAGGCTTTTGAACATCTTCTTTCCTGTCCTGCACTTCTGCATGCAGGTTCCCATCTGGCAACCAGGGTGGCGCCGGTCCGAGCCAAGGCACAGGAGGTGGCAGCGGGGGCAACGTGTACAGTGAAGACAATGACGACGATCTCTACGGTTAACTCGCTGTCCTCAGTGGACCAAACTCCACATCAGGCCACGTTGTACAGGATAAAATCCAATGTTCAGTGGACTCTTGGCTTCTTCATTCCTCAGTCAGAACAGTGTAGCTGCACGTCAGACTTCGTACAGGGAATGTTTTCTGCAAACACAAATCCAGAGCGGTGTTCAGTTGGGAGGCAGACAGTGAATTAACAAGGAGGGAAACTGACTTAATTTCTGAGAAATTTCTGTTCTAGTTTATGTGGCAGAATCAACAGCTTTAGCAAGGGTACAACGCTAGCCTGTATTAAAAAAAGTAAAACCCCCACAAAAAATAATAAAAAAATTAATAAAAATCAGTCCCTTTGTGTGGAGCCGGCACTGTCTAAACCCGTGTCTGGTGCTGTGGGAGCACTCCTTGCTCTGCTGGAGCCCATCTGTGTGTGTGCTGTGGACAGGGCTGCTCTTCATGCTTAACACCTCTTACCTCTGTTAATGGAAGGAATGGGTTTGGCAGTGTCTCTGCCCTGCCCTGGCTTGGCAGGAAGGGCCTGGCAGCAGGTACCTGCTGTTACTCTTCCAAGGCTGGCCATGAGCTGTCAGGTCTCTTGCTGCTTTGGCTCTGCAGCAAAGGATCTCTCCAAGAAATTCTGTCTCATCCAGGCATGAGGGGCACTTGGGGTGTCTCTAGGGTTGTGGCACAGTGTGACACCACCATGTCTGGGGAGAGAGGACCTTCAACACATTCCATGTATCCCAGTTTCTGATGCTTGTCTTGGATCTCTCTTGGAAAGCTGGCCTTGTGTTGTGACCCAGACTCAGTAGTTGGGTTCTGATCGTGGTTTTCCTTCCTTTTCACCTGTCCTGCCTCCCTGCCTTGCTGCTTCCTTTATTTTCCCTTCTGTGAACTGAAAAATCTGCTACTGCTGTACTTGGTTGCTTTATGTCAGGGAAGCCCTGAGTCCTCAGAAGCAGGTGCAGGACAAGAGGCTGGATATGGCTGAGCCCTTAGGCTGAGGGGAGCAGTGGCAGTAGAATGCACTCTTAGGGCATGCAGGAACTGAGGGTTTCTGCAAGGAGGGTGAAACACAGTTTGTGTGGCAGAATGTTTCCCTGGGCCTTTGGGGCTGAGCCACGAGAGAGAGATGTCAGGTGCTGTGGGGTTGGGCTGTGGGGTTTTTGTCCCAAAGCCCGGCACATCTTGAAGGGCTCTGTCAAGCCATCTGTGTTGAAGGGAAGAGGGTTTAATGGCAGCGGGACAGGACTGGGCGTGGTGAGAAGGGGCTTGTGCGAGCCGTTCGGTAAGCACAATGAAATAGGGGATGCTGCGTTTAAATAGCACAACCCCCTGCGGGGGAGGAGGCGGTGCAGGCCCCCGGGGACCAGGCTGGCAGCTCACCTGCACTGTCCTATTTGGGAGCTGTCTGCCGGCACCACCGTCCCTGTCCTCACATCACCTCTGCTGGGGAAATCGCTCCTGCTGGCTCCGGCAGGGACACTTGTGGCAGCAGGGTGGAGGCTGGGAGGATTGATGCTTCTCCTGCCTCACTCCATCCTGTTTTTGGGTTAAACATCACCTTTCTGCTCTAGGGTTGACTCTCCTCCCTGAGCTCTGCAGGTTCAGATACCAGCTTTGCTTTGGCCACAGGGAACCAGAACCAGGTACTTTCTGCCACCTGGTAAAGAAGCTCTCAGGACTCTCCAAAGCCTTCCACGGCTTGGACAGGGGCTTCTTCCTCCCTGCAGTGGCAGAACACCACCACCCAGCAAGTCGAGGGTCAGATCCATCCTGGCATCTTTGCTGTGGAGGCTGGGGCAAGGAGGACATGGAATGGTGTGCCCCAGCTCCTGGCAGCCCAAATCTTCCCCAGTGCCTCTGCAAGTTGCAAATGCTCATTGAATCCAGCAGAGGGGCTGGAAAGCCTCCTCCTTTCTTCCCTGCCATCTGTGGTACATAGCTCCCACAGGATTTCCAAGAGCATCTACCCCTGCTCTGAGGCTGTGTGGACCTGGTGGGAGGGCTGAAGGTGTCCCCCAGGTCAGAACTCACAGCCCCCTTTCAGCAGTCCCAGGCGAGCAGTTGGTATCAAGGACTGGGTTTGGCCCCAGCCCTGCCTGTTGGGGAAGATGAAATAGGAAAGCCTTATAAATATGATGGCCTGGCAAAAGAGTCAGAAAATACAGATATTGAGATGAGAACAAGATTTGAAATACCAAACCCTAATTAGTGAGCAACTTGAGAACAATAATACAGCCAAGTTGAAAGCAATCCCCCCTTCTGATTAAACAATGCCCTTTACCTACAGATAGATCCAAAGGTCAAATGGAATGTTCTCTCTCACCCCCCAATGTGTGGTTCATTCCACACCTGTAACCCTCCCCTGAAGTATCAGGTATCTGTGACCCCATTGGCCCAAGTCCTGTCCCAGCCCACCTTGAAGCCCCCTGATAAGGTGTGGCCGAGGGACCAGACGCTCTCTTGGACCTTCCTGCTGGGACGCTCACCTGGAACCCTCTCTCTCTCTCCCCCCCCCGCTGCTCTCCCTAGGCCTGCCACGGGTTGCGGCTAGCAACTCCAAGTAGGGCCCTTCACCCTTTATAATAAACCACATGTTCTAAAGACCTGACTTCGGAGATCCTTCATCACCACCTATCCAAACCGTCCTGGAGCTCAGCAGTCCCTGCACCTGCCCCTTTCAGGACTCCTCCAGCAGAGACCTCAGTCAGTCACTGCCAGGACAAGAACCTTTCTGCAGCATCCTCCTCCCCTGCCCAGATCCTTGTTGGGGGTCTGGGCAGCTCCCAAAGGTGCTGGAAGCAGGAAGATGCTGTTGGCTGAGGAGTGCCCTGGAGGGTGTGGGACTAATGAGGGGGAAGCTGAGGGCATCCCTTCCTTTGCTGACATGATCCACACAGCCCTGTGCCCCACTGGGTTGCACCTGTGGCCCCAGAGCCCCTTCACCCCCTACAGCCCCTACAGCCAGGCCCCATCGGGACCATTGGATTTGATGGGAGCCACAGTCCAGCCATGCTTGATGCAGGGTGCGAGACCTTTCTCAGGCCACAGTGCTGAGGTTAGAGGCTGATCCCTGATCCAAGAGACTGCACCCTCCTGCACCACCCCAAAACCCTCTGGGCCCTACAGGTACTCTGATCACCACGGGCCACAAGTGACTGCTCTCAGCAGTTCTCCATCCTGCTCCAGGCAGGCATGGATGAACTATAAGCATCGCTGCTCCATTGGCAGCACTGGCCCCCAGGACATCCCTTCCCTTTGAGCCCCTCAGGCTATGTGTGCCCTCTCCCCATGGCTATCCTTGTCCTGAGGGCATCCCTCTTCCATGGGCATCCCCTGCACTATGGATGTGCCATGCCCTCCCCACTGACATTTCCTACCCCACATGTATCACTTCCCTATGGAAGCCAAGGGCTTCCCCAGCTGTGGAGGTTTGAACCCAGCTGACAAATCAGTCCCACTCAGCTGCTCATGCACTCCCCACCTGCCACAAACCCCCAGCTGATACACTGGGGCATGGAATAACCCTTTGGCCAGTTTGGGTCAGCTCTCCTGGCCACGCTCCCACCCAGCTTCTTGTGCTCCTGCTCACTGGCAGAGCACAGGACACGGAAAAGTTTCTTTGTCCTTCTAGAAGTATGGAGGTTTTCTACCCTGTGTAGCTCCATGACTTTAAGGTGCACAGTGTGGGATAGAGAATAGAGGCAGGGCCCTTCTAGTCCTGGTCATTGGATTTGCCACTCACTTCTTGTAGAAATGGAATCACAAAACACCCTGAGTTGGAATGGACCCATCATGGCCATCGAGTACAACTCCTGGCCCTGCACAGGACACCTCTAGGGACACATCATGGGCCTGAGAGCATTGTCTGAACACTTCTTGAACTCTGTCAGGCTTGGTGCTGTAATCACTTCCCTGGAGAGCTGTTCCAGAGCCCATCAACCCCTCTGGATGAAAAACCTTTTCAACATAAGTCTCCCCTGACACAGCTTCATGCTTGCCATAGGATCAGGAATACTATACCCTTTGACTCTCCCTGGGAAACTACCCACTGGAGACGGGGCAGCAAATATTCTGGAAGAACCCTCATTTGTGATTGTTTTCCTTTGCAATTCCCATACCTGTCTCTCCATGGTCAAGGTAGGTTTTCCTTACCACGTTCTTGTGTCCTCTCCATATTCTTGCAGGTAAAACCACCAGGTACCCTATCTCCTCCCTTTTCCCTAAAAGGATGCCTGCTGTTACCAGCCCAGGGGAATAGAGGGCTTCCAAAGATGGAAAGCAGGAAGGAATTATTGATGTGGATGCCCATCCCTAGGAATGTTCAAGGCCAAGCTGAATGGGACTTTGAACAACCTGATCTAGTGGAAGGTGTCCCAGTCCATAGCAGGGGGCTTGGAATGAGATGAGCTTTAAGATCCCTTCCAACACTCTATGACTGATTCTGTGAAAGAAGGGAGATGTAGGAAAATGTTTCTGCCAGTTTGACTCTCCAAGGAAAAAGGCCAAAGGTGCAGTTATGAACAGTTCCCAACAGATGGCTCCCAAAATACAGAGGAAATGGCAGTGCTGAGTGCTTGTATCAGATCTGCCTGGAGATTCTGTTGTACCAATGGATCCATGGGCCAGGGCCAGTTGTGTGAGGTTCAAGCAGGTCAAGTGCTGGGTCCTACCCTTGGGTCACAGCAACCCCATGCAGCTCCAGGCTGAGACAGTGTGGCTGGAAAGCTGCCCAATGGGAAAGGACCTGGGGGTGCTGGTCAACAGTGGCTGGACATGGACTGGAGTGTGCCCAGGTGGCCAAGAAGGCCAAGGACATCCTGAATGTATCAGCAATGGTGTGGCCAGCAGGACCAGGGCAGTGACTGCCCCTCTGTGCTGGGCACTGGTGAGGCCACACCTCAAATCCTGGGGTCAGTTTTGGGCAATTTATTACAGGAAAGACTTTGAGGTGCTGGAGTGAGTCCAGAGAAGGGCAACGGAGCTGGGGAAGAGTCTGGACCACAAGTCCTGTGAGGAGCAGCAGAGAGAGCTGGGCGTGTTTATCCTGGAGAAAAACAGGCTCAGGGAGGACTTGATCACTCCCTACAGTGACCTGAAAGGAGGGTGTAGACAGTCTCTTCTCCCAAGTAGCAAGTGACAGGACAAGAGAAAATGGCCTCAAGTTGTGCCAGTGGAGGTTTAAGTTGGATATTAGGATAAATTTCTTCATGGAAGGTGTTGTCAAGTATTGAAGCAGGCTCCAATGGCTGTGGTGCATCCCTGGGGGTATTTAAAAGATGTGTATCATCAAATCACAGAATGTTTAGGTTGGAAAAGATCTCTAAGGTCATTGAGTCCAACAATTGACCCAACACTCCCAAGTCCACCAGCAATCCATGTTCCTAAGCCCCAGACCTGTACATGTTCTTGGAAACTTTCAGGAACAGTGTAGATGTGGCACTTGGAGACACCTGTAAGCCACTTCTGCAAAGAACAACTCACCCAGGCCCCATGGAGGATCAATGTCACCACAGGGGACACACACCAAGCAAGGTGCTCCTTCAAGCACACGCACAGGAACTTTGAGTGCAAGCAAAACAACTTTGTGACCAGAAACTATTAAACTAATGCTTATAACAAACCTCGTCTAACAGACTCTGCTCAGATCTATTGTTACTCCATCCTCTGGGCACCAGATAGGGCTGTTAAGGTTTCACTAAGTGCCATGCAGCAACTCACTCATTCTCCCCACAGTTTTTGCACTGTGCATGGTGTTCTGTGGCATGGAATATCCCTTTGACCGATTTGGGTCAGCTCTCCTGGCCGTGCTCCCTCCTGGTTTGTTGTGCACCTGCTCCCTGGCAGAGCATGGGAAACTGACCAGTGCTTGAGTTAGGGTAAGCACTGCTGAGCAACAGCTGAAACATCAGTGTGTTATCAACATCATTCTCAACCGAATCCAAATCACAGCACTGAACCAGCTACTAGGGAGAAAATGAATTCTGCCCCAGATGAAACCACCACTTATTCCATACCTTTTACATCATGCCAGGTCCCCTGCTTCCCAATACCCCATCACTCTTCCTGTCTTCTGATATCAGTCTTTTGAACCCTTCCACTGCCTAAAGAGAGCCTAAAAGAGGGATGAGGAGAGGTTTTTGACAAGAGCATGTAGTGACAGGACAAAGAGTAATGCCTTCAAAGTGAAAAAGGGGGTTTTAGATTGGAGATCAAGAAGAAATTTTTACTGTCAGGGTGTGAAGCACTGGCAGAGGTTGCTCAGAAAATTTGTGGATGCCCCACCCCTGGAAGTGTTCAAGGCCAGGTTTGATGGGGCTTTGAGCAACCTGGTCTAGTGGAAGGCATCCCTGCCCATAGCATGGAGTTGGAATGAGGTGAGCTTTAAGGTCCCTTCCAACCCAAATCATTCTTTGATTCTGTGATGACATCATTCTCCCTTTCTATGCACCCCCCTATAAAAGTGCCTTGAGGTTGTTTAGTTCATGACCTTGGGCTTCATCTTCTTGGGGGTCTGGAGGTTGAGGTGAACCCGAGAATGCAAAAGTCCTTGCTTCCCAGCCTGCACAGCCAAAGAAGTCGGAATGCGTAGAGTCGGCTTCTCAAGGTTGTTTATTTTCTGTTATCTATAATATGCTTTCCCAAGGAGCTGTGGTCTGTCTAGCAGGTCAGTCTGAGACAGACTCCAACCCCCTTGGGGTGGTGTTACCATTTTATACTAAAAACTATGTGTACTATGTTTACAATAACGTGCCAATATCTAACATCTATGTTGGACAGTGTGTCTCTACCTTAAACCAATAGAAAAGTGTCACCATCACAGCAAGACATGGAGGGCAAGAAGGAGAAGAAGGTCAGGACATGCCCAAATCTCTCCATCTTGTCCCTTGAACCCCATCTTTTAAAACCCTAAAATTCTACTATTTCACCCTGTGTTAATTTGCTACCACACTTCTCAAACCCTTGTGGCTTGTAATTCCTCATACAAAGTTGGCAGTTTTGTCCATGGGCTAAAATCGAAGCCACAGGTGGTTTTGACTTCATGCCAAGGACTCAGAGCCCCCTGCCAGGGTCTTGAGACAGCCAGGGCAGCCAGAGGGATGTCCTGGGTTCCCACAATCTGTCCTAAGAGTCAGGTCAGGAAAGATGGTGTGTGGTGGTGTCACATGTAGAAACCAGTTCAGATTCTATCACTGCTGGGCTTGGCAGGTTTCACCAAAGCTCATCCTTCATTAACATGGCAACCAAAGGAGAGTTGGGTTCAGATCCCCAGATTCAGAGAGGCAAGGTACCCATGATGGTGATGGACATATTAGTGGCCATGGAAGGTATATGCAGTGCTATGCAGCAATTAAAATCATTGTTTAATTTATTGACTATTCTCACCCAAAATCAAACCCTCTTGAGCCACACACTGGATTTGAGAGATGGGCACAACACACAAGCGTTTTGCTCTCATATCCTGTCCCTGTGCACTGTTCCTGATGTTTGCACAGGAATGTGCACAGGAATGGGCATCAACAGGACTTTCCATGGGTGCCAGTAATGCCTCTGGCTCTCACCCTGCCCCAAGGCCCTTCTGACAAGAGATGGGCACTGCTCTCTCCAGCCTCCCCCTGCAGCCCTTCACTGACCATCCCACTGCCCATGTTAGCCACATCCCAAAGCCCTGAGGGGACAGAGCCCCTCACCAGCACTGCTCCCAATCCTTGGCAATATGGTCAGACCACTGAGGCCATGCATGAGAGGAGCAGCCATTCTGTGACCCACCAGGTCATGTATTCATTCCCTTTCCCTCGTTATCAGCCACTGAAGGTCCTGCGCAACAAGTAGCAAAACAAACAGATTTCTTCTTCCTCTTCCTGCCAGCCTCAAGGACACCTGGCCAGGGTGGTGGTGGTAATGACCCTGGCACAGAGCCTTCTCTCTGCTGTCTGCTGGAGCCCAGCCTGGCACCTCCCATCAAAACACACCATGAGCAAATGTATTTTTCAAAATACATTTTTATTTCTCTCAATACTGACATTACAAAAAAAAAAAAAAAAAAAAAAAAAAAGGAAAAAAAGAAGAAAAGAAAAAAAAAGAAAATTACAAAAAACCCCACTATAAAGCATTCAGGTCTCATTGAAACTGAGAAAAACAAATCAGCTTGCATCTGCGTGCTGGCCTGTCTTCTCGCTCATGGTGTCCACCACGTTTCTCCACCACATTTCTCCACATTGAACTCCACAGGGACCAGTGGAGGGAACCAGTGGCCACCCCTCGCTGGCCAAAGCAGGTGATTGATTCAGCAGCACCTCACAGGTCTCCTTGCCCCACAGGTAACACTGTACAGCTGCACCTCCAGCCCCACGGACACCCCACGCACAGCCCCCCCACCCCAAGGGACCCCCCGCTTCAAGTCAGTACTTTTTTTTTTAACAAATTAAAAAAAAAAAAAAAAGGATTCCTGGGGTAGGGGGCGAATATTTTGGCAGGGGTTTTCTCGGCCGTGTTGCAGTGAAAGAGGAGCTGTACAAAGCCAGGTCGAATGTTCGAATGTGCCTCCAGCTCCACACCAGCCCTTTCCTGGGTAAAAAGATGGCATGAGGCAGAGTGGGCTGAGAAAGGTAAGAAATACAAAAATTCCCCTGATGGAAATCCAAAGGTTTTAAAAAAATACAGTATTTGAAAATGGAGCCACTAAACAGACTGCCTCATACACCTCCCAGATCCGCCCTGATGTCCAGAAACACCTCTTGAATGAATTGTCCCTGTAGAAAAATATATACACATGCCTCTCTCCTCTTATTAGAATCTCTAATTTGACCTGAAACACTAGTGAAACCCACAGCTCTGCTCACGCTTGGCTCTGCTTTTGCACCCAGATTAGTGCTACACGCACACACAACCCCACTCCAGGGGTTTGCTGTTCGTGTGGCTGAATCATCCCCCTTTCAAAAAAAGCCTGGGTGCATCAGGCCAATATCCCCAATACAGGCAGAGAAAAACCCTTACAAAGTTTATCTAATGAGCTCTATATATATGTGTTTAAAAAATAAAAGCAGCAATGCAAACTCAACACATCTGATAAAAGAAAGCTCCACCCTGGGCTTCCCCCCCTCCTCCTGATGGCTGGGCCCTGTGGGCAGTAGGTGCAGGCAAGTGCTGCTCACGGGCACTGGGGACATCCCCGGGCAGGAGCAGGGGCTGGATGGACCATCCCCACGTGCTCCGTTGTTTGGCACAGCCAAGGCTCGGTGTAGGCTTGGCACACAAGAGTGGACCACGGCTGGACTTGGTACCGTGGCCCCAGGTGAGAAATCGTCTGGCTACTGGGGGGGCCACCACAGGCAGGAGTGATCGGCACCGTGGTACAGCTGGGACCCCAAACAGCAGCAAGTATCAAAGAGGGGAAGAGAAAAACCAGCAGCGGGAATGCCAGATCCTGTGGAGACGTATTTACACAGCGCCGGACCCCGACAAGTCCAGCTTCTTGTGGGAAGAGGGGCCTGAAAAGCAGGTGACATAAAAAACCCACAACACAACGCACCTCCCGGGCAAAGGGCCCATGGCTCTCGCTCTTGCAAGGCAAAAAAAAATGGACCTCTGGGGAGAAAGAAAAGGTTTGGCAGTTGGGAGAGCTGTGGCAGACAGGAGTCTCCCCGTTGTTGGAGTAAAAAACTGGCCAAGAACGATGGATAGGGGGTGGGTCGGATGGGTTTTTTGGGGGAGAAAAGTAGTGTGAGGGGTTGTTTTTTCTTTTCTTTTTGCATTTAAAAGTGCTGTGACACCTTGGCTCTGTGCAGGCCAGGTGCTGTGGCACATGCATTTGGAGTATTGCTGCTTTGGAGGAGAGTCCCTGGGCTCTAGGAGCATGGGAGGTGCTGCTTGAGGATCTGTCTTGTCTGGGGAGCTATTCTGTCCGGGAAGCGGATTTTGAACTCCACAATCAAGTCTCCTCGCTGGCTGGGGGCCTTGGGGAAGGGCAGCCCCTCCCCGCGTAGTCTCTTCACTGTCCCTGGCTTGATGATGTCGTTGCAGGGAAGCGGGATCACTCGTCCATCAATGGTGGGAATGTTCACAGTGCAGCCGCACAAGGCCTGAGGGAGGAAGAGGAAACAGGCCATCAGATGGGGCTGACACCCCAAAGCATCCTGACAGCTACACCCTGTCCCCCCACTGGCTGCTCCCCCGGTTGAACTGCCCAGCTCCATCTGGATGGAGCCCAAGAGCATTGGGTGATGCTCACCAGTGCAAGCACAGCTCTCTGCTGGCACCAGCCGGGTCCAACCACCGTGAATTGGGCTGCAGGAGCCATGCAAGAGAGGGGTGCCCCAGGTCTCATGGGGGGAAGGACTCCCCTCCCCACCTGCTGCGCTGCCGAGAAGGCACCACCAGCAAGTGCCTGGCCACCCACAGCAACAACGCAGGCTAAATTTAGCTCCTTTCCAGCCCTGTCGCCCAGCCTTGCAGCAGAAAATCCAGCTGAGATCATGGGATGCTGCCACAGTCCATCAGCTGTCACCCTCCAGAGCACGGCAGATTTGCCCAGTGCTTGGGGTTATCTATAGCACAGCCCATGTCCCATGTCCCATCCCTGTCACCAACAGACCCCACAAGGCTATGCCAGCATGGCACAATGGTGTGGCTGTGGCACTGAGCTTCCCTGGGAACTGGGGTGCTGGAGAGGCTGGTTTCCATCTCCTATCCCATTGCACAGCCAGGAGCCAGTGTGGGGGTGCCACCCCACTGCACCCCAGCTCCAGGCAGCAGCCACACACCGGCCTGCATTGGCAAGCCACGTGACACAGGAATGCAGCAAGAAAATCCTTGTGTCCTTAAATAACTCAGACAGCTCTGTCGTACATGTGGGCAGGATCATCTCCAGGCTTTCAGCAAGGGCTGAGCAAGAGGACTGCAGAACGATGCTTCTGGAAGGGGGTGGGGGCTGGGGGCTGCTGAGCTGCAGCCTCGAGCTTCCATGTGGGGGCTGGCACAGATTTGTCCCTCTGAAATGGGTCCTGGGGGGGTCACAGCCCTCCCAAAACACCCTGAAAGGGGAGCAGAGAAAGATGCAATTGCTGTTTCTGGGGTAGGTGAGGGAATGTTCTGCGTTCCCCTCCCCCGGAAAAGCCTCCAAAGGCAGAGCAACAACAGGCACCAGGAGAAATGTCTCATGCTGGCCATGGGCTCTTGAGATGATGGATGGGGCTTCTGCAGCAGAACCAAGGCTTTGAACCAGAGGGTTTGCAGTGGGATCTGTGCCAGAGCTGGTTCAGGGTCTTTGTTGAGCAGAGAACAGGGGAGGTCCTATCTCCTTTGCATGGCTCATCTGCACAGGCCTCCTGGAGAGGGTGTCCTCCAGGGATGAAGTCTTTAGCCTGCAGGAGGATGCCATCACCAGTTCTGCATAAGCAGCAGGTGCTTGGCTGATCTGCAGCAGGTTGAGGGGAAAACAAAGGACAATATCCCCACATCAAGGAGCTTGTGCTGTGCATTCAGGCAAGGATGCCAAAGCCCTCCTGCTCGCTGGTGCCCAGTGCAGTGTGCCATGGCTGCAGGTGCCCATGTGTGCCAAGAAAGGACACCTCCAGTCACAAAACAGAAAGGAGAACAAGAAGTTCCCGTGGGAACACGTGGATGGGGAAAGCAGGCAGAGATGTGAGCAGAAGCGAGTGGTAACAGCGAAGGCAGACGGGATCTTAATGTTTCCTTCCCAGAGCCAAGACGCAAGAATCCGAGGCGATCACTCCTCTGCCGTATGTCCCTGTTTTTCATTCTTGCTCAACTTTGCTGGCATTTGGGAAAACGGTTGCTGAAGTAACACCAGTGACGGCGGGAGCTACCCTGCATACTAGAAAGAGGCTTGGTTTATCCCTGGGGATGAAATCACCCCGGGTTTGAGCACTGTGCTGTGTAAGAAGAGCTTTATCTAGGTCACCATTGGGTCCTCCTCCAGTTGCGGCGAAGTCGCCGGATAGGACGTTGCCACCGGCTGCATCCCAGCTGGGATGAGCCAAGGCGTGGATGCTTCAAGGAAGGTGATGCCAGGTAAAGGATACAAAGCGGGATGGTGCCGAGGGCAGGCATTAGGCAGCAGCCAGGAGGGCAGGATGCCCTGCTGGCAGTGCTGCCTCCCGGCAGAGGCAGCTGCTGGTGGAGCCGTGTGTCTCCTCCCTTCTGCAGCTCCCCACTGTGGCATGCGCCTCTGATTTTAGGAAGGAAGACAACAAATCCCTGGAAAAGCACTCCTACATCTGTGATTCTGCAGCAGACAGGTGGCAAAATGCCTGCACTGCCCTGGCCAGGCACCCAGCAGGGACTCAAGGGCTGGGAGGGCCCTTCAGTACCCATCACCTGCCAGCTTTCCTGATGGCACTATGCTCTCTCATGGCAGTGGCAGAGACTCAAACCCAGGTTAGAAGAGGCAGCCTTGCAAGGCAGAAGATGCAAGGAGTGACCTAAGGCTACAGCCAAAGGCTGAGGAGATGGAGAAGGTGTGTTCTGTCACATACTGAGGTGGTAGCATACAGAATTGGAGAGCTCCCAGCATCTGCTTGTGCTCCAGAGCACTTAAGGAACTTCTTCTCCTGCAAGACAAACTTAGCAGAGTATCACACTGCCCTGGCAAGCAGCAGGCTGGGGATGACAGCCAGACCAGCAGCTCCATGATGGTGCCCAACATGTTGGGTTTGTGCTGGAGAAGGTCAGAGACCAGAAATTCCAGCTGAAAGAGATAAAGAATTTGCCTGGACTATCAATTTTCTGCTTTGTGTCTGCATTATGCAAACCCACTGCCAGCATGCAGGCCTTGCTCATGGAGCTCAAAGGTATTCAACACTTCTGGTGCACTTCTCGAGCTCATTTCTCCAGCTACTGCTCAAAAGTCAACTCCAGGCAGGAGTCCCTCCAGCCTGACCAGTGCACAAACTCGGGCTGACATGGTCTGGGCACAGTCAGGGTTAACTCTACAGATAAAAGGCATGAACAGAAGGAAATATCTTGAGATATGGCATGCACCACTCCATAAATAAGGCAGTCTCTCCTGAGTATTTCTGGATTAGCCAGGAGAACCAGCTACTGCAGGAATAAACCTCTGTACTTTGCACTGTGAAAGGAACTCCTGAGTCTGCAAGTTAAGTGGAGCTGAGTTTGCTTCAGGAGTGACCAGCTCTGCCTGGTCCACGCGCTTTTTGCCCCCAGTACACCTGGTCACAGCCCGAGCTGGGATGCAGAGCCATCACAGGGCTCTCCTGACTTCCTGGCACACTTCACAAGATCATGTTTTTCTACCTCAGGTCTGGCCCATTGAGCTTATTTCTATTCAACACATTTGAGAACATAAATCTGCCTTCAGGAAGGAAAAAAAAAATCAGCTCATTAAGAAGATAGACAGCGTCTACCGTCTGAAAGGAACAGCAAATGGCAGCTGCCAAAAATGTCAACGTTAATGCAGCTGCCAGCTGGGGATTTATTAAAAGGTAGTTTTACAGCAGCAGTGGCGAATAGCACATCTTGTACTGAGGTAATCTTCCCTTTTCTCTCCCACCTTCGTGCAGATTGCTGGATGATCTGATGCATCCATCCAGCCCTGCCGTGACCTCCAGGACTGGCAGCCTTGAAGTATTGCCTTGAGTATTACTCATTGCCTGGGTATTTAATTTGTTTGGTTGCTTATCTAGGAAAGCCAGAATCAAGGAAAACAGCTAAAGCATTTCTCAGGGAGGGCAAGGGATCACTTTCCTCCACATGATCCTGCTCTCTGCCCATGGGAAGAGGCACCTGGTGCAACCCTAGGCAGTAACTAAGCTGCAGCAGGCTCAGCTACAGGAAAAGCAGGAATCAGACTGATGCCACCCAACCTGGGTTTTCCCTTGTTCCTACAGAGGATGTGCCCTTCGTTCCACATGTGAATACCCTATGCTAAAATAGAAAAACAAGACATACGGAGAAGGGAGGAAATGGATAAAATGAGCCACCTGATTTGGCTCAAAAAGTGAAGTGTGCTCAGCAAGGGACCGCAGCGTCATTGTCCCACACCCAGCATGGAAGTCAAGCACCTCCAAAGCCAAGACCAAGTTAGCCTCTGCAGCTCCTTTCTTGTGACCTACCTGGTCTTTCCTATGCAGAGCAGGAGAAGGACTGCCTCCCATCTTGCCCCCAAAGGCCACGAACCAATGCCACCTCACATCTCATGGGATTTACTACCCATACCCACCTCTTTAAGACTGATGTTTGCTGTGTAGATCACGTTTGTCCCGTCCCTCTTGAAGTGCGAGTGAGGCTTGTCCTTGAGGATGAAGACGATGTCTGCAGGGATGTTGTCTGGAGTGGCATCCCCTTCTTTGGGGAATGTGATTTTGGTTCCCTCCTTCCAGCCCCGTTTGATGACAATGTTTAGGATCTTGTCCTCAGTCCTCATGGTCCGGCCATCAGCGTTGAGCCTTCTGCGAGTGATCTTCATCCTCTTGGTGGATCCATGGTAGATCTCTTCCAGGGATACCTTGAGCTCGTGAATGACAGGTGGGTCTTGGACCTTCCTCCGCGTGTGCAGGGACTCCTGGTGCCGCCGGTGAACCCCATTAATACCGTTGAAGCCAAACCGGCCAAAGGCACTGAAAGGGTCATCATCATCATCCATGTCCATGTCTTCCTGGTCAAAGCCGTTGAACATCCGAGAGCGGCTGCTGGCGAAGAAGATGTCGAAAGGGCTGGAGCCTCCGAAGAAGGATGCGAAGGTGGCATGGGGGTCTCCATGGAAAGTGTAGTGGAAGGTGTTCCCTGAGCCACCTGAAGAGCCACCTCCAGTTTTGAGACCTGGAAGAGAAGGGGGAAGAGGAGACATGAATGTTCCCTGTGGGGGAATGCTCTGCAAGGACTGCACTGCCCAGGTGGGAGAATGGCCTCTGCCACCTCCTTCCAGCCTCTCCTGAGTGTGCAGATCACCCCTCCAGCCCAACCACCGCGAAGGCACCATTTCCACCCATGACACACAGTCCCCCTCCTACACCCTGCAAGCTCAGAATCCATTAAGCTTTCATTCCCTCTATCCCTAGTGAAAGACCTCTTTGTTTCTCTCCACCCTATTAACCTAATTTTAATTTAAAATGTACAGCCTATCTCCATTTTTCCCCATAAGCAGGCTCCTTCCTGCCCCAATAGCCTTGTCTCTGAGACTGGATGTTAGGAAAAATTTCTTCACAGGCATTGGAATAGGGTGCCCAGGGAAGTGATGTAGTCACCATTCTTGGAAGTGTTCAAAAGGTGTGTGGATGTGGCACTTAGGGACATGGGTTAGTGGTCATTAAATGATCTTAGAGATATTCTCCACCCTCAATGATTCTAGAGGCAAGTGAAGGTGAGCAGACCTCCAGGTCGGCACGCAGCTCCCTGCGCACTGACTGTATAAAATGCCAGGTAAACTCCAGGTCTGAATCATTTGGCAACCTTTCCCATGGGAAACTCCCCTGCCAAGTCCGAGGCTGAGCCTGACATCACTGCAACTCATCCCAAGTCCCAAGGAGTCAAGGCACATGACAAATGCCCCCCAAAGAGGTCACACAAGCTCTTTAAGGCTATTTTTGATCAGGAGAGTTGGGAAGGGTTAAGCCAAGCCTAGCTCAGGGACTATTTTCAGGGCACACCAGTGACAGTGAAGGACTATTTCTGACAGGCTGTCCTTTGTCCCAAACCCCCACGCCCTTTCCACAGCAGGACAAGTTTGGGGGTCTCTTCTGAGTGCTGAAGTCAGTATTCTGGGTGGGCTGAAGGGGCTTTTCCACTTCACCTTGCTATACAGCATGTAGGACCCTGAAGGGCCTCAAAATGCTGATCTTCATTGCCGCAAAAAAAAGAGAAACAAAACGTTGGGGAAAGTCATGGAACATGAGAGGTTCAACAATGATGGGACATGGGGGAAGATGGTCTTTAACTTGATGGGGCAGTGAGGGAGCTCTTACCCTCTTCCTTAATTCACTCTTATTTTAGATGCCTGCAGGTGACAGGGATTTTGCTAAATCCCCAGTGAGCCCCATTCCTGATAGACTGTACAGCCAGGAGGTTTCACCTTTAATCCCATGACGCCAGCCTGAGCAGGGTCCGATTTCATTGAGGCCTCCCGGGAAAAGCTGGTTTCCCACTTGAGAGAGTCTCTTCTCATTTTACAGGGCAGCAAATCACTGTGCCTGGTGCATCCATCATAGCCCTGACATAACTAACGGGTCAACAATTAACCCACTACTGCTTAATCCTGCCGGTGGCTTGTCAGGGGATGCACCTGCCCAAGAGAGGAGCTGCCTCTTCCACCCAGCAGCCTGCTCCTGCCAGACCTCCTGCTCTTTTAAGCACCCAAGCCCTGGGCTGTGATTAATGCAGATGCTATTCGGCACTCTCCTCGAATGGGGTTGCACTCTTCCATCATCGACTAATAAGGCTGCCTGCGTTGGAGCGGCTCTCCTCCTCCTCCTCCATGCCAACCACCAGACAACAGCAGCCGCCTGGTTTCAAAACAAGGGCCTATTACTTAAATTGGGAAAAGCTTTGAATCCTGTAGGTCACCCTGTACCAGGGAAGACAGTGGGACCAGTGCCCAAGTGCAGGGGGAATGTGGGCAGAAGCAGTACGTCTCTGCTGCGTTATTTAGGTCATTTAAAGAGCTGCTAACGAATTACCCCAGGTATGACCCTGAAGGTGAGCTCCTTCCATTTCTCAGCTGACGCCCACAGTTTTGGGCAGAGGGCAGGGGGAGCCCAGCCACCCCAGGAAGCAAGGTGGCAAATTGCTGGGAAAGTGAAGCAGTCTGGGGAGGAGTGGGATGAGAAGTGATTTCTGACACCTGTGGAGCCTTCACTCTTTCTGATTCTTTGGCAACCAGTCCCATTTCAGGAGTAGGCATGAAACACTGAAATAACCCTCTGTGAAAACCCTCCCTCACCTCATTTGGACCCCAAATCCCTGCCTCCCAGTGGGCAGTGCCTATCCCCTTACCTTCCTCCCCATACTGGTCGTACACGGCTCGTTTCTTGGGGTCACTCAGGACGTCATAAGCCTCTGCAATCTCCTTGAACTTCTCCTCAGCACTGGGGTCTTTATTCTTATCAGGGTGATATTTCAGGGCCATTTTCCGATAGGCCTTCTTGATTTCATCTTCATTGGCGCCACTCTGGATGCCCAAAATCTTGTAATAGTCCTTCCCCATGACGGCGACGCTGCCGGAAGCCGAGTACTTATTCCTGAAAGGAGAAAGACAGGTCTTCATAACGTGAATATCAGACAGGGGCAGTTGGGGACAGGACTGGCACACACTTATCACAGAGACGATGCTCCCTGTGTCCCACAGGCCAGCAGCACAAGAGCCAGCTCAAGTCCACGCTTCTCAACAGAGGTTAGAGCCCCAGTGCCAGAATGTATCCCAGCTCTGGTTTTATCCCGCTGAGCCCCACGGCTGGGATGGACAGACTCATCTCTGTGGCTGACAGGGAGAGAAGCTCAAGTCGGGGCACGGCGCTATTATAGGGGCCACGCCACTGCTAACGTCAGGCCAGGACCATGTCCCTGTTCGTCCCCCCCCCGGCTGAGTCAGGAGGGCTGAGCTATGTCCAAATGCAGCTGCCAGCCTGTGTCCACCCCCTTGCCTGGTTCTCTCCCAGCTGAGGACCTGAGACCCAAGTCGGGGTGATGACAGCAGGTTTTAGAGGCTGAAAGCAGTGGCAGGGACCATGTTGTGCCTTCACCTTAAAGGAACTTCAAACATTTTGTTCCTGAAAGCAATTGGCATTCAGCTGGAGATAAGCGCCTCCGGCTGTCAGAGCCATAATTTGTATTTAGCGGAAAGAGAATGGAGCCGTTAGACAGAAACATCTTGTGATGGTGGGAGGGCTTTTTTCTTTTTCTGTTTAAAAAAAACCCAACACTTTCTAGCCTGACTTGCACTCCCCGAGAGCCTCCAACTGGATCTTGCAGTAAGCCAGGAACTCAGGGCTCATCATTGCATCGCGTGGGGGCTGAGGCCATGCCCATGCCTATACTAAGGCATGGAAAACCCGGTGGCCGTAATTCATCCCCCAGTCACCCC